>NC_080856.1:25914368-26553737 GCF_030435755.1 Ochotona princeps | reverse complement strand
TCTCGCAGATACATAGCTAGGAACTGGAAATCAGGGTACTGTCTAGTTCTACTGTCTGGAAGGCAGAAGCATGTCAGGTGAAAATTGCACTCAATTACCCTTGGAAGTCCAGCTCTCGGTGTACTTCACAGAGCCCGTTTTCATCACAAGCAACCCCCCTTCAGGTGGGCAGAGGAGGTAGGACCGCCTTTAAAAAAAAAAAAGAATGCACGGGACGTGAGACATGTGAGAAGTTTGCAGTAGGAGAGGTTGAGACCTAACATAGGCCAAGGGGACAGATGGCACCGGTCTGTCCCCTGCCTGGTGTTAGTTCAGTCAGGAGAATGGGAGTCACACCGTTAAATTCTCCGTTTCCTCATGCTGCTCCTCCTGCTCTTCCATCCAGCCCTCCTCTCTCTTCTGCCTTCTCCTTCCCAACATAACACACTCGATCTCTGAATCTATTTTTGTCTGCTTCTGCCCCCTCGGTACTCCGTACCTACTTTTATTATCTCCCTTCTCGTCTTGTCTTTTCATTGAATTTATAAATCCAGTTACCATGTGCACTGATCTCCGTGAACTCAGGGAGACAGGGCTAAACACAGCAGCTTGCTCATGGTAATTCTCTTGCTTGATAGATAATGCATTTATGGTCACTATTCTCTACTGGCCAAAAAACTGTTAAGGCTACATCAAAATGTTCATGGAAAGGACATATTATGAAAAAGTATGCATAGATTTATACACATTTCAATTTTCTCACCATCTTTTCAAAGTCCCTTGATATATTCCAGAAAATCCTGCCTATTCTCAAAATTTTTTTAATCAAAAATTTCTCCTAGAACTTTTTTTTTTTCAACTGGATTCATGATTTTCATTGCCAATTATGCTGTTAGTTTTCTTAGGGCTATTCGCATCTTAAACAGGTGTGCTGACTGGGGAACTGTTTTACATTTTGAAGACAGCACAGTAACATTCTAGAAACCCTCTGACGAGGTCCCGCATCCTGTCCCTTCCTCTGCCTGGAGATGACTGGATAATAGCCCGTCTTCCCGGGATATGCACCAACTAGAAGTCAACTCAGTTGAAATAGGGCTGTTCTACGGCAGAATGCTTTGACAGCCCACCGTCTGATCCTGTAGATATGACCAGGAGAGGAAGACCACATCAATGGGTCATTCCCAAGATTTTTTTCGCACTGCATGGGAGATCGAATGAGTAGCTGTTAGATTGCATCTAAGGTTGTCTTCTCTAGTTAAACATATTCCTTCTTAGGAATCAATCTCATGATGATCAATGTCTTTTTTATTAATTGCTAGATGCTAGGACACATTTTCTGTGTTTTTAAAGCAAGAGGGGAAACAAACAAGAGACTACAAAGGTTTCTGTGTTTGATTTTTTTTTCTTGGTAGTTAAATGCTGCAGTGGATCAAAATGTATCACCTCAATATCCATGACTTCCTGGAACCTCACAGTGCAGTCTTGTTGGAAATAGGGTCTTATGGAATTAGACTTGGGAGGAACCTCCAAATCTAATAAAAGTTTCTTAAGAAGTTGCAGTGAAGATAGAAGCGGAGAGTAAAGTGATGTTACCACAATTCAAGGAATGCCAGGGACCACCAGTGGCTTGAAAAAGCAAAGGAGGACCCTTCTTAGAGACCTAGTAGAGTGTGGTCATTGATAACATCTGTACTCCACTCTTTGGGTCTCTAAATCACTGGGAAAATCAACTTCTTTTATGTTAAACTGCACAGTTTGGTATGGAAGCCCAAGGAAAACAGGGAAGTGTTAAAAAAAAACAGCCAACCAACCCACAGTCTTCTGAAACCCTTCCTTCACGGATGACACTTAAGAAGAGCTTGATAAACTCCTGACCATGCACTAAGGCCTCATCACAGCATCCTTTCATGCTGGTCAGACAATTGCTGTTGTCATTATCTTCTGTTTACACAGAAAGAAACTGAGACACAACTGGATGTAGTAATTTTCCCCCTACTTTTCCTTCTAGTGAGTGGTAAGGATTCCTCTCCTTAAATCATTTGAGAAACAGAGAGACAGAGAGAACTCGCTTCCACTGATCCACACGCACCCTCAACCCCACCAACTGCCCACAATAGCCATGCCAGCCTAATGCTGACTGCCAGGGCTACCATCCAGTTTTCTCATGTGGATGGCAGAGATCCAACTACTGGAGCCCTCCCTATTGCTTCCTGGGTTCGGTATTATCAGGAAATCAAAGTCAGGAGTCAGAGTCAGGTTCATTGACTCACCTCTCTAATACACCTGATTGTAGAGTATCTTGCTTCTTTGTGCTCTGCCAAAACAGGCTACTACAGACTGGCTGCTTTATAAGGAAAATATCTTTTGAGGGGTCAAGTTCTGGAGGCTGAGCAGTCCAAGAACAAGGAGCCCACTTGGAGCTAGGGCCTTCATGCTGTTTTAGATCACAAAGAAAGACAGAAGGGCAAGAGGCATGAGAGCAAGGGGAGAGATCTCATCCTTCTACCAGGAATCCACACCCGTGATAACAAACCCACTCCCACAATAGCAGGGATCCACTCATTACTGCATGCCTCCGAAGTCCTCTCTCTCAGGACTACTGCACTGGAGGTTCAGTGTCCAGCACAGGTTTAGCTGACCACAGCAAACATGTCTTGAACCCAGAAGTCCTAAATGAACTGCCACATTGAAATTTTCCAAATGCTACAATGGTTCGCAGACACAAAATCGGGATAAACAGAGTATATGGCAGCAGTGAATGTGAATGAAATGTAACCCACGCTCCTCAAAATGATTCTTCATTATGGTCTTTTCACAGAACTAAGTTTAGCAAGAACTTATCATCAAGAGGCATAAAAATATCCCCTAGTTCCCAACTCTGCATTATTTTTTCCTATAATTTCTTGTTCATCTGCCTACACAGCACTGCCAACTACACATCTTTACGTACTCTGAAGTCATTTTCTGATGCTTGGAAGTCCTGTTTTCTTCTCAAACATTCATTTGTTGCTTGGATCAAGGCAAAATATGAAGGGCCAAGGTCACAGGAGTGCTGAGTGACTCAGGATGATGAGTGGGTGGTTTTGATCACTGTGAGGCTGCCATCGTTTGTAGTCAGACACATACGCGTGCCCCTCACGCTGGCCAAGCTGCTTGCCTTACCTTCCTTCTCAGTGTTTGACATTGACAAATACTTCCTTTTCTGCACTACTGACATGGTAATGAAATTGTTTCTATAGAATACATCTCCTTACCTAGAAAGAGGAGTAAGATAGGGGCTTGACTCCAACTTCCTCATTTCCCTGTTGGGTATGTTTGAGAAAATCATTTCCTGTCACAGAGCCTCATCTTTGGAAATGCCTGCTTGCTTCTAAACCCCTGGCGAGGATCGCATACAGTAACGTGAATGGATTTCCAGAGAATCTGGCCCACATTAGTCCAACAGCAAATGTCACTCTTCATTTTCTAAACGTTTCCCTTTGTATTTGTTTTTTCTTTAAATTGTCTCATCCTTTAATCCATCCCTAAATATTATAAATGTCCACATGTATAATGCAGTATTTTGATGACCACGGCCTGCTAGGTTGCCACTTTGGTACTTTAAAAGACAGCTTCATAGAATGTCAATTCTCCTGAATTTTGGACACAGTAATGATATTCATTTTTCAACAACAATAATAATAATAATAAATGTTTAATTATTGAAAAGAGTTACAGAGGGGCTGGTACCATGACTTAGCAGGCTAAGCCTCCACCTGTGGTGTCGGCAGCCCATATGGGCATTGGTTCTCACCTGTAGATGACAGGAACCCAAATACTTGGGCCATATTCTGCTGCTTTTCTCAGGCTTTTGGCAGGGAGCGTGATCAGAAGTGGTACAACTGGGACTCTAATAGAGCCTACACATCAGGTGTATGCTGGCACATCGGGTGGCAGCTCTACATACTCTGCCACAATACCAGCCCACACAGTAACCCTATTCTGAAGGTCAAACGAAGTCCCCCAAGCCTAAACCACAGCAGATGAATGAGGGCACAGTGATAAGAGGGCACAGTGATTCTGGATAGTGTCAGTATTGAGGACGCTTACCTCAAGGCTTGTGTGAAATAGTGGGATTCCTAGTGCCAACTGTCCATCTTGCAATAGCCACGATGGGTCAGCTTAGCCACTCCCGCATCCCTTCCTTCCTGCTGACAGGAGATGCATTCCCAAGCCCAAGCTCAACCTAAAAGGGGGAGAAGATTTTCAGGGTGTCCTCCATGACCATCACTGCATCCTGAATGACAAAGAGAAGGAGTTGCCAAAAGCAATTTCAGGATCACACAAATTCTGCATCTCTCTGGCTCCAGGTGTGGACCAGGAACCAGAATAAAACCATGGCCTGTCCTTTCAGAGTGAGCTGGAATCCACTAGAAAAATTAGTTAATACAAATTACTTATACAGAGGTGATGGAAGAAAGAAAAAGCAATGTTGGTGTTGTGCATCCTAGACTTTTATCTCTGTATGAAACCAGCTGAACTCTTTGCAACAAGCATCATTTTCCTCCGATCTTGCTTCCTGGTTGTATTCATTACAGCTTGGAGGAAAGCTGCCCAGCAGAGGGGAGAAGCCCTTGTTGGCAGCTTCTTTCTCTGTCTCCAGTTAGAACAGGAAACTTGGCAGATCTGAAAGAAGGTCCTAAGGCCCCCCCAAAATTCCTTTTTTATTTTCCTCTTCAAGTGTTACTCAAAAAAGCAAATGACCCTTTCTCTATTAATATGTTTCATAGGTCTTCAGACCTTAGGATACATCGCTTCTCGGCCTTTTGGCTAAGATCAAGAGCAGACCTTAGGATACAAGGAACAAGCATCATAGTAACACATGAAATTAATCTGCTTTAGAGCTTTGGCAAAAAGGAGAAAAATAGGAAAGCCCTTATGAACCCCCCAAAGTACTTTGATTTCAAAATGCCCAAGAGATTGCTTAGAAGTGTAAGTGACTTTGTTACACAATTTTTCTGATGGTAAACTAACATTCTCACTAGACCAAGGTTTCCTTTGGGTCCCCAGAAGCCAAAGAAAACGTGGTCAGTTAACTTGCCCAGAGGAAATTTTAAACCCCAGAGGATTTTAAAATCACAGTGATACAACCAAGACCTTTGTAAGCTTTTTAAACCGAATGCAAAGTTTTCGGGATTTCGCTTTGGTTGTAGGATAAGTATATAATTTTTTTCACTTTCGCACCATTTTTAAATCCTCATCAGGGTTTTTGGATAAAACTGGTATTTTTCCCTGTGTTCTATCTGAATCTGTTTTTGAGTGTTGTTTTTATTTCCCATTCTTTAGCAATAAGCAGAGCTCAAATACTCTAAGGTGAACAAAAAAGCACACTCCACAACAGTTTTTCTTATAAATGAGCCCCATGATTTCAGCTGTATCATGGTATGTTTCTTTCATGAGCCTGAAGAAACCAGTTTGATACACTGTTCGGAGGGTTCTGCTCTTCACCAGCTCATGTTTGACTGATGCGGAGGGGGCATTCACCAGTGCCCACGCTGCCCTTGAGTGCCCATCACGTGAAGACCTGCCTCCAGCACACAACCATTTACATCACTCATCATTTCCTGAGAAAGTGGGCCATTAGTCAACTTTTTATGACTACCGTGAAATACCTGGGGCAACCAACTTTATAAGGAGAAAAGATTTATGGTTTGTCCATGCCTGCCCCTGCCTGGCATTTTAAATATGTTGTCTGGGAAGCTGTTGTTCAGGTTAACAGTCAAGCCATCTATGTCTCCTCTTGCAAGATCTGGGTTCAGTGCCCACCTCCAGTTTCTGATGGCAGCTCCTTGCTAATGCACAGCCCAGGAGGTAACACAGTGATTCCGCAAGTTGTATTGCAGCACCTTTGTAGGAGACCCGGATTGTGCCCTGCACTCCAGGATTTAGACACAGCCATGACTATTGCAGGCATTGAAGACAGTCAATGAGAAAAAGCGGTCTCCCTCTGTCTCAAATGAATGATACTTTGAAGATATGTTGCCTCCATCTTTTCCTGGGGGTTGGTCACAGGATAGAGCCAAATGTTTAACTTAGCTCCATAGTATTCTCCCACTGACCTTTCCAAGAGACACAATTTCTAAATAAGAGGCTTCTAAAATATTCAAATTCTATGGGTCAAAGATTTTCAATTACATTAAATAGAATTATTGGCAATGAAAATGTAATGTTTCTAACTACTAGGAATAAGTAAGAAGAAATAAAAATGGTCAGGAATAAAAATGTCACTTCCTCATATATACTAGACACAAGTTTGGCACAGTCTTGGAATGCCTACCTCAAGGCAGCTAATGGGAAGCAGTGACTCGCCAGTGAGGGAAGTCGGAATAAGTAACAGAACTCTTAGGATGATGTAGGGATCATAGGCCCAACAACAATGTAAGAGGGGAGGAGACAGAATGCTGGGGAGTGCTGGACTCAGACAAGCCTGTCTGAAGGTCCTGAGAGGGAGGCCCTGTTCCAGTTCTTACACAAGGAAAGAATGGCCATGAAAAAGGTAGGGATTTTTTTTACTTTTCATAATTTTATTTTAATTATGACTATGCCTCAAAAAATTAGGGCTCAGTGCAGTAGCCTAGCAGCTGAAGTCCTTTCCTTGCATGTGCCGAGATCCCATAAGGGCACAGGTTCTAATCCCAGCAGCTCCACTTCCCATCCAGCTCCCTGCTTGTGGCCTGGAGAGCAGTCAAGGACGGCCCAAGGTCTTGGGACTCAGGCACCCATGTGGGAGGCCAGGAGGAAATTCCTGGCTCCTGGCTTCAGATCGGCGCAGCTCTGGTCATTGCAGTTGCTTGGGGAATGAATAATCAGATGGAAGATCTTCTTTTTTATCTCTCGTCCTCTCTCTATATATATAAATTTCCAATTAAAAAATAATAAATCTTTTTTAAAAATTCTTTTGAAGTGGAAATGAGGGAAGAAACAAACTTAGGAATTTATATATATATATATATATATATTTATGATTTATTTATTTTTATTGTGAAATCAGATATAGAGAGAAGAGAAGAGACAGAGAGAATGATCTTCCGTCTATTGACTCACTCCACAATGGCCACAATGGCCACAATGGCCACAATGGCTGGAGCTAAGCCCATACGAAGCTAGGAACCCAGAGCCTCTTCTGGGGGTCCTATGTGGGTGCAGTGTCCCAAGGCTTTGGGCTGACCTCGACTGCTTTCCCAGGCCACAAGCAGGGAGCTGGATGGGAAGCAGGGCCACTGGGATTAGAACTGGCACCCATATGGGCTTCTGGTGTGTGCAAGGAGAGGACTTTAAGCCTCCAGGCTACTGTGCTGGGCCACAAAGAATTTTATATAAACCCAATGGACACTTTTTTTTTTAGTAATTCTGCTTTAAAGATGTGATTTCAAAGATAGATCAGGAATTGATTTATAAAAAACAATTTGTCTTTGTTAAATATTTAAGAACTTTATTAAATTATTGCTAGCAAATTTTAGTTTGAAATTACTTATTTCAGGCTTAACTAATGCAAATTTTCTTCATTCCCATTGGTAAGAGTGATTTGCTATATATATACTGCAATGGCCCTTTCTCTTCCCGGAGAGTTAGATCAAATATAGCTTTCAAAAGAACCCCAAGTTCTAACCCAAATGTTTATTGTTTTCTCAGCAGTCATCACAGATACAGAAATATTCTTCCAAATCTTCTCTTTTTTTGCCTGTCTTATCAATATGGCCAGCAACATGATCACACTATTCTAAACTAACTATTTAAAAAAAAAAAAAAAAGAAAGAAAAGTTTGTATTTTTTAAATAAGTCCCAGCTAAGAATATTATAACTTGAATTCTGGTTAAATATTGTTGGCTTAAACATGTGGACAATCAGACTGGGACCAAGGTGAATGTCCTAGTATTTCAGTTTCTTGATAAACAACATGGTTTATAGAAAACTGATTATTCCCAGTATCCTACAGATCAAATGAACTAATGCATGTGAAAATGCTTTGAAAATCATTGATGTTTTGAAGAAGAAGTTATTGCTAAAGCCATTCATCACCAAACCAGAGGTCTCAAAGTTGAGGGTGCCTTTAGTAAGAATACCATGAAGTATAAAAAAGATTGTCATTGTGTCGCTGTCCCGCAGAGATGGACTTGGTGCACGGAGCCTATAATAACACACGTGGACCCTGACTGATGGTCAAAAGCCGTAGTTTATTAGTAGCATCAGACTTTATACACTGAGGGCCATACAGGATTAGGGTAGAGATACGTAGTTCATCAACAAAACCATCAACTGTTTCTATGCCTTTGTTTGGAAGTCCTTTTCTCTTGTATATTACTTTCCACTCAACTGTTCTTATACAAATGATATCTCATCAGGTATACAAAAGGTAGCCATTTGGTTATTCTCCTCCAAATATCCAACCAACTGTAATCCTGTGCTCACTGACCTTCTACTGTCACAATGTCCTCCTACATCATTGGAAATCCTGCACAGAACTTTCCTGTCTACAGTGCTAGAATTACCTTGATGGAAAAAAAAAAAAAAATGGCTGTATTTCTTCAGCTGTTGATGTAAATGCTACTGTATAAAAGTGAGATATTTTATCTGGAAATACAAATGTCGTAACGTCCAGAAAGACTTTGTACCTTGGAGGTTGACTCGCTCAGAGTGTAGACTTTCAACCCCTTCTCTGTAGTGAAGTTGTCCTGAGTTCCCTGGCCTGGAGCATCAACAAGCTACAAACACGCCTGACCTTAAGTAAGATGTGATTGTGTAGCATTCTCTTGGGTTTATTACTGAGATCTTAAACAATATCAATTCCTTGAATATCTTATGAAGTTTTAAAAAAGAGATTGACCATTATATTCTAAAGATTTGATCTCTGATTTTCTTCTTATCCCATGACAACTTCAGTTCAGTTCAGTGAATCCAGATTCTCTCAGGTCTGAGCCAAACGTAACACAAATATTTGCATAAGTCTACTGCTAGTCATTTCTTTGTTTTCAGAATCAGAAATTCATTAAGCAATAAGTAAAATGTTTTCTAATATTGTACAATTGAAGCAATCTAATTTAAACCCCCTTTAAATAGATCTATTAGCCTATTGATTTTTATATTTATTTAATAAATGCCAATTATAATAGAACCTTGTAGATTCAGTTAACATATAAATTAAGTCATGTACATCAAATTAAAACAGTAGACCAGGCTATTAATTTCAAACATGTTCATAGTCCTGCTTCCTATTAACTAACCTAAAATATCATCTTCTGTGTTTTTTCAGACTATTCTCTTGTCTCATAAAACATATGTTTATTACAGCACTGCATAAGTCTATTTCAAAAGGTTTTTTTTATTATTTCTATTGCCGTGATGAAAGTATCAGTATTCAGACTTTTGGCTTTTGCCCTGACATTCCAACGTCATTGAATTATTTCAACGCTTCTTCAATTGATGTAAGTTGTTAAGAGTGCCTGAAGCTCTCTCCTTGTCACAAAATCAAAGCGTCTCCTGACTGAAAGGGCTAGTACATCCTTTCATATTCAACTGGCATTTTCTTGGGCATCTGCTTTCATGCTGGGCACTGATCTAAGTCTGTTCACATATCTCACCTTATGTAACCACCATAGCAGGATGAAGATTAGGTTTAGCACTTCAGTTATGGAACACAGAACTTGAGGCTCCTTCATCTTTACAATGTACTCAGTGGATCAGACCAGGGCAATGAGAGTCAAAGGAAGCAGCTCCCTCTATGACAAGCAGAGTTTTCCCATATTCTGTACCAAAGAGAGATATCAGACATCAGGCTCCAGTTCCAGTGTCTTTGATCCAGGATCTTTCAAAATCACCCAATTCTTAAGACTCGGGTAAAACCATCTAACCTAAGCTTGGCCACAGTAATTACTTGGTATTTGATAAATTCCATTCTCCTATTTTCCCTGTAGTGGACCCCAAAGCTGATATCCTCAGTGTACATGATGATGCATGACTACTGGTTCAATTTCAGAAACTGTTCTCCCAACCACCTCAGAAAGCTCTGAAAGAATTTTGATTGCTCTTGTTAATTGTCCAGTGTGTAATGTTAGGTTAGAGAGCTCTGTGCCTCCTAGATAACACACCTTGCCAAATTTTTCCTTATTTTCCTATTATCTCACCCTGATGATGAAGGGTAGACTTAAATACTAAAAATTCAAAGTTTTCTTTTTCTCTTTTTGTTTCCCTTCTTGTGACTGTGTGATTGGCTGAGTAAGAAAACACGCACACAAATAAATCAAAATATGAACAGGATCTGTCAGTTTCCAACTGAGTCTTAGACAGCAAGAAACTTCTTTATATATTATAGAGTGTTGCCCGTTCACCATATCCATGACTTTGTGTTAACAGCAAAGGAAATCTCTCTACCCAAAAAATATATGGAGAGAAATGAAATCAGAAACCTTGGAGAGTCTGGCCAAATCAATTTTTAAGACATGAGAGACCACTTCAGATTGCTTTAAACAAAGTGGGTAATTTGCAGGGTAAATACAGGCTGTGCCCTCTGAGTTTTCTTACTGATGAAACACATACTTCAAATTACTGATTGATGGATTGCATTATCTGTGGGCTGCTCTGGAGACAGCACTCCATGGAAATGGGCTTCCAATGATTGAAATGGCAAAATCCAAGCAAAACACGGAGGTAATCAAGCTAAATGTTTGTACCCACTTTTTTTTTTTTTTTTTTTAATTTTATTTTAAATTCATTAATTACATTGTATTATGTGACACAGTTTCATAGGTACTGGGATTCTCCCCACCCCTCCCCAAACCCTCCCACCATGCTGGATTCCTCCACCTTGTTGCATAACCACAGTTCAAGTTCAGTTGAGATTCCCCCATTGCAAGCATATACCAAACATAGAGTCCAGCATCTTATTGTCCAGTCAAGTTCAACAGCTTCTTAGGTATACTCTCTCTGGTCTGAAGACAGAGCCAGCAGAGTATCATCCCGATCAATTAAAAGCTCCAACATACCATCAGCAAAAATTTACATCATTATGGAATTAATTGACATAGTAATGAGTAACCAATATGGTAAAAGTAAATGAGATTTCTTATCCACCTTCTGTGACCACCTCATTGACATTTCAATTTTGGTTTATACACAACATATAACATTCATGACATAACTTGTTATACATAACATCATATCAAATTAAGGCAAACATGTGGTATTTAATCTTTTGGGATTGGCTCATTTCCCTTAGCATTATGGTTTCCAGTTTGGCCCATTTGGCCACAAAGAACTGCATTTTGTTTTTTTTAATAGCTGAGTAGTATTCCATGGAGTAGATGAACCATAGCTTTCTTATCCAATCCTCTGTTGATGGGCATTTTGGCTGCTTCCATGTTTTTGCAATTACTGATTGTGCTGCTATGAACATAGGAGTGCATGTTGGTTTCTCATAAAACAATTGTTCTGGATATATTCCTAGGAGTGCTATTGCTGGGTCATACGGTATGTTGTATTTGAGTTGTTTGAATGTTCTCCATACTGATTTCCATAGAGGCTGTACCAGCCTGCAGCCCCACCAGCAGTGGAGTAGGGTTCCCTTTTCCCCGCAACCTCGCCAACAAGTGTTGTTGGTGCTTTTATTCATGTGGGCCAGTCTTACTGGCGTTAGGTGGTACCTCATTGATGTTTTAATTTGGATTTCCCTTATTGCCAGGGAACTTGAGCATTTTTTCATATGTTTATTTGCCATTTGGGTTTGTTCCTTTGTGAAGTGTTTGCCCATTTCCCGTGCCCATTTCTTGAGTGGCTTGTTTGTTTTGGTGTTTTGGCTGTTTTGTAGCTCTTTGTATATTCTGGAGATCAGCCCTCTATCACCTAAGTCGTGTGCGAAGATCTTCTCCCATTCTGTGGGTTGCCTTTTTACTTTGTTGATTGTTTCTCTAGCTGTACAGAAGCTTCTTAGTTTGATGAGGTCCCACTTGTTTATTTTGGTCTTGATTTCTACTGCATTTGGAGTCTTTTTTAGGAAGTGAGGGCCTACCCCTAAGTGTTCCAGTGTGTTTCCAACATTTTCTTCCAAAAGTTTGAAGGTTTCTGGATGTAGGTTTAAATTTTTTATCCATTTGGATTTGATCTTAGTATATGGTGAGAGATGTGGGTCTATCTTTTTGTTTCTGCAGGCTATCAACCAGTTGTCCCAACAGCATTTATTGAACAGACCTTCCCATTTGCCTGGGTTGTCGTTTGTCTTTTTGTCAAAGATTATTTGGCTGTATTTGTGTGGGTTCCCATCTGGTGTTTCTATTCTGCTCCATTGATCTTCTTCTCTATTTTTTTGCCAGTACCAGGCTGTTTTGATAACCACTGCCCTATAGTATGTCCAGAGGTCTGGGACTGTGATTCCCCCTGCTAACTTCCTGTTCTTCAGGATGGTTCTAGCTATTCGTGGTTTTTTGTGTTTCCAGATGAACCTTTGAATCATTGTTTCCAGATCTGTGAAGAATGTTTTGGGCAATTTGATTGGGATTGCGTTGAATGTATATATTGCCTTTGGCAGTATAGACATTTTAATGATATTGATTTTACCTATCCAGGAGCATGGGATGTTACTCCATCTTTCTAGATCTTGTTCAATTTCTTTTTTAAGTAGTTTGTAGTTTTCCTCAAATAGGTCTCCAACATTTTTGGTTAGGTTAATTCCCAGATACTTCATGCTTTCCTTTGTTACTTTGAATGGTATCTTGCTGGTTAGATCTTTTTCCAACTTGGGGCTGTTAGCATACACCATGGCTGTTGATTTTTGTTCATTAATTTTGTACCCTGCCACTCTACCGAACTCTCGTACAAGTTCTAGTAGTCTCTGTGTTGAGCCTTTTGGCTCTTCCATATAAAGAATCATGTCATCTGCATATAGTGAAAGCTTGACTTCTTCATTTCCCATTTGGATTCCTTTGATTTCTTTTTCTTGTCTTATGGCCTCAGCGAGTACCTCTAGAACTATGTTGAATAGCAGCGGAGAAAGCGGACATCCCTGTCTTGTTCCAGATCTCAGTGGGAAGGGTTCCAGTTTTTCTCCATTCAGTATGATGCTGGCATTGGGTTTTGCATATATTGCTTTGATTATGTTGTGGATTTTTCCATCTATGCCTACCTTGGTTAGGGTCTTTAGCAGGAAGTTGTGCTGGATTTTGTCGAAAGCTTTTTCTGCATCTATTGATACTATCATGTGATTCTTGTTTTTCAGTTTTTGGATGTGGTGTATCACATTTATGGATTTCCGAATGTTGAACCATCCCTGCATTCCAGGGATGAATCCTACTTGATCTGGATGAATGATCTGTCTGATGTGTTTTTGAATTCTGTTGGCTAGGATTTTGTTGAGAATCTTAGCATCAATGTTCATCAAAGAGATAGGTCTGTAGTTTTCCTTCTCTGTAGGATCTCTGCCCGGTTTTGGGATTAAGGTAATGTTGGCTTCATAGAATGAGTTTGGAAGGGTTGCTTCCTTTTCTATAGTTTTGAAGAGTTTGTAGAGGATTGGGGTTAGTTCTGTTCGGAATGTTTTGTAGAATTCTGGAGTGAAGCCGTCTGGGCCTGGGCTTTTCTTTGTTGGGAGGTCTTTAATCACTGATTCAATCTCTGCTTCAGTTATGGGTTTGTTCAGGTTGATTGTTGCCTCTGGGCTAAGTTTTGGCAGGTTGTGTGAGTCTAAGAACTTTTCCATTTCTTGGTGGTCTTCTGATTTGTTGGAGTACAGTGCTTTGTAGTAATTTCTGATTATGTTCTTAATGGTTGTAATGTCTGTTGTTATGTTGCCTTTTTCATCTTTGATGCTGTTAATTCTTGCTTTCTCTTGTTTTTTCTTTGTCAGTCGGGCCAGCGGGGTGTCTATTTTGTTTATCTTTTCAAAAAACCAGCTTTTTGATTTGTTGATTTTGTGTATGGTTTTTTTTATTTCTATCTGGTTGATTTCCTCCCTTGTTTTGATGATTTCTTGTTTCCTGTTGTGTGTGGGGCACATCTGCTGCTGCTTTTCCAATTCCTGGAGGTGTGTAGTTAGTTCCTGTATTTGGCGCCTCTCTTGGGCCTTGACATGAGCTCCAATTGCGATGAGTTTACCCCGTAGCACTGCTTTGGCAGTGTCCCACAAGTTTTGGAATGTTGTATCAGAGTTTTCATTGGTTTCCATAAATTTTTTGATCTCATCTTTAATTTCTTCCCTGACCCATTGTTCGTTCAATAGCATATTGTTCAACCTCCAAGAGTTTCTATATTTCCTTGGGCATTTTGAATTGCTGATTTCCAGTTTCATTCCGTGGTGGTCTGAGAGGGTACATGGTATGATTTCTATCTTTTTGAAGTTATTTAGATTTGCTTTGTGTCCTATCATGTGGTCGATCCTGGAGAAGGTGCCATGTACTGCTGAAAAAAATGTATAATCTGTGGTCTTAGGATAAAAAATTCTATAAATGTCTACCAAGTCCAGTTGTTCTAATGTTTGTACGAGCTCTGTTGTTTCTTTGTTGAGTTTTTGTTTTGTTGATCTGTCTATAGTTGTTAGCGGGGTGTTAAGATCGCCCACTATTATTGTGTGTGTATCTATGTCTCCCCTTAAGTCTGTAAGTAGTTGCTTCACGAAGCTAGGCGCATTGGAATTAGGTGCATATATGTTCACGATTGTAATTACTTCTTGATGGATCAGTCCCTTCACCAATATATAATGTCCTTCTCTGTCCTTTTTGATGTCTGTCAGCTTGAAGTCTAGGTCATCTGAGATTAGAACAGCTACACCAGCCTTTTTTTCTCGTCCATTGGCATGAAATGTCTTTTTCCATCCTTTCACTTTAAATTTCTTACAGGATTTTCTGGTTAGATGTGTCTCTTGTAGGCAACATATAGTTGGGTGCTGTTTGATGATCCATTCCGTTAATCTATGCCTTTTGATTGGTGAGTTTAAGCCATTTGTGTTTAGAGATAATATTGAGAGGAATTGGTTTTGGGCTGCCATGAGTGTAAGTGTGCAAGTGTGTATTTGCGACTATTAGAGTTTTTGATTGGTTGACTTTTCTTGTATGGATTTTAGTGGGGAGGTCTTCCCATTTGCCATCTTTGATTTTGGTTTGTATTTTTTCTTTCTGGGTTTAGCACCTTCCTGAGGAGATTTTCCAGAGCTGGTTTTGTGTTGATGTATTCTTCGAGTTTCTCTTTACTGTTGAAGTATTTGATTTCATTCTCAAATATAAATGAGAGCTTTGCTGGGTACATTATTCTTGGTTGGCAGTTGTTTTGTTTCAGGATTTGATAGGTTTTACCCCATTCTCTCCTTGCTTGGAGCGTTTCTTCTGATAGGTCGGCTGTGATCCTGATTTCCCTTCCCCTGAAAGTAATCTTATCCTTTTTTCTTACTTGTCTTAGAATGGTTTCCTTGTATTTACTTGAAGGTAGCTTGAGGACCACATGTCTGGGAGACGATTTGTTTGGGTCGTATCTACTGGGGGTTCTTTGTCCTTCCTGGATTTGTGCTAGATTTATATTTCCAGTATTCTGGAAGTTCTCCTGTATTATCTCATTGAGCACTCGTTGCAAGCCTGTCTCCTTTTCCACTCCTTCAGGAAGGCCTATTATTCTAATATTTGATTTTTTGAGGTTGTCTTTCATTTCCTGTATGGACCTATTGGCTTTCTCTAGATTTGTCTCCAACTGTTTGATGAGCTGCTGCCTTTCATTCTGATTGTCTTCCAATTCTGATATTCTGTCTTCTGCTGTGTTCATTCTGTTGGTTAGGCTTTCAATTTTGTTCTCTATATCAAGGATTCCCTTTTTGACTTGATTTATTTCTGCAGTGATATGGTTTTCGAATGCCTTAGACTCTTCCCAGCGCTTTTCACTCTCTCTGACGAATTTCATCATTAGCTTCTTAAAGTCCTTATCTGATAGTTCCTCTATGTCTTCATCTTGCATCTCAGATATTGGGATTAGTTTTTGGTTGTATTGGGAGGGAGTGCTTGATCTTTCCTCTGGGTCATTGCTTTTTCTGATACTTCTCCTCATTGTGTTTTTACTTCTTGTTGTTTTGAGATTTTAGCGGTGATTCAGCTGAGCCGGCTCTGGTTTGGGGTCTCCGGCTGAGCCCAGCAGGGCTTACTGCCTGAGTCACCAGCTGCTTTCAGGGTCTGTAGATCACAGCCCCGAGTTGGGTCAGGAGGCTTTGTGGGCCAGCCCTAGTGCCAGGCCCCTTCCCCTGTGGCTCCCTCTCAAAGGCAGTTCCCTACAGATTCACTCTGCCGAGCCGCGCCTGGGCTTTGGGTCACAAGGCTAATACAGCGGGGGTCTCTGCCTCAGTGCTGAGCCGAGACTCTCCTTCAGGGCTTGAGGTTAGCACAGCAAGGGCTCCTGCTGCTCGGAGCCTAAAATCCCCAACCCCGGCCTGTGCTGGGCTGGAGATCTCCGCGGCCCCAGTGCCAAACTCGGAAGCGCTGCTCCGCCGGGCTGCGACACCACAGGCAGGTCTTTCCGAGCGGGCTCCTGCTGGGAAAACCTGTCCGGCCAGTTCAGCTGAGCCCGCTACGGTCTGGCCTCTCTAGCTGAGCCCAGCTGGGGACTCCGCCCTGAAGAAGCCACTTCCTCAGCTGCACTCTCTCAGGGATGGAAGCGGATCTCTGAGAGGCACAGAGCCCTTTAGGTGAGACATGCCCCCACTAGTCTGCTCCTCTGCCCAGGACGTGAGTCCCTGTCGAGCGTTGCCCAGCCTCTGGGGCTCAGGGCGAGTCCAGCAACAGGATCCACTGACTCTCCCGCAGCCAGTCCACAGCTCGGAGCCGATATGGGGATCTCTGAGCCCCAGTCCCACAGTGCTGCTCCTGTTCCCTCTGCACTCTCCCAGAGCCACTGAGCAGCGGGTAGGCAAGCCTCTGGGAAATCTCCCCAGCTTTTCCTCCACTTCTGCAGGGATAATGCACCCAATGATCAGTCCAGTAGCCTCCTCTGGGGGCTCCTGCCTTCCAGGGGACTGGTGCCCCTGTCGGTGTGGGCGCCTATCCTTCCAGCCGCCTCTGTTTTCCCTGGGGCGGTTGAGCCTCTGCCGCCTTCCCCCTGCCTGGGATCGTGACTCACCAGGTTTCTCGCGGCGTGCTGTATTTTCTTTCCTACTTTTTGCGGCTGTTCCTTCACGCTGTGTAGATCTTCTTGCTTTAGTGAACTCCAGTGACCTTCTCGCTCTTCTCCCTACAGTTTCGCGCCTCCTGGCCTGTTTCTCTGCTGGATCGGCTCCCCTCCTTCCCTACTCCACCCTACACCAGCTCTCTGCAGTCGGCCATCTTTTTCAGTCCTCTGTACCCACTTTTAAAGGGAAGTGGGGGACGGGGAGATGGATCAAGAATGCACACAACTCCTGCAATGGGGCACTCTAATGCCGCTGGGAGCTCTGTCTTCCTTGCAGACCAAGCTCCTTCATTACTTCTATACAGCAATGCTCTGATCACAGAATGCACTTGCCTCCTCTAACCAAAGAATAATGTAAAAATGATGACGCAAATAAAATATTTATCCTGTACATGACAGTGCAAGAATTCGTAAGCAAGGACATAGCCTGAAAGCTCACTAGATTCCAGAACAGGCTTTCCTGCCTTTTACAAAAACAAACTCTCATAATCATCTTCTCCCCTATTATTAGACACCAGCCTCACCCCAACATTTCAACTCTCTCCTTCTCCCTCTTCCTCTTCTTTTCCCCAAAGTTGACAACTACTATTACAATAGTGGAAGTTGTTCACTTTATGAGAAATTTATTTGAGAGAGAAAAGAGGTTTGAGACAGAGAGAGAGAGACAGACAAACCTCCCATCTGTGATTACTCATCAAAGACCTTCAGCACCTATGGCTGACCTGGTGCCGAAAACTGGAACCACGGCCCCAAATGTTTAAGCTGTTGCCTGTTCCCTCCCAGGATCTGCATTTGCAGGAAGTTGGAATCAAAAGCCAGAGTCAGAAATCGAACGTACACATGCATGTAGGATTCAAGTATCCTGAACCGCTGTCTTTTCCCATGGGCTGGATGTCTGTCTTAGTTGATGTCTTGAAGCGGTGGCCTATCTGTGAGACTAGATGGAAGAAACTGAAGAAGAGTAGGAACAATTTAGTAAGTGTCCTTGAAAACACTCTCCATCAAAAAATGTTTTCTTTTGAACTGCCTGACTTGTTCATTTTATTTCCTGTGATGGATTATTCGACACTCAGAACATCCTTTGGGTCAGCAGGAAGAGATCTCTTTGATCCCTGAGGGTAGGTTGTGTTCAGGAGGTTGTATTCTCCCCCTAGCACAGCTGCTGAGAAATGAGCCCTACAGTCGAGGGGAGAAGTCAGGCGTCATTTGGAAGAAAGGAAGTGGCTGGACAAGCTCTGAGCAGGTGGTCAGGGTAACACTGGTGAACACAGAGTTGACTGTTTTTAATAAGAGACTAGACAGGGATACACAGGGCAGACAAGGCAATCTGAGATGCCCCCCAACCTTCATGATGTTGCCAAGGCCAGCCCTGCACTGGCAAAAGAGAAAAGAAACTTTTTCCTTTCTCCTACTGGCAGTTTCCCATGTTACTAAGATACAGAATCTAAACTGTGTTAATGCTGTAATTTAGTTACGTTGCCAAATAAACCATCTTTAGTTATTGATCCACATGAGAATAATTGTACTATAGGAAATGTATTCTCAGTTCCTAAAATCAATTTGTATTATTAGAATATACTATGCATCATTATGTACATATTATTAGCATATACAGCATGAACATTTTTCCTTGAAACCTCTTGGTCTTCATTCCCACCATTAAGCAATCTGCTTAATATTCCATCCAGTGGGTTTATCAGAATTTATTTAACCTAAATATTGTACAAAATGGAAATGGTGGTTTTAATTTCCGTTCTTGAAATGGTTTCCAATTTTTTGAACTGTAACAAATACTGCAGTCAGTGTTTTCTGCAAATGGCATTTCAGTATTGTACATTCTTTCCTCAGGCGGGATTGCTGTATTAGGGGAGACAGAGCTAGAGGGCATACATGCTTGTGGCTGCTCCCTTGTCAAGCCTGGCAGTGTCCCCACGTGCAGCATGGGCTCACCACACCTGTCTCTCCCTTTTCAATGATTGTGAAGAAATAAGTCAAAACTTGTGCTTTACGTAGGAATGTGTGCTTTCTAATGGCTGAATAAAACATTTCAAAAGCAAGCTCCAGTAATGTTGATGTGTGGCTGAGCCGTGCCTCGACCCTTCACAGGCGCACACGTGTAACAGTGAGATCACCTTTCGGCTCCAAAAGTTCACAGTGGGGACAGAAACAGAGATGTTAATTGACACTAATAAATTTCATAAGGAACTGAGTGAAAATGTACTTCTAGGGGTCAGCTGAATATTATCCATCAAAACATAAGCTCTGAGTATGCTATTTAGCCCAATTATAACACTCAAGAAATCTAGCCCATAAAAATACTAATGTTAGAGATATATTCATGGAAATTTTTGTGTCACAATGAAATTTGGGGAGGAGAGACGTTACTACAATTTAAGCATTAGAAAAGGTAAGACGGGAACCACATGAGATAATTACAATATATCACTAGGTATAAGAAAGCAAAATAGCATGCACTGTATGATTTCCTACGTTATAATCAATGCATGTGTGTCTGTGTTACAGAATACATCACACACATATACATACAATAGGGATGTTTTCTTGAGATCTATTTATTTATTTGAAAGGTAAAGTGTGTGTATATATATAATTCAATATATATTATATATATAATTGAAAAGAAAGTTCTAGTAACATTGATGTGATATTATATAATATATATTATATATTGTCTATAGTGTGTATGTGTGTATATATCTGTGTGTATGTGTGTATATGTGTGTGTGTACACACACACACACACACAGAATCCTCCATCTGTGGGTTCACTGACCAGACGGCCTCAGCAGTCAGAACTGGACCAAGCCAAACCCAGGAATTCACTCCATCTGTGTCCCTGCATGTGGCAAAGGCTGAAGAACTGGAATCATCTTTGGCTCTTCCCAGGCTCATGAGCATGCTGCTTCATAGGCAGCAGAGTAGTCGGAGCTCAAACCAGGGCTAACACAGGACACAGCACAGCAGCATAGCAGGTGGCATATTCATCTTCCATGTCGCCATACTGCCCTCAAACACGGTTATTTTGAACTTTAGTAGGATAGGATAAATAGAATATGAAGATAATCCTTCCAATCATTCTTTTTAAGATTTTGCAAACTATCAGCACTCTTACCTCTAAAAATAATATTGTAGGCAGTAGGAAGGCAGAATAATTTTTTGATATTTTACTTTATAAAAGATGTGGATTTCTCTAAAATATTTTTTATAATAAGCCTAAGTGGTTTTTAAAAACCAAAGTAGAAAGCATATGTGTATTCTAACTTTCAGCGGTCATCGATGTCCCACTCTGAAATGAGGAAGAGTTTGCTACTTCGTCTTTGTCCCTATTACTTCAAATGATGGTAAAACTAAACAATTTTAAATTTCCTTACCACTTGATCTTCACAATTTGCCCACTTATGCTCTTAGAACACATGTGTTTTATGAGCTATCCACTCATGAAAATATAAGACGTCGCAGTTCTAGTTAAAGATGACAGATGAATCATACCAGTCACGTGTGCTCTCCGCCAGATCTCTAGGAAGACTCTTTGGCATTTTTTAATTAATTAATTCCATTTATGTGAAAGAGAAAGAGGGAGAGAAAGAGATCACGCCTCTGGCTTACTCCCCATAAGACAAGAACTCAATCAGGACCTCCCACGTAGCTAGCAGGGACCCAGTTATTGAAGCTATCACCTGCTGTGTCCTGGGACATGTGCCATCAGGAAGCTAGAGAGAGGGGCAGAGTCAGGATTCAAACCCATCGCACCGAGATCACAGGTGGGCATCCCAAGGGGTGCTTTAATGTCTATGCCAAACACCCACCCCTTACATTTTTTTTAATTTTATTGTTTCTTTAATTTGAAAGAGCTACAGAGAGGAGAAAGACACAGCAAGATCTTCCATCTGATGATTCACTCCTCTTGGTCTCCTACATAAGTGCAGGGACCCAACGACCTGGGCCATCTTCCACTGCTTTCCCAGGCCATAAGTAGATAACTGAATCAGAAATGGAGCAGCCAGGACTAGAACCAGTACCCATATAGGATATGGGCACCACAGGCAGAGGCTTAGCATACAGTGCCATGATGCCAGCCTCTGATTTTCTTTTTTTAAAGATACAAGTCAACCTGGACAGAGGACAGCAACCTTTAGAAAGACAGCAAGTAAGGGGAAGAATAACATACTTAGTACACAAAGGGAAACTCTGAGCCCCCAACTGGGTGAGGGTGAAGCTTCCGAGGAAGCAGCTGAGTTTTCTCTGCTTTGGAAGGCTCAGACGGGAGAGGCTGTTGGCGCCTCCCAAAGATGAAGTTGAAAGCAGGAGGACCCATTAACAATTATTCCAGCAGACATTTTTCTCTCTCTACCCCTACGTATGTGTGTACACACACATGGGCTTTTAAAAAGTCTGTGCAAAGTAAGATCTAAGTTTATTTCAATGCAAAGAAACATGAATTAATGAGAAAGTTCATAAAAATACATTTAATTTTTTTAAACTCTGCATGAATCTGAAGTGTACACACACAAACTCTCTCTCTCGCTCTCTCTCTCTCTCTCTCTCTCTCACACACACACACACACACACACACACACACACACACATCTGTCTCTGGAGGACCCGTCTGATAAAAGAGGATTTAACATGAACATTACTGCTTTGAGGGGATAGGCATTTAGCGGGGCAGTTAGGATACCACTTAGGATGCGTGTATCATTAGCAGAGTACCTATTCAAGTCCGAGCTCCAATCCCAGTTCTAGCTTCTTGCCAGTGTGCACCCTGAATGTTACATGGACAATTGAAATGCTCATGTCCCTTCCACCCACAGTGGGAAATACGGATTGAATTTCTAGCCCCTGACATTGGTGTTTGAGGAATGATCCAGGGGTGGGGTGATCTCTCTCTCTCCCCACTTCTGTTCTCCCTGTCTCCCTTTAACATAAATAAAATGAATTAACACTCTAAATAGAATTTTAAAGGCAAATGGTATATAATAGAATAAAGTCTAGTTTATTCCCCCTTTTCAAAGCCAACTAATATTGAAGACAGGAAATGGAGGGCGATATAGATTTATCTTCAGTGAAACATAGAATGTACTCATTGCTAAAAATCACACATCAGGAAAGATACCTGTTAACTACTTTGACATTAGGACCATAATGATAAGAAGGGGCAGTTATGATTTATGTTAACTTTAATTGACTCAAAGTTTAGCAACTTCTTTACATCTTGTTTAGTTTCTTTTTCCTATTAATGTGAAAAGTTAGTTTTTTTCCTAAATATGATTATTGCAGATTCTAAGTCCTTCACATTTTTGTAATTTTTATGATGAGTACAGTGTCTTTTTAAAAAATCAATCTATTTTTCTTTTTAAGTTCTTTTTCTGAAAATGAGCATATTTGGGGAGTAAGAGAATTTTCACCTTATATTCTAATATTATCTTATTCATGAATACTTTGCCTATACTATTGCTTGCAGATATAGCGATAAGATATTGGAAATATTAACCGTACTATACTGTGCAGATCAAGAGACTGAATTACAGAATTTTAGGGGAAGGTAAAGATATGAGAGTCCAATCCACTCTGCTCTCAGGGAAACAGATGAGGATCTGAGCCAACTTAATAAGTAGGAAGGATACCACGCCTGTAAAAATGAGTGAGAGATTTTTTAAAAAGAAAAACTAAATAAATGTAGGGGTCAAAAAAGAATATTTTAACATAGCATTGATACTTAAGTTCTTTCTTTATACACCAACAAAGTCGTAACACCTCACAATTCTTGGTGTGGAGGAAAGTGACCACCAAGACAGATGTGCCCAGGGTCAGTGAACGTCTTAGTATCAATCTGAGGAAGACTGTGGGACCTGCCGTGATTCCTGTGCTTGGGGCAGGGGTGGGGAAGAGAGAGAGTGCGAACACAGAACTGAAGCACACATCTTGCCATGCCTCTCTTTGCTCAGCAGTCCCGTGCTTTTCATCATCTGGCCCACACTCCTCACCCTCTTGCTATCACAACCATGCTGCCATCTAGCACAGCCAACCCTCTGGCTCTTCTAAGCCTAGTGCTTCTTATTCCCCATTCTGTTCTCATGGTGGATGTCATCCTCTGTGATTTCCTTCTAGCCCCTCAAGATGGCCACATCTCCAAGGGCTCCGCCCAATGATGCCTTTCTCAAGCTGTCCTGTAAGACCTACTCCAGCTTTGAGTGCTCCATGCCAAGGAAGAAAGCATTTACCATTTGCTAGCAAGCTATCTTATTTCATTCCTATTCACCCCATACATCTTAGTGTCTCTCCGCAATTACCTTTTAGGGTCTTTGGAGACTGAAGCTGTATCAGTCAAGCTTATTCATAGAGACAAAATCAATAGCATAGATAGATAGATAGATAGATAGATAGATAGATAGATAGATACATACATACATACATACATACATACATACATACATACACAGGGACATTATTATGGGAAATGGCTCACACCATTGGCGAGACTGAGAATTCCTGTGATCTGCCATTTGCAAGGTGGACACCCAAGAGAGCCAGTGGTGTGACACAGTCTGAGCCTGAAGGTCTGAGAACCAGGACAGCTAATGTCCTGAATCCTGGTCCAAGGTTAAAAGCCTTGTCCAAGGTTAAATGGGAGGAATTGACTGTTAGAACATGAGGAAGAAGCCCCAGGGGAGGAAGCCACAGAAGTTGCCCTCCTTACCCTACCTTCTTACCCTACCTGGACCCCCAGGATGCTGTGTGACCCCCTCCCAGGCTGGGTGAGGAACCAAGCTTTGCTTACTCTGCACATTCAGATGTTAAATCCTTCCAGGAACACGCTCACTGATACACCCCAAAATAATGCCTTGCCAGTTGTCTAGGCTTGCCTTGTCCCAGCCAAGATGACTCCCAAAATTAAGTATTACAGAAATCATGTCTTATATCCTCACTGAGATTATAATCAATGCGCAATGAACACCCAAAGGGGCCACTGTTGTGGAATGATGTCCCTGACAATGGTGCCCAGTAATCACATATCAGAGTTCCAACCTGAGCTCCTACTGCTCTGCTTCCAATCCAGCTTCCTATTCATGTGTCTGGGAAGACAGCAGAAGATGGCCCAGGTACCTAGACTCCTGCCACCATGTGGTACACCTGGATGGAGTCCTGGCTCCTGGATTCAGCCAGGCGCACCATTTGGGGAGTGAACCAGTGAATGCAAGCCCAAGCTCTTCTCTTTCTCGGTTGCTTTGTCTTTCAAATAAATAAAAATAAACCTTAAAAAAAAAAAAAAAAAACACATCCAACAGATAGGAAGATGTCTGTGAGAACTCCCCTTTAATGATAAGCTCCAGCAATGCCTTCCCTGGGTCCCTGCAACAGGCCTGACTTCCTTTCCCTTTCTTACAATTGCATTTTCTGTGGTTAGACACTGCCTGACTGTCAATTGCTTCTAGGCAGGTAGGGGCCTGATGTTTTCTCATCTCTGTATCCCCAGTCCCCAGCACAGTGCCTGGTACCAAGTTGTGTTTGGTGAATAATTGATGGATGAACATTTGCTAGACCAGTTTTTAAATGGAATTTCTTAGTTCTGGAAATGTCTATTTTTAATGTGACCTTCTCCATCCCTAGAGAAGAAAATAAGAAAAAAAAAACCCATAGAAAACAACTTGAAAACAAAGTGGAATTGGTGAAAGTTATTTCCATAAAGATCTTAAGTGACCTTTCCTGAGGCATTCAGTTCTTTACCTGTAGCGTTTTATCCACACCCTAAACTATAAGTAGATTTTTAAACTAGACAAGCATCTCATTACAGTATAATAGATCTTAGTTCAGTGTGTGTCTGTGTGAAATTAAATACTGCAGACTTCTAACTTTTGCTCCATTGTAACTTTAAAGTATACAGTGACAAGATGACTTTATTGCTATCATATTTACCAAATATTCATTCAGAACTTAATATACCCTGTGTAGATTAAGACTATTTTCTGAAAATGTTCTGGGTATCTGAAGATCACTTTTGTCATTTTGTTGAAATCTCAAACATCTCCTTTCTGAGAAATCACTAATATTTCCCGAGCAGTTGAACCACAACAAACACCATGGAGGAGGAAATAAAGGGTCTACTCTGAAATTCAGAGCACGTACCCTCACAAATCATCCTGCTGACCTGCAGATGCTAGTGGGAGTTAAGAAATGCCTACAAAACACATACCCAAGTCAATATTTGACCTGTCCAATCCAATCAGTTTTATTTTGATCATTGTACCAGGTCACTGTTAGCTTTGCAAACACTAGTTGAAAGCAAAAATCACAAACAGCATTTTTAAAAAGAACACCCCATTTGCACACACTTATAAGATTAATTTCCCCAGAGCTGACTGATTTCAGGATCAATTTTCTACTGATCCCAAGGAATGATCACAAAAGAAATTCCTTGAAAAAAAATGTCCATCAAGACCCAACGAGGAAAACTGTATCTTTAAAGTACAGTTCAAATGTCTCATTTCTTAAGCTCAAACGAAATAACTCATCTGTCAGATCAATTAGACTTTTCTACTCCTGTGCGGATGGGGGGCAGGGCAAGAGCATTCACAGCAAAGCTACCAAAGGTGGAAGATAGGTTAGGCTCAGAGTGCGGTTAGGCAGGCTTCAGAATGGACTCAGGGAGGCCCCCATGGATGGGAGCTCCTATAAGGTTTCCAAGAATTCTAGGAGCATTCATCATCTTTTAGACTCAATACAATAATCCAAAGACTCATTTCACCTACATGAAAACTGAGGCAGAGAGAAGCAGCTTGTCCAAAGTGATCCATCTAAACGACAAAGTTAGGATTTGCACCTGAACAGTTTCCTTCTAACACCCATAACCTTAAGCACTGAGTCGTGGTCCCCCAGAGGGGTGATGAGCTTCTGTTTCAGAGAACACAACTGGAAACAGGAGAGCAGGCAGGCAGCAGAATCACAAAGATGCTGGCCACAGGTCCTTCTGGCAAGCTCTGGAACTTGCATGCTCTGGAGAGGGAATGAGAGAGCAAAAGGCCCCTGCAGCTGGGATGGCCTCTCTCCAAATCGTGCTCCTCCACCTCCATAACTGTGTGCTCCTAAGAGGAAAAGAGAAAGACTAACCACAAGTCCCAATGTATATTCCTTTATAAATTCAGTTATAAATTTTGTACGTGTACTAGTGCATTAATGTGAATTGCAAAATACAAAGAGAAGAAAATGATTCTTTCATACCAAAAGTTCACCGTAAATTCACTTTGTTCAAATGGCATTCATTTGTACTAGCACTGGCAATGTGTGTGCCTCGCCAAAAACATCTTTTTGATAAGGGAGGTCTGGTTTTATTTTGAACTGTATCAGAAACTCTGCATCTAGAATACAATTTTCCTAGCATCCTTGTCTAGTTGTTTAAGATTGTTTATCCATTATGTGGTTTTGCATGATTCTATGAAAAAATGCAAAGCACAATCCTTGGTAGGATGTAATTTTCCTAGAATCCTTGTCTGGTTGTTGAATATTGCATATACATTATATAGTTATGCATGATTCTATGGAAAAATGCAAAGCATAATCCTTGGTATGGTACATAATCCTGAAACTATACATTAAAACAGAAAAAATAAACAGCCTTTTAAAAAGCCTGCAGCAGAACCCACCCCATCCCAACCCCTGAAGAAGGTTACCCAAAGAAAACTTCTCTCTAGCGTAATTCCTTTAAATGCCATATGCAAAACCAAAGCATTGATCCATTCTTCTTAGCATTTTTTCACAAAAATAGCATACAACAATGTATAAAATAAGGCACTAAAGTTCAAAGAATGTAAGCAATTGCGGTGACAGACTGTGTCTTTTTCAGAGCAAAGATGTGCTTTTTTTGATTACAGTCATCACACAGAGAGAGGGAGAGAGGGAGAGAGGAAGAGAGGGAGAGAGGAAGAGAGGGAGAGAGAGAGAAGAAATAAAGCATTTTGGCAGCCCTCTTCCAGCTCCTTGTCTTCTGCAGGCCAGTTGCAATAGTATAAAAGCCAATGGCCCTTGAACCCCACTCTAGTGCAAAGAGAAGCGTGGCCAAGACACAGGCATAGCTTGCCTATAGGTAAATAAGTGTGCATATAATATTCTCAGAGATGAATTGTACATTGGGAGCTAGCATACCAGGTAGTGAAGATGCTTGCAGAATGCATTTCTACTCCCAGTAAAACAGATGAATACACCTCAATATGATGCTGGATTATCTACTGTTGACTAAACCTCCCATGCTGTGGTGCATGTGGATAGCAGAGCGTTGAACTTGTAACTTGCTGGAGGATGATACTACTGTAATAACATGGGGGGAAGAGTGCAAAGGGTAGGTGGACAGAGAGAGGGGAAGGGAAGGGGGAGTCCCTATTACCTGCTAAACTGTATCATGGAAAACCATATAAATAATTTTATAAATCATCTGAGGCCAGGATCCCATCAGCCACATCTCAGAGGCTCCCCTCACCCTTCATGGCAAGACTACTTCAAGTTCCATCTTGTATGAGTGTTGCCTGAGATTTCCCTGAAGCTCTGGAAAGCAGAAAGGTTGTTTTCACTGGAGTCAGTGGAGCCTGAATCCACAGATCCTGCAGCTGAGAGAAACTGTAAAATGAGACTCCAGACTTACACATTAAGAAAAAATCATGTCAAGTTGATGACGATTGGCGGTGGTTGGATTCCCAAGGGCTTGACCCAGGCTTCTGTGTGCTAACCAGAACTTCCTGCGTGCCACTTCTGAGTGGCTGCCAAAGCATCTCTTGTGTTGCTCTTGAAGCTTCAGGTTAGGAATGGGCAATGTGCATCAGTTGCCTTTGAGCAAATAGGTTGGGTGGTAGGCCATGGACCAAGAGGTAGAAAATCTGCAAAGTGTTCTGCAAAGGATTCTGGTGCTTGGGAGTATGTATTCTGTACATCAAATCCCTAATAAAGGTTATTAATTGCCTGAAATGCTTAAAGCAACTCCCTGGAATGCCTTAGTGTGATGTGTTCCTAACAGCTGAGGTAAGAAATGTCTAAAAGACCTTTTAAAAAAGCCCCCCAGGCTATAATAACTACATCCCTGCCATATGGCTTTGGGGACCGAGGCCACCAGTGTCCTTCAATGGTGGTGGCCCACGGGAAGTTTCTTGTTGTGGTGTTCTTGCTCGCTGTGTTGCAGCCATATTTTCAGATGTGCTCTTTCAAAATCAGTTATTTTTTCACATACATCCTGGTAAAGCATCTGAACATTCACAAGTATCTTTCAACCCAACTTTTGTCTTCATGGATAGTTAAAAAGTCCTCAGGTGCTACTTTCAAGATGCTGGTCAGAAATGGTGACCTGAAACTCAAGGCCACTTGGTGATGATCAGAAGTTCAGTTGAGAGAAACTGACTTTGCGAATGGGTGACTTTTTCTCATCATGGCAGATAGAACTTTAGTATTGATTTAAAAAAAGTGATCTTGATAAAAATCTGTCCAAAGTGGTTGCTCAGAGAACGTAGAGGGACATTGAGAGCAGAGTAGCAAGAGAAGCAATGGGAAGAAAAGAAAATGGAGTGAAGGTAGTAGCATGCTAGGCAACGGGAACCAGTGTGCCAGATTGAGGGTGTGGTGTGTTATAATCAGAGCTTGGTTCTTCTTCAGCGCGAGATGGACTTAGGTTTTGAGCAAAGGAGGATCAGACAATAAAGATGGTAATTATTCTGGTTAAATGCACTTCTTTTGTCATTTCTCACTTAGACCTAAAATACATGCAGAAAACTTTAAAGCAAGAAATGATTTTCCAAGCCCTTACCCAAATGCCTGCTGAAATGAAATGACTAGAATTCTTAATGACAAAAAAAAGAAAAATCTTCCATGTTACATATTTCTAGATCAAAGAGATAACAGAAACATATTCCAAACAAGTTCATGTTGTTTTTAATTCTAAGAGAGTTGAACTGAAAATGTGAAGCTTCAAACCCTTCTGTGCCTTAGGGGTGTCTAGAGGCCATTCTCAAAAACGCCAGTGTAGTCACTTGAGAAGGAGTGCAGGCATCCGTCTAGAATGTTAAAACTCTTCTAGAATGATGCCAGTGTCCACACTGAGACTGATTCCACAGAGGCAGGCTAAAACAACTGACACTAGCAAATGTTTTTATTTTTTCTTTCTTTTGCTCTGTGTATCTTCACCATTCAGTTGAGCAGCCACTAGATGTCTCTAGCTATTGAGCTCTTGAAATGGGGCTAGTTCAAACACACAGTTGCCATAAGCAAGAACAATCAATAATCTTTCCCAATTTAGGATGTTACAATAAATACATAGGTAGGCATCAATCAAGTATCCTCCCCACCCCAAGAAATAGAGCTGGTAAGAAATACATGGATAAGGATGAGTGGTTATGGAGATCATCTGACAAGATCCTGGGGACTAAGAAGGTCTGTGATACACCATCTGCAGCTAGATATAGTTCAGTCTGAGACCGAACACCTACAAAACAGGAGCACCAGTGTCAGAAAGCAGAAAATGGTGTCCCATCTGACTGAGCAGGAGTGGGTTCATTCTTCCTCGATCTTGTTATACTTTCATTGCCCTGCCAGATTGAATGACACCTGCCCACACTGCACATCTTACTTACTTTACTGACTCAAATGCTAATCTCTCCCAGAAATGACCTCACAGATAGCATCCAGATATAAGGTCCTCCCAGCTATTTGGGAATCCCTAGCTCAATCAAGCTGACACATACAACAGACTTCAAGGTGCTCAGTGTATCATTACCAACTTTACATTGATTATGATGGGTATGTGAAATATATTGTTAAAATTAATTTCAGGATTTTTTTTAAGGATTTGGGTTTATTTTTTACTGGGAGAGAGAGAGAGAGAGAATATCTTCCATCCACTAGTTCAATCTGCAATGACCAAACCTGAATTGGTCCAAAGCTAGGAGGCAAGAGCCTCTGCTGGGTTTCCTCTGTGGGTGCAGGGTCCAGGGTCTTGGGCCATCCTCTGCTGCTTTCCCAGGTCATTAACAGAGAGCCTGATCAGAAATGGAGCATTCAGGACTAGAACCAGCACTCATCTGGGCTGCCTATGTCATAGGCTATGCCACTGCTCCAGCTCTTAATTTCACTTTTCAAAACATTTTTATTGTGGCTCACATTATATTTCTACTAAGCAGCCCTGAAGTAGAACATTTCAAAGACTCCCCTTACTGAAAGAGGAACTGTAGTCCTCTTTCCCTGAATCAAACATGTATTTGTGAGTTTGCTTTATCCCTGCATCTTACATCTGACCTTAAGCTTTTCCATCTGTGATTTCATTACCATTACTTAATATTACTCATCAGCTTCAAAATTTTAAAATTTTCACCATCAATTTCCAAACATGAAAGTTACTTTTTTTTTAATTTCACAATTGCATTCATTATACCAAGTTTGTCTTCAAAGATTTCCTTTTTTTCTGTAAATGTGGGAAGACTCACATGGTTGGTTTCCCTAATTTGCAGGACAGAAACCATTGCAGCTGAAGCTGGATTTGTATTCGGCCAGACGCCATGGCCCCTCTGATGGGGCGCCAATTAGGATGAAATCGGGGCTGCTCAGGCTGAGTGCATTTTAAATCTCCATCCATGGGCACCCTCAGAAAAGGGATTCATTTACAGACACTTCTTTATGCTTTACCTGGGATGGGAAGCCTTCTTTCTGCCAATGGCCATTTGGGTATTTATAACATCATGTATAGAAAACTTGAACTTGTCAACTTCAAACTTAGCCTACCGTAGATTTATTGAATTTCCTGTGGTTGCTCTGCAGAACCAGACGAAGTGATTTCCCAGGACTCAGATGGCCCGTGGGCCAAATGTTCCCCACCCTTACGTCAGACTGATGAAACACAATCAGTTAAAAAGCAGTGAATATTTTAAACCTTTCATAAACTATGAGACAGAAGAAACAAAAATAGGTAGGGAAATATACAGTTGACAGTTGTTGAGCTTTGTGTATGAAACAGAATGCTACAAGAAGCAAAGATGACTGAATAAGTTGAGAACAATCTTATTTCCTGAGGTAGGAGCCTCATATGACTCATAATTACACATAAAACCAAAGTCTTGGAAATATTGGAACTTGTGACTTCGGATTGGCCTGGATGCTGAAATGGCATACATAGAGCCTTCTGGAGACGCCCGTGAGGATCTCAGCCTTCCCTGAATTGGTCTCAGTCTTGCCTTTGAGGTTGCTCTTGTGTTTCTCTGGTGTCAAAGCAAGGGAGAGAATGAAAATCCTTGGACAAATAAGGTGGGGCATGTCAATCAGAAACTAATGCTTTCTGAAAAACCATTTTAAACTGTTCTGGAAAGCATGTGGTATGTGTAAGAGAGAGAGGATGGGGAGGGGGGAGAGAGTGTGTGAGTGAGAAAGAGAGAGAGAGTGTGTGTGTGGTGGTGGTGGTGGTGGTGGTGGTGGTGGAGGAGAGATATTGGTTGAATATCTCTAAGCAAAAACTCAAAACACAAAGTATCTCCAAATTAACTTTATGAGCACTAACAAGTTGTCACAAGTAGAAAATTCCACACCGTGAAACTGTTTCATAAGCGAAATTATTAAAAATAAATACTGCATAAAGTTACCTTCAGGCTAAGAGCACAAGGTAGATATGAAATAAATGAATTTCATGTTTTTACTAGATATCTCATTATATACAAATAGCCCAGAATTTTTAATCAAAAGTCTGAAACCCCTCCTGTCCTAAACATTTAAGATCAGAGATTCTCAACCTGTACATAATTTCTGGGGGAAAATACATGCACATGTATCTCACACACACACACACACACACACACACACACACATTTTCTGAAAACCGCACACATTTTTCCAGAAATTTTTTTGACGTTGATTTTACATGTATGGAAGGGGAACAAAAAGGACTAAATATCTATAGAGGAAAAATTTTGCCAGGTGTTTTTAATGTATTTCATAGATAATGTACTTATTTCACACATCTATGTCCCACAGATGGATGTCCCAAAAGGGAAAAGCACTCTAAATATGCAGGTGGGGGTAAAACTGAAAGCAAAATGTTAGGAGTCGTTTCAGCACGTTCAACTATCTCTCCACTTAGAAAATCTGTTTTCTTCCAAGTAGAAGGGGAGGGAGACCCGGCAATGGCTCCATCATTGAACTCTTGCAGACCAGTTTCCCACATCCTCCATGGTACTACAGGAGGGCTCTCACTGTGTTGGAGTACAAGGAATCCCAGTGTTCAAGGCCATGTGCAGTGATACGGGGAAGTGAAAGCCTAATTCATTCCTTTTCTGCTATTTCTCTCTCCTCTTCTAATTTTTACCTCTTTTCTCCTTTCACCTCCAAAAGACAGTCAATGTGTAAAAACTTTGATGACACCTGTATTTTCAGGAACTCTGAATAATTCATAAGTCTGAACTTATTTTCCCCTGAACTTTATTTAATTCATTTTTTTGTGAATATAAAGTAAATTTAAACTTTATGTTTGACAAAAAAATGTGCTGTTGGGCAATTACTTCTTGATTTCTTAGAGTGAAACTTTACTTTTTACTTGTATTTGATGTTTGAAGAAAACTCATGTTGGGAAGATTCTCAGTTCAATTTGGTCTAGATTCTCATAATTTGTGTTTTAGGGAAAATCTCCTGGCTAGGTCTGGTCTGGGTTCTTATGGTCACTTGTGGAAGAACTCCATAAATAAAGTTGAACAGGAAAGCAAGTTTTACTTAAAGACACAGTGACAGTACACACCCATTTGGGAGAGCAGGCAAACTGAAGACAGAATGAGCTGCAATTAACCAACTTCAGGTAGGGGGTGGAGTCTGGTTCCATGCTTAATTGAATATTCAAATGGAACAGGGCTTAAGTTCCACCCATTCCCATGTCCCTTCTTGGAAATCCACCTGTCTTAGACCTGCCGTGTAACTGTTTATAGCTCAAATACTGAAATCCATGGTGCGTCATGGCTGATCCATCATAGGAAGCAGATGGCCTGAGCTTGCAGCCGATTTGGCTATTTCTAGCCAGCAGCAGCTGTGAAGCAGAAAAATGGATGTGGGAGAAGAGGTTTTGGTGGTACGGGGCTGCCACTGTGGATGTAGCTGGCCAGCCTCAGTTCCTCACTCCTTCCTGCTTACATCTTTCTCCCACCAAAAACAGAGATAGACACACATCTTGGAGTTTTCTACATACACACAGGAGCTTGAGATCTGTAATTGTGAAAAATTATGAGTATGGCCATGTGCCATTAACTGTTCACCAATGCGAAAAGCTCTCATGAAATGCTCAAAATCTGCCAGGAGTCGTTCTGAACACTGGAGATACAAAATCCAATGACATATTTGTGTTTGTCCACCTATCCCGCCCCATCCCCATGAATTTTTGATCTTTAGTATTTAAGTGTATAAGCTGCTAGTTGCAGTGCAGTGTGAGAAAAATTCCTGGAAATATTATCATTTGAAGTTGTCCCAGGCAAAAAAAAAAATGTGTGAATACAGTTGTCGCAGAAACAAGTGATGTCCCATGCCAAACTATGGCATCACTATAGAAAGAGAACCCAGTGCTGGGATGTGCAGGCTGCTTATGAAGACAGCTCCTGGCCGGGGGGGACCCCATGTCTTCTGCGCTGCCCACTTCTTGAACTCAGCTTGGCATCCAGTCAGCATCTGGCTTTCAGTCCACATGTTTTTCCCAAATATTAGAGCTACCTGCTAAAGTAGACAATCGTGTGGGCCTCAGGTAATTTCCTTAGGCAGCCATAAAGCACCATGATGTAGAGTACTTTCACCGTCTAATACTTCATTCGTGCCCTGACTCTAGACAGAAATCACAATAGAATTTCTTTCTTTCTTTTTTTTAAAGGTTCTTCTTTCAGTTTTGAAAGATTTTTTCATTATTATTTTTTTATTACAAAGTCAGATTTACAGAGAGGAGGAGAGACAGAGAGGAAGATCTTCCGTCCGATGATTCACTCCCCAAGTGAGCCGCAACAGGCCGGTGCTGCGCCGATCCGATGCCGGGAACCTGGAACCTCTTCCAGGTCTCCCACAGGGTCCCAATGCATTGGGCCGTCCTCGTCTGCTTTCCCAGGCCACAAGCAGGGAGCTGGATGGGAAGTGGAGCTGCCGGGATAAGAACCGGCACCCACATGGGATCCCGGGACATTCAAGGCGAGGACTTTAGCCGCTAGGCCACGCCGCCGGGGCCTAGAATTTCTTTCAATCATGGAGCTATCCAGACTGTCCACCTAAAATTCAACTCCTGTTTGAAAGGTAGAAAGTCATTTGTGATCACGGATCACCACTGAAGTTCCCTATGCTGTGTCATAGCTCTTCCAAAGCTGGCAGGTTCTAGAATCATTTGTGCAGAAAGTAGGTATGTTCAGTGCTGGGTTAGAACATTTCCACCAGTTACAGGCTTGATTTATGTATTAAATAAAGTAGGCTAATCCACAAACTGGCAGAAACAAGACAAATAACAAGTAAGGTTATAATGCACAGGTCTACTTACCTTCCTTCTCAAGGCAGATCATCTATTTCCAAAGATATACCTGCCATTAAAATAATTAGCCAACGAGACAGCTGAATGGTACCTTATAGCCATTTTAAGGTATATAGCAGTCGGTTCTGTATATAAAACTAAAACTGAAATGTCAATGGGCTAATCATAGGTTGTGGTTAAGAACTTGCTTTTTTTTTTTTTTTTTTTTTGTAACACACTGGTTACTCACAACCATGTCAATTCCATAATATTGCAAATTGCTGTTGATGTTATGTTGGGACTCTTGGTTGAATGGGATGATATTCTGCCAGTTCTAACAACGGACCAGAAATGGTCTCCCCAAGAGACTGTTCAACCCATCTGGACAATAAATAGCTGGACTTTATACTTGGTATATGTTTGCAAGGAAAGAATCTTGATTGAATTTGAACTGTAATACTGCATCAAGGTGGAGGAATCCACCAGGGGGGAGGGGCGTGGGGGGGGATTCCCAGAGCCTATGAAACTGTAACATAATGCAAAATAATTAATAAAATAAAATAAAATAAAATAATTAGCCAATGGAAATGACCTTGGATCTTAGGCAATACATGTGTCTACCTCAAATCTTACATTCGATCATAACTTTCATTTTTATCTAAATTTTTTATCACTTTGCATTTTATCAAAATATAAATCACTTTAATATTAACTATAGCTTATCATAAATATTAGGATTTTTTGTTATTTTTGCCTGCTAAAATCCTTGCTGGAGAATAAAATCGAATTTGATCACTTAAAGAATCAACTATGTTTTTAAATTTTGGGATAATACACAACCAAAGATTGCCATGTATCTGGTCTTACTTTTAATTCCCAGAGAATTATCTGGTAAACAAATAAGTGGGGATTTCTATGAAACATGCACAAACATAGAGCAGGGAGAAAAGGCTATAGAGTTCTAGACACCTAAATTTGATTCTCGAATGTCAGATTATCAGGATGACTTGGGGCAGTTTAATCCTGCCAGCCTGAGTCATCCAGAAATTAGGGATGATAATACCCCTGAAGTATTACTGTGAGAAGTTAAGTAAGAAAACATATGATAAGTGCCTGTTGAGACAAACACAGAGCAGGATCCCAACAGCAACCCAAGTCCAAATAAATGATCAAAGTGTTGTCTGATTTCCAATTCAAAAGTGTCCTCAATGAACCTACAAACCCCCTTCTAACAGACTGGGGCTACAGGCAAGAGTTAAGGTTGGCGCTTGTCCTTAAGAATTCCTACGGTCAAAAATTATATTCAATTCAGGCAGATCTGCTGAGCAAGACATAAAGTTTGGAATACTAAGTGCTAAGAATGGAACACATAAGTATTTTGCTACTTAACAACAGAATGGGATAGAAACAGCCTGGACTATACAGCAGGCACAAATTTAAGACATAAGTCTACAATAAACTATAATTAAATTCATACCAAGCTCTGAAGCTTGCAGAGCAGAGGTAAAATGAGACAGACGCTGGATTTAGACTTTACTGGTTACTCTATCAACTTTAAGTAAAAAGGGAAAAATTAACACGCTCATCATTCCTTTAGAATTGATTCGCTGAGACTCCTCTGTGGGATGGTACTGCACAATGCACTGACCCTCCTTCTAGAAAGACTGAAAACCCAAAATAATCTTCATTTGCCACACTTGTTCCTGGGAGTCTCAGCCTCAGCCAGCTCCTCTTCTCCACAGCACACACTGCATGTGGTCCAGACATCTGGGCTGCTTGCTGATCCGCCTGCTCCATCCTTCCCCATTCTCACCTGCCCATCCCTTCTTGCTGCTCATTCTTCGATTTACTGTAAGCTCCATCTCCTTCCCCAAGCGCAAAATATTCACTGTCAAAAACTCCTCTTTAAGTACCCCCAGAGCTCCTTGTTATAACTTTATTCTAACAAGTAGAACCTTGTTTGGGTTTAAATCAGTAAGCATTTCTTGGAACCCTATTATACACTAGGCCCATACTGATAACAAAAGCAAACATGATATGGATGCTTCCCTAAAGGGGCTCATAGTTGGCTGGGGATAGAGTAAACGGATCATTACAGTAGCTTGTGGGATCTGTAGGTAGAAAGGATGTAGAAATACATCGCAAAAGGAGAGAAAGATCAGCTCTCTGTGGATGAAGTGGTGCATGTCCGGATTGTTTCACTGAGAAAGTGCCATTCGAGTCAGGCACTAACAGATGAACAGGTTTCTAAGCGAGACAGACAAGGGTACTCAATGCATAGAAAATAGCGTGGACCCGGGCCTGGAGGAGGGAAGCAGCATGGCTTTCAGGAAATCACACCTCTGGGCTTCTCATCCCTGGCTGGGCAAACTCCCAGAAAGCCTCGGCTCTGCCTATTGGTATATGTTAGCATGTCCTTAGATAAATCTGCACAGCCAGGTTTGAGAACTAGGTAACCAGGTCCTTCTACTGAGTGTGGGAGTGATGGGGAGCAGGAGGCAGTACCGGAAAGGAACCCCTTGTTTTCTTTAAGTTTTGGAATAATATATTTGGAAATAGTTTCAGATTTTAAAAGTGGCAAAAATAGCACACACAACTCCCATTTCCCGATTGCCTAACTTACCATATTTCATTGTACTTTTTATCTCTCATATTAAATATGAGGAGGCTTTGGAAAATCTGTGTAAACATGCTATTAAAAGTGTTTTTTGATGCAAAGTACTTTGACATCCACACGTAGGTTCTCATAATATGTATTTCCTATATAGTTTTTCAAAAATTCCTTGTTACATTTATCTGCTACACTAACTATAGATCAAGCACATTTTAACGTAATATCATATTGATTAATACATTGGTGTTGAAAATGTATATAGTCTACAGATCATTTTTTAGGAAACCAATATTAATACAATATTAGTGTCCATTACAAAAAAAAAAATGTAAGCACACACAAGTGTTTTATACTGCTACAGATAATTTTGGGAAACCATTCTGGGGAGATATATGTGTGTGTGTATGTACATATGTGAGTGTATTTTATACATATATTTCTATGTAGGAAGATTATAAGATGCATTATTTATTTATTTTTATTTCGAATTTTATGGTACAATTCCATAAGGTCTAGGATTTCCCCTCACCCCCTCAAATTCCTGCCGCCCAACTGATTTTCCCCATATTATTACAGCAATAAAGTCCTTCACAAGCAGTAACAATGTATCTAAAAAATGAAATGTCTTACAGTTGAACAAACTAATTATTACTGCTTTCCCTGTTGGCTTATCAAAATAGAACATATCTAGACATTTGGTCATTTGCTTTGTACACTCCCCCTAAGTGATGCTGAGTGTGTGGTGTGAAATACGAGCTGCAAGAGTGATTCTAAAAAATGGCTCTTTCTGGTTCAGAGCTGTAAGATATCTTCACTTCTCCAACTAAAAGGCACCTCAAACTTGATTTGTTCAGAGCTAAACTCTTGATGCCTTCTAACTCCCAGCCGCACCAGTGCCAGGAGCATCAGGGCTGGTCCCCACCATCCATCCAGGAAGCAGGAATTGTCATTTGCATCCTGTCTTCACTTTCCCACCTCTTAAACCTTGTCAGATGTGGATCAGCTTTTCCTTTGTGCATATCTTTATTTTTAACCAGCCCAAGCTGTATTTTGTCCATTCACAATGGCCAACCTATCCCTACCCTCCTCTCCCTCCAATTCATTCACCAAACTGTAACCAAAATGAAAGTCAGGTTACATCACCTTGGCTTAAAACCCTTAGAAGTGCCTATTGCTTTGTGCGTAAAAGCTAGCATTTCCAAGATGCACTGCTCTCTAGCCTTGCTTATTTCTCTTCTCCCCCGGCTGAGCCTTCTTTGAGTTGCCTCCATATTGTCTCTCTCCTCGGGGACCCCATGTTCTCTTCTCTTTCCAGGATGCCCTCAACACCCCCTAAGAGCTAGCTACTTTCAATTATTAACTTAAAGGTTATTTACTGCCTGTTTAATGCATGGCTCAAAGAAGACACTTGAAAGTATTTGAGAGAATGTCTGATAAAGGCTAGATGCCAACCAGAGGAACATGTAAGGTCAAAATCAGGGCGGGGGGAGGGGCAGAGGGAAGGGCATCTGTCAGCTGGAGAGAATGGTATTCCTGACCAAGGTCACACATCTAGACGTTGGCAAAGCCAGGCTTAATGGCCACATGTCTTTTTTAAAGAATTCGTACATATTTACTAGGCACAGTTACAGAGGCAGAGGGTGGCAGAAGGTACAAATGGAGTGAGAGGTTTCCATCTGTTGGTTCACTCCCTAAATGAGCACACAGCCAAATCTAGGTTGGTCTGAAGCCAGGATCCAGGAACTTTTTCCAGTTTTCTCAAATGGATCCAGGGGTCCAAGAATGTGAGCCATCTTCCACTGCTTTCCCAGGCACATTAGCACAGAGCTGAATCAAAAGTACAGCCGCCAATACTGCAACTAGTGCCAGTGGTGGGGTACCAGTGCAGAAGGTGGCAGCTTTACCCGCTACACCACAGCACAAGCCCCCAAAGCCCACATTAAGCCCCTATTGCACATCCCAAGTGAGTCTGTGATAGTGAGGCCCTCAGCTCACCAGCAGCATGCTCACCTCTTCTCTGCTCAACAAGGGTTACTCCAAAAGTGCTCAAAAATATGTATCGTGAAAAACACTGTCTATGGATTTCAAACCTTTTCTGGCACTGAAATTAACTTGTATGAGTATATTATAACATGTCTGAATGGGGTCTGGCATGGGGTACTAAGAAGGATAAACTGTCCTAAAGACTTCCTGTCACAGTAACATGAGTTATGTTAAAACTGAAGCAAAAACAAACATCAAGTTTATGAAGAAATATGGACGGAAGAATAATGAAATCATTGCTGCCTTATGAAAAGTTTTATGGAGACAAGGTCCCAAGTAAATCAGCAGTTTACAAATGGAGAACTCAGTTTGAAGAAAGAACATCTTGATAAAGATGAAACCCACAGGGAGTGGCACAGTAGCCTAGCAGCTAAAGTCCTCGCCTTGAACGCTCCGGGATCCCATATGGGCACTAGTTCTAATCCCAGTGGCTCTGCTTCCCATCCAGCTCCCTGCTTGTGGCCTGGGAAAGCAGCGATGGATGGCCCAAAGCCTTGGGATCCTGCCCCACGTGAGAGACCCGGAAGAGGTTCCTGGTTGCCAGCTTCGGATTGGCTCAGCACTGGCCATTGCAGCCACTTGGGGAGTGAATCAGCAGATGGAAGATCTTCCTCTCTGTCTCTCCTCCTCTGTATATCTGACTTTGCAGTGAAAATAAGTAAATCTTAAGAAAGATGGAACCCACAGTGGAGACCTTTCACTTTAGTGTGCAAGGAAGGGCTCACCATGTTCAAGCCCTAATTAAAGAGAAATGATTGTCAACAGCACTGAAAGCAGGCACTGTGGCGTGGGTCAACTTACACAACTCCAACTGAAAAATCCAAGTAGGGCAGACTTTCTACCCAACAAGAGTCGAAATGGTTGTGCCTAAGTAAACTGCAGGTAAGAATGGTGCTTCCGCAGGAAATTTCTGCAAGTGGGATGGAGATCCTGAAATGTCTGTGGGAAGAACTGGAACAAGAGAAGAGCCTTGGCAGGAAGGAGAAGTGGTCCAGGAGAAGCAAATATTGGCTGGTCAAGGGCAAAGGTCATGGCGATGCTTTGGGGGAAGGCTGAGGACATTTTCCAGAAGATCTTGCGGAGGCCTGGAGAACAGCATCTGATTATTATGAGCGTGTTTTGAAGAAGTTAACCATAGTTAAAAGAGGAAAAAACCCTGGGAAATTTCCCCTGCGAGGACTTGCCCACTACCAGAACAATGTTCTCACACATTCCGCTCATTAAAGAAGGGCAATTTTGTGCATTTCTATAGGAAAGCTCTAGGCAACCACCTGACACATCGGACTCCTTTTTGTTTCCTTAAAGAGAACCTACGGTTAATGATGCAATAAAGACTGTAGGTTTAAATTCTCAGTCGCCAGTTCTTTATGGATGGACTAAATGGCTGGTATCATACTCTGGTTTCTCTTCAGACCATATAAATCTTTTGCTTTTTAAACGGCTGGTATCATTACTTACAAAATATCTTAGACTTGGAGGCTGGCACCGTGGCATCCCAGGCTGTACCTCCACTGGTGGTGCCAGCATCCCCCAGGAGTGGCAGTTCAAGTCCCAGCTGCTCCATTGCTGATCTGGAAAGCAACTGAGGATGGACCAAATCCTTGGGTACCTTCAGCCATGTTGGAGACCTGGAAGAAGCTCCTTGTATCTGACTTCAGGCCGGACCAGCTGTGGCTGTTGCAGCCATTTGGGGAGTAAACCAGCAGGTAGAAGATCTCTCCTTCTGTCTCTCCTTCTCACTCTATAACTCTGCATTTCAAATTTTAAAAAAAATAAGAAGAAAAAGAAAGATTTTAAGTGTCTTCAACTTGAATAAAGTTATCACTTTTATTATGTAATTCTATTTTGTCAAGAAGCTTTGGACGTTCCTTGATAACCCAGTTATATTTACCAACCTGGCCTCTGGAGCACAACTTTGGAAATACCAGATGCAAACTATCTTCATCATTAAGATCCCGGTGAAGTTGCTCTGTCCTGTTGCTGTTCAACTTTAAGCAGGAAGGCAGCCTGGCTCCTACACAGTCACATAATGGCTTACTGATGTGTTTAAAGTAATATGCTTCAACTTGTTCTCGTGGGCAGCAAACACTATTCAGGTTAAATTTAAAAGATTTTTCTTGGCTATTTTGCTCCATCACATATACTGTTATTACATGGAAACTGACCTGGAAGTGACCAGGCCCTTAGAGAAGATGGTGGGAAATTGGTTACAATAGATACCCACCTGGAAAACAAAACTAGTAGACAGAAACATCAACTTACCCCAGGTCCAATGCTGTTAGTCCAAAATGATTATAGTAAATTGAAGAAAACATCAAACAAACAAAGAAAAAGCATTCAGGAGGGAAATTGAAGAGTGAGTTTGGTAGGGAAAGCAGATTTCACGGTGGAAAACCACAAGCGAACCCAGTTGTGTTTCAGGATAGCAGGGCCTTGGGGATAGCTCCTGGAAATGAGGTTAAACACAGCTGCATTGTGCAAATTGCCCTGGGAGGAGCCAAAGCCTAATGCAGAATCCTGGGGCTCGCAGAGGGTGATGTCCGAGGTCTTTGGAGCAGAACGGCATGAAATTCACTTAGCTCTTTTCCTAGATGACTAATTAAAAAGCAGTTAATGAGAATGATTATTCTGAGCAATGAAATTCAGCCATGAAATAGTTTAATGACCCTAAGGCTGTGGCTCAGGTCTGTGATGACGCTACTAAATCATGCTCCCCAGTAGCTTTCTCTCTCCCAGGACTTTTTTTTTTTTTTTGAGAGAGAGAGACAGAAAAGACAGAAAGACAGAAAAAGAGAGTTTCTGTGTGCTGGCTCACTCCTCAAATGCTGCAGTGACCAGGGCTGAACTGGGCTGACACCAATGGAGCCCAGAGCTCAACCCAGATCTCCCACACGAGTGAAAAGGACCTCAGTGCTTCCTTAAATGTCGACAAATATCTTGTTAGAGTTACAAGCCAGTCTAGATTATCCCAAAATCTGCCAAGATCAACAAAACTATACTTCAACACAACAAATGGCTAAATACTAAAATGAAATAGACACGAAACAGCTGAATGGTACCCTATAGCCATTTTAAGGTATATAGCAGCCAGTCCTGTATATAAACTAAAATTGAGATGTCAATGAGCTAATCATAGGTTGTAGTTAGGACTTGTTTTTTTTTTTTAACATACTGGTTACTCAAAACCATGTCAATTCCATAATATTGCAAATTGCTGTTGAGGTTATATTGGGACTCTTAATTGACTGTGATGATATTATACCAACTCTGACTTCGGACCAGAAATGGTCTCCCCAAGAAACTGTTCAACCCATCTGGACAACAAGTAGCTGGACTCCATGCTTAGTATATGTTTGCAAGGAAAGAATCTTGATTGAATTTGAACTGTAATGCTGCATCAAGGTGGAGGAATCCACCAGGGGGGAGGGGTGGGGGGAATTCCCAGAGCCTATGAAACTGTCACATAATGCAAAATATTAATAAAAATATATAAAAATAAATAAATAAATAAATAAATAAAGGACCTCAGTGCTTGAGCCATCAAGGATGCTCTCAGTGGAGACACTAACAGAAGGAGCCAGGAGCCAGACACAGAGGAGACTCGGACACTCCAATAGAGGATGTGGCTAGCCTTCTCAGTAGCTAATCCCAAAGAGGAATGCCCTCTCCCTCCCAGACTTCAACAGAAGCTGTTCCGAGCTTACAGAACCTAGGAGAGTGAGGATAGAAGCAAGCTTTGGGAGGCAGGAAAGAGCAAGTAAATTTTAAAATGTTTACAGAAGAATGTAAGGAGAAGAAAGCTCAATCAGTTTGGTTTGCTGAAATACTGGTCCAGTGACTGAGTGAATGAAGAGACTGCGTACTGGGGACAGCCCACAGGGGAGGAGGCCTCCCTTCTCAGTTCCATACTTCATGATTTCACGCTGGCAGCTTGAAATCAGACAAGGTGGGTGTATTTACACCACAGGAATAGGCAAAAACTACTAATAAGACTCCCGCAGACTCCATTGTGTTCAGCATTTGCCAATGTACCACTGGGTTGGAGCGATGAGATCCCTGTAGGAGCAGACATCCCTTGGATTCTTACTTTAAAAGTAGATTTTAACATGTTTTGTTTTGCTTTTCTATTTTAATTACAAATACACAGTGGCACTCTTCAATTATATTTTATTATGTATCTAGTGTGGGCCAGTAACCGTGGGCTCTCCTGACAAGCTCATCATCATTCAGAACATCAGGTCTATGGAGAAATATTTCTGAGTTTTAAGTTTCTGACCTTCAAACAAGTCTTTGGGGGAAAATAAACATCTTCAAATCAAGGACTTTGAATTCTGTATATTCATTGGGAAGTAAGAGAACAAAAAGTACCATGCAAACTTTTTAAAAATATAGGTTGGGATACATCATAAATGGGAAGTCAAAAGAACAGCAATTACTTAACTTGTAGATGAAATGAATAAGGCACAATTTAATAAAGTAAGTGAATGCCAGCTGTTTGATTTGGGTTTTTGTTTGGAGGATTTTTGCTCTGCAAACTTCAAGACTTTGACGAGAGAAGACAGTGAATAAATTTCAAATGTTGTTTTGAGATGAGTGATTTGTAGATTTTATTCCAAGCATTTGAATTTTTCCTTTCGTCCACTATGGGAACACTTATATTTAACCTGTTTCAGAAACCAGACAATGGTTTCCACAAGGTCACTTACCTACTTCAGGTTATTATCTTTATGAATTTAAGGCTATAGATAGGATGACATACTCCAAAATGTTTAGAAACAATTTTATAAATGTCTTTCATAATACAGTTTACAGTATCTAGATCCAAAATGTATTATTTTTCTATTAATCATGAATATTACAAAATTTGGACTATCATAAAATCTTAAGTACTATACATCAATACTTTTGATAGTCTAATGATGTTAATGAGTGCTTAGTAAGTTAGTGTTATTTATTTATTCATTCAGAAGACATGGAAGTACTACTTCCCTAAAAAAAAAATTTGCAGTAGCCTGATTTGGCATTTTCTTTAAAACTGTCTGGAACAATGGAATGACAGCTATAAATCTGCCACTTGAAACTTTAAATGATCCACATCTCTCTCAGGCCTTGGTTTAACAGTTGGTTTATGATGCAGTTTCAGAATAACACATTTAAGGATGGTGTATCCCTCCCTCCAAAACCTACATAAATCCATGGTGCTTTTTAATGATGACTCTAAAACACACCAAAAGTATTCTCCAAGGCATATTTTTGGATTGTGTATCTAACATCCTTCCATTTCTGAAGTTCCTTCCCTTTGTAATCTGCCTTAAAATGGCTGTCTCGGGTTTAGCTGATAAACACATAATCTCTCACCAGGGTGGGTACAGTTCAGTTACCCACTCCATGGGGCATCACTTGATGCCCCATCCCACCTTGGCTCCTACGCAAAGATCTCACACGCATATACTAATCTAGGATCCTTTTGAAAATACTGATTCTGAAGAGACCAATTCAGAAGCTCCACACTCACTTCTAGGACTGGCCTGAGGACCAGCATCTCAGCAGGCTCCCAGGCAGTCAGTCTGAAAGGGATGCAAGGCTTCAGCTCCCTTCACTTTCTGACTACAGAGGTAACCTGGCTGGTGGGAAGCTTTGGTCCTCACTGGCGCAGCACTGCACCGCTAACTCAGATCATTGCTACTCAGAGACCTTCTCTAAGCATTTCCTTAGGTCCTGGTCCCATGCTGCACACTCTTAAACTTCATGTCCAGTGTGCTTGTCTTTTCCTGCACAGCATCCCTGCCTGCTCCCATCTGATTGGCTTGAGTTCTCTGACCTTGGTGTCTAGCCCCCCTTTCTCCCTGCCTTCTAGACCCAGTCTGACCTCCTCTTTCTCACACATCCCAAATCTGTTCTTACATAATAATGACCCCCACATTCTCTGATAGAACCTCTCTGTGATAAAATGGACCCAAGGCCAGCATTGTTGTGTATCAGGTCAAGCCTCTACTTGTGATACCAGTATCCGTAATGAGTGCCAGTTGATGTCCTGGCTGCTCCGCTTATGATCCAGCTCCATGCTAATGGCCTGGAAAAGTGGCAGAAGATGGCGCAATGACTTGGGTACCTGCCATCCAAGGGGGAGAACCAGATGAAATTTCTGGCTCCTGGCTCCTGGCTCCTGGCTTTGGCCTGCCCCAGCCCCATCCATTGCGGCCACCAGGGGCCTGAACCAGCAGGTGGTTCTCTTTCTCTTTCACCCGCTCCCTCCCTCCTCCATCTCCTCCTTCTCTCCATCTGAATCCTCTTCTTCTTCTTCTGTAACTCTGATTTTCAAATAAACAAACATTTTTTTAAATCCACTTAAAAATTCCCATCCCACCTATGTTAATATAGATTTGTAAAAGTCCTCGCAGTAAGATGACAGGAAGAAAATAATATAGCCCGTAGCTGAGAACCTATGGTTAACAGAACTCTTTTCATCAGAGTCATTGAAGAACATGGGACTGTGCAGCTATGCCATGTTGCATTGCTGAAGCTTCCCATGTGGGTGATGGCAGGACACTAGAGGGTGGCATCTCATCCCCAACAGACGATGGCAACCTGTCTTTGTAATGACCGTTGAGTCATCTCTTTCAAGCAGTTGTACACCTAAACCAGGCACTAGGTTAAGTGTTCTGTGCATGGGCTGTTTAACCCCCATAGCCAGCTGGAAGGCAGCAATTCCTAGAGAAAGAAACAGAGCAAGAATTTCACGTCATCAATTGTTCAAAGAAACATGGTTTCACGTTGGTAAGGAAAGGTCAAACTCCAGCCCCGGACATCGGAGACCACTGCTCCAAGCCGACTTGCTTAACAAGAACAAATGTCAGAGTCCCCAGCTGGAAGAATCCTATTAACAATTGTTCTTTCCTACTAATTATAATGTAGAGCAATGTTTCACACACAGTATTATGCATAATGTTAATTTAGTGGAATGTCAAGTGTTACGAGAATAACGAGTTCCGTGGGCAATGAAGTTTGAGAAATGCTTTCAGCAAGGCGCGTGCAGAGGCCTGAGAGCAGTGACCATGAAGACCAAACACATCCACACAGGGAGACGCAGCTTTCCTAGGGAGTCAGGGGAGAATTTGAGAGCAAACAATAGGAACACACAGCGAGAGCTTGTCTGCCAGGGAATGGCTGAAACCAGTTAACACGGAGTAAGCAATACGAACAAGTATGGAGAGTGTGTGTATGTGTGTGAGAGAGAGAGACAACTTGACTGTAACATAATTGACAACATTTGCTTATGTTTAAGGTATATACTTTGATGTATTTATGAATTTTGCAGGATAAAATATTGCCACAAATATTGTCTTTTAGGAGGTGTCATTATAGTGCAGCAAATATGACACTGCTTGCAATGCCAATATCCCGTACAAGCACCTATTTAAGTCCCAACTGCTCCAATTTCAATCCAACTCCTTGCTAATAAGCCTGGGAAATCATGAAAAACATGGGACCACACAGCTCCTGGCTTTGGCCTGCCCCATCCCTAGCAGTCATTTGCATTTGGGGAATAAGCCAATCAATCTCTCTCTCTCTCTCTCTCTTTCTCTCTCTCTCCAGCCCTTCATTTCAAATAAATTTTAAACATCTAAAAACAGAAACATCTAATTTATCCGTCACAGCATCTAGCTAGCTTTTGTTTATATTTTAGGAATTCCGTTTAATTATGGTAATGTGTGTTTACTTCACTGTAATATATCAAGTTACTTAATTGTAATAAAAATAAGTGGTACTATTTATTGAATACTACTTTCTCTCTGTGGATGAAATTCTGAAGCATAGAGAAGTTAAAAAGTTAAGAAACTTCATGGGGCTGACACAATGGCATGACAAACTAAGCTTCCCGGGACACTGACATCCCTAGGGGTGCCAGTTCATGTCCCAGTTGCTCTGCTTCCCAGGCAGCTCCCTGCTTGTGGCCTGGTAAAGCAATGGAGAACGGCCCAAAGCCTTGGGACCCTGCACCCCTTGGGAGACCCAGAAGAAGCTCCTGGCTCCCGGCTTTAAACCATCCCAGTTCTGGTCACTTGCAGCCATGTAGCCATGTGGAGAATGAACCAGTGAATAGAGGATATGTATTTTTTTTTCTTGCTCTCGCTCTTTCTCTCTCTCGCTCCCTGTTTCTCTCTCCCTTCTGCCCTCCCTCCATCCCCCCTTTTCTCCCTCGCTCTCTGTAACTCTTTCCAAATAAAATGAATAAATATTGAAAAAAAAAAAGAAAAACTTCCCCCAGAGACCACACAGTTAGTTAACAGGATAGGCAAATTTAAACATAATTCTCTCTGGCTTCACCTCTTATACTTTCACACCCTAGGCACAAAATGTCCAAGCACATAGAGTTCATCAGAGGCTTTCCTACGTGAGCATCCGTAGTAAATACAATCTCAAAGTGAATGTACTGATGAACTCCCTACATCAGGGGTTTATCTGTGCTTTTCAGCATATTCTTCAACTTAAAAGTTAGTTATTTTGTCTGAACCATATACATTAATATTGTTCCTGGCGCTTTAAGGTTCTTAATATTTGTTATTTTATGGCTTATTTTTATTTATTTGAAAGACAGTGTTACAGGAGATGGAGCTAGATATTCCATTCTCTGTTCTTTCTCCAAAATGGCTACAATAGCCAGGATTGGGCCAACCTGAAGACAGGAGGCCAAAGCTAGGGACCCAAAGCTTTTTCTGGATCTCCCACATAGTGTAGGGACTCAAGAATCTGAGCCATCCTCCACTACTTTCCCAGGCACCTTAGCAGGGAACTGGATGGGGAGTGAAACACCCAAGTCACCAGTCAGTCCATCTGTTAGATGTCAGCATCATAGTCATTGGCTGAACATACTTCACTACAAGGAAGAGGGAGAGAGATAGGGAGATTTTTCCATCCTCCGGTTCACCCCAACCCCCTGCACGTGCCACCAAGACCAGGATCCAGGGGCTTCCTCTAGGTCTCCCATGCGTTTGGCACTTGGGCCATCTTCTGCTGATTTCCTTCAGCCATTAGCAGGGAGCTGGACCAGGACTAGAACAACAGAACTCACAGGATGTGGACATTGAAGGCAGCCGCTTTATGTGCTATACCACAATGCCGACCCCGTTTTACCATTCTGTTCATGTTACAAATCCCCATGTTCTGTGGCATTCTCAGATCTTGACGGTGTTGTATTGTGAAAACCACATCCATCCGCAGTACTGTGTCCTTGGTCTCACTGATGTCCTTCTTGGGCTGATGTCTGCCTTTTCACGGGCTGCTTGAGAGGCCGTTGTGGAATCCACAGTCTGCTCAAGCTTAAACTGCCGCTGGTATCAGCATCAGGACCCCAACCCCCAAGTCTTCAGTCCTCTCTTTGTTTTCTCAACAGATGTTGGTGCATTCTTTGAAGAGGGGATGTGGCTGCGGTACAACTTCCAGACCCCAGGGGTCAGCGTGAAAGACTCAGGCAGCCGAGCAGAGAACTCTGTGGAACAGCAGAGCGTGGCCCCAGACCTGGCCAAGGAGCAGATCCTCCTCAGCTTCAGCACCACCAAGGCGCCCTGCATCCTGCTTTACGTTAGCTCCTTCACCACCGACTTCTTGGCAGTTGTCGTCAAACCCACTGGTAAGGAAGAAGATACTTAGCCTCTTGCCTTTCAAAGCAAGTGGACAGAATGGTCCAGCAAGGGCCTGGGTTGCCCACGGGGCATTGAGCAAGTCACACACCTTCTTTGCAACTCTCACTCCTCTGTAAGTCAGGTAAAGAACTTGCCTGTAATCAGCTTGTCTGAACCACCGGGTCCATGAGGGCAGGTGAATGAGGTGGGGACATCTTGTCGAGGGTGCACAGCTGGAAGGATGAAGTGACAGGGAAGGCAAGTCTACACTGCCAAGAAGTGTGTAAACACACCGAGTATTGAGAAGCCCATGTTCTCTCTGAAACTTTGAATTCATACATAGAGTTTCAAGATTACTTCTGTTGCAGATAATATTTTTATTGTATGAAGGAATCAACCCCTGGCTCACTTCCCATAGAGACTGTACAAGCTGAATATATGGAGGTCACATCCCCTTTCGCCCTCTCCTCTCTCTCATCAATAATTATCCCAGTGTAGATTTCCTTCCAGGAGAGCCAAAAAAAGTATTATTATTAACAAAATTCACGTTTTTTTTTTTAATTTCTTAAAAACTCCCTCACTGGGGCCCAGTGCAGTAGCCTAGAGGTTAAAGTCGTTGCCTTGCATGCACCTGGATCCCATATGGCACTGGTTCTAATCCCAGTGTCCCTGCTTCCTGCCCAGCTCTCTGCTTGGGGCCTGGAAAAGCAGTTGAGGACAGCCCAAAGCCTTGGGACCATGCACCTGCATTGGAGACCCAGAAAGAGGCTCCGGACACCTGGTTTCAAATGAGTTTAGTTCTGGCTGTTGCAACCACTTGGGGAGTGAATCATCGGACAGAAGACCATCCTCTCTATCTTTCCTCCTTTCTGTATATCTGACTTTCCAATAAAACCTAAAATACTCCCTCTCTGGGCAATGTACCATTGAATAAAAAAAGATGGGGAAGAAAATATATCAGCTAAGATTTCCCCTTTCAGAAATTATTCCTAAAGAAAAAAGTAAAAGTTAGGCAAAGATTCAGCCTGAAAGTGTTTATCATATTGTTATTTACAAAAAATAATGATTCAGGGACCATCATCATGATGGAGATGAAGCCTCCATCTGTGATGATGTCACATCCCTTATGAGGGCAGGTTCGAGTCCCAGCTACTCTACCTCTGATCCAGTTCCCTACTAGTGGGCTAGGAAAAACAGCAGAAGAATACCCCAGTATTCACTCCTCATACCTGTATAGGAGTCTGGGATAAGATTGGCTCCTGGATTTGGCCGAACCTACCCCTGACCATTGCAACCATCTGGAGAATGAACCGGAAAATGCAAGCACTCTCTACCACCCTCCACCCACTCCCGTAACTCCAACTTCATAGGAATGGATGAGTCTTCACTGAAAATTTTAAAAGGAGCTTGAATGACATAACACATTCAGCCACCCCCTGTGACACTGGCATCCCATATGGGCGCCAGTTGAAAACCTGGCTACTCCACTTCCAATCCAGCTTCCTGCTAATGTGCCTGGGAAAGCAGAAGATGGGCCAGTGTTGCTCATCCCTGGATACTGGGACAGTTGGGAAGCTGGGTGCAGCTCCTCCACTTGTATTCCTCAATCCCCAGATACAGGAGAAGAGAAAGAAATTTTGGAAACGATGGTCTCACCTACCTTCCCCTAACCCTCAATCCTTCCCACCCTGATCAAGTATATACAACACCATCAAAAATAATGATAATATGGAAGATTATGTGTGTCTTTAAAATAATCAGAGTAATGATATAGAGCAATTATAGTTAATATAATATTAAATAAACAAAAAAATGCAAGCTACAGCCTTGAATTTGTATCAGCTTAGCTGTGTAAAGCAAAGAGGGATGGGGAAGAGAATGAACTTAAAGTATTCAGTTAATGGATGTCTTCTATACATGCCAAATGTTCCCATGGAGCCAAAAACCCTTTTTAATCAGAAAGTCAAGTAGGAAAAATACAGGAAGCAAGGGAACAGGCAAGAAGAGGAGTTCTCCTCCCAGTTTATTTCTCCTGGACCAGGTTTGATGGATTTGTGATCCATTGATGCTCTCTGCCTACCTGTACCAGCCTCGAAGTGGAAGGTGGCCCTTCGCTTTCTTCTCCCATTCCTACACAGAAGGATGGCTTGCCCCTTGATATTGTCAATAACTTGACAAGTGTACCTCCAGGGTACTATATTATGTGCCACATCAAAATTTGGTCCCAACTGTATTCTGTAACCCACATCCCCTGGTGCATGTATTCAAGTGCATGTGTAAGTAGGCAGTATGTGCGTGCAAGGACTGTGATTGATCAAGTCCATGGCCAACATGCGATGCTCATTCTGTACTCAACACTGCTGTAAGTGTCTTGCATGTATTAATTCCCAGGAGCAATACAGTGCCCCATGGTAGATGCTCTCATCTTCCTTCTGCAGATGGAAAACTGAAATGCAGAGTGAATAAATGACTTGCACACTCAGCTACTGATGGGCAAACCTAAGATTTCTAAACCCAGGTATCCAATTTCAAGCCCCAAGCTCTCGCCAGCCACTATCCCCACCATGGGCATCCCTGGAGCATTCTCAGTACATTTGGAAACCTAAACCAAGCAGTTTGTTTTTAGTCACTGCAAGATCATTCTCATCAGTGCTAATTAAAATTCAGTCTCAAATAATGAATCCCTTTAATTAATTAAAATTGAATTTAGAAAACAATTCTAGCTTTAATAATCAATCTAATTCTAATATGAATTCATTCAGGAAATAAGCATCTAATAAGATCTATATCAAAATATCAAAACAAGTTAAAAGGCAAGAAAGTCTTAACTAAAGATCCCAGCATCCCTTCAGCTTCACAGATTAAAAGCTATTGTTGATTGTTCCCCAGAGCCAGCCACTGCATACCCTGTGTGTTCTGATGGAGACACTGCCACCTCTCTCCCTGCCTTTCCAGGAATCATTCCTGAGGGCCCTTGGCAGCATCCAGGCCAACAAACCTTGCAGAGTCCACCTCTCAGCCTATCCTTTGCCTTGCTGTTGCTGCCCAGTGAGACTAGAATCTTCCAGTCCAGCACTCCTCCATAGTGTCCATGGCGCGGCACTCACTGTCCCTGTATTGGAATACCGCATGGACAGGTGCATGAGGGTGTATTGGGAGGCCCCTGGTCTGGTGACTCTTCTAGCCCCACTTCCCTTAATTCTACCAAGGATTGAGGGAAGCTGTGTTCCTGGTGGGAAACTGGTAAGAAGAGCTGTACACTTCCACATGCCTGCTAGGATGCTCTGCCCCGGTCATCTCTCTGCTCCCAGCTGCTCCCACTTACGCCTTTCCAATCACAGCTAAAGTTGTCTTACTCCATGGGGATAATATAGAGTATTGAAGCTAAACACTCCATGGTGCCCCTGCCCCACAGTTAGACAGGAGAGATCCCTAAGACCCCAATTCGGCAATCAAATGCCATGAGCTTTCTGTATAAGAGGATGGGCTTCCTGAGTGTCAATTATGGTTCTACATTCTAACCATCCTTAGGCAATCAGCAGCTCCACACATTGGGTACTCACCAGGGATGGTGTCTCCCTCGTGAGAGTATTGTCAAAATAAATATCACATACGTTAATAAGTCTAAAGCATAGTACAATGTGCTGTATCTGTATAGTTATGTGCAACGTAACAATGCTTTGGTTAGTGATGGAAGGTTGTCAGATAATATTGTATCCCTTACTGATGCTGCAGTGTCTTTGTGTGTATAGTCACTCTGGGACGTTTGCATAATGACAGAATCACTGAAAGACACGGCTCTCAGAATGAGTCCCCTGCTGCTTAACAATGCACAACTGTACACACTGTGCCTGTGTAATATCTAGATGGGCATCTGACGACAACACATGTGTTAGCTGTTCTCATTACCCAGAATCCAACAATTTCTTCTACTTTTCTGCCACACACTCAGCTGCCCCCCACCCTTCCTTCATGTTCGGAAACTCCAGTCCTCCCCTTCTCCCGGTGGACACCTGTGCCCCTGCCCTGATGCCCACCCCCAGAGCTGCCTTCCTGGGAAAGCTTCCACCTTCCTCTCCAGCTCAGCATCACCAAGCCTTGCCTCCTCTCAGTGACCTTGCCTTGCTTTCAGTCCTATTACACTCACTTTCAATGTCATTCATTTGGCAGTTGATATTCTATATGGTTATCTGTCTCAGTTATAAATATGCCCTGTCTCCCCGGAGAAATGGAAAGTTCCAAACACACATCTCCCACCTTCAATAGGTGCTCGGTAAGTGCTTGCTGATGATAATGATGATGACCAGGAGAGGATAAATCTGTTAAGCACATTATTTTCTGTAACCAATAAAAGAGGGATCCTTCATAACAGCTTTAATCTACCTAGGAGATGAGCATGAAGTCGAAAAAGTAGAGCATTTCTCAATAATTTACTTTCATGGACAAATATTAGCATTATCCCTATCATCATGTAATGATCCTCTTCTGATATTATTTGAAAGGAACAAATATACCATTTAAATTTTATTTGGGGGGAAATAGTCCCATAGCTATTTACACATGTTCACTCTATGTAAATTTAGAGCTCCAACTCAGATTTTTCTCTCAAAATAAATGATTTTTGTAACCACTAAATGAAGCACTTAAAGGAATTTTAAATCATGTTTATGAAGTTCAAGAAAGTAGGAAAGGGAGAAAATTATGAAAACAACTTGACAGTGATTTTTATAGAGTTCAGGAACATGCAGAAGTCACTGACAAAGCCAAGATCAGGAAAAAATGTCCAGGTGTCTGCATAATTAGCAGTCCCTCTGACCTGGCGCCCTCTGTTGTCAGTGTACACCCGAGTCCTGGCACAGCATCAGTTGGGCCAGCTGCAGTGTTAGAAGTGGACATCACACTTGTAATCAGGGAGACAGAGCACTTTCAGTCCTTGAGAAAAAGCTGTGCTGAGTGCAGGAACTAACTAAATCTGCTCAGGAGAAATGAATAAATGAAGACTCCATGCAGCTGTATGTTTAAGGAAACTAGCTGTGATTACACAGGAAGTCCAAACACCAAAAGGAAAGCAGAAAATCAGAACTTAAGGCAACCCACTCGTTTGTTTGTGCATGTTGCCAAACAACTGCCTAAGCATCTCCTTCATTTTCAAACAATGATTATGTTTAATGTGATTAAAGAGAGAAAAAAGAAGGAAGGTAAGACACTGAGCAAAGCCGGGAGACGTGGCTCAAGACATCCAGGGGTCGTGAGGTAGAGAGGAGAACCGTGGTTCTGAGGAGTAAGGGGAGTCCAGGGGACCTTCAGTGTAAAAAGTGAGATGGCAAAAGCCATGGCTTGAAAAACAAAGTAGCAAATAGAACTCAACTCAATGGCATGGGCTATAAGCCTAGAGTTTTCATTCAGGAAGCAAGCACACAGATATAAAGAACTCCCATCTAACTTACTGATTTATCCCTCAAATGTCCACAACAGCCAAGACTAGGCCAGGCCAAAGCTTGGGCTCAGGAAGTCAGTGGAGGTCTCGTGTGTGTGTTTGTGTATGTGTGCGTGTGTGTGTGGCCTAGTTACCTGTGAAGCCACCTACTGTGTGTGTGTCTGTGTGTATATGCATATGTGTGTGCGACACCTAGCTACCTGTGAAACCACCTACTGTGCGTGTGTGTGTGTGTGTGTGAGACACCTAGCTACCTGTGAATCCACCTACTGTGTGTGCATGTGTGTGTGTGACACCTAGCTACCTGTGAAACCACCTACTGTGTGTGTGTGTATGTGCACATGTGTGTGACACCTGGCTACCTGTGAAGCCACCTGCTGCCTCCCAGGCTCTCAGCCCAAAGTCAGGAACCCGACTCAGGCCAGACACCCTCCCCAGAACGTATGTTTTTTTTCCCAGTGAGGAACTAGGAGATAATGACAGATTTTAAAGGAGCCCATTGAAATAATCAGCTGTGCATTTTGAAAAGGGAACACTTGTTTTTTGTTTTGTGTTATTTTGTTTGATTGATTTTAGAAAGCATCGGAACACAGGGAGTAATTACCTAAATAACAAATATGAAGTGTTAAGATTTGTGGCTTCAAAGAAGGTGAGGAGGCAACTAGTTAAAATAGAAAAGACTTAACTCGAGGACTCAGAGAGGCTAAAATTCATGTTCAGCCCCTTCCACTTCCCCCATCCCGGCCCTTCTGGCAGCAGGCAGTTGACCTTTTACGTCCTTCATATGGGAAAGGGCTGTGTATTCTTGCAGAGAAGCGCATGCGCCATGATAAAGTGGGTTTGGACAAGCAAAAAGCCCCTTGGCAGCTGCTTTATCAGAGTTAACCATGTACACTATGGATCTCACCAGCCCAGAATGTCTCTGGCAAAAAAAAAAAAAAAAAAAACTGTAAAAATCACAGTCAAGTCAGAACAGTCTCAGGCAACGTAATATCCCAGTGCTACCCTCAAGTTCACTTTGCTTACACCCAGTTTTACCAGAGGCTGAGTTAACCATGTGTGAACCAGTGGCCAAGTAAGTCCTAACACTAGGCACCTACAGTGACTCAGACACTACTCTGAACTCAAAGAATATAAAGAGAAGTCCTTGTTCTCCTGGGGCTTGCATTTGAGCCGAAGAAACACAATAGACAGACTAAGCACAATCCACAGAACATTGTATGGGTGAGAATTGTTGGGGGAGGGCTTGGCTAAGGGAGGAAGTTCCACTTTTAATGAGCAAGTAATCACCAAAAAGTAGACATTTAAAACAAAGACCTAAAGTGGTAAGGGCTGAGCCTTGTAAATCACTGGGAATGAAAGGAACAGCAAGTGTGAGGGTACTGAAGTGTGAGGTATGTATGCTCATCTCTAAGGACAGCAAGGAGGTCAAGGTGGGCTGATGGGGAGGAAGCTAGGAGGAGAGCCATAAGAAATTTGGTCAGACATGATGGAGGAGATCATATAGGGCCTACTGAACCATTCTTAGGACTTCATTTGTTTTTGTTTCTTTTTTTTTTACTTCGTGTGAGATAGGAAGGCATTGGAGGATTCTGAAAGAGGATTATTCGGGCCACCATGGGGAGGGCAAACTGAGTGTCTACAGGGCAGACGTCAAGCTGGAGTGGGCAGAGGTTGAGGTCATGGCAGAAGTGAGAGATAAACTATGGAGGCCAATATTAGCAGTTCAGACAACGGTTGAAAGTGCTGGGCCCCGGAAGCAGAAATGGAGATGTTGCAAAACCATAAGATTCAGGGCCTATTTTGAGAACCAAGCCAGGAAGATTTGCTGACAGATCGCATATGAACTCTTGGAGAAAGAAAAAGAGTTGAAGCTTTAAATAAGACTAACTAGAGGAAATATTGGCTGTTACCAGAAATGTGGAAAACCGCCATGGATTCCTCCTTAGGAGAGAAGTTGGGTGCTGGACTGCATCTGCCATGTGAGAGGTGCCAGTAAGACAGCCAAGTGAAAGAAACTTTCCAGAAGGAGCCTGGAGCCCAGGCGAGCAGTCTGGTTGAGAACAGACTCGGAGTGTGGAGAGCACACACCCTGCTCAAAGCCTTTAGACTGGGTGGGATGACCATGGTCACAAGCACAGAGAAGAGAGCATGCTTAGAGACAAAGCCATGGGGACCCGGAGTGCCCAGAGTCCAGACTGAGGGGGAAAAGAAACACATGGACAAGGAAAAAACAAAGGAGTGCATGGAGTGTTCCTGGAAGAAGGCCACACCTCTGTGCCCAACGTCCCTGCAGAAGTCATGGGGCTCACCCAAAAGAGCAGTTTCCAGCAGTGATGATGGTGGCCGTGTGACTCGGGGTCAAAGGAGGAAGAATGTGGATGCAGCAAGTGTCCACCTCTCGTCTGATGAGGTCAGTAAAGCAGGAGTGGACGGAGGACTCACTTGGAATGAATGGAGACCAAGGGCAGTCATTGTTAAGGAGGAGGCTGGTGAAGATCCAGGGTGCTCTGATGATCCAGGAGTGCCGTGAAGAATCAAGCATGCTGGCAGAGATGATGGAAATGCAGCTCAGGATTGAATAGGCCAGGTCCTGCCCTAGGCAGGAGAAGCAGGCTTTCTATGAAACTCACCCGCCAGACATTAAAGGGGCACTTTCTAGGAGTGAGAAAAGCAGGTGAATTTAGATCAATCCGGGAGACAAAAATCCAATCCTAGGAAGAGAACAAGGATAACATGCTCAGGTAAAACTCAGAAACAGTGAAGGTTTGTTTGGTTTCATTCAAAACTAGGATATAAAAGATGCAGTTAACTCTCAATCAGACTAACAAATGTGTCTTTCAAGTCCAGATACATGCCGCCATATTTTAAATGTCACACATGATGTTAGATTGCCTAAATAAGGAAGAGCAATATTTAGAAAGCATAGCATTTGTTTATGTGTGTATACTTGCACTTACATATGCATATGTCTGCAGGCAAGAAACGTCTGGAAGAATACTGCCAAGATAGGCTGTCTGATGGAGGAGTTCCAGATGATTCTGTTCTGTTTACTTACTAGGTTTTAATTCTGTTTTATTTTGTAAGTCAAAAATCAGAGTATCCATTTTGTTAAGAGGAAGATAAAAGAGGCAATATGGAACCCACTAGGTTATTTATGGCTAATCAAACTCTTGCTAGATTGCCAGCTCCATTTTTAAGCTTTAAGATGTCAAAGCGATTTAACAACATGAAGATTCCAATTTGAGTAAAAACCAAGATAAAAAGTTTGTGCCTTTACAATCATAAATAAGAAGTAAAAGTTATGCTTGCTGTGTCAATGAACAGAAAGCTGGATCTAGATGCCATATTAGTCTTTGGAATATTATTTGTCACTGTTAGAAAGAGGCGAGGAGCAATAAGCAAGAACAAGTTGGAAAGGCAAGGTAAACTGTCATGGAAGGAAGGGGCTCAGAAAGACCTGGGAACCCCGTATTTTTCTAAGTTACATTTGGTCAATTTCTAATATGAAATAAAATATATTACTGTGTCTTCTTAGTCTCCTTGAAGCCACCCAAAAGCTCATGTATTTGTCTTTCATGAATTCTGTTTATTTTTAAGATGGCATGGCCATGATTCTTACCACACTATGCACAATGTCACACATCACAGACGCAGTGAGACCATCTCCACATTATGCATTTATTTCTTGTTTCATATATTTTCCTGTGGGGCCTGCAGGCATCTCCATCGTTGTGTATTTGGTTAGCAGTTTCTAAGTATGTGCAGGCCTAACGCTGTGAACCTTTATGAATGAGTATTCTAGGCTCACGACTCTGAATTCAAAGCTGGAATGGTGTCAGATGACATCAAGGAAGTAGAGTTTAATAGAAATCTGACCTGTAGAGTGGAGGAACATAGCACCCAAAGCATAGTAGTGATTGCACTTCCTTTCTCTTTCTCATCCAGGAGGCTTACATATCCGGTACAATCTGGGAGGCACCAAGGAGCCCTATCATATTGATGTAGACCACAGGAACATGGCCAATGGGCAGCCCCACAGCGTCAACATCACCCGTCGTGAGAGGACCATCGTTCTCAAGGTATGCGTGTGTGTTCAGACACGTTATCCATAGTACAGTTTCATATTGTCTATGTCGAGATTTTCTTCGGGAGGTTGGGGCAAGTAGAAGCAATACTTACTACCCTCCCAAGCACTTAACTACCAAAACGAAAAGACAGGTACAATTGTTCTTGAGTTTCCTTGAGGTGATGATCCCAGGACCTCCACAGACAAAAGTGTCAGGGAATGCCCAGGTCTCATGTGCAAGAGTGGAATTAAAAGGTGATGTGCATGTTCTGCGAGTTTTGGGGGGTTGCCATTGCATGACATTTATCCTACAAATACCCTCCTCTATATACTTCCGCTCATCTGCAGATTACTGCCAATACCTCATACAGTATAAATGCTGCCTGAGTTGTCACTCCTCTGCATTGCATGGAGATTAACCAAGAGAAGAGAAAAGCCCAGATGTGGTTTCCTTTTGGAATGGTTTTCCTCTGTGGTTGGTTAACTCTGAGCTTGCAGAGACACAGAGAGCCAACTGTAATTCTTACGGAAAAAAAAAAAAAAACAAGACAAAGTTGCTGGTGAAGAAATGTGTTAGGGAGTGCTAGAAAAATTTTTATTCTGTATCTTCTTGGTGGCTTTCCTGGTTTTAGGCACACAGATCTCTCAATTCTCAGCTTTTATTCATCGGACCGTCATTCTTCACCACACTCTGAGATGCCTGAAGCTTATCGCGTTTCCCAGCAAAGGTTATTTTGGTTCATCTGACCTATTTCTTTCACCACTCCAACACAATATGAATAACTGTATTTTTTTCTCCTCTGCAGAGGCTTTGCCTTATAAAAAAAATAAAAATACTCAAAGTACAGTCTTTGCCAAGAATCTCAGGCTCTGGTTGGAGACTCTCCAAATACACAGGGATGGTTTTATTATGACATTCGAGTTTCATTTCAGGTTCATTTATTTGCCCCTACCCCCTAGCACCAATTTTCACAATGAAGAAAACACCCTGGGAGACCCCATGAATAAAACATACCGTGAAGAGGTCTCCCTGGGAACCAAGCCAAAAGATCAAGGATGAGAGCTGTCACGGGCTTCTTTAGAAGGAGTTCAGAACAGACACCTGTCGGGCCCGGCAGCAGCAGGAGGATGCCATTTTGTCAGTGGAGTGGCATGTCATTTGGGGGGTGCCCAGCAGCTCCTCGGCCCTCATTCAGATGCTCCCGGTTGCTGTGGGACGTTCGGGTTGCACAGAAAAGGCATGAGCCTTCTCTCTTGGGAGTGCTGGCGCATGTCAAATTCATAACTTGATATGGAGTTTGTGCATGGTCTTTAGCAACAAATGCCACAGAGAGCTTTCCCAGGGAGATGGCAATGTGCTGTTCCAGCTCAGGGTGACATCCCTCACAGGCGATGTGAATGATTGACTTTGTCCCCAGGTTCACCATGGTGCATGGCACACGTGAGGTGCTACCAACTGCAGGTTGGGTAAACCAAGCCCATTCAGCTATGATTGATCCAGGAGCTGGATGGCTCACTACCATTTTTTGACAATGTGTTCACTGGTCTTAGATAAGACTGTGTCTTGTTTGAACCACACAATCTGTCACCTCTTAAAATGACATATGTTGGCATTTCGCCTTGGCAAAGTAACATCAAAAGTCAAAAAGAGCTAAACAATTGGGTTCTAAAAGCAGTTGAACCAAAGAGACCCTATGCAGCCACAGGACCTTAGGCTAAGTCTTCATTCTTTGCCATGATGAACTAGAGATTGACTCGAGAAGAGGAGGGACTGGGCTTTTCTATAGACTTGGAGCTCTGAGGCACAGAGAGGCAGCATTCCGGAGTGTGGAGGAGCCAGGGGGCTGCGGAGAACCTGCACAGGAAGCTTGGGGGACTGTCTAGTTCTGCTGATCTGGTTGCCAACGACAGAAGATCAATTCAGAACTAATTTGTTGTGGGAAACTCTCAGGGTAGGTCACAGAGTTACAGACTTTAAGCAAGAAAAAAACAAGACTTATAAAGGAAATTCAGGGAACTTTAGAGATCTAAAACCATGGGCTGGAATACTACTGAGTCTTGGTCAGTCTCTCTCTCTCTCTCTCTCTCTCTCTCTCTCTCTCTCCCCCCCCCCCCCCCCCCGCACTACTCAATGACTCCTTTTTCCTCGCTCTGCTTCTCCACCCATCTGATAACTGCCTCATTACCTCTTCAAGCCACACCTTCCACATATCACGGAGCACAATGGCTAGACTATTGAGCTCGAATCCTCTCAATTTTACCAGAAGAAAGGATCCTAGTTTTTTTGATTGCCATTTTAAAAATCCCAGAGACTCTCCGACTGGCCCAGCTTCTGGGAAGAGGAAGAACACTGGTGTATAGTCCCACTTCAATCTTAGAATTACAATGGCGAACTGGAGAAAGAACCCATCCAATAAGAACAGGATATAGTTCCAGGAAAAGGAATCAGACAGGGTGAGCATAAGAAGCATTGAGTGCACAAGTTTCTGAGGAAGAAGAAAAGACAAACCCAGGAAGCAGTGAAAAAATAAATAAGTAAGTAAATGCTGCCCTGAGGGTTACACACACAGGTGCTGGGCGACCCTGTCCCCGTCTCCTCTATCAGTGCAGTGTAGTTGTGCTGGGATTTCTAAGCATGCCTCGGAAAACAAAGGCCTCCACCCAGCCTGGGACAGCTGATAAAACCTCTAGGATCTGGGCACTCTTGTCTTTTTCGATCCAATCTCTCCCAGTGGGTCACAGTCTTCCCAGCAGCCTTACCTGCCTCTGATGGGGGAAGGAAGTCCAGTGGAAGGAGGCAGAGGAGAAAATGCTGGAACTCCTCCTCCTCAGGGAACTGTGGACCACCTCACGGCAGGTCCCCTGGCCATAGTTTTGTTTTTCAGGCAGAGAGAACCCCACGGAGAGGCTTTAAAACTGAACACACTCGCATCAACACGTCCTGGAGACATCTACAACTCAAGCACACGTGGACAGAGATATGGAAAAATGTTCACAATGGTTATTTATATTGAAGGGATGAATAGTGATTTTATTTCCTCTCTATTTTCTCATTTTCTATTAGCAGCACGTGTTGCATTTTTAAAATGGGACAGAAATGCAAAATACGCACATATGTCCTCAACCTCCTCTGATATCCCCAGTTAAAATAAAATGTGATGGAAAATAATTTCAAATTAAAATTTACTTAAAAGCCAAGATAAAAATAGCATTTATTCACAGACGACTTGAAAAAGTGCTGTGGAATAATGCCTTTGGAATCAAGAGGAGCTTTTCTGCATTTATATAAGCTCCAACATCGTATAATTTGGATGATGTTGATCAATGTTTATGGTGTTTTTAAGAGCAGGTTTACTTTCCTAGCTGGGTTTGGCTAAAGCTAAAGTTAAATTAATTTGCATTCCCTGAGCACACACTGCCTGCAACGGTGCTGAGCACTTGAGAGAAATTGACCTTGGATGAAACATTTGCTGCCAAAAAACAAAGTGCCCAATCTCCACATAGATAATGAAAAACTGACGCTAGCACTCAGCAGATACCAGAGCGAACCAGAGCCCATGACAATCCTCAAGTGGTGCCATTTAGGAAAACACAGTGGCATCAGGCATGATCGCTTCCGGCTTCATGCCAGTCTAAGTACAAACACTCTGCATGCCCACGAAGCACCTGAAAAGCCCTCTCCATGATCAAAAATCATTCCATTAACATCAATCCAAAACTGAATGTTACCATTAATCATTTCAGAGTCCCAGGTGACTGGTCCTGAGGTTCCCTCTTCCTTCCTTCCTGTCATCCATGTTTTTCTTGTTCCTGTTTGTTTCCTTTCTTGGCTCCCCATCGCATGGTGCAAAAAACCTAAGGGGGTTCACAGAACAAAGTAGAAAATGCAAGTAAATTACCAAAACCAACATAGAGCAGCGTTTTTCTGATTATCATGTCTTCTGTATCTGTGTAAATTTGGCTTTGAACTTTCTATTTTTTTATTCATTCGTTTAATTATTTGAGAGGTAGAGAAATAAAAGTAAACAAAAGCAGAAAAGGACATCTCCCATCTTCTAGTTTCCTCTCCAAATGTACATAGTAGCCATGGCTGGGCCAGGTCAAACCCGGCAGCCTGGCAACCCGATCTAGGTTTCCCACACGGGCGACCAGGACCCAAGCACCTGCTGCCTTGCACCATATACGCTTTAATAGAAAACTGGAATTAGTAGCAAAACCAGGCCTTAAATTCGGGCACTCTAATATGGGATGTGGGTATGCCAAGAGACATCTTCACTCCTGTACCAAACACCCACCCATGCTTAGGACTTCTTGGAAACTGAAAGAATATAGTCATTCTGTAACGATAAAATACGCCTATTGCTCCAGAAAATTCAAACTGCTTAATGCCATGAATAGTTACAGAACTGCTCAAAGCGTGGTCCACTTATGCATTATCACGACTCACAGGCATTGATGCTTTCTGTGTTCCAGGCACTCTGTTAAGCATCGCACAGACATCTGATTTTCTTTTTTATTTATTTATTTATTTTTATTACAAAGTCAGCTATACAGAGAGGAGAAACAGAGAGGAAGATCTTCCTTCCTATGATTTACTCCCTAAGCAGCCGCAACAGCCGGTGCTGCGCCGATCTGAAGCCGGGAACCTGGAACCTCTTCCGGGTCTCCCATGTGGGTCCAGGGTCCCAAGGCGTTGGGCCGTCCTCAACTGCTTTCCCAGACCACAAGCAGGGAGCTGGATGGGAAGTGGAGCTGCCAGGATTAGAACCAGTGCCCATATGGGATCCTGGTGCGTTCAAGGCAAGGACTTTAGCCGCTAGGCCACGCCGCCGGGCCCGACATCTGATTTTCTTAACCCTCACAAAATGCATAGGAGGTGTGCACCACAATTATTCCCATTTATTTATGGATGATGTATGTGTGATGTAACCCAACCAGAATCTGAAAACAGTACATATAAGGCATCACTGAACCAAGGTTTATCACACTTCAACGTTGATATACACTCTTAGCATTGTTTAGCAGAGACGTCTGGAACAAGCTGTAGAAAGTGGACCTCTTTGGCAAGAAATTAGCCATATTATGATTGTTATAAAATGGTTCAACGTGAGCAAAAGTACTGATACTAATAAAACATGTAATTCCATACCCACCATCCAAACATGGTAGGTTTTGATGTGTTTCTGTATTCCTTCGGCTTTGTTTTGTGTTGTGAAGTGCAGGTACGGTTGAAGACCCAAAGGCGTGCTTATTACAAAGTAAGCCCTGAGAAAAATATTTGGCAACAACCTTGACAGCATTTCTGCAACAAATGTGCTGGTTACCTACTCTTGTATGTAGAATCTCCTTACCAGAGTGAAGCCTAGCTCATCCCCAACATGGGGAGCAGAGCACGGGGTACGGGAGATGATGGGTGGATGAAAGCAACCGGGGCTAAGAGGCAGCAGCTGTCTGAAATTCTGGCCTAGCTCAGGGAGAGAACTAATGAGGAAAAAAAAATGGATGAGCTACATGTTTCTTGAATAATTATAACTACCACATATTTTCGAGTTTTGATGAACTGTAGACAATAGACTGTTCCAGGATCTATTTTTCTGGCACATACACTCAGAAACCGTATTTCGAAATCAAATGAACAGGTGGTGAAGATGCATTGTTTTGGCTTTCATTTAACTAGAGGGCTACCTTATCTTTGCCAAGAAGGTGCTGATGGAATTCCTACAAGCAAAATAAAGCCTTCCTTAAAACATAGTTCTAAGCCCCCCAGGAAAAAAAAATGATTAGGTCCTCAAGTTCTTTTTTTTAAGATGTATTTATTTTATTGGAAAGGAAGATATACAGAGAGAAGCAAACACAAAGAAAAATCTTCCATCCATTGGTTCACTCCCCAAGTGGCCACAATGGACAGAGCTTGAGCCAATCCCAAGACAGGAGCCAGGAGCTTCATCCAGGTCTCGCCATGTGGGTGCAGGGTCTCAAAGCTTTGGGCCATGCTCAACTGCTTTCCCAAGTTATAAGCAGGGAGCTGAATAAAAAGTGGAGTAGCCAGGATTAAAACTAGCACCAATATAGGGCCCCAGGTGTACAAGGCAAGGATTCAGCTACTTGGCCATCGTGCCAGGCCCTAATTCTTTTATCCCAAATGTCATGGCTTTGTTTATTTTCAAGACAAGCACTCAAAAAGGAAACCACTGAATTTTGTTTCCCAAAATGAAATAAAGGTGATAATTTCTTAGCTACTAATGTTTGGATTTCAACCAAATTGCATCGATGACTGATTGAGTTATTTATTGAATATACGTCCCCAAAATTGTCAAGTGATACGTGAGAAAAACCATCAACAACTACTATGTACTTAATGCCATGATGGAGTGGAAGACCGCAATGACAGGACAACTCCAGTGTCTGCCGTAAATGAAAACCAAAATCTGTTTAACTCCATAAAAGTCTTCTTGAGATATGTTGTTAGGAAACAAAAAATTCCACAGTCTCTAACAGTGATGAAATCGTTGTGGCCAGGAATTGAGAACCCCTCCTTGCCATCAACCCCACTTGCTAACAGGAGAGTTCCTTGATGAGATCGAATTCTTGTCCACTATCATGATTGTTCATGGTTCCATTGTTGAGCGGGCCTTCCTCATCTCTGATTTCCATGGCCACCTATGAACTGAAGATCAAGGAAAATGTATGCCTTGCAGCTGTCCAGTCTTGGAGTCTGTTTCTTGCCATTGCCAGTTGTACTGAGGTTTGCTTTACATTCATAGGTCTTTGCCGAAACTGTTCCCTCGAAGTCTTAGCAGGCTTCTGATCCATTTGCTGCTTCTCATTTCTGTGTGTCTAGCAATATTCACTGAGCTTTTACCTAGACCCTTTCAGCATCTCACATCCATTTTTTTTCGACACTGGCCACCTACACATGAACCTTGGAGCTGCTTAATCCTTTCCTTCTGTGTTCCCATGCCTTTGTCTCTCGAGGCAACTGAACCAAAGCTTACATGGGAAATAAAGACCCTTTCATTTAAGCTTTACCCAAGGTGCTAACTCAGCTTCTGAACTGAAAGTCTTGCTATAACTTTGCTGGTCACAGCTGTTTACAGTCTTACTTCCCACTCTGGTCTAAGGCTCTAAACTCCTGAGCTTTCTCTCTATTCCCTTTCATTGGTGGTTGAAAACTGGTTAGTTGTGGGTTTTTTTTTTTTCCTGAATTTCTTCCCTGACATAGACAACAAGAAGCAAATAGCAAACATGACCATTCCACAGCATTTAACACACTTCCACTAAAGCTATGGGTCGTGGACCCTTGTTTGACCTTGCAGGTTATGTGAAGTGACAGTTTACAGAATACCTTATTGCATTAAATAGCCCCTCACTTTTTCATATGGTACACATCCACTGAGGTTGGCCAAGCTTATACATACTGTTTGCTCCTATTGATTTATACTTATGATAAAGCTTAATGTATAGATTAAACAAGAGGATGACAGTAATAACTAATAATAATATATAACAATTATGGGGTGGAGATTTAGCCTAGGAGTTAAAACTTCAATTAGATATGCATCCCATATTGTTCCTATTGATTTATACTTATGATAAAGTTTAATGTATAGATTAAACAAGTAAGAGAATGACAGTAATAACTAATAATAATATAGAACAAATATGGGGTAGATATTTAGCCTAGGGGTTAAGACCTCAGTTAGATATGCATCCTATATTGGAGTGCCTGGATGATGCCTGGCTCCAGTGTCCGACTCCAGCTCCCTCCTAAAAGCAGATCTCTGCAGGCAGTACTGATGACTCCATTTTGTTCCTGTCAGCCTTGTTGGATACAAGAACTGAGTTTGCCATCTCCTCTCCTTGGTCTGGCTCGGACCTGACTGTTTTAGACTTTTGAGAAATTAACCAGCATATGTAATTCATTCATACTCATTCATTCTCCCTCCCAAAATATTTTGTCATAGCACCATCACCCTTCTTCTTGTGATGATGTAAGATGATTAATACCTGTGTGGCAGAATGAAAGGAGATGAGTGTTGTGGGCATTGTGAAATAACATTAGGCTACTGCGTATGCTTTATTGGGTCGCCTGTTCTACAATACTAGGACAGTCAGTCTGATAACCGAGACACCAACTACGTGACTAGCAGGTAGTGAGTGTCTACCCCATGGGTACACTGGACAAAGGGTTCACACCCCAGGTGGGATACAACAGGACAGGGCAAGAGTTTATCATACCTCTCAGAGCAGCATATAGCTAAAAACTTAGAAAAGGCTTATATCTGGAATTTTCCATTTATTCTTTTCAGACCACGGTTGGCTGAAAATAGTTGAAGCTACAGACAACAAAATTTGAGACGAGGGGTTGCTACTGTACCATCTGTCCCATCTTTCTAGGCTGTCCTATCCATTTCTGACCATAAGCCAGTGCTACATATTCTACATTTGTGTTGTAATTACAACCTATTTTAAGGTATCCATTGGTTGGGATTGTATTAGCTGCAAAATTAGAAAATTATCAGAAGTTTAATGCCTATAACTTCATTTTTCACCCAGGGCATAGTACAATACAAATGTTAAAATTGGAGGGAAGCTTCCTAAAGTCTCTGAAACTGAAAGAAACAAAGGAAATTATGTACAATATATTCAATGACAAAAGGTTATACATACTAGCATCTGAGAATGAACAAGTGATAGGGTAGGGTGGTACTGTTACTTCAAGGTCTTAAAGATGAGTAGGACATTGACAGTGAGGAAGAGAAGGGACAGGGAGGAGGTCAAAGAATATTCATTATGAAGGGCTTATATATATATATATATATATACATATATAAACATATATATATATAAACACTATATATGTTTATATGATAACATAAAATCAATGAAGGCACTAGAGGAGTTAATAATTTGAAGACTTAACTAGGTGTAACTGTCCTCCTACCCCATGAATTTAACCTCCCACCCCCTCCGCTGAAGAAGACTCAACAAAAAATATGACCTAACTCTGAAATACCATTATATAGTGTGAATTCTTATACAGATCAAATGTTGTCAAATCAATCATCAGGAACACAGAGTCCTGTCGAAATAGTTGCAGGAACTTTACCAGAAACTGAAAAAGAATTCAGTTCTAAACTGAGAGAGCAGCCATAGATGTTAGTGAACATCAAGTATTGAAGGATGGAAAGAAACAAATTAATCACTTTCTGTTTATGGAAAAAATACCCCCTGGTGTGGAATTTCAAGTAACCTCAAGCCCAATGGGGGACTGGAAGGACCCTAGGCTTCTGAACCTTAGTCATCAAGTTCTTTAGCATTCAAAATACTTTCATGTCCATCTGAACACTTGGCTCCAGAAACCCTGTCAGCCTGGTGCTGTTGGCCCCACCACGTGGAAGAGAACAGACAGTCGCATGCACAGGTGATTCATGGGCCCAGGTCCTTGAAGCATGCAGGGTTTGACCCGCCACCCAGAGAACACCTTCTCCGGAGAACCATCACTCACACAGGAGCAAGCAGGCAAGAGAACCAAGCTCGCTCCTCCAGATCTGCCTTGGAAATTTCTGGAAGGTTTCATACAAAATGAAGTTCTTGGGGAGCTCGTGTTTTCTTTAGAATTTAATTAGCACAGCAGTGGGAAATAGTAATACCCTCATACTGACAAACTGTTTTGATGTTTGTTTTGTTCAGAGACAGAAGGCATGATGAAATTGACCTAGGAAAAGATAAGGCACTGCTCTGGAAATGCACCTTATAGTTGAAAGCTAAAAAAAAAAAAAAAAAAAAACCTTGTATGTGAAACATCAAGAGAAACAAGTTGGTAAAGCAGCTTTCTAAAGAACTGTTCGATCTGCTGATTAGGATTCTTTTGTCTAAAATGTTTCCTCAATAACAATAGTAAAGGAATTCCAGTTCAACTCAACCCAAAAAAACTCTATTAAGGCAGTAATAACGATAAACTTAAGAACAGTACTAGTAGAGTCATGGCAACAGCAATCACTGCTTTTGAAAAAGATTTACTTTTTAATTTGAAAGAGTGACATGCAGAGGGAGAGAGAGGGAAGGAGAGAGAGAGAGAGGAAGGAAGGAAGAGATGAAGGAAAGGAGGGAGGGAGGGAGGGAGGGAGGGAAGGATGTATCTTCCAGTCATAGGTTTCTCCACTAATGGCCACGGCAGCCAGAGCTGTAAGGCTAAAGCCAAGAGCCTGGGCCATCTTTCATTACTTTCCCAGGCTAATCATAAAGGGGCTGAACTCAAAGCAGAACAGCCCAATGCTGCCATATGGGATGCCGGGGCACACAGTAACAGATTATCCTGTTGCACCAGACCACTGGCCCCTTCCTAGGCTGCACTTTCTTGAGTGAACACCCTATGCGCTACACAACAATTATCTCAATGTCACCAATGAAGCAAAGAAAGAGTTCAATACAGAACAGAGTTAAGATGCAAACCTGGGTCTACCTGACCCCCAAGACTATGCTTTGAGCTCTGTGCTAGAACTGCCTTTAAATGGAACATGAATTAGCAGGTCCAGTCCAATGCCATGGAGCATCCTCCTTCAAGTAGGCTGATATGCCAACTAGGAGCATCCTCCTTCAAGTAGGCTGATATGCCGACTAGGAACAACTTGGGAAACCATCCCACCAGCTTGCAGGCCAGTGTTTCTGGAGCACACACTAGCACACACCAGAGAAAGTTCTGCTTCAGTTCTCTCAGTAAACATGAACATGACCTCTTGTCTTTCTGATTTAGCATCTTTCTTCTTCGTGGTAACATGCAGCCTAGCCTGAAATTCACTGAAGCTCAGATGAATTATTTAAAAGTATGTGTCTTTATTACTCTTGAACTTTCTGCCAATAAAAAAAAAAACAATCCTGCAAAGCATTTAGGTGTAAACACTCCTAAAAAATGTTAATATCATAAGTTGTTCAAGCCTTTATCAAAAAAAACACTGTTGGGAGACATTAAATCTTCTTAGGAAAGTCAGAACAAATAAAGAAAGCTGACCTCACTAGCCTGGGGCCATGCTCTTAAAATTACACTTACAGTAACTCCTTCCCTTTGGCTCATTTGGTTTTTATAGACTCTGGATGATAAATGCACAGCCTTGTGTGTGCAGTACAAGCATACTCCACAGAAGGGAGGCGATTACAAGAATAATGACGAGCCATTTGGTCTCTCCAGCATCCTCCCTCCAAGAACCACTTGACTCATTCAGAGGTTCTCCACTGGATCCTCAGCTTGCAACATAACCTTCCAGGTCGATGGAACACTGCCTTGTGCTTAATTCTATAGAGAGCTCAAGTCAATACTTCATTAGATTCTTGTATCATTGCCTGATTTGATCCCTGGAAGACATTCGAGAAGAGGAGAGGTCTCTGTGTGCTGGAAACTTGCTCACAAATTTGATCTGTGGCAAGTCAGAGTTGAGTTGGGTTTTTCTTCTATATTCATACTATGTGTCCAGAGAAGCCATTGATATACATATCAAAATTCTCTTGACCTCATTGGTTTTTGTAAGATCTTCTCTGGTTTTGATTTTGGGCTATTCGACGCTGACATTTTATGAAGTTTTCAGTCTTTGATTCTGAACAAAAAGCAGAATTATTTGAGTTGCTACCTACCTATCCCCCCCCCAAAAAAAGAAGATAGAAATAAAACATTAAAGCCTTATATTCCTTGCCCTGCCTTTGCCTTCAAACCGGTTTGTGGCTTAAATCTCAGCCCACCTCCCATCCCAGAGAATAGGGAGCTCACAGGCAAAGACCTGGCTCATGGGGCTGCAGTGTGTGTGTTAAAGATCTTCAAGAATGTTTAAGTGGATGCTCTTAACAATGCATGTACCTAACTGCTTAAACCATGCAAGGATCACTGAGAATTTAACAGAGTGATATCCCTGCCCACAAACCAGCGCACTGCATGGTGGGAAAGTTGCAAGCAGCAACCATTCCTTAAGCCTGACTAGTGGAAATCAAGGGGTCACGTACATTGTGGCCTAAGTCTACTTACTGATGTGGGGCACAACGGAGCCAATTCAGCTTGGGCCAAACTAAGTTGGAGGATGACAATAGGTACTGAGTGCCTACCATGAAAAAGGAGTTTGTGTAGTCAGTGATGGTATGACAGGATCATCAAAAGGGGGCAAAATGTGTCTTTTACCCTCAAGGAACTTATTTCCTGGGAGAGGAAATAGGACAGGAGGCAGGTACACGTGTATATTCCTTTGGATAGTAAAGACCTATTAAACTTCATTCTCCTCTAGCAAAGACTTGAACAACTTGCTCTCCCTACCAGTATGTAAATCATACAACATGAACGTAGCAAGACAGCGCATCAGCAGTCTGACCTGGTGACAAAGCCACAGCCATAAAGCAAGATCTTCTATGAAGATGACCTAGGAGATTCCTACAGGTCGGGATTGTTGAATTCAGAGGTTGTTATTAAGACAAAAAAAAAAATCAAAAGAAGTCCTTATTAACTATGTCCTCCACTTCCCAGCCCTATGCGCTCCAGCACGACACAGAAATCAGCTTTCTTATATCTAAACCAACAATCAGGTCACCTGTTTTAATGAGGCTGGTTTGGGTAGAGTGAAAACACACACAATCTATGACCCAGTCAACAGCTAGCTTCCTTTCCAATTGCCTTTTCTGTCTTTGAAAGTAAAAGAATAAGAAAACAGCTGCCAAGGCCAGCGCTCCAGGGTCTTCAGGACGTAGGTTTCTTGCCATTGATTCGCAGTGGAGTGCACTGAGCGTGCGTTAGCACCCGGCATATTCATGCGTGCAGCCTGGCTGCTGCCTCCACGAAGACACGATCAGCCACACGGATAGGAACCAAGTGTCAGTCGAAGTATGAGCGTGTTGCATGGAAGCACGGGAGGGGGGGGACGAGCCATGCTGGAGGAGGAGGCACAGAGCAGAGCAGCTACATGGTGACCTACAGGCTGTTCCTCAGAGGTTTGCTATGGGACCCTGGGAGACCACATTGTCTGTCTTCTTTTTCACGACAGAGATTCAACATTTGCATTTAAGTTACACCAAAGAACATATGAAAAAAATAAATCATAACCCATCAAACCTGTCTGATCTGAAGCAGAAATAAAGACTCCTAATGAATATGTCAACACGTCCAAGCTTTTCAATTGTTTTCTAAAGCAATTTCATCTGCAAATGAATTATGTACTGCAGGGCCAGCTGGGACGCCCAATCCTGCACTCCAGAAAACTTCACTTTACATGTCTTACAGCTCAGTGGGAGCGCAGTTGTAATGCAGTTCCTCATCCAGTATAGGACTCTGAGCGCGCGCTCGCTCTCTCTCTCTCTCTCTCTCTCTCTCTCTCTCTCTCTCTCTTTCTCTCTCTCTCTTGAAGCTTACAAGTCTAAGGTTTTTTTGGCTAAGTACATCAAGTTCCTAAATCATCTCTCAAAACAAAAAAAAAAATCCCTGGATTTCTATTTTATCTAGCATGAAAACCAAAGTCTAGTCTGGGAGGCATTATATTGTTACATCTATCGGCAGTGCGCTAAAATCGCTCTCAAAGACTGTAATTCTGCAAGCTATTTTTTAGGACAATAGGCAGCGTAGGTTGTTTCTTATGCACAGGTACCTGAAAGCAGGTTCCTATCTCACATAAATTTATCTTCCCTCTGAAAAGTAAATGTATGTCAACATGGGGTCTGCAGTTCTGAAGGCTTGCACGCTGCCCTCCCACTCGGGAGAGAGAGAACTCTGCCATGGTATTCAGTGTGAGGATTTGATGGACAGCGTCCTGGAGCGGTTCCTGAGCTAGTGTTCAATTGCCCTCTAGTGGTCAGTACTCGTAACTGCTGAGCGTGGGGCAGGGACCCTTCCCTGTGAAGCCAGCCTGGATGTGATTTTGTAACCCACACTCATCAAACCAGAGGGTTGTAGCCTGGGTTGTTGCTCATCGAATTTGAAATGCTGTCGTGGAGGCAAGACCCACTATGGTTTACACAAATGAAAGCTCACTGTCGTATTTAAAGGGTACAAAGATTTTTTTCACACGCTTACACATCTCATTACTCTGTCTCAGCTGAGTACACAGGCGAACCTTGAGAGATGCTTGCTGAATGTCTGGATAAATAAATAAAGCCAGTTTATAAGCAAGGGATTCTGGTTACACCTCCATGAGTTTGACCCGTCGGGGAGCAATGCAGATTTCTGAGAGGCAGTGGTAGTGGAACCCTTTCCCACTCATCACCAAGCAAACTGCAAGAATCCATGCTTCTGTGGTATCTTTGAGATGAGCAAATTTGATTTCAAAGTTGGAGAGAGCGGGAAGAAAAACCCGTACAGGTGCAAGAGAGATCCTGCGCTGCTGATTCAAGTGAGAATAGAAGACTTCAAAAAGAGATGGAAGGAACGGAATCGATACACGCATTGCGTGAACGCCCGCAGCTCCCCGCCAGCTCCCCTCCCAGGCTCGTCACCCAGGGCCAACGCAGCAGTGCGGTCACCAGAACGGCCGCTCCACCAAGCCGACTGCGGTCCCCGTGGCACCTGTCGCTGCTTGGGCACTCAACCTCAACGGCTGCATCCCACGAGTGCACCGTGCGTGTGTTGAAAAAAACAGGATGGATAGATGAAGGGACAGGGACCACACAGATCAGAAAACACACAAAAAGGAGGCCTGTGTGATGGCATAGCATCTAATGCTGCACCTGCAGTGCCGGCATCCCTTATGGGTACTGGTTCAAGTCCCGACTGTTCCACTTCCTGATGTAGATCCCTGCACGTGGCTTGGGAAAGCAGCAAAGGATGGCCCAACTCCTTGGGCCCCTGCACCCACATAGGAGACCCAGAAGAACCTCACTGCCAGTCACTGCAGCCATCTGGGGAGTGAACAGCAGGTGGAAAACCTCTATCTCTGCCTCTCTCTCTGTGTGTGTAACTCTGACTTTCAAGTTGAATAACTAAATCTTTAGAAAACGGGAAAGAGGAAATGGGGCCCAAAGAGCAGGTTCCACCCATGCCTGGGATTGTCTAGGGAATCGCTTGGCACCATGCTAGCCCAGCTCTCGGCAGCTCAGCACCCAGGGCACACGATGGAGCAGCGTGGCTTCTGTAAGCCCCTGGGCCTCTCGGCTCTCCTGCTTGGTAGCAGGGTGTCCTCTTACACAATGCCATGACCTCTGAGGTTCAGTGTTCTCCACTGTATATCCAATATGTGCCCACTGACACGCGGTCAGGTGGATGAAAATATGATCTGTGAAAAGTCCCAAAGGCAGGATGCAGCCAGGCCTCCAGGCTGACTCAGGCTCCACTGGTCCAGTTAGAGCTTCAACCTAGGCGTGCAGACACATAGACAAGGTGTACTCACTCAGGACTAATCGTGGCAGAAGCGGATGTCCTCTCATCTGGCTTTGTCTGCGCCTCAGTTCTCACTGCTTCCCCCGAGTTCTCTCAGTCCTCCCCCTATTGTCCTTCTGGATGCGGGCTCCAAGTGTGGTGCTAAAAGGCTTTGCAGTTTCAAGGGAGCTCTCCAGGTGTCTGCAGAACCAGTCATCAGGTCGGGCTTCCATGCCCATGGCCTGCGCGCCATCTTCTGAAGCCACCCCTGGGGGATGAGTTTTCTGATACACCTTTTTGCTCTTCCACCTGGAACGCAGTGTGAAGGTCACCAGTCCTCAGATAACGCCAACTGTCCGGCTCCAGCCTGAATGTTCCTATTGCAGTCAAGCCTATTGGCAAAGCAACATGGGTAGAGTTGATTTACTACGAAGGATGCGTTTGCTGAGTCGCTGTTTTTTATATCCAGGACTTTAACTATATTACAGTTAAAATCAATAGAAACGTAACCTTTCCAACTACATAAAATGAATTCATTTTTATTATTAGTCTTTTTCTACCATTACAGTGCTATGATTACAAAAGGAGTCAGGTCAACTTACACTTCATTGAAAGACCATGAAAAGGAACAAACTCAACCTCATTTAAATACTGAAGCCAGTGTATTAAAAAGATCAATAAAATCAAAGCGCCTGAGCTTGCAGTACTTAAACACCCCACACATAAGAATCATCCCATCATCACAATTTGAGCAAACCAACAATCCTATAAGATTAGCCAATAAAAAAAAGAAAATTAAATATCTTTGGAATGGCATGGCCCTTACCTTGAGTCTGATTAGACATTGAAATTACGTTTGCTCTCGGTATTTTAAAACATCGCCAGGCAAAGACTCATGGATGAGTGAATACCATTTACCTGGGGAAACCATTAGCTCCCTGAGTTAGGAGAATGATGATGGTAAAAAGCAGCTTCACTTCTTTAGAAACCACAAGCGTGAGATTCGGCTGTAGTGAGGGGGAGTTGAGATTCACAGGAGGTCGGTACATTTCGCTGCTAATGATACTTACTGGGGTAGCTCGCATAGAGTGATGTGTGTTGAAGTGAATATTTGCTACTGACTCCTGGGGGCTTGGAGTAGACACACATTTCTTTGTGCCTCAGGTTTACCAAACCTGAATATGACAACATCCATTTCCAGCTCCTTGCCTGAAACAGATCATTGTCCCACACTTCCTCCAGTCTTTCCTTATAAACTGCAACGTGGGTCGCTGGTGCTGTGACTTAGTAGCTCAAACCACAATCCAGCTGTTATGCCTGGAAAAGCATCACAACATGGTCCAAATGCTTGGGCCCCTGCATCCACATGGAAGACCTGGATAAAACTCCTGGCTTCCACCTGACCCAGCCATGGTTGCTGCAGCCATTTGGGGACTGAAGCAGATAAAAGTCTCTCTCTCTCTCTCTCTATCTCTCCCTCTCCCCCCTTCCTTCCCTCCCCCTCTCTCTGTATCTCTTTCAAATAAGTAAGTAAATCTTTATTAAAATAATAATAATAATAATAATAATGTAATTTGAAAATGGCAATCCTAATGCCTACTTAGAAAAAAATTAGGTTCAAAATGGTCTTTATTGGCCGAGAGTTCATGTTTCTATTAACATCACCAGGGTACGGAAAGCAGGGTATTTCTTTATCTGAAATGCAGAGAGCCAGAAAAAAATGAAGACAGAGATTTTTTTTTTTCACCCATCAATTCGCTTCCCAAAGGCCTGCACAGCCAGCAATAGCCCAGGCCAGAGCCAGGAGCCTGGAACTCCAGCAGGGGCCCCATGCCAGGGCAGGAACACGGGTGTTTGAGCCAGCCCTGCCACCTGCCAGGGTGTGCATTAGCAGAGAGCTGCGATCTGAACTGGAACCAAGTTTCAACCCCAAGATGCAGGATATAGGCCAGACACCTCTCTCTCTCTCTCCCTTTTAAAATAGGATTTACTGTGTTTTGGTAAATACAGAATTAGAGGTACTTATTGCAAGGTCAGAAAGTAACACAAAGGAAGATGAAGTTTGCTTCCGAGTGACGCTGCAAACCAGGCTCTCCGGCCAGTTGCTAAGCTCATCTCAACTCGGAGGGATACCTGGTACTCTGGTCTCTCTACTGGTTCCTTCCCACGCAAATCATTTCTTTAGCCTTAAAACAAAATCCCCTCCTGACCTGGAAATAGCTATCTGTGCCTGCTGTTCGTTTTCCCGGGTCTTTCACATTGTTGAAGTATACATTGCATTAATGAAATGTACACACTTTATGCAGATGGAGGAGTTTTGACAAATAGACATACCCATGTCACCACCACCACTGGCCTAATATAGAACATTTCCAACATTCCAGAAGGTTCTCTCCAGCCCCAGTCCTTTCAACTTTCTCCAACCATTGCCCGCAAGCAACTGCTGATCCAGTTTCTGGCTCCTTTGGCTCTGTGTAACAGTTCTAAGAATCTTCTTTGTGTGACTTCGCTTGCGTTAATTACCGTGTTGTTGTTACACTTGTGAATATGCCACCATCTGCTTACTTCATTCACATATGGATGAATATACGTTCATTTCCTTTTGGAGATATCATGAATAAAATTTCTACACGCATGTGTATGCCTGTGTAGATTGTGGGCATCTTTCGTTTCTGTGGAGTTCGTGTCTAGGAATAGAACCGATGAGTCGTATGGGTAGTGTATCTTTCATTCAAAATGTGTTCATTTTGCGTCCTTTACCGCGGAGCAGGATTCCAGTTGCTCCACACCACCCCGCCCCCCCAGCACTTGATACTGTCGTTTGGTTCATGGTCATCCCTCACATGTCAGTAGCAGTATGTCATTTTGGCTTGGATGTCTTCTTTCCCGATTCAAACCGTCCTCCTTGCCCTTGGTAACTCTCTTCTTTGGTGGAGTGTTTGTTCACGTGTTTCTTCCTCTCCCTCCTGCCTTGTTTGTTTGCCTTTTTATCCCTAAGCTACCTGGAGACACTTCCTTTGCCAGATTCACGCACTGTGAAGAGCTCCTCCACCCTTCCTGGGAGCGGGGAGGTGCGTGCTTAGCACGCCCCCCACATCCCTGCCAACCTGTCTCAGGATTCAGTTCCCGTGTTACTCCCCGTAAAGATCCAGAGCACAGCACCAGGCCGCAGCCATCGCCTCCTCCTGTTTTTGCCTGTGCAGCCCTTTCCGTGCAGTCCCCTGGGGCTGCTCCACTGCGCCCTCACGTCCCTCCCCTGGCTCACCTCCGGGTCAGTCTCCACGCCTTTCCGCCTTTGTTTGTAGTCACTGCTTTCATGATCTCATCCAGTTGTACGCTCTGACATCCCAAACTCCCACATGGTTAGCTCAACCCAGCCTTCTCCATGAACCCCAGGCTCATCCACCAAGCTGACTACCAGACATCAAGGGCACAATCTAATGGCCGTGGAGCATTTCAGGCATGATAGCATCTCTTCAAATCTTGATGTGCCTGTTGCAATTATTGTCACTCCAGTCCCAAGTCACAGGTAGTCTGTGATTACGAGAGCTCGTGAGAATCCTTGCGTGGTAGGAAGAAGTCGCGCGCTGGGCTGGAAGTTCACTGACTAGGCAGGCTTTTGGGCAGGTGGCTGGTGCAAGCTTGCCTGCTGTGGTTGGATCACGCTGGGAGAACCCTTCACAAACCCTGGGAGGCCTGTGGGGGCATTGCTGGGTCTTTCCGGGGGCGTGCGCAGCAGCGCCCGCAGCTGCTCACAGCCCCAGATCTGCTGCTTCCTGCGCTCGTGCGAGGGCTCCGCTGCGCCAAAAGTCGCTGAGTCTGGGCCAGTCGCAGTGGACATGAGCTGGACAGTGAGATGACCCCGTGACATTGTCTCAACCACAGACAAGCAGCACTCGGCTCACCTGTCACCTCATTCACAGTTGCGCCCTTGCACAGGCCCTCTTAAAACTCCCCAGAAAGCTCAACAGGGTCCCACATAATCGTTCAATCAGTTAAGACCTCCCCCCCTTGCGAGAGCCCAGGTATCCCATATGGGCACTGGTTCGCGTCCCAACTGTACCACTTCCCATCCAGCTCCCTGTTTTGGTCTGGGAGGGCAACCAGAGGTGGCTCAAAGCTTTGGGACCCTGTACCCTCCTGGGGGACCCAGAGGAGGCTCCTGATTTCAAATGGGCTGAGCTCTACCCCCTTGCAGCCATTTGGGGAGCAAGCCAGCAGACAGAAGATCTTTGTCTCTCCTTTTGCTCTTGGAAATCTTCTTTTCCAATAAAAATAAATAAATAAATCTTTGTAAGAAGAAAAAAAACAAAGCTCATCAGAAACCCAAATCAGTGACCCCTGAGAACAGGTGCTTGACACATTAAGATTACGGAGGCGCGGAAGAATAGAAAGACCAAAGCCCCAGTCATTTCACCTTGTCCATATCGTTTTTCACAATCATTCACACTCAGACGTATTCTTTTCATTAACTACGAATAGCCATACTACTCTGCAGTTTCAGCAGGATGTGTTGCTATCTGTTCTGCTAATTCTAACTTTTCTTTCCTCTTTTCCTGCCTTTCCCCTCACACCCATGTAGGTTTTTTTTTTCTTATTCCTGGAAAGCCTTTTTGCAAGTTCCTGTAAAAGTCCTTGATGATGGTGTAAATTGTCCTCTACAGTAGTCCCGTGCCTAAGATTGGAGCTGATGGATGCTGAAATGATTTTAAATATTAAAATACAGCAAAACGATGGACTAGGCTGATAACACTAGATCTCATCGAAGAAGACAGGAAATCAAACTCCCAGATACTGGTTCAGACATTGCGGCTGCTTCTTTTAGTTTTACTTTTTGTCCTTTATTTTGTGACACAGTTTAATGGGCATTGGGGCTTCCCCTCCCCACTGTCCTCCCCTCCCGTATTTCACTAGCTGTCTTGCAAGCACCCTCAGGAGTCCGTCCTACTGCTGTTGGGGTGTGCTCCTGCAGCGCAGGCGCTGGGAGATCATCCTTGGATTGCTTGCAGTATGTAGGGATGGGACCAGCATGCTATAAATGTCTTGGAAATTAATGCTATTAAAGAAATGTTATATCAGCTGTGAAATGAGAATTTCTCCTCCCACTCATAAATGTTAGTAAAAGTCACACAGATCTTCCGATACAAAATCAGTTTTCTAGTCGTCTCCTCAGTCTCTGTATGCTTCTTATTTATTTTTGTATTGAAGCCTCATAATTACTTGGGTCTCTTTCTTGCTGTAACGTCTTACGTTGTCAGTAATATTCCGTACTTTTCCAGTAGGTGGCGCATTAAGCTAGAGAAAGTAGATCAATGCGAGGAAGGTTAATCTTTCTATTATTTTGAATGTTTTATATATAAAACATGAATCACCTAATAGGCTCATTAATTCTCTTAATTGCAAGGTTTCAACTGCATTTGACCTTAAGAGGCGGATCTATTGTGCCGATTACATTACCAGAATAATGATCGCATGAGGACAATAGTGAAAAGTATTTATAATACCTTTCATTTTAAAATGGCCTATCAGGCCATCAGGGAGACCTCCTGGCACCTCTGGAAAGGAAATCACGCAGATCTGTCTCTTGAATCCTTTCTTGAGCCTCACACATTTCCAGAAATGATCACTTCTCTTGAGCTGGACGCCACGCCCTCCTAGGCAGGTGGCTCCCTAACTCTCGCTGGAATTCTATTTCCTCTTCTGTATTTGTGAGAAGGAAGGCATCAACTCGGGGCCCCTGAGACCCCCTATCTGCTTGAGAACCCCTCACTAACCCTGACCTTTATAGGACTTTCCTAAGGAAAATCTGCTGGGGTCCCAAGTACAATCACGTGTCACACACACGCACAGCCTCAAACTTGCCTGTAAAGTGATTATATTCTTACAGGGTCATGACCTTCTCCCCCATCCATCATCAAGGTTGGCCACAGCGGGTGAGGGCCCTGGAAGGGCACCTTCCACGTGGGCTCCTAAGCTAGATCCAAGGAGAACCCAGAGGCCTGGGGAAATACGACTCCTTCGCTTTCAACAAAACCTCAAATATCATGTGGCCCATAACCTCTTTGCTTTCTACGCGGGGAAGCCAGAAGCCAGGGAGGCATCTGAAGTTGCAAAGTGGTAAAGCCAAGGCCTGTATCGCCCCCAGACCATCACAGCTGTCCTGCACTGGGAGCCCAGGAGTCAGCCTGCAAGAATCTCCTCAGTGGCCCTGGCTCGTGGATTCTCAGAGCCAACATCTGTCTAAGATCCACTCATGTCCAACCTGCAACAAAGACACTGGTAGAACGACCTTCTCTAAATTCAAGTGTCTCTATTCCCCTAGGAAGCAGTCCCGCGTCCCTGCGCGGCACCCCAGAATTCCTCCCTCCGTGACCAGAGCAGGGACAGACCTGACCTGTGGCCGCCCCCACCCCCAGTTCCTCCTCCGGCCCTGGGGAATTCACACTGGGTGTTTTCTTTTCCATTCCTCCTCTCTCATCACCACTTCCTTCCCAAAACATCAACAGACTGGAGACAGCCCTTCCAAGTCTGCCAAGGCAAACTGGCTTGAAAACAGACGGGAACTGAAATCGCAAAACACCACCTGAGCACACATTTAAGCTTTCAACTCGGTGTGTAAGACACGAGGCCCATCCTGAATCGGTATGCTTTTAACGGCTTAATGGTTAATGTTGAACAAATGAGTGCCCCCTTAAGGTTGTCCTGGGGCACATGCAGTCACAGTCTTTAATTTTAATGAGGCTCTATCATGCAATCTCTTATTGCCTCTTAACTGCCAGGGAGATGACCACCAGCTAAATGGACGGCCAAACAGCTCACTTGGACCCCAAAGAAATTACCTTGAAATGATTACGCTTCACCATGCAGATGCACCAGGGTTCGTTTGAGACGTGATGGCCACCTGGCAATGCCGGTGGAATTCTGCTCAAATAAAACGCCATGTCTGTGGGCCTTTCCCATGGAACTTGTCCTGCTGTATCTGATTCATTGCATTTTATCTTTCAAGTGCAAATATTCAAAATATAGGATGAAGTACAATAAAGGGTACCAATATGGGGGGGCAGGGAATGGCATGATAGCTCACTTGGTTAATCCTCCCCCTGCAAGCATCAGGATCCCGTCTGGGCACCTGTTCTTGCACCAGCCGCTTCACTTTCCCATCTGGCTCCCTACTCGTGGTCTGGACAAGCAGTGGGGGGTAACCCAAAGCCTTGGGACCCTGCACCTGCGTGGAAACAGCCCCAGATCGGCTCAGCTCTGACAATTGCAGCCACTTGGGGAGTGGTCCAGCAGGTGGAAGATCTTTCTGTCTCTCCTTCTCTCTGTAAAGGTGCCTTTCCAATAAAAATAAATAAACCTTTAAAAAAAAAAAAAAGATAGGAAGAAGGCCACACAGAAAGCCCTAGAGGCACCAGCCTGAGGGGCTGTGGCTAACTAACAAACTCTGGTGTGGTCCAGCTCTTCCCTGGCCCTTGGGAGCAGCTGACTGTACCTGGGAAAGAAGCTGACAAGCCTCCCCTGGGAGAGGCACTCTCCCGGTTACACACAGCCAAGAGGCAGCAAAGCTGTAAACGTGGCAAGGCTGTGTGCCAGGTGCTCGCTGCCTTCTCCCTCCCCCGTCGCTGGGAGATGGAGGGCGTCCTCCTGGGGATGGTTCTGGTTTTTTTGTTTTGTTTTTTTTTCTCCAAAGTGCCTTCCGCTCAGTCCAGTCCTTCAAGCCCTCAGTGGGAGAATGTGTGATTCTCAGAGCGGCAGGGGCTGGTTGGGAGTCACCTTGAGTGTGCAGGAGACAGCAGCACATTCAGAAGAAATGGGCCATGCAGGGACAAACCACTCAGCCTTCATGTCCCACAGGCTGTGGCCAGGCTGCCCTCTGGCGGAGCTGGAAGGTTCTAAGAAGTCATGTTCTGGCCTGTGGCTGGGGTAGGCTCCACCCAGGGCCTCTGCTGTCAACAACCCTCGCCCTACCACCTTCCAGCCTGTGCTGGAAACTTCCAGATGTTCTTCCTCCAGCAATGAGCCTCTGGTACCATCTCCCAGGAAAGCTCAACCTTGTGCCCACTTGACAAGCAAAGCAGATGGTTTAAGACACTGCTCTGTGAGCCCCGCAGGCGCCTGCCCGGACCCGGGCACAAAGCTTATCATCCTCTATGTGCTTTGTCCCAGGAACTTTCTGGAATTCACCAATGAGGAGTGAACACTGACTAGCATGGGGGGGGCGGGGGGGAGAGGAGAGAGGGATAGGAAGGGGTGCTGGCAACTGGCACAGGGGACCCCTAGACCTTGGGTGACTTTTTATTTGAAAGGCAGATTTACAGAGAGAAGGGGGGGACAGAGAAAGATCTTCCATCTGCTGGTTCACTCCCCAAGTGGCCACAATGGCCAGAGCTGAGCTAATATGAAGCCAGGAGCTTCTTCAAGGTCTCCCAGGCGGTGCCAGGTCCCAAGGCTTTGGGCCGTCCTTGACTGCTTTCCCAGGCCACAAGCAGGGAGCTGGATGGGAAGTGGAACAACTGGGACACAAACTGGTGTCCATATGGGATCCCGGTGCATGCGAGGTAAGGATTTAACTACTGAGCCACTGTGCCAGGCCTATAGGGTGACTTTCAGAGTGAAGAGGAATTGGGCTTAGAGTGGAGAGGGGTTAAAGAAACGAGTGTCCCTTCTGGCTGGACCCGCCAGGCAGTTCCATAAGAGAGGCTCAGTGTGCACTGCACCTGGAAGGAACCCTAGAGCTGTGGCAGAGAAGTTGCCGGGAGAGGTTGACCGTGGGGCAGCCCGTTTCCTTCCACGAATGACCACAAACAGCACAGGTCTGTGGTCAGATCTGGAGATGAGAAATGACTGCAGGAGGGCTCCTGCTGGGACTCCAGAGAGAAGCAGCTGTTTCTTCTCCAACTGCTGGGGGCATCCCTCAGGTCTCTCAGTCTCCGCCCACCTCACTGCAGACAAGGCTTCCTGGGCAATAACTGGACCCCGCCCTACAGCACAGCTGCACTCCTGTCACCTGGGATGGAGGCTCGCGCACTCGCCCTCTGCAGCTGGAACGTGGATGTCTCTGGCGACCGCACCCCATTTCCCTTCAGCTGTCACCCCAGGGGGAGCTGGTCTTGGCCGCAGAGGCGCATCCCCTGCTGCCGCTAGGATGGGGTGTCTGTGGCGGAGAACACTGCCACCTGGTGGTGACACTAGGCAAACTCTCCGCTCCAGAACTTTCCATCCCTTCACGCTGTCCATTTGAACCGGTTCTCCGGAAGACCAGTGCGTGTCCCTCTGGTCGCTCACCTCTTTCTTGGCCACAAAACAGAGAGAGGAGGAGAGGGGAGACCTTGGACCCCGGGGATAAGGGCGTTTCTCTTAACACTCCTCTCCCAGCCATCTCCCCAACCCCTTTTCTTTCACTGGAGAATTTGCTTTGTCAACTGAAGCTGATTTTTGTGAGTCTTACAGACCTTCCGTGTCTCTTTAGAATGTATTCTGTCTTCCATTCTAATTTCTAAGAAAAAATGTCTAGCCTAACAGACATTGGGATGAAAACGGCATATATCATTGCCCACACATCTGTTTTAAATACTGACTTCCTTATTGATGAATTAAGACTAGAAGTGCTTGTCCTATTTTTAAATAGTCAAAATCAGGTGCATCATCAGTATGCTGTATGACAGAATCAAGAGTCGGACATTTCGGGGTAGCACTACTGTGTTTTGGAACAGAATAATGAAATTTGAAATGTATGTGAAAATCACCAACTAACTGTATGGGTCTAGGAAAGGGGAAAACTTAGAAATAGAGACTGGGAATTGTATGTGACTGCGAATTTGATACAAATAACCTAAGACCCACGGGGTCTGGGTCCACAGGAGCGGGTCAGAAGGGGGTAGGAAACTGCCCTATGCTGAGCCCGCCTGGGCTTTGCCTGAGGACACTCCCAGAGCCCACCACCCGGGCACCCTGCAGGGCGCCTGAAGACCTGGCACACCCAGGTCTGCACGCAGACACGCAGGGAGTTATAGCACATCGGCAAGTTAAAAAAGAGAGTGTATTAGTTGCATTCCACCCCCTTTTTATTGAAAGAATATGCATTCTTAAATTATCATCAAGTCATTCTTTCCTGCAAATACTTTTTTTTTTCCCATATTGAAAATCTATCTTGGGGAGGGGCGGGGGGGGGGAAATCCCAGTGCATAAGAAATGTATCACATAATGCAATGTAATTAAATTTTTTAAAAAGGGAAAAATGTAAAAAAAGAAAAGAAAATCTATCGTTCAGAGTCACTTTTCAAGTTCTTGCATGACGGTATTCCCAGGTGTGACTGGGTCAGGTGGCCCTTGGCCGAGAGGCCGCGGTAGTGACCGGCCTCCGCCATCAGATGGCAGCAGAGCAGTTTGACAATGCGCAGCTGCAGAAACTGCAAAGGAACTTTAGTAAGAGAGCCGGAAATACTGAAGAAAGACGAAACGGGCATTTTGCTCTGATGCATTTGGTTTTGTAGAAGTCAAAAGCACGGTGTGAGTTTTCATAGTTCTTCCCCCAGCCCGGACTTTTTCAAACACTAGGACTCATGTTGCAAAAGCTCTTCCCAGTACCAGTTGTACAGGTCAGTCTCTCCCAAGCCCCTGGGATGCGCCGGCTCAGTGCCCGCTCATCAGAGCTGCCCCATGCTCGCTAAGTTCCGCAGGTGAAAACCATCGAGGCAGCTGGTCCTCAGCGTGGGAGGGAGGCTCACGCACTTCCCTCCCTTCCGTCCTTCTTCCCTGCCGCCACCCCTTCCTGGGCAGAGCTCTGGCTTTACACAAGGGCACCCTGGCCCCGTCAGGCCTTGGAGTCCGAGTCAGCACCGCTGCCCGCTCCATGGAAGGCACACCTCCACGGTAGAGCGCTGCGCGGGGCTTCCTCGGCGCCCACACCTGTGCTTGCGGCTGATCCGAGCAGGTGGGCAGCAAACGGGAACACAACGAAAGAGTCTTTGTAACCTCTGCTTTGTTTTTTGCACAATATTTTCCGTACATTTTTTGAAGGCCCATCGTGTGCAAGGATTTCAAAATATTTTTGCACTCCAGCTTCTCTTGAGTTTTGTCTGTGAATGTCGGGTGCCGTGGTGCACAGTCAGCGCCAATTTTGCTCTGGAAGCTGGTTAGCACCAAAAAGTGGAGAAAGCAATTCAGGCCAAGGACCCTGAAGCAAAGTCATGCTTGGGACCAGCATCGTGGCACAGCAGCTTCAGTCGGGGCATCCCATGTGCTGGCTGGTTCGTATCCTGGCTGCTCCACTTCCCATCCAGCCCCAGCTGCCCGCTCCAGTGCTCCTGGGAAGGCATCAGAACGTGGCACGCGTGCTTCTGGGGCCCCTGTGGATAAATAAGAAACTGAATGGAGTTCCTGCCTCCTGGCTCCCGCCTGGGCTAGTCCGGGCTGTTGTAGCCAGTGGTTCCAAGAGCTCTCTCTCTTTGTAACTCTGCACTAGAAATAAATGAATACCTCTTTGTGTATGGGGGATCATTGCTACAGGTTACAGAGAGGAAGGGAGACAGGAACATCCCCAGTGGCCACAGTGACTGCAACTGGCCCAGACTGGTCTCCTATGTGGCTGCAGGGGCCCCAGCGCTTGGGGCGAGTTTCACTGTTTTTTCAGATGTTAGCAGGGAGTTGGATCAGAAGCGGATGCCAGGGTTACAGGGGTGGCTTTCCCTGCTCTGCCAGTGCACTGGCCCAGCTGTGCTGTAAGGTCAATGCTGAACCAAGCATACTTCACCACATCTTCTGTTCTATGGTTGACCTCAGCAAATGGTTTTAATGGATGGAGCTGAGGTTAGGGCTGGGGCAAGGCGGAAGTTAAGAATTTCATACAGCCTGGTACAATAGTCTAGTGGCTAAATCCTTGCCTTGTGTGCACCAGGATCCCATATAGGTGCTGGTGTGTATGCTGGCTGCTCCACTTCCCATCCACCTCCCTGCTCGTGGCCTGGGAAAGCAGTCGAGGACAGCCCAAAGCCTTGGGACTCTGCACTCACGTGGGAGACCCAGAAGCAGCTTCTGACTCCTGGCTTCATATCAGCTCAACTCCAGCCATTGTGGCCACTTGGGGAGTGAACCAGCAGATGGAAGAGCTTTCTGTCTCTCCTCCTCTTTGTATATCCTCCTTTCCAATAAAGATAATAAACCTTTAAAATATATATATAGGTCCCCCATGTGCATGCTTAGGCCCAAACACCTACGTCATCTTCTCTTGTTGTTCCAGGGCAGTATAAGCAGGGTTCTGGATGGAAAGTGGAGCATCCAAGCTTAGACGTAGCATCCCTGTGGGGCGCCAGCATTACAAGTGGCGGTAACCCATACACCACCACACCTGTCCGCAGTGAGACAAGTGCGGCGAGTTATCCCCACGAAATGTGCGTCAGCTGGGGAACAGCTCTGACAGGCCCTTCGCTTGCTAAGTTCACGTGGTCTTCAAACAGCTCCAGTGAAAGGAGAGATCTTCCCTTTTCTCAGATTGACATTTCAATCAATGCTGCTCAAAGAAGATACCCCAGAAGCAGGGTTCAGAAATTGGTTTCATCTACCAGAGAAGATGTGACTCTGTTAGCAGAGGGCAGGAATGGAGGTTCTTGTCTTTGTGGAGGGAAGAATTCAGGCCTGAGACAGATAGGCCTGGCACACAGGGTCACACGGTTTAAAGAGGCCCAGCGTCCAGCAGGTGGACGGGCTCCTCCTGGGACAGCATGCGCAAGTGCCCAGCTGTTCGCTGCGGTGAGCAGGTGACACAGGCTAATCCAGAGAGTGCAGCCGACAGACCGGTTAGGCCTGCTTCTCAGCAAAGGCCCAGCAACTGAGAGAACCAAGAGCGGCCGAGCTAAGAGCAGGTGGTCGACGAGGTGGGCGTCTCAGCAAAGGGCTGAGGCCTGGAATACACGTTGCTAGACCAGGTGGGAACCTCTGCGCAGGGCTGAGGGCTCAAAGCTGAAAGCAATGCACCTGGTAGGCCGCGCGGGCATCTTGGGAAAGGGCGGAGAGCAGCTCGGATGCAGACTGGGGCTTCTGAGAGTGAGCGCGGAGCTTGCGCGCTCCTGCTCCATCGCCCTCCGCCAACACGCTCCCCCTGGACAAGCACTCTGCTCCACGGAGTGAAATAGGTAAAATTCCTCCCAAGGGACCTTATCGGACTGGGTAGTGCCCTTGGCACAGGCAGGGGGATTCCCTGGCGTACCTTCCCAGGAGGGCAGGAGTGCGGAAGACTGGGGAGGTTTTGTTAACCGAGTGTTGCTGAACTCCATAACCCACGTGGTGCTAGGAGAATTCTGGTGTGCTTTTTATTGGGGAAGGCAGGGCAAGGTTGGGACGTCCTACAGAGTTACTCGGGTATGTGTTGGGGGTATGGGCAGGGCTTGGTCGAGTAAATGGCAGGCTGCTCCCCAGGTGTACCTCTGACGCGGCTGGAGACGTCTCCATTGCTCTCCAAGGGCACTGTGCTGCCCCTGGCCACTCTCAGACCTCAGCTCGTCTCTGCCTTGCTGTCTGAACATTCCAGTGCGGGACAGCAACGTTCTTCTAAAAATGTCTTTTTCCTTTTTTGTTTCCTGCAGCTTGACCATTACCCTTCAGTGAGTTACTCTCTGCCAAGCTCGTCGGACACGCTCTTCAACTCTCCCAAGTCGCTCTTCCTCGGAAAAGTTATCGGTAAGGATGTGGTTCTTGGGATATGCGTGTGTGTGAAGAATACATTTTGCACGACAATGACCTGAGATGATGTGACTTAGATGAAAGTGACAAGGTTCATTCCCCTCCCTGGGGTCAGTCGTGAGCCGTCTCAGTAGGAGGAAGTTGTTAACAGATGGAAGGGTTAGGGGGCGGGGGGGAATCATGGATGCGTCGCCTTTTACAGCCACTGCTTCACCTTTGAAAGGCTTGGTGGTTGGGTTTGGAGACTCACAGCCAGTGTTACTTATGCCATGCAGCTGAACAAGACCATAGCTGTCTGCTCCACGGTTTGGGGTTGTTTTCAAAAGAATGATGATTTGATTAAAAGGCAGACTGGCAGAGGTCAGAGGTAAAGACAGCAGAGACAGAGGTAAGGAGAGAGCTCTTCTAGCCACTGGTTCGCCCCCCAGGGAGTCGCAGCAGTGAGAGCTGAACCGGGCTCACGTCCATAGCCAGGAACCCTGGCCTGGTCTCCCCCTGCGGGGCAGGGACCAAAGCATTGTGTTATCTGCTGTCTCCTGGGTGCATTAACATGCAACAGCTGTGTAACATGCAAGGCTCAAAACCCCATGCAGCTCTTACTGCTTTGCTGGCCCACTCTGCATGGGAACCCAGGCTCAGAACAGGCTTGTTGTTCGGCTATCTCCCATCAATCATATAATTCACATTTGGGATCAGAAAAGTTCTTTGTCTCGGAGCTGTCTTGTGCCGTATGGACCTGGCCTCTCTCTGTACCCCCAGCTATGACAATCAGAAATGTCCCCGGACATTACCAAGCATCCCCCAACCCCACCACCGATTGATAACCGCTGGCTTGAAGTGGAGCAGCCAGTGACTAGGGGAGCAGGGTTTGAGAAGCACAGTGTGTGACCTCAACATCCCACTTTGCTTCCTGAAACCACCTGCACTTCCAGAGTGATGAACAAGTGAGAAAAAGATGAGATACGGTGAGGGGCAAAAACAAACAAACAAACTTGTTGATATCTGGGAAGCTAACAGTCGTTGACCACCTCTTAAACTATTTGATCATGTAATAGGAAAGATTGGAAAGAAGCATTTCAAATTTTTTCTTTGAAAACTCACTTGACTCTAGGTAGAGATGGCCTGTGTTTCTGTAGCTGTGTAAATCCCCACCAGCGGAGAGGGACTGGACAAGTGACAGTTGTCTCACGGAATCCAGCAAGGATTCCCGGAGATTGATGCTGCCACGTGGTTGCCTCATCAGATCAGCCGTTAATTGATCCCGTGAAAGAGATGGGTCTCGCTGACTCCCAGGATTCCACACTGAGATTTCTGGCAAGACTTGGGAAAGGACACGTAGATCATTGGAAGAAGGAAAGGAGGAAATACTGCCTGGGAAGGGCAGTGGGACACTTGTCAACCAGCAGCGAAATTTTAGAATCGATCCTTAAATACCTTTGCATCCTCCTAAGGAAGTAGAAATCATGCTTGGCAAGGTGAGGTTCCAGAAACTCACCAGATGTACGTGGGCTTTCAGACCACCACCGAGCTTTATACCGTCACTATAGACATTTCGTTTGTGGTCGTCAGTGATACATTTTCAAGAAAGCTGTAGATTAAAAAAGAAAAACATAATTTGAAGGCTGAATCAGTTTCCCTTCCCTACTCATGGCTTTTCCAGCATCTCGCTCAGTACTTTGAGTAAAAACAGAAATCATCTGTGTATGTTTGCAAATGACATAGAGCTGAGAGGGGTGGTTTAATATCCTGGATGGTAAAAAACACCTGAAAAGCATCTTGCCAGGCTAAAAAGATGGGATACAAGTAAGGAGATGAGATACGAGGGAGAAAAACTTAATTCCTGCACTTATGGGGGGAATGAGCACCCGTAGAAAATGAGGTGCTTGGTGTCAGAAGGGAAGAAACCTTGGGTTTGGTTTGATGAAGTTTGATATGCGCTCATGTTGCGTGCTGATCCTTAGGTGGATAATAAGCTATGTGAGTAAGAGTTGCCTGCAGAGCAAGGATATTAACCCTGTGAGTAGACCAGGTAAACACAAGATGATGCCTAAGAAAAATACAAAGGAAAAGACAGAAAGCCACTTTCACAGGAACAGGGATGACAACAGAGGAGAATCAATTTTCATTCTTTGGCAACTCTTGGGGGTTTCCTGATCAGCAGGCCCCCACGACCACTGAGAGGGTGAGGTGGGCAGTGTTCAGCAGTAAGAACCACCAGAAACAGTCTGAGGGAGCGTGTCTGTTTATGCTAAAGCAAGCACAAGCTTATACAGGCTAAGAAAGGGGCAGGCAGAAGGGCATCTCCTGACAGTCCTACCGCCCAACAATGACACTGTAATTGGCTAGAAGGCATGTCTATCTCTCTACATCCTCCAATCATGTAGCAGGTCACGTACAACACGCCTGGTTGGCAGGTTTGCTGCAGCTCATGTTCACCACGCATGGCTGGCAGGCAGGCTGTGGGTCATACACGACATGTAGGCTGGCAGTTAACATGGACCGCACCTGAGTTCTCAGAGTTCCTTATCAAGGAAGTCCCAGCACAGCTCATCCAAGGACAGAGACGAAAGAATGAGGTGCAGCCCACAGCGATCAGGCCAGGTTGAGGTCTTGGTGAGCTAAGACCACAGCCAGGGGGTTCCCCCGAGGACACGGTGTGCAGTGTGCCCATGACCTCCCACATAGGCCAAGCAGGTAGAGATCTGGGGATGCCCTTCCACAGTAAAGGAAGGATTAGACTTGATCAAGGATTACTCAGCAGTCCGGAAGTAGAACAAGGAGTGGAAGCTGAGAGGAGAAAGGTTGCTCCTCCGTGTAAGAACTCCCAAGTAGGTAGAGCTCTTCAAAACTGGGTGGTGGGGGAAGTGTCTGCCTGGGGGCTAAGACTCTGGTGGAGATGCTGTGTATGGGAGTGGCTGGCTTTTTTGTTTCCAGCTCTGGTTCCCCAGCCCAGCTTCCTGCTAACTCAGACCAGGGGAGGCCTTGGAGATAGCTCAAGGCATCCGAGTCCTGCCAGCCATATGAGAGACCCAGATGGAGTTTCTGGCCTTTAACAAATTGTGGCCATTTGAAACGTAAACCAGTGGATGGGAGCTCAATCCGTTTTTGTGTCTCTGCCTCTCTGGACTAATGTCTTCTCTTTTGAAGTAGTAAGCTCTCCGTTACTGACAGAGTTCTACAAAGACCGAGGGAGGGGAAATGGGTGTTGAATACAGAGAGCATTTTTGTTGATGACGTGAAGCCAGATTAGAGCTAAGTACACTTGAAACCTTAAGCTGTATGGTGGGAATATTCAGCATGAAGATCGAGGGTCGAACCATGCTCAGAGCTGCCTGCTCGCAGAACCTGTTGTGGACGCGTTACAAATCCAAATCCAAGAGAATGTCCGTATATGCTGTCTGTGACTTCCCTGTGTGTGGTGATACTCATTTTAATCCGAGAAAGTTATTTCTGAGTCTGTTTCTATTCATTTCCCGCAAGTTAACTGTTTGTGCCATTGCTATAAACAGTAAGTCCTAGGAAGTAAGCCTTTTCTATCATCAAGTGACTCCTCTGTGTAAGTTTGGGATGTTATGCTTAGCGAGAAGTTAGATACAAAACTGACCATTGTCATGAGTGTGTCTGGGGTGGCGAAATTAAAGATGAATGTCTATTTATTCGAATTCAATACAGTTTTAAGTCCTGTTGATTCTAGATGCTAATATCTGTCAAACCATCTCCTTATGCAAACATGTCCCTACTGGCAGCCATTGTATGATTTCTATTATAACCCAAATTGTGACTAGTATGACCTGGAGATTTCCTTATTCTAGGGATTTCCAAAACTTTTCTGACATGAAGCACATTCTTAAGTCTTCAGCTATTAGTTAAGTGCTATACTTTGAGAGGGCTTTCGCTGCTTGCTGAACAGAACCGTTCTGACCAAGGGGTTGTCAGTAGAAAAATGTGTGTGGTTTCCAAGTTAGAATCCTCCACTGCGAATGCAAGACCCTCTGGGGTCCTTTGGCGTGTCGACTGGTGAGCCTTGGGCAATGAAGTCCCATCATCCGTGGAGTCCCATTGCTGGGGCAATGGAGCCATCTAGTTGTGATCACAATGAACGCACAGCCTCCTTGACATGCAAGAACCACATGGCTTAAAGAGAAGACCTTTGCCTCCTGTCTCAAAAAATTCAGGGCTGTGTGTCGATGTGACATGACCTAGTCAGCCCTAACCGGTAATGGTAATACTACACAATGTAGTTAAGAGCCATTGTGTCTGCAGTGTGCCCCACTACCCAACATCCCCATGCTGACCACGTCCCGGTCTCTCAGTCTATGTTGTGCCTCACGGGGACCCGAATGAGGATAGGGCTCTTCGGCTTGCGTCCGTGCTCACTCAGGTAACAGAGGGAGTGATACAGCTGTGCCACAGGTGTAGGGATGCACTGTCTTCAAAGTTGGAGGACATCAAGAGCCAAACTCCTTGAAACACTATGATGAGATAGACCCAGAAAAGCTCTTGTTAACTTCCTGTGTTCTAAAAGACCTCAGCTTGGGCTCTTTGGACCAAGTGGAGATGATTGTGGCTGTGTAAGGTGGATTTGGGCTTGACATTCCTGCTATAGATGTGGAAAAGCTGATGCGCCCACAGGAAATTGTAAGTTCTGTTGCAGTTAAGAAGGATGCTTGTAAGTAAATGATCATATTCATTTCTCCATGGAGAAAGAACCTGGAACATTCCTACAGAGATTTGCGAGTGAGAAGGCATTTGGGCATCCTTGCTGATTCTGTCTGACTTGTATTTAAGTTATTTCCATATTCTGCTCTTTGAAAATAGATGTATATAACCAAAACATTGAAACCATTAAAAGTGCAGTTAGGAAGGGATTGCTCCCTACACTTGAGCTTGAACTCGTCTAACCCTTGACAGCCATGTGACTTTGACAACTTAAACTTCTGCATCTGTTTTGTCAAGTTTAAATTAAGAAGGAAGCTGGCTCCTACTTCATAGGATTCAGGAAAATAATGTATATTTTTAAAGTAGCACAAGAATGATTCCATTGTACATGTGCAACATGCTTTTGTTTGATCCTAGTAGGTAATGTATGGATCATATGTTAGATGCCGGGCGTTGTATAACTCACAGGTCTTACAGTGCTCAGTCAGCTGTGGATTCTGCCTTTGGGGGGCTTCAATTCCAGCTAGAAAAGGAGATAATGAAAAGATAGCTGGGGGTGTTGGGTACAGTAGGCTGGACACCTCTGAGAAGCTATGTTCCACATCGGAGTGTTTGGGTTAAGTCTCAGATCTGTTTCTGATGCAGACACCTGCTTGCACACTGTAAGAATGCAGCAGTGAGTGGCTCAAGCATTGGGTCTCTGCCACACATAAGGGAGCCCCTGATGTGGCTTCAGCCTGGCCCAGCCTTGGGCTGGTATTTGGGGAGTGAATCAATGAATATAAAATCTCACTCATTCTTGCTCATTTACTTTCTCTTTGCCTAAAATAAAATGAAAAACATTAAAAAGAGACAAGACAGAAGTACAAGGGCAAGTGGCATAAAACAAGTGGAAAATGGGAGGGCAAAATTCTTTGGGAGTAAGCAGGGGGTTGCTTAGCAGCCCAACGACAAGGGAAGGTGTTCCGAGAGGCCCTGACGTATGTGCTAGGCACCTGCGTGGAAAGTTAGAAGTGTCTGGGCAAAGGAACAGTGTAAAGTGGAGGGCAGAAAGGAGTTTGTCAGTCCTCTCTTGCTGCATAACAATCCACGTGGCTTGAAATAATGTGTGATTTCTAACCTTCTGTAGTATGACAAGGTGGGGAGACCTCTTGCTACGGTTTCAGCTAGGGTGTGAGGATGGCTGAAGAGCCAGAATGGCCTCTGATAGCTGGCAACAAGTGCTGACTGCCCAGACGCCTGGGCCAGGGGCTTGCCCAGACGCCTGGGACAGGGGTCTCAGCTCCTCCAAGATAGCTGCACAGCATGGTTGTCCTATGATAGCTCCCAGCAGAGCTTCTGGACTGCAAAAAAGGGCGTTAAAAAAAATGCAAAGGTGAATATTAAACATCTATAAGACCCAGCCCCCAAAATTGCATCTATAAGTATTGCTGCCTGCTACTGGCCAAAATCTGGTCCCCAGCCCCCTATTCCAGATTCCAGACATGGTCACATTGCAAAGGAACTGGGACATGACCAAGCAAGTCACACAAATGCAACCGTAACAGGCAGGGCTGCCATCAAAGCTGACTTTCTAAGGATCCATGTCCTCACTTGCCCAGGATGGTCCCAGTTTACTCCTGCCAGAAGAGGATTCATTTTCTTTTTTTTTTTTTTTAAAGATTTATTCATTTTATTACAGCCAGATATACACAGAGGAGGAGAGACAGAGAGGAAGATCTTCCGTCCATGATTCACTCCCCAAGTGAGCCGCAACGGGCCGATGCGCGCCGATCCGAAGCCGGGAACCTGGAACCTCTTCCGGGTCTCCCACGCGGGTGCAGTGTCCCAATGCATTGGGCCGTCCTCAACTGCCTTCCCAGGCCACAAGCAGGGAGCTGGATGGGAAGTGGAGCTGCGGGGATTAGAACCGGCACCCATATGGGATCCCGGGGCGTTCAAGGCGAGGACTTTAGCCGCTAGGCCACGCCGCCGGGCCTGAAGAGGATTCATTTTCATGATGAAAATGCGAGTCAGTGTGGACTGGTGAATTGTGTGATCATCTGTCTTGTTTTGGGCTCTCCTACAAGAAGCCCCATGGAAGTTGGATTTACATGAAAGAAAGTTGTCTAGGTGACAAACGCCACAGAGCACAATCAGGGGAGCACAGAAATGAGATGGGAAAAGGAGTGGGACAGTCTGAAGCCACGGACCAAGGCGGCAGCTGAAGCACAGTCCCCCTAGGGGAGTCGAGGAGCCAGCATGGAATGGGTCCAACAGCCAGGATATTTCTCCACCTCCTCCCCATCCCGCAAGGGTGACTGCTGCTTCCAGGGGTACGTTGGCCTTGCTGTGGTTCCCTGGCACTTCATAGCTACCATGCTCAGGGACATACACACAACAGGGACTCGCCATCCATAGGAGGTAAACAGGTTTCCACCACACTAGGGATTTACGCATAAGCCATGCAAGGTTTCAGCGTTATGCTGGGGATGGGAGAAAATCAAAAAATTTTTATTAGGATAATAGTCTGATTAGATTGATACTTTAGACCAATAACACCATCTACAGAATTAAATTTGCAGGGAGACCAAACTGGAGGTTGCTATGGTTATAACAGAGAGGCACGCCGGGCTGCACAAACAACAATGCAGAGAAAGCCATGTCTTTATTTGTCTATGACAAGTTAATATTCCCTCTGGCCAGCAAAGGCAAATAAAGTAAATGTCCAGTGTCATTTACAGCTGAGCCTGACTTAATCATCTAAGTATTTGTTTCCCCTGGTTGCCCTGTGTCCCTCTTGAATAAAAATGTTCAGTCTCTCAACTGGCCTTCTGCACCCCTGCTTTCTATAAAATGGTAACCAGGTACATAAAAGTTAGAAGGAGATGGGAATAACAATGTAGCCTAAGAATATTTATGACATCTGGGCAGGAAGGGACCTGGATTCTTCCTGGGCCTCGAGTTTCACTGCCCAGCCTCTTCTGGCATCTGGCTGTCCTGCAGGTGCCTGATTAGAGTGCTAGCCTGGCCTTATAGGCGGATACCTGGCTCAGATGAACTGAGTCCTCAGGGCACTGCTATCATTCTCTTTGCCTTCTGTTTGCTGTCCCCTCATCTGTGGAATGAGACCCAACTGTGGGTCTCTCGCTCCATCTTCTTCCTGGCTGACAGAATTCCCCAGGAAGCTCCCATGGTAGAATGCCCAGCTGTCATCTCAGAGTGACAGAGCAATGTGACAGATCCTTCTGCTCTGCTTCTGCCCTCTTTCCAGGAGGTGGCACTGCCCCAGGTCAGTGCAGGACCTCCCTGCTCCACGGTTTCCTGTGTCCCCAGGTCAGTGCAGGACCTCCCTGCTCCACGGTTTCCTGTGTCCCCAGGTCAGTGCAGGACCTCCCTGCTCCACGGTTTCCTGTGTCCCCAGGTCAGTGCAGGACCTCCCTGCTCCACGGTTTCCTGTGTCCCCAGGTCAGTGCAGGACCTCCCTCCCCAGTTTCCCTGTGGCCCCAAGGTGAGGCAAGACCTCCCTCAATGGTCTCCTGGGGCCCCAGGTTGGGAAGCGAGGCAAGAGCCCTGTCCTTCTGTCTAAACACATGCCCTACTCTCTGGGCCAAGGCTTACTCTTTCCTCTTCCCCCAACCCCCTCTTGGCTAGGAAAAGAAATTTATTTGAATACTAAAAATGCAATTTATACTGAGGAAGTCAACAGCGAAGACAAATAATGGAGTGATTTAACATACAGAATGTATTTACACACATGTACGTACACACAAAAGGTTACCATGTATGCATATATATTTATTTCTATACCAAAATTTTGAAGCTTGAAGTTCTTTTCTACCAAAGGAGTATTTGTATTTTGGTTTATTTTTAATTGTTTCCAGAATATTTTTTTTCTACTGAAATAATTCATAGTGGCAGTAGAGTCTTGGAGGGCAGGCTGATTATTCTACATCTTCCCTGAATATCAGGAAACAGCTGCCTATTTTTGCCTGTAGTGTGTGTATCCATGGGCTTGTGATCAACATTTGGAATATCATTAATTTGTGTGACAATTTCCTTATTATATAATTGTGAAAAATAGAAGGACAAATCATGGCACGCAGCTATGCACAAATGATTCTCTCTAAATACAGTGTCTTCAATTTTTTTCTACGTTGAATTGCTTAATTAAGCCCATGTAAATATGACTTATTTAATGTTCCTGTTCTGTTCTTCAAGATCTATTTATTTGAAAGGCAAAGTTACACAAAGAGAGAGACCAAGAGAGAGACAGACAGACAAAGATCTTCCATTTGCTGTTTCACTCTCCAAATGGCTGCAGCAGCTGGAACTGGGACTGTTTGAAGCCAGGAGCCAGGAGCTTCCTTGGGGTCTCCCATGTGAGTGCAGGGGCCCAAGCACATGGGCCATTATCCATTGCTTTCCCGGGAGCTGGATCAGAAGCAGACCAACTAGTACTCGAACCAGCACTCGTATGGAACGCCGGCGCTGCGTGTGGCACCTTTACCCACTATTCCACAGCACTATGCCATCTCTTTAGTTTGTAGTCAAAGAAGTCAGAAGACGTACCAACTTTATTGCTGTTTCTGTTAAAAATCTCTCAGCCTTACCTCCTGTGAAATACCCCTTCTTTGATTAATCAAGGCTTTAAGTAATGTAGTAATACAAAAGAGGGAATAATCATATATATATGTACGTATGTGTATGTACATGTCACATATTCTCAAAGTACAGGTTAAAAAAGCTTTGTTTCTCCTTCTCTCTTAGGCTGTAAGGGGGAAAAAAACTTTGCTTTTGTTTCCTCTTTCAGCTAACTGTTGACCCATAAACCAAAACTGCATCTAACAAATAGCTCCAAGACTCCATGGCTTGACAACAGTCACATTTTTCTCAGTAATCTGTGAATTGGCTAAAGGTCAAATGGCCCTACTACACATCTTTCATCTTCCTTTGGGGACCAGAGAGTGCACACAAGTGTATTTTACTCCTAGCAGTGGCAGGGGCACAGCCCTGTTCAAGCCACTAGCAATCCATGATTGAAGGGAGCCGTGTGACCAAATGCAGGATCAAAAAGGAAGAAACTTCTCTGCCTCTTCGGTAGGAGGAGTGGCAAAGGGTACGGGCAAAGGGAGAGAGAAAGAGTCGGTGGTGCGGGTGGGCACTCAGACAACCCATCATTGTCACAGGAGAATCCCATGAGCTGTGTCCTCTGAGCGTGCCTCTTAATGTATCGAGGGGTTTGAGAGGAGTCTGAGGAACTCGTGTATCTGCTCAAGAGTGAGTGGAGTGCTTCTGCATTCCAGGTGATGTGAACAGAGCAATGAAGAAAGCAGAGAAAGCCCTTCTTTGATGAAGTGTCTATTCTGATCAAAGTACAGGCTGGTAGCAGGCAGGTGAAGTGAGAGGCCCAGCCAGGCACTGGACGGTAGAGACCTCTGCATTTTGTTCTTATCCGCAATGCCAGATGCCTGTCCTGGTGCTTTAGTCTGGACGAGAAGAGAACTAGCAGAAGGCTTTGTGAACTTAAGTCATATGATCAGGCTTATATCCTAGTAAAGTCATTTCAACTGCTATATGTTACCCTGACTGCAAAAAATGACACACAGATCCAGGAGCAGGACAGATAGAAGTTATCAGCAAAAATCCAGATGCAGAGTTCCGGGGAACAACCGTGCTTGTTGCACTGAAGCAATAGCAGTGCCCATGAAGGAAAGTGAAGGACAACTTGAAGTGATGTTGAAGCCGGGTGGATGGCGATCACTTGGATGTGGTGGGTGAAATAAAGAAATGTGCAGTAGGACTTTCCAGAATTTGGTCTGAATCGCTAGGTCAATGGTGTGTGTTTACTGAGGCAAGGGATGCAGGGACAACAGCAGTTGAGGGTCTAGGCGATAAGTGACATTCACCCATTGTTTCATTGGTGTGTGGCAGGAGAGAGAGGGAGGGTTTGGGGTAGGGGAAAGTGAAAAGAGCAAAATGTGATAATATAAGTGACAGGAGAGAGAAGGAGGGTTTGTGGTAAGAGAGAGAGGGAGAAAAGACCAAAATATGGTAATAGAAGGGCACTGTGAGGGATTTTACAGTGTTGGAATTGTCCAATTATTAATTATTCTGTGGTTATTCTGTAGTGTGGGCACACAAACCTACACAGGTGACTACAATTGTGTAGAATTTTTTTTTAAAATATTTTTTTTAAAGATTTATTCCATTTTTATTACAAAGTCAGATACACTGAGAGGAGGAGAGACAGAGGAAGTGGAGCTGCCGGGATTAGAACCAGCGGCCATATGGGATCAAGGCGAGGACCTTGGCCACTAGGCCACGCTGCCAAGCCCAATTGTGTAGAATTAAAAATACGCATGCAAAAGAGTAAAAATTGAAACCAGACCAGTGAGTTGTAGCAATGTCAACATCTTGTGTGTGGTATCGTACTATAGGTTTACAAAATGCTTCCATTGGGTGAGCCTGGACCAACCATACGGGGAATTGCTCTAAGTTTTGTTAGCATGTGATTTAGAATGGCTCATTGGAGATTTCAATTAGACAACGTGGTAACAGAGCAGATCTAGCCCACACTACTGCCTGTGGTCGCTGCTTCCTGGATGGTATTTATTATCTCCCCCAGGCCCTAGAGGAGGACTGTAGACATGGAAAAGAACACAGAATGGTCTCAGTCACCATCTCTGTCTAATTCATTCTATACTTTTGTGCTTTAGCCAGTAGAGATTTGGAAACACAAAGTAAATATTTACAATGGAGAATTTTGTAGCTCTCTTAGAATCATCATCAAATAGAATAACACAATGCATTTCTGAAAATGGGGATGGAGAAAGCAGCAAATTAAACCACCTGCTGCTTTTCCAGGGACCACTCCCTGATAGCAGCATTTCGATTGGTGATTTATCTCTAGCTCCTGAAAGTGGAATGCAGCAAGACTGATGAATAGGCAAAATGGCAAAGAGTTAATTGAAATTTCTGGTCAGTTGCCTTTGGGTTTTATTATAACGACAAAGTCAGTGCTAAAACACCGATGAGAAAGCTGACTGAAGTGATAGGGGAAGGCATAATACGAAACTGAAGAGGAGAAATTATGTCAACTATTTCATATCCTAAAGAAAAAAAAAACAGTATAGTCTTAATGCCCCAAACCTTCTGAGGGCCGAGGGAAATCTATTTAATGAGAATGTGCCCAGTGAGTTATAGTTCAAGGTTGGCCTTCATGCTTTTTTAATTACATTAAGTTTCATTCCTAGGAAATCATTTGGTTTTTCTAATATTATTACTAACTTAGCAGACTCACGGGAGGCCCTAAGAACTGACGGAGACCTTACTGTGTATCACAGCTGATGAGAACGGGGTCATGAAGGCTAAATGACTAAGTGTCCCATAGCCAGAAGAGCAAGGTCAGTTCTTAGATATTGTCAGCATCGTCATCATAATCCTTGCTCATCATTCGAATCTGATTGTACCAAGTCTAATTAATAATTACAGCATCATAACCTAAAAAACACAGCCTCAGCAGCCAGATGGGTCAGCTGTCACAGGAAATCTTTCCATACAGAGCTAAAAAGAGGAACTCTTCCATAAATTAAACATTGGACTCAGTGCAGGCTCTTGTGTTCAGCACATCTGGAATTCCAGCTGTTCCTTTACCTGCTCAGTTAGAGGAGTTGAATAGTTCCTTACATGTATTCACCAGCTATCATGGGTTATGACCACATAAAGGGTGCCTTGTGATGCCCGGCATGCAGTCAGTGCCCAGGACCTCTTTGGGTCATTACTTCTAATCATTTGTTTTGTACAAATCAAGGCAGGGCTGACTGCTCAGAACAGAAAAATCCAATACACGCTGTAAAACTGGGGAGACCTTTGCTTGAAAAATCCTTACCATCTCTCCCTCCATCTTATTTTCCGAAATTGAATCCATTTCCATTAACAAAAGCAAAGCCCCCTCCAAAAATCATGCAGCATTAAAATGCAGTGAGAACAGAGAAGTCTTATTTTCATGTTCTCTCTAGCATTGGATTGAACCAGACTGTCAAAAACAGGAAATGCATTTTTGTGCCAGAACTTCAGCTCACCTGCCTTTGATACACGGTGCATTCTTGTTTACCCATTTGTTTTGAAATAAATGTTTTGAAAACCAAAATTTCTCTTATGACACCAAGAGACATGGACATTTTTTAATGTTCTTACATATAACCAATCACTGTAATTATAATTTCACTTTTGTGAATTCACATACTTACTAAGATGTGTCTAGATCAATCCCCAAAGTAGTAGTAGTCCTAGTATTTTCAAGATCATTTGCAGACATTGGAAAATTACAAAAATTTATGATCAGTATGTCTGTTTTTAACTAAAGCCAAACGTGACAGTGCTGTGCAGTCTAATTTCAGCTCTCACACTGGAAATAAGTCTCATTTTTACAGTTTATTTAGTGCCTTTCTTTAGCATTTTTGTGTTTTTCATTAATCATTTCATTGTTTAAATTGGCCCCTAATGGCATATTGAAACAGTGCTTATTGTTGCTAAGTACAAGAAAGCTGTGATGTGAACTAGGGAGAAAACGGCGTCCCAGGTGAGCTTTGCTCACATGCAAGTTGCAGGGCTGTCGGCTAGGAGTCCCCTGCTGGGAGTGAAGACTCCATCTTCAATAAGGTGTCTTGAAACAGAAGGACATACAAAACGCACTCTGGATGTTGCTTAGTGGGTGGAATTCTGTGACGACAGGCTCATAGGAGCCAAGTCTGCCTTTCAGCAGCAGCGATTCAGTGTTGGCAGCCACTACGCAAAACGTAACACCTGCTGAGATGAGTGCTGACTGTAATATTTTAACCCCATGACATAAATATGACAATACGTTACGTTTGGGTGTGAGCCTGCAATTTGAATAGCTCGTTCAGAGCTATTACCATGATACACCTAGAGAGAAGTTGAATCATTTTGCTCAATGAAGTAAAACTTCAGTCAAGGCTACTGATGGCCTCTGAGTAAAGCACCTTAAGGTGCCCCTACAACATGAGGCTGAGCTGCCACCCAGCACCATTGCATGCCAGCCTCAAGGGAGGGGGATCATGGCATGTGTAAGAGAACAGAGCGTGGGCTGCAGAGACTTGCTCAACGTCACTAGTGGTCGGCCTTTTAAACATGAGACCTCTAAGGCTAATGAGTTGGTGGGAGATGAAAAGGTGTCACTCTTCATTTGAGCATTCCAGCGGACAGGATGAAAAGCACAGCAGAGGGCAGGCAGAAGCAGCAGGTGGAGCTTAACAAGGAAACGCTCTGGGCCTGCATTCCTCCCTGGCACTGTGGCCAGTTAGGAAGTCCACCTCCCCACAGGTGTCTCCGCAGCAGCCTGCAGGAAAAACAACAGCCATAGAGAAACCTGAATGTGTTCCTGAAAGAGATATTCATCTCTTAAAAAAAAAAAACCCATAGAGAGTGAATAATCTTGCTATACAGAAGTGTTAAATGTCGACAACCAATATGTCATGTGACTGTTTATCTTGTGACAGAAAGTGTGGCTAGATTTTGACTGTGACACCTCCAGGGTCTCGTAACAGAACAGACCCCTTAAAATGAACCAGGGCATTCTTTTTCTGTTTTCGTATGTAATTGTTTAAAATGATGATGTGCACTTATCTAAGGAAGCTATGCTTCTCACAAAGAAGCTGTCAATCATTTTAATTCATCATTGATAGTACTTCTAGGTAAATTCATTCTGAAACCATTATTCCTTCTTTATTGTCCCTGAAGAGTGAGCTTCCATCATTAAAGCTAACTGGCGGGAAAATGCCCGCTTAAATCTCTTCTTAGTATTTGAGGGACAAATGCTCAGAGTATGGAAACTGATGTGCAGTAAGCTGTGTAGCTCCTGAGTGTTGGAACCAAGACGTCCGAGTAGATTTTTCTATGCTTCCTGGTTTCTTCATTGTATTTGTTTTATGAAAGAGAAAAGGCCCTGGAAGAGACGCCTAGAACAATGGTTTGATACTTACAGAAGCAGATCAGTTACTGCTAACACTCTTCCCACCTCCATCCTGTTCTTCCACCTTCAGCCGTTCCCCCTTGGGCCCTGTGTCTTCATCAACAGACACCTCCAAGCCATTGGGAGCCCCAGCAAAATGGCAGCATGTGCTACCTGCTTAAAGATTTGGCTTCCAAAAAATCCCAGTGAAGGGGCAGGCATTTGGTCTAGTAGTTAAGACTCCACTTCGGAGAACCACATCCTATACTTGAGTGTGTAAGTTCAAGCCCTGGTACTATTTCCAACCCATCTTCCTCTTAATGCGGACTCTGGAAGGAAGTAGATAACGGCCCAAGCCCTTCATTCCTTGCCTCCTTCATGGGAGATCCAAATTGAGTTCCTGGATCCTGGCTTTGCCTTGGGTCAGACCAGGCTGACATGCATAGGAGTAAACCAGTAAATGGAAAATTCATACATATTTTCTCTCTCCTTCCCCATTGCCTCCCTGTCAAGTTAAATAAAAATTTGAAACATCTTAGCTCATATGGAAAATAAAATAGGAAATAAGAAAAAAGTGCATGCATGCAGAGTGTGCATGAGTTAATTTTTAATAATAATGCTGATTATTTAAAACACTCAAGCTTTAATAGACCTTTTACCATTATTCATATGAATTCAATCCTAAAATAGGTGAAACCTTTCACTTGTTTTCTCAATTAGGGTTAATCATCCAAATGCTTTAATATCAAGTCAATGGCAATATGCAGCTGAATCACAAGATCAATTTAAAATAAAGTGGCATGGGCTTGCAAATACCTTACCATTGTGTGGTTTAATTGTCTGACAGCGTAACTTACCAGACTTTATGTAAACATTTTAATTAGTTGATTGTATATTTTGAAACCGTTTCATATTGACAGAAACGTTAAGAGAAAATTTTCTGTGTCCCTCCCCCACCGCTGCAAACGTTGGCTTTCCTGTTATTTTAATATCCTGACATGTGATCATCGCTTTGATATTATGCTTTTGCCACATGTAATGCAGTTATTACAAGCAGTCCTTGGTGTTGCATCTCTGTGGTTTGCACAGATGTACAATGTCCTCTCCACAGTCCCTCTACACCCTTCCACCCACCAGCCCCTGGGTCAGGAAGGGGCTTTCTTTTTGCTGTCTCCATAATTTTGCCTTTTTTAGAATGTTATATACAGAATGTAGCCTTTTCAAAATAGCTTCTTAGTAATATGCCTCTAGGTTTCTCCCCAGTCTTCCCCTGGCTTGATAGCTCATTTCTTTTTTATTGCTAAATGGTATTACTACCTCATAGTTATGAGCTGAAGAAACCATCAAGAAGCTAAATTTGAACAGGCATTACAGGGAGAAAAAAAAAGGGAAATCCCTACAGAAAAGCAAGCGTTCAGCCTCACTCACAATTACACACACCGCATCATACTTTGATCAGGCAACGGCAAATTGATGCCTCCAGCTGAGTGATGGCACCGTCTTGTTCTCCACGCTCGTTGCCCCGCCTTTTCCTAATTGACACGATCATTTGAATCCCCAAGCAAATGTCTTAATGAATATGCATGTATCCTCTTTAATGTGACACTATTAAATTGTGGGGGGAAATCCTATTAATAATTTACTCGGATTTGTGTATTTGCTGACTATATTCAGATCATGTTACCAGCAGTCCATATCTATTTTTGAAAATTGCTTCATGCATTTCCCTGCTTCCTCTCCCTAAGACTCAAACACAGCTAGTGCAGTTGAGGTATCTGCAAGCCCTCCAAGCTCTTCAAAGTGCAGAGAAATGGCTCATAAGCCACGATTCAGTTAAACTTAGTGAATATTTCTTGCGTGCCACTAGCTTCATGCTGATACGAGGACTGAGTTTTGAAACTTCCAGTTCGTTCTCTCCTTAGTATTGATGAGATCCAAGAGGCGTTAAGGGAAATCGTTACACGCTTCAGAACACTGCACTGCTGCTGCCCCACTCAGTGTTGGAGTTCCTGTCTGAATCTACAGTAACAGCAGGCCGGTTATTTGCAGTATCCTTGAATTTTTTTTTTTTAAGTAGCAATATAATTGGGTAACTTTTTTTTTTTTTAATTATTGTACTTAATCATTTTCACCTCCACTTTTAGTAATCAGAGCCCAGTCTTCTGGGGTGTGATGATCAGCTGCACAGAAAACTAAGCTGATTCACTCTCTGCCTGTGAAATTCTAAGCCTAAAACGTTTGTAACGCTTTCAAGAAAGAAAATGAAGCTGAAATTCTGGAAGGAAGGAATGGCGTTCTTTCTGTATAAATAGTGGTCAGGTTGTAAAGCGTGCCGGCCCCAGGTGTGAGACGCAGCCCTGGCCCTTCCTGTTTTGCGTGTGGCAATGTCTCCAACACTGAACTACTACTGCGGATTTCACTGATGTAGGTATTCACTTCCCATTGTCATTAGGCCCCCCATTTCAGCCTTTTACGTTAATCGCATCACTCAGCCTGTTGCAGCTCGCTTCTCTGGGAGCTCTTCCCTGGGGCAGTCGCACCTCCAAATGCAGGTGATGAATGTGGCAGTTCGGGTGCTTGTGGGTTTCTCGGGCCCATCCATCGCTGAAGGTCTCAGGACCTTTGCCTGCAGCCTTCTCGGAGTGAGACCCAGGAGAGTATTATTTTTGTGGCTGCACGAAAGAGTTATTACTTGAAATGGTGGTTGTAACAGTGCAGTTCTGGTGTCCCCTTTATCCTTTTATCTAGAGTCTCAGATATGGTCCAGTGGCTGCTAAGCAGTAAGAGGCTACGCTTAATCTAACCTGTGCCCAATGTCTATGAGGACGTTACGCATAATAAAAGAAGTATGTGGATGATAAATATGGGAAAGAATGTATATGTTAGCTAATTTAAGTTAGCCATTACACAGCATGAACCTTTATCCGTATATCATGTTGCACCATAAAAATATGTAGAATCTTTACTTCTCAACTTAAGGCAACTTAATGTAAATTGCTACATTCAGGTAGAAATTCGACAGAGCAAGAGAAGGGATTGAAAAGCAGTCAGGCATTCCATCTCAGCGGAGGATGATATAACTCAGTTCATGTTCTTCTGATCTCGATGGAGTGGCGCCTGGGTGGCGAGACAGCAGCAGCAGCAATGCCTCCAGCTCAGGTTTTATGCCTAGAAGAAAAGATAAAACCTGCCCTAGATGGGTGCTGGCTAGAACCAGGAAGCCCCAGAATTTAAGCTGTGTTCTTATAAGAGACAAGGGTTCACAAAAAAGAAGTCTCCCCAATTCTACACAAGGGTGTAGGAGAATCAAGAAAGAGATTTTCTCTCTTCTTGCCCAGGGACACAAAGGAAAGAAAGTTTGATTGGGCCAATTTAGATATTTAAACTAATTGTGGATACAGGTAGAAAGTATAAATTTCTTCAAGTTCTGTATTTCCTTGGAAGCCCGAGAGAGGTTAAAACTGATGGGTTAACACTGCTGGAAGCGTATGACTGGTTTAGAATGTTTGCAATGACAGATCTGGATGCTAGGTTCAACATACAGCATGCTGATGCCACAGGTAAACAAAAAGGATGGTTCTGAAAAGGAAAGGAAGTATCATGCCTTCAGCCTGAAAAATGGAGAAGACAGTTATACCATGCTCGGGCAAATGCCTGGTGTGACAGACCCTGGTTTTAGGGGCGTCTTCACTGGGCAGATTGGGAAAGGGAATCCACCTCCTCTACAGGCGAGCCAGCTGATGTAAGCCCTAAAACGCCGGACCCAGGAGAGCCATCCAGCTGCTGCTCCTGTCTCTACCACCCCAATTCCTAGCCTCATGACCTTCCCTAGGCTGTAACTGGGGTTCCTTCTTGCACGGATCTGAACCATGCAACAGAACATGTGCAGCAAACTGGTAACAGATGGCTGTAACCGCCTGAGCCATTTGCACTGGAAAACTTTCCATCTTCATTTGCATATGAATGAAATTTCTCCCAGTGATCAATTATGAGTAGGTTCTTTGAGGGAAGCGCAGTCGCATGGCCACTATGGCTAACTACAGCGTTAGGGGAAAATGGCCCGGATTCACTAGCTATTCCACCAAGTCCACAGGAATCAGACCACACGTGTGCACCTACAGGCTCCCACAAACCCAACCCTATCTTTGACATGTTTTTCTCTGGGACTTTGAAGGCAATATAATACAGGGGTGAATTGGGGTCAGGATTGCAGTATTAAAATTGGATAAAATTTGGGTTGACTTGAAGATCAGCTGCCTAACCAGTGATCTCTGGCATGTGGTTATGTTTCTGAGTTTTGGCAGCTTCCTATCCAAACCATAGGAATGAGTGTAAGCAACTAGGCACAGGCCGGGCTCTACACAGCTCAGCAAATTGAGGCTAAATAAGCAAACTGGCTAGAACCGGTCCGCAGCTTGTCTCAAAAACCTTTTATTAACATTAAAAATACAAGGCATGACTGATGATACGGGTAGGGATTTCCACCTAATGTTTTTATCATTTCTAGTATCTTCTGAGGCAGCCTAAAGAAAGTCTAGGTGTTGGTAAAAGAAGTCATGGCGTGAACGTGCTTGAATGTCGTGTCGCCATGCCCCATGCTGTCTTCAGCTGAAGACAAGGCCATTTGGTTCTGAGATGGAAGAAAGCAGCAGGTATTTCTGACGATTGCCGTTGGTGCTGTGTGTCACCCCGCCACACCCTGAGCAGGTGTCTCGCGCATGGATAAAATCCTGTTGTCTGAATTCTCAGCAGTTTAGCTCGCTGCACCACAGCACCACCTCACCTCAGTTACTATTCATTGCTATCTGTGAGGGCATAGAAATTTTATAGAAGTTGTGAAAACAGTGAAGTTCTATTTATAAAGGCCGTGCAGGAAAGTTAGGTACTTTAAAGCACAAGAAATTTGATTCAGCACAAACTATTTTGTAAACTTAATTTGACAGACTTGAAATCATGCCCAAAGCTCTTCTATCTTGAAATGAAGGTTTTGTTTTTAGTTCTTAACTACAAATGCAGTAACATACTTTTCTCTTTTTTTAAAAAAAAAATGTTTATTTTTATTGGAAAGGCAGATTTACAGAGAGAAGGAGAGACAGAAAGATCTTCCATCTGCTGGTTCACTCCCCAAGTAGCGGTAACTGCCTGAGCTAAGCTAATCCAAAGCCAGGAGCCAAGAGCTTCTTCCAGGTCTCCCGCACGGGTACAGGGTCCCAAGGCTTGGGACCATCCTCTACTGCCCTCCAATGCCACAAGCAGGGAGCTGGACGAGAAGTGGAGCAGCTGGGACATGAACCAGTGCCTATGTGGGATCCCGGTGCAAGGAAGGCAAGGATTTAGCGACTGAGCCATCACACTGGGCCCGACACATTTTTCTATGAGCACAGTTTTCAGTTCCACAAGAGACACAAATTAATATTTTTCTGCCTTTCAAGCATGTTTGAGTACTGATGGATGCAGATATCCTAAGGCATACTCCAAAGGATATTATGTTCATTTTTAAAGTTTCTGAAGACGAGAAAAAAGGGGGAATTGAAAAAGCAGAAAAGAGTCCGCTTCAGACGATGAAGGATACCGAGTGTGCGTACTGACACCAGTGAGTGAGGGTTCCCATTGGAGGCAGCAGGCCCTCCATCCCACAGGTGCATGATGGCCGCTGACCACTAACAGCCCAGATGCTGTACAACGCATGGTAAGGCTTATGACTCACCGCTGCAAGGGAGATGGCAGCTCACTGGGCAGCTCCAACAGACGGCACCAATACGACTGTGTAGGAATGGAGTCTGTGTCAGGTGACTGGGGTAGTGTTTCCTCTGCACCCAGGGCTGTCAGCAAGTGGAGGAACTGCGTGGCTGGATACCAAGCAGTCTGCACGGAAGGTGGTAGGGAGCAAGCAGGACTTAGGCTGTATTTGACAAGGTGGCAGTTGTCACATGTACTGGGCTGTAAGAAGGGGTGATTTGATCGTTTTATTTCTGGACTTTTTTGTTTTCTGCGCTGAGCCGTGACTATGGAATGACTTCATCGTTGCCTTACCCCATGAAAGTCACAGAGCGACCTTGTTGGATGTGTTGTGTGAAATGATTTGTATTACAAAATATACATCTCTTAGGGAAAGCAATGACAGGAAAGGTAATCATAGAAAACAGTAAGGCCTACCTGTAAAAACATTTGTTTCTCATTTAGTTTTTGGGATAGCACTTTTAATCAATATTACAGTCGCGCTATCTCCCACAGTGACAACCCTGTGTCCACATCCCCCCTTCTCCACATCTGTCCAGCTCTTGTTCACATCTGTCTTTTGGATCGTAGCCAGAATGACAGCGATGAGGTGATATCCCATGGTGGTTTTGATTTGCATTTCCTGATGCTACGTGCTGTTGAGCAGTTTTCCTTGTATATGTGTTGGCCATACATATTTCTTGTTTTGAAAACTGTTGAGGTCCTTCACCCATTCCTTAACTGGATTGGTTGGGTTTTTGTTGTTGCTGTTGAGTGTTTTGAGTTGCTGATACGTTCTGAATTTTAATCCTTGTCAGAATGGCAACAAGAAAAGACTTTTTCCCCTTCTGTTGGACTACAACAGTCTATAGGATGTTACTTTTACTATGCAGAAGCTTCTAACTTTGAGTTAATCCCATTGTTACCTGTGCTTTGGGGTCTTAGGCAAGGAGTCACTCCAGTCCTAGCGTATCATAGTGTTCTTTCTGCCTGTGTTTTCTTCCAGCAACATGATGGTGTCAGTTCCTAAATTTAGACGTGATCCGTCCTGAGTTGACACTTGTGTATAGTGAGAGGTACAGACCTAGATTCATTATTCTAAGTATATAAATGTAGATAAAATATCCAGTTTTATCACATCATTTATTTTTAAAATTATCCTTACGCCAATGTATGGTTTGGGCATTTGTGTGAAACATCAGCTTGATGTATATACATGGATTAATTCCTGGGCCCTCTATTCCAATGCCGTGATCTACACATCAGTTTTGAATACTAATACCATGCTGTTTCAGTTACTGTAACTTTGTAATATGCATGAGATTCCTTTTGCCTCAAAATCACTTCATGTTCTGGGTGTTTTGTGATGCCATATGAATTTTAGGATTTCTTTTCTAATTATAAAGAATGTCATTGGTAGTTTAATAGTGGTTGCATTGAATCTATAGACTGCTTTAGGTATTATAGACAGTTTAGGGATATTGATTCTTCCAATCTATGAGCAAGAAACATATTTTCATCTTTTGTGTCCTTTTTTGTTTTGTGATCTTCATTGCAGAGATCTACTTTATTCATAAATGGTTATTTTTGTGACGATTGTGAATGGAATATATCAGTTTCTTTCAGTGAGTTCATTATGTAGTATTCTTCCATTTGGCATTATTTTTTAACTTGCATACATGAGTAGATCTCACATTTTTCACGATACATGTTTAGATGCGTGGGCATTACACCCTCCTACACTTCCTCCCTCCCTTATTATTTTTTTCCCAAATTATTACAGTAGCTTATTCATTAACTTCATGGTAACAAGCTTAACTTTACTATATTTCAAGGTAAGGTGGCATAGCAATTTGAGGAAGGAGAAAAAATAATATTACAGATGATAAAAGTAAACTAAAATGAAAATTAAAATGCTAAAATTACATGAGTATATTCTTGCCGTATGCAGCAGTCAGTTCCAAGTATGTTAATTATTCTCACCGAAGTTACATTTTTTTGTGCTCTCTATATTGATTGTCACTGATCAGAAAGAACACGTGATATTTATCTTTTTCGGGGGACTGGCATAATGGTTTCCAGTTAGGTCCATTTTGCATATGATAACATTTCTTTCTTTTCTTTTTTTCTTTTTTCTTTCCTTTTTAAAGATCTATTTATTTTTACTGGAAAGATAGGTCAGATTTATAGAGAAAAGGAGAAACAGAAAGAACTTCCATCTGCTGGTTTACTCTCCAAGTAGCCTCAATGGCCAGAGCTCAGCCGATCCAAAACCAGGAGCTTCTTCCAGGTCTCCTTCATGGGTTGCAGGGTACCAAGGCTTTGGGCCATCCTCGGCTGCTTTCCCAGGTTATAAGCAGGGAGCTAGATGGAAAGTGGAACAGCCAAGACGTGAACCAGCACCAACATAGGATCCCAGCACTTGCAAAGTGAGGATTTAGCCATTGAGCCAACACGCTGGGCCCAAATGACAAGATTTCATTCTTTTCTTAATGCTAACTAGTATTCCACAGTGTGTATGTACCACGTTTCTTCCTATCTAGTCATCAGTGGGCATCTGGGTTGGTTCCGCATCTTAACTATTAAGCAGGTATAAACATGGGTCACACAAAACTTTCTCACATGCTGATTTCACTTCTTTAGGATAAATTCCCAGAAGTGGGATGGATGAGTCATATAGCCAATCAGTTTTACTACGTTATCTTCCAGAGTTGCTGTACTAATTTACATTCCCACCAATACTGGGTTTTTTTCCCATATCTTCACCAGTACTGATTGTGTTTGGATTTCTATATGATGGTCATTTCACTGGGGTTAGGTGGAACCTCATTGTGGTTTTTACTTGCATTTCTGTGATAGGTAGAGTGCCAGGGCATTTTTTTCATATGTCTGTTACCCATTTAGCTTTCATCTTTTGCAAGGTGGTTGTTCATGTCCTTTGTTAATTTCCTAACTGGATGGTTTGTTCTGCTGTTCGTGGATTTCTGGAGTTCTCTGTAGATCCTGGATATTCGTCCTGTATATGTTGTGTAGTTTGCAAATATTTTCTCCGATTTTGTTGACGGCTTCTTCACTTAAGTGACAACTTCCTATACAGTGCAGAAGCTTCTTAGAGTGGATATTTTTGTTTTTTGCTGTAAGGTGAGAGGTACGGAGCTTGTTTATTCTGTATGCAGATCTAATTTTCACATTTCAGGCACCATTTGTTGAAGAGGTTGTCTTTTCTCCCTGAATTGATTTCAGTTCACTTGTCAAAAATGAGTGGCCGTGGATGCTTATTTCTGGGGTTTCTACTCTGTGCCATTGTTCTTCATGTCCTTTCTATGCCAATGCCAGGTGGTTCTGATCACAGCTGACCTGCCGTACATTTTGAAGTCTGGTATATGGTATCTCCAACTTTGTTCTTGCTCTCTAGGGAGGAGGCGGGAGGGGTTCTTGTGTTTGCATACAAATGTTAGCATCGTTTTTTTCTAGGTCAAAGAATAAAGTCATAGGTATTTCCACTGGAATTCCACTAAATCTATAGATTACATTGGGTAATATGAACATTTTGGCGATATTGATTCTACAAATCCACGAACATAGCAGATTTTTCCATGTTTTAGATATTCTTTCTTCAATACCTTGCAGTTCTTGTCAGAGATCTCTCATGTCCTTGGTTGAATTTATTCCATATAAATGTTCCTTGTTGCTATTGTGAATGGAACTGATCTTATAAATTCTTTCTCAACCATGGAACTGTTTGTGTATAGGGAAGCCAGTCATTGTTTTGTGTTGATTGTATGTCCTGCAACCTTGCCATGCTCTCCTATGAGTTAACAGTGGAGTCTTTGGTTCCCCTACATAGAATATCATGAATAGTGATAGCTTGACTTCCTCCTTTATGCTATGTAGCCGTTTGATTTCTTTTGCTTGTATAATAATTCTGGCTACAATCCAGGACTACATTGAATGGCAGTGGTGAGAACAGATAGGCAAACCTGTGTTGTACCCAGATTTTGAGATCCCCAGAAATCATCAGAGGTCTGAAGTCAATGTAAACGCTTAATAAGGCCGGCTTATTCAGGCTGGCATGGGGCTCCCAGCCATCACCCAGCCAGCCCAGCAAGACTGGGGAAGAGAGAAGAAGCAGCAGCAGTAGTAGCAGAAGCAGAAGAAGGGCCGAGGTTGGACAGCACAGGGTTTTTATACACTTCAGGCCAATTCCACAGTCGTGATTGGTCAGTTTAACTGTTAACTTTTAAAAACAGCAAGTTGGCAGGCTTCTGTTGGTGGGTTTGAAGTAACCAACTTTCAAACAGTACAAATTGGTGGTCTGTTGGGGTGGTGAGCAAGTCTTATCAAAAAGGCACCCCAGAGGCCTCCTTCCTGAAGAGTGCTCTGTCTACGTGACCTGTTAGATGTCAGTAGGCTGTCAGGCCTGGAGCTCACACAGTCCTCAGCCAAGCAAATAAAGCAGAAACCACAAAAGCAGAAAAAAAATGAGTGCTGGATCTTAGCAGAAATAATTCCAACTTCTCCCCATTCAATAGGACGCTGACATTCTGCTTTTTATATATTGCATTGATTATTTTGAGGAATAATCCTTCTATATTCAAATATTTGTTTGGGGATTTTACCATGAAAGGAAGTTGGATATTATCAAATGTTTTCTCCGCAGCCCAATGGCTTAATGGCTGAATTAAGCTCAATGGTTTAATGGCTAAGTCCTCACCTGGCATGCGGCAGGATCCCATATGCTGTTCATGTCCCGGCTTTTCCACTTCCCATCCAGCTCCCTGCTTGTGGCCTGAGAAAGCAGCAGACGGCCCAAAGCCTTAGGCCCCCTGCACCCACGTAGGAGACCTGGAAGAAGCTCCTGGCTCCTGGCTTTGGAAAAACCCAGTTCCATTCCATCTATTGCAGCCATTTGGAGAGTGAGCCAGCAGATGAAAGATCTGTCTCTCATTCTCTCCATAAATTTGATCTGCCTTTCCAATAAAAATAAATCAATCTCTAAATAAAATGCTTTTCTGCATCCATTGAGATAATGCTTTTCATTCTCCAACTTGCTAATGTGCCACATGTATTGATCTGTGTATGTTCAACCCTCCCTGCACCCCAAGGGGTAAATTCCACCAGGTCTGAGTGGATGAGCATTCTGATTTGTTGTTGGTTTCAAGGAGTCTCGGGGGTCCCTCTAGTGGGGACCGGGACTGGAGGTGTGATGTCCACACCGAGAAGACATTTGGGACACAGGGATGCATGGGCGAGATGAACCAATACTCTCTTCTGGATTTTTCTGCAGCAACTTATACCAGTTTTTTTGCAAAACAACCCGGCTGGTAAAAGCTGCAGGTTAACTAAACAATAGCATACAAGCTACTTGTAGTATAAATCACAAGGGATTAGGGAAACAATTGCCAGGTCTCAGGCAACAGGAGAAGTAAACATGAGTTACAGGAACCAATACCAGTAAGCAAAGCTCTAACTGGAAAAGGGATCTAACAGAACTTTGTACTCAGATACGTTCAAGCCACATTTGGTAAAGGAAGAGGAAGATAATGAAAGCATGTCACACCCATCTGGGCACACTTTCTCAACAAGGTGACGTGCAGTCTCAGTAGAAGGTCTGCCTTCTTCAGCGCTTCTCGGCCTCTTGGCTAAGATCAAGTGTAGAAGGTTTGCCTTGTGCAAAATTCTCACTCTGCCGAGAGCGTTTGAGACTCAGGGTCCTCGGACATTTGGTGACCTGGCTTTTTGCAGGGGCAAAACCTTCAACAAAGGAGCTGGTATTTGATTGAAGTTTTCAAAATCTATATTCAGCAGGGATAGTGATCCAAAGCTCTCTTTGTTATCTTTTTCTGGCTTGGGAATTAATCAATCTCAATTGACCTTATAGAAGTTTAGAAGGAATGCCTTCGTTTCTACTGTTTTGAATAGATTGTGAAGAATAAGAATTAGGTTTGTTTTAAGATTGATTTATTTTTATTGCAAAGTCAGATATACAAAGAAGAGGAGAGACAGAGGAAGATCTTCATCCATTGATTCATTCCCCAAACAGCCGCAGCGGCCGGTGCTGAGCAGATCCAAAACCAGGAGCCAAGAATCTCTTCCGTGTCTCCCATGTGGGTACAGGGTCCCAAGGCCACAGACAGGGAGCTGGATGGGAAACGGGGCCTCCAGGATTCGAACCATAGGGGATCCCAGTGCACTCAAGGCTAGGACCTTAGCCACTAGGCTACTGTGCTAGACCCAGAATCAGTTCTTATGGGTTTTTTGTTGTTGCTTGTTTTTTTCATGATGTGGTTCCACAGGCATGAGAATTTTGCCTTCCACTTCCTTCTCCCCACCCCCTTACTGTTTTTCTCCATCTTGTTACAATAGTATAGTCCTTCACTAATAGTCACGAGTTCATTATTGTGCTGTTTAAGTGTATCATGCACGACATTGTATATATAGATAATGGTAGAAAGTCCAGCATCCTGCTGTCAAGATTTAACTGTTTCATTGGAGTCTATCTTTTATTCGGGTGTAGAGATGTATTCTGCAATGCATCTTCATTTCCTTGTATGCTAGTATCATTTATGAGAATATATGTATGGGCCCAGCAGCATGGCCTAGCGGCTAAAGTCCTCGCCTTGAAAGCCCCGGGATCCCATATGGGCGCCGGTTCTAATCCCGGCAGCTCCACTTCCCAGCCAGCTCCCTGCTTGTGGCCTGGGAAAGCAGTTGAGGACGGCCCAAGGCCTTGGGACCCTGCACCTGCATGGGAGACCCGGAAGAGGTTCCTGGTTCCCGGCTTCGGATCGGCGTGCACCGGCCCGTTGCGGCTCACTTGGGGAGTGAAACAATGGATGGAAGATCTTCCTCTCTGTCTCTCCTCCTCTCTGTATATCCGGCTTTCCAATAATAATAAAATCTTAAAAAAAAAAAAATGTATGTATATACATGTATACCTGTGTATCTACTGATCTTATATTTTGCATGGAAACTGCCTTATATCAGAGAGAACATATGATATTTGCGCTTTTGGAGTTGGCTTATTTCACTCAGCATAATGGCCTCTAATTGGGACCATTTTGTTGCAAATCGTAGAATTTCATTCTTTTTAGTGGTTGAGTAGTATTGCATGAGTAGATACACCACAGTTTCCTTATCCACTCCTTTTTCGACAGGTGTCTGTTGTAGATTGTGCTGCTGTAAATATAGGATTACAGATCACTTCATTATGCAGATTTCATTTCCTGTCGATATTATTCCCAGAAGTAGGATAGCTGGGTCATGTGGTAGGTCGATTTTCAGTTGTCTGAGCACTGTCCATACTGACTTCCATAATGGCCGTACTAGTTTACACTCCCACTAACAAGGATTCGCATACCCTTATCCCCACATCCACGCCAGCAGGTGTTGTCAGAGTTCTGAATGTAGGCCAACCTCACTGGAGTTAGGCAGAACCTCAATGTGTTCTTTGTACTTCCCTGATAATCAGAGAGCCTGAGCATTTTCTCATATGTCTATTTGTTCCTTTGAAAAATGCCTGCTCACTTCCTTCGCCCATTTTTTCCACAGGGTATTTTTGTTGCTTGCTTATTTGTTTACTGTTGTTGAATTTCGGAAGCTCTTTAGAAATCCTGGAATTAGTCCTCTGTTGTGCAGTGTGAAAAGATTTTCTTTCCTTCTGTTGGCTGAGTCTTCATGTTGCTGATCATTCACTTTGCTGTACAGAAGCCTCTTAGTTTGATGTAGTCCCGTTTGTTTGTTTTGGCTTTGCTTGTGCGTCTGGTAACTTTTCTAAGAAGTCTTTCCCCATGCCTGCATCTTGTAGAGTACGGCCTTTGTTTTCCGCTAGTAGTTTGATGGTGTCTGGGTACAGAAGTCGGTCCTTGATCCATTTAGAGCTGACTTTTGTACAAGATGACAGGAGTGGGTCTTACTTTTTTTACTTCTGCATTAGAATTAGTTCCCAAAACATCTGTCGGAATTCACACAGCCTCACTGCTGAATTCTATCTCTGTCCTGGTTGTTGGTCTATTTAGGTTTTCAATGTCCTCATAACTCAATTTTGGTAAATTGCCCAGAAATCTATACATTTCTTTCAGATTTTCCAGTTTGTTGGCATACAGCTGCTTGTAGTAATTCCTGATGATTCTTTAGATCTCTGTAATATTCATTGTTATGTTACTCTTTTCATCTGATTGTTTTTATTTTGGTCTCTCTCTAGTTCTAATTCTCTCGGGCCAAGGGATATGTTTAAAAACCTCTTTTTTATGTTTCTTTTGTAGCCTGCAAATTTGCCACATTAGTTTATCAGTTCAAATAACTTTTTCATGGAGTGCTTAGGATTTTCCCATGTACTTGTCTTCAATCATGTAGAAAAAAAAAAGTAAACTTGCAATCTACTTGTCTTAGAATGGTAGCAGAATGGTGCTTGCAAATGTGGGAACGGAGCGTAGAAGCTAGACTTCTCCTTGTTGGCAGAACAATTGACATGCTAAGAAATCGCAGTGTTCCCTCACCTTTTAGTGCTATGGAAGCACATTTGTTAAACAGCTTATAGGGTTGAAAATGCTTCAAGGAGAAGCGGAAGGCACAGTGTAGAGAACAATGCTGTGCATGACCATCCTTGAACTAATTGCTTTAATTTTGTGTGTCCAGCTTTGGTGAAAATATTAACATAAAACACTTTCTAAGCATATATATTTTTTTTAAAGAATGCATATAAGTAGGACTGGCCTGGCGGCCTAGTGGCTAAAGTTCTCACCTTGAATGCGCCAGGATCCCATATGGGCGCCGGTTCTAATCCCGGCAGCTCCACTTCCCATCCAGCTCCCTGTTTGTGGCCTGGGAAAGGAGTTGGGGATGGCCCAAAGCTTTGGGATCCATATGGGAGACCTGGAGGAAGTTCCTGGCTCCTGGCTTTGGATCAGCACAGCACCGGCCACTGCGGTCACTTGGGGAGTGAATCATCGGACGGAAGATCTTCCTCTCTGTCTCTCCTCCTCTGTCTCTCCTCCTCTCTGTATATCTGACTTTGTAATAAAAATAAATAAATCTTAAAAAAAAAAAAAGAATGCATACAAGTAGCCAGGAGAAGAGGTAAAGGAAGAGACAGCAGCAGATCTGCGGACAAGTTTGGTGTGACAGAAATAAAGGAAGGCATATCTTCCGGACAGAGCAAGACACAGTGGGCTGGGCAGCGCATGCAGGGCCAGAGCAGACCGGGCCATTTCTGCATAGGATAGGACGCGTCTCTGCTGGCTGCTTGCTTCTGGATTGTTAACGGTGATGCCCATGTGAGTCGGGGACCACCGCTCTCATGAGCCCCACTGTGTGTTGTCCCCAGTATTTTATTTCCATCAAGTTTCTTTCTGCCTTTTCCTTCGCCACCCTAATCATGATCTGGACTTTGTTTCCCCGGAATAATTGTTTCACAAATCCTAGATATATGGCACGATTTGAAAAGTATATGGGGCAGTAGAAATGCACCAAATAATTATTAGGTTTTGCCCAGTAATATTTTAGCTTAATAAACTCCTGATGAATAAAGAAATCATTGTGAGCAGTTGGCAGAGGAACAATTTTCCACATATAAATGAACAGGGATCTAAACAGTTTGGGGACAATCAATTGCAAATAATAATAACCACCTAAGGAATTTATTGGGTGCTAAATACAGGTTGCTGTGAGGAGGTTAAAACTTCATCCTAAAATAGTAAAAGCATCCTTAAATGCTGTTACTTATAAGGCATCTGTCCTTGAATTTACCTTGAGGGCTGTATGTGAAAATAAAGGATTTTTTTCAAGGACATACATCTATATGGAAAGGGTATAAGGAAGCAAAAAGAAGAAAATCTATGTCTAGTATTTTTGATTAATTGCTCCATTTCTCTAACGCAGCAAGAGAGGTGGGAAATAAAATTTGCTGAAGGAAATTCCTGACATTACAGTTTTAACACTCTGATGAATTTGTAATGTGGCCACCTCCCAAGGATTTCCAGACAACAGCCTTATTTTGCTTCATAATGAAGTTCTGAATCAGATTTCTTATTTTCTTGAATACACATGGCAACACATGAGAGAAGCTAAGTGGACATGTGAAAAGAAAATCCTTTCATGCTCTCTGTACACGCTGGTGAGATTGATTGCACTTCTGAAGCATCAACGTCCCAGATAAATAACAGAATGGGCGATCTTTTTTTAATGGGCTTTCATCTTCTTTCCCCAAAAAGACTGGGGACTAGCTAAAATCATCATCATCATCAAATTTTCTTAACCAGTTTTCTACTCTGTAGAGGATAGCGTGCGTGCTAAGCAGGAAAAAGAAGTCATTGCAACAAAATAGATTGTTTACCGGTGTTCATTTAAAGGCTGCATTTTCAATAGCCTCGATGTAGAAACGAATGAGCTCTTGTGTGAACGGATGAGCAAATGTGATATCTCCATACAGGAAAACACCGTGCGGTCAAGGGAAAGACATTCCACAACACAGACACTGCAGATGCGGTGCTTGCTGCTGGGTCGTCCTCTGCCCCACCGGTGCCCGCCAGCACTGCCCTGCCAATCATTTCCTCTCCATCCTATGGCCCCGTGGACCCGAGGATAAAACATGCTGGAGACTTCCTTTTTTTTTTTTTTCCTGGTGGTCCTTTCATTTCTAATTCATCTCTAAATGTGTAATTCAAATTTCAAATGATCGATGTACCTACCTTCTTTTTAAATATTTATGGATTTAGCTATTGACTTGCTTGTTTGATAGGAAAGCGAGAACAGAGGTTGGGAGACAAGAGAGATTGCCCGTGTACTGATTTACTCCCCAAATGGCCACAGCAGTCAAATCTGGGTCAGGTGAAAGCCATCAGCCAGGAACTCCACCCTGTCTCCCGCAGGAGTGCCAGGGGACCAAGCGCCAGGGCCTTGCCAAGTGTATTCTGAGAAAGCTGGATTGGAAGCAGAGCATCTGGTACTCTGACATGGGATGTCAGCGTTTAAGTGGTGGGCTTAACTCACTATGCCAAGAGTCAGCCCCAAAGTGTCTCTCCAAACCCCAAATGTATTTCCAGCCCCTCATATACCAGTTCTGTAAGAACTATCTGTGCTTCCTCACTTCCCAACTATGGTTCAGTCCATTCCAGTGCTTTCTTGGGAACAAGAACTCCACCTAACATTGTCCACGTCACTAGCTTCAATGATCCTAGATTTACTTACCCAAAACGCTATCATCTTCTGTTTTCCCTTTACCTCTCTTTGGTCCTGTATTCTGTGGATCCCAGGCCTGCCATGTGGGATGACACCAGGAGACATCACCCTCGGAGACTGGGATGCAGGTGGTGTATCCAGGAGTTGGATACTGGGAACTCTGGTTGGAATTGGTCCCTTTGAAAAATACCTCCTCCTCTGAGACTACTCTTTTCTAATTCATTCTGTTTGACTACACTAGTTTGGGTCTTCCAAGAATCCTTTTCCTCTGCCCAGACTGAAAGTCTCGTCTGACCATGGGCTCTCTGCTGGCTTTCTTCTCTTTAGGCAGTCCCTGGAAAATCACAGCCACCCATGGCCCCAGCAACCTCCTGTTCTCCCTGTTAAATAAAACCTTTTCTTTAGTACTAATCTCTTACAGACTCAAAAGCATTTCAATGTCTAATACTTTTTTGAGAAATTAATCTTTTTATTGCAAAGGCAAATTTACAAAGAGAAGGAGACAAAAACCTCTTCCATCTGCTGGTTCATTCCCCAGATAGATACAAGGACCAAAGCTGAGCTGATCCAGAAGGCAGGAGCTTCTTCCAGGTCTCCCATGTGGCTGCAGGGTATAAAGGCTTTGAGCCACCTTTGACTGCTTCCCCAGGCCACAAGCAGAGAGCTGGAAGGGAAGGAGCAGCCTTGATACAAACCAACACCCATACAGGATCCCAGCATTTGCAAAGCAAGGATTCAACCACTGAGCCATGCGTTGCATCTTTCAAAAGCACAAAATTTTTCTTACGATAAATATGTACTCAACACAAAGTTAGTAAATAAATGTACACTACAATGGATATGGAGATTAATGAACAAATACAGTGAATAAAGAAGGATATATTGCATTGGTAAAATTATGTTCATATGATATAAAACCTATCTTGTTGGTGTTTTTAGGATGTAGATAATGGTATATAGCATAGCACAGACACAGCTACAAAGGCCACTTCGCAAGTTGTATTTGCTTCCTTTTGGTGGTCATCTGGTCCTTCTGGTCCTTCCTGCTCTCTGCACTTCTCTACAACTTTCCCCTTGCTTGCCTGCTAGATTTCTCTCAGCCTGATCCCTTGCCCTGATCTTTTGGAACAGATCCATCCCGTGCCCACCAAAACCTCCTTGTCAACAGGTTGCAATAATGACTCTACTCTCATAGGTTTCATTTCACGGTAACCCTAGAAGGAACATTTGCTTGCGTGATTTTCACTAGTAAGTATGAATGAGCCAATTATACATAAATGTACTATCAGATGCTAAACACTTGGCATAATCTCTCATATTGCAGAATTCTCAAGCTAGTGAGCTTGTTGTCAGAGACAGCGAGTGGTTTGTGAACTGACCTGTCTTTACCGATGAACAACTCTGCGTATCACAGAGAGACTAAAGCACTGGGGGATGTTAGAGATCCAGCCCTGTCGCTATCCGTGAAATTTGGACAAAGTTTCATTTCTGGCATTTTATTGACTTGGCCCACCAAGCCAAAGTACTACAGACTAAGTGGCTTATGATCAACAGACACTTGTTTCTCACAATTTCTGGAGCCAGGAAGCCCAAGACTAAAGTGCAGAGTTGATGCCTGGTGTGCGCCCACTTCGCCACAGGTGACACATTCGGGCTCATCTGTCTCGTCGTGTGGTGGCTAGGCACAGGGTCTTCCATGGCCTCTTCTCTGAGGACCCCATCCTTATGACCTGATCACCCCCAGTGCCTTCATTGTTTTTTAATTTTTATTTTTATTGATTACATTGCATGATGTGACACAGTTTTATAGGCACTGGGATTCCCCCCACCCCTCCCCAAACCACCCCCCATGGTGGATTCCTCCATCTTGTTGCATTACCACAGTTCAGATTCAAATGAGATTCTTTCATTGCAGGCATCTACCAAGCATAAAGTCCAGCATCTTATTGTCCAGATAAGTTCAATGGTTTCGTGGGGAGACCATCTCTGGTCTAAAGGTAGAGCCAGCAGAGTATCATCCCGTTCAATTAAAAGCCTCAACATAACATCAGTAACAATTTATAATGTTATGGAATTAGTTGACATGGTATTGAGTAACCAATATGTTAAAAGAGAATAGGAAAAAAAATGTAAGTTCTGAACCACATCCTATGACTTCTACATTGACATTTCAATTATTAGTTTATATACAACCGGGTTCTATACACCTTAAAATGGCTATAGATTACTATTCAGCTGTCTCATGTCTATTTTAATTTTAGTATTTAGCAGTTTATAGCATTGAAGCATGATTTTGCTGAACCTGCAGTGCCTTCATTTTAAGGGTTAAGATTTCAGCATAGGAATTGGGGGGGTGGGTACAGGGAATAGAAACATTTAGAACCTATAATCTAGTACCAAATGGCTGTTGCAGGACTCCAGGCCGCCTTTCTTGGCCATGATCTGTGGACCTTCTGGCGTACTGCAATCACCTGTCTACCTCTGTATCTTTTTGCTTCAGCAGAAAATACGTGATTTTATCTTCACTCATTCAAATAGTGCTCATTCCAGTTTCCACACTGGAAACTATCCTCCTTCCTCATCCACTGGTTTCCACTTGAACAAATGTCTTTCATCCACTCATGCTATCACGTGGGTCACATGGTCATTTAACACATAGACTTCTCTTGTCTTCCCAAACCTGTGTTCCCTAGAGGGGTTCACACGGAGATGAGCACAGTTTATGTGCAGTAAATGCTTGCCGAATACTCTAGAGTGACGTTACCGGACACAGAAGGAGAGAGGGCCAGCTGACACATTGTATGACTTGGAAGAGAGGCTGGAGTCATGGCGTAGTAAGTTAAGCTTCCACCTGCATTACTGGCATCCCATACAGGCACCCAGCTGGAGTCCCAGCTTCTCAACTTCCAATCCAGTTCCCTGTTAATGAGTCTGGAAAGGCAGCAGAAGATGGCCCAAGGCCTAGGGCCCCTGCAAATATACGGCAGGCCCAGAAGCTCAAGACTTTGAGCTTGGACTGACTCAGCTCCAGCCATTGCAGATATTCGGGGACTGAAACCGCAGAAGAAAGAGTCCCCCTGTCTCTCCTCCACCTCTCTTTCTACTCTTTATCTCCCCTTCTCCCTTTCTTCCCCTTCCTTCCTCCTCCAATCTCTGTCTCTCTATCTCTCTGTCTCTCTCCCTATCTCTCCTTCTCTCTCTGTAAATCCACCTTTCATATAAATATCAATAAACCTTTTTCTAAAGAGACTTAGAAAACATCCTTCTCCAGGAGCTTGAAGAGAGCTGGCCAGCTGACTCAGCTTCCAGCTCGCTCAGTGATTCCTCCCCAGGGGCCTTTAAACTTCAGTAATTAGCAACGTGGAGACTTAAATTTCTGCTGAGTAGGGTCATAAATATTGAGAATGTCACGCACAGTGAGAATGCCTCCTTCTTTTTCACATCCCAAACCTGAAAACAGAAATATCTGACCTCACTCTTGAGTATGATATCAATCTAATGTGCCTTTAATCAATATACTTATATCATACACATGAGAAAATTACATTTTCCAGAAAGTGTTCTTATTGTTTTCTCTGAAGCACTGGGTAGGAAACAACCTTTAAGATGGCTGGGACAAAGCCCAAAATGCTACTAATTTGGAAATCTGTTTAATGGCTCGGGCAGCTCATTTCCAGATTAATTATGGATGCTCTCCCATTTCAGTACTACAGTAAGAAGGATGTCTGTCACCAGCTGTGATCAATGGATGGAACGCAAGTTGCAGTTCCAATCTTTTAAAATAAACAGGTTGAGGTTAGAAGAAGCTCTGATCTGACTTTTGGTTGAGTGAAATAAAATCTGCTTAGCTAATTCTCTGGAGTTGTGGATCGCCTGGGCGTCTGAGAGTCTATAAGGCCCCTTCCGTAGCTACACTCAGAATGTGGAAGGGAAGTCATTGAAACCAAATGCTTGACTACTTGCGTTGGTTTCTAACTGAAATTAAAAAGGGCAAAACAAAGGAAAGTTGACTCAAAAGATGGAAGCTGGATTATAGGCAACTATGCTGTCTGAAAATCAAGAAGATACATTCAAGAATGGAGGCAATGTTTGAAGTTTTTGTCGCCACCCTAGATGCTTGTGAGAATTCAGAGTAACACTCATTTAATTTTTACTTTTATCAAAGTAATACAGTACTTGAAGTGTCAAGTAGCCCTCCATGGCTCATTAGCAAACACAACCACTCAATTTTCAGATTTTTTTTGTTCTTTTGATGTTTGTCTCTCCACATTTAAAGATGTTTTATTAAGGCTGCTCACAGTGGAACTATAATAGAATTACATTTCTTTTCTTCCATGAGTTTCTTGTTTTCCTTTGTAGATACTATCTTGATTTTCTACTTGTGTAGTTTCCTATGAACTGCATGTAAAATCAAACTCAAATTCTCCTCCAAATTTTGAAATGTTCCCTGACTGTGTTTTCACACACAGGAGGTAGTCTCTCCTTTTCCTTTTCTTAGAGACTTCCATCCCATGGTATCCTGATGGGATCAGACACCACTGGTCTTCTCCATCATCATCATCATCATCATGGAATCCCTTCATCTCTGGAATATGTGAGAGTCCCTCCTGCTAGGTTCCCATGACCACCTCTTTTTCGATTCAGTTCCTTTTAAAAATCAGAATCATCTTTCTACAACTACCTGATAAAAGATATGAGAGTGATAGCTTCTGATACATAATAAGACTAAAAATAGCTTTATTCTCCCCTCAATCAATATCAATTTTTGATTGGAAATCAGTTCCCTTCACAATTTTGAGGTCATTTTTTCCAGGGTCAGTAGTGTTCTTGAGGAGTTCAATGTCATTCCAATTCTTGACCCTTTGTGGAATACAGTGTTTTTGACTCCGGAAGCATCTAAGCTCTTATTTTTTGTCCCCATTTTTTGAAATTTCATGCCTGTTGCTGGATTCTGCTTTGACCTTTGGCACTGGTTGCTCAGTAGACTGTCCAATCAGGAAAGTCCTTGTCTTAGGCTCTTCCAATCAAGGGAATGGCATTTGGCAGTTTCCTAGTAGATTTCCTATAGATGTCATATCTTAATTTTTTTCTATGATTTTTCTCAAAGCTGAAGATTGCCAGGCAGTTCAATGTCATTTCGGGAGAGCTTCAGGCAGCGCTACTGCTCTTTACAGTTTGGAACCTGAAGCACTACTTCTTTCTCACTGCAAATTGTGTTCATTCCTGGTTGTCTGTTTTATATAAAATGTATTTTTTCACATTTTATAAAGTTGGCATACCTTCATCTAGGATGTGTTCCATCTTGATGAAAAGCGTTCCAAAAATGCCTTACATGAAGTTTATCATGTGGGATAGATTTTTGTACATAGTAGGCATTTTGTTGTTGACATTAGAATTTCACAATTATTTTGAGTGGATAATAATGCATTCATGATGTTACCAGATAATCGATCTATCCCATGTTAAATTCCTTGGATGTGGGGGGGGACACTTTCACTTTCTGTGTTCTCTTTGGGGTGACTTACATAACTGAGAGACCAAAAACTAAAACAGATCCTCTTTTTTTTTGTCTTTTGTTTTGCCAATTTCTTAGTGATGACATAAAATTTCCAAGCCCCCTCTTTTTTATTTACTCACACCCATTTTGCACTGTGTATTCTTGTTTCCCAGATATCAAATGTTATTCTTTGGAAGACATTAACAATGGTTTTCTCCCAGGGGTCTTTCTGCTGTTGAAACATTCCTTCCTTCAAGGGGCTTTCTAGTTGCTTGCATGATTGCATAGATATTTGTTCTGCCTGGCCATCTGCTATGTTTGAGGTTTTTGTCTTCTGTCTGCTGACCCTTTAGCTGGCACATGTCTGAAATGTGACCGGAAGTTCTGTGCACCCCAGTGGGCTCTATCACTGTCCACTTCTTGGGCTGAGGCTTTCCACTGGAGAGCCGTTGCACCAGTACAGCCAAGTTATTCCTTTGGAGTAGATCAAAACTTCCAGACAAGAACTTTCTTCTCTCTGTTATGAAGGGCGCGGCCCTGACTGCCACTTGGCTCACAGCTCAGAAGAAAGAGGACCATGTAATTTCAACCCTCACCGTGGAAACTTCCTTACCTGCCCTTGTCCACAGTAGTTGTGTCAGGGAAGCTCTGTTTCATCCTCCTTGCCGGACTGCTCTGTCTTCTGCTGGGTAAGGCAAGGCTGGCTGCCTGGTGAGCCCCCAGGGATATAACTGTTGTTCCCAGACTTCCAAGGAGTTCTATGTTCAGCTGCATGCTTTCCCCATACGCACTCTTGCTACCAATTACTTAACCTTGGGTTGTAGGATAGGGACAAGGGTGGACACAGTGCAAATAAGGCTGCTTCTCAGCTTTCTCTCCCTAGCCCTAAGTTTGTGAATCCTTACAACCGGCTGCCACTTAAGCTGGCTCTGTCCTTGTCAGTTTCTTAAACGTCCTCATTTCCTCCCCCCATCCTTTGCCCTTGGGTTTTCATGTGCTTTAAGGCTTGACTCCCTTACTTGTGGGGTTGATGGACTAGCCTGAGCAGATGTCTGTGTTCAGCCCATTGTCCATACCAGAAAGGTTCCGTCACTTCTATCTGGGAGAAAGTTCCAAGCATCCATAAAAAGATTCATTTTTAAACATCCGGACTTATTACACCCAGAGTCACAGCGTCATTTTTAATTTACTTTTCAAAAGGATTTTTTGGCTCATTAAGGAATTTACAAAGAAAGTTCTCAAATAGTGAGGTCACTTACTGTTAAAACAAGCTCCCTCTTTTAAAGCTATGTGGTTTCTCATCCTATACACACGGTGAATTTTCTTCATACTTTGAAAAGGATGTGCAGTAGATAAAAACTTTTATATAGTTGAGCATGAACTTCATGCTATAGGATTATCTGCAACTATATAAAATAGTTATAATTACTAAATCAATACATCCTTATTGTAGGACACTTGGCAAAAAGCAAAAACTATATAGAAGAAAGTTAAAAACGACTGTCTGTTAACATCCACAGAAAGCTTCACACTCGTGTGTGTGTGTGTGTGTTATACATATTAAGTGGGAACTAATGTACATACAAAGTCCTGCGCTTATTTAATAAAGTTCATTAATTTATTTCTATTTGAATGGCAGACAGAGAGTCACAGAGAAGGTTCTTCCATTTGCTGGGTCGTTCACCACGTCCTGAGAGCAGCTCAGGGTTGTGCTGCCTGAAGCCAGAAGCTGGGAACTCAAACCAAGTCTGTCCCACATGGAGGGCAGGAATTCAGCTCTTGGTTCTACCCTCTGTCTTCCAGGGTTAGCATGAGCAGCAAGCTGGAATTGGGAGCAAAGCCAGGAGGCACCTCTGAATGGGGCTGGTGCACCAAATACCCACCCCTCATTTTCAAATGAAATAGTTTTCACGGATTTAACTTTAACAATTTAAAAAGTTTGATATATGTATACATATATATATGCATTCTAGAAGATCGGTGTTATATAAAGGGAAACTGCTGGAATCTGTTTATGTGCAGTTTTTCAAGCATACTTGTCTATTGAAGAATAATAGGTCTAACATGTATAATTAACACTCAGTCCCATGTACAACCTTTGGGCACAATCCATTTTACAGTGCTCCTTTGCCGCTAGGCTTTGTGTTAGGAAATCACTTTATTTGACTTGAGACCTTCAGGGCAGATGAAAGTGCCAATTGCTCCGGTTACAGACAGAATAGTAGCTGTAGCAGACAATCATAAAGTCATGGGTTGAATTATTTTTGCCCCTTTAAAGTCTGTTATCTTTCTAGTCCAATGAGAATACACAGGTAAAACAGCTTTCTTGGAAGTCTGAACTTCATTTTTGTGCTGGGATTTTAGAAGTCCATCTTTCCCTGCCACCAAAAACACGTTCAATGCAGATTTTCACATATAAGAATGACAGATGGTGACTTCGCCCAGTGTGCCAGTACACTGGCCTCCTACATATAAAGATCAATGGTGGAGGGCTTGGCATTGTAGAATGAGAGTTGAGCCACCACTTAGAATGCCCATGTCCCATGTTGCCAGTGCCAGGGTTCAATTCCAACCCTACTTCCAGTCCAGTTTCCAGATAATACAGAAGGCGGCAAGTGATGACATAAGTATTTCAGTCACCAAAGGAGATACATGAATGCGGGTCTGGGCTCCTGGCCCAAGTCTGATCCAGCCCCAGTTGTGAGTACTGGGGCAGTGCGGCTGCGGATGGAGGGTCTCTGTGTGTGCTGCACTGCCTTTCAAATACATGAAAACACATTTTGCAAAAATGTTTACTATTAATTTGCACCCGAACAGGGAGCAAATAATGCCCAAGTAATTGGGTTTCTGCCACTCACATGGCTTAAGCCTGGGCCGGACCTGGCGCTTACATGCATTGGGAGTGAACCAGGAAATGAAAACTTCATTCCTCTCTCTCTCTCTCTCCCTCCCTCCCTCCCATCCCTCCCATCCCTCCCTCTTCCCCATCCTCTCCTCCTCCCCCTCCCTCTCCCCTCTCTTTGTCATCTCTCTTGGCCCCTCCCTCCTTTCTTTCTCTTCCTCCTTTTCTCCTCTCTCTCTCTCTCTCTCTCTCTCTCTCTCTCTCTCTCTCTCTCTCTCTCTCTTTTCCTCTCCTTCCTCCCTCCCCCCTCCCTTGTTAGGTTAAGTGGCAATTGAGAGAAAGAGTGTTTTAGTTCAGGTAAAGGGTTTTATTATTCAGACTCTCCTCTGACAGCCTGCTCCCTGGCAGGAGACAGCCAGGACCACATCCACATGACAGAGTGACCACATGAGGGAACTGGCCGGCCAAGGTGTACAGCACTGGGCCTCTGTACATCATAGGCTCAGGAGGTGGGGGGAAGGCAGCACGTGCTTATGACATGTAACATGGGGTACTCACCATGGGCATGTTGACCTCTTGTGCAGAGACAGGGCTAGGGCGAGTTGGCATCCCAAACATCCCTGAACGGGAGTGTCCACTTGACTTTGGCAGGGTGTTTCAGTAACTTCTGCTCCACCCAACCTAACATCTCTTCCCCCTCCCCCCATTTTACCTCCTCCCTCTCCCTCCCTCCCTCCTTCCCTCCCACACACACACACACACACACACACACACACACAGACACACAGACTCTCTCCGGCTCCCTCTTTCTCTTTTCTCTCTCTCTTTCTCTCCCTTCCCCTCCCTCCCTAGCCCCCTTCATCTCCTTTCTATTCCTGTGTGTGTGTCACTCTGCCTTTCAAATAAATAAGCATTTAAAATCCGTGTTAAGACACAGTTCAATTCTGTCACTAGTCAGTGTGTCAAAGCAATTTTCAAGTCCACTTGGTGCTTACAGCACAAGTTGCTGTAACCATCATCAAAGCATTAAAGCTTTGGTGGTTCCAAGCTCTTTTCTAAATCCCTCTTCAGCCAAGTAAAAATGCTTCTTTGTCCTGGAGGGGTACTTTCCGTCAAAGTCCCATTCAGACCCCTCAGCCTGTGGAATGTGCACTGGAGCAGGTGACTGAAAAGGCGCCTCCCCCAGGCTCAGTCTCTGATGGATCCTAAGTTCAGAACCAGAGAGGCTGGCCAACCAGTCCGTTGTGAGACACCTGCGTGAGTTAGCTCACGCTCTGAGTTCATCAGGTAGCCACACAGATCTGTTCCCAGACAGGGAGGTCACACTTCTGTCACCTGCTGACAGCTTGCCCATCCTCCCCATTCTCTTTGTGTCAGCAGTGTGAGTGCTCACACCCGCTCATGTGAACAGGATGGGTGTTGATGAACATAACCCATCTGTGTAGCTCCTGTGGTTCCCAGCCCCCATCAGTCTAGGCATGGGTGGTATCCAAGAGGAAAGAGGAGAGAGGCCTGGAGGCATCCAGGAAGACAGAACCCAGGGTCAGATGGGGCAGACACACCCTCCACTGGCTGTGCGTGTGCACACTGACACGTCTGGACACTCGTGACCCTGGATAGTTCTGCCTACTCCAATACATTCAGATTAGGCGAGCGAGTTGAACAAAGCAGATGGCACAGCATGTAAATTACAGGAGCGCTGCTAACCTTTGCAAATGAGCAGCGTGGTCCGAATGAGTAATTCCTCGTCTCTCTCCATCAGGACTTAGAAATCCATCCAGTTTCACCTCCCACTCACGAGGGAAGCTCCTTCTGATGAGAGAGATGTGCCATGAGAGGGTTGAGAGAAAGACTATCTTTTCTGTGCAACAGAATAATGATCAGGAAGGAACAGATCACAAGAACAAAACCCGATCCCTGTGAGCTCAGCTTTCCTGGTCCTGCCTGTGCTTTTCCAGTCCTCTGTGGTCTAGCCCTGGGAAAGGAACCATAGCCTCTTCTCCTGAAGGATTTGTTTTAACAATCTCCCAGGGAGGCCTTGTCTTGGGTTGCATGATAACTTCAACAATTCATGATTGGAGATATTTCTCAATGTGGGCCTTTTGTAAATGAGTGGGGAGACTGATGGATTGGCTATTAATGTAGATGAGAAATCATTGATTGAGTTGATTTTGATTTTGTGAATATGCTAGTCAACAACAATACCTGGAACATGTACTCTGGGGGTGAAGAACTGCACTTTTCCTCTAATACTCCTGCGTATTTTATACTGGCAAAATAGATCATGGCTATAACTTCATGGAAAAGATCAGCAAGGTGTGATTATCTCTTTCATTAAAGTGAATTCAGGGCCCCAGTGCAATGGCTTAATGGCTAAATCCTCCCCTTACAAGCACTGGGATCCCAGATGGGCACCAGTGAGTGTCTCACTGCTCCACTTCCTATTCAGCTCCTAGCTTCCGGCCTGGGAAAGCAACAGAGAACGGTCCAAAAGCTTTGGGACCCTGCACCCACATAGGACACCCAGCAGAAGCCCGTGACTTCAAGTCAGCTCAGCTCCTGCCATGGAGGCCACTTGGGAAGTGAACAAGTAGATGAAAGATCTTTGTCTCTCCTCTGCGCAAAGCTGATCTGCCTTTACAACAAAAACAAATTGTTTTTAGAAAGTGAATTCAAGGGTCAATTGTTATAACTGTATAGTACAAAAAATAATATCAGAGCCCTTTGCCTTCAGTATCTACAAGGTTTACTTCACTGTCGTCTAAGTTTCCTAAATAGGATCAGCAAGGTAGGAACTACATTTCAGATTATGCTTACCAATAAGCTCATTTCTCCTTTTGGAGAAGAAACCGTATTACCTTCACTCTCGAACGGCAGCCCCAGAGCTTTTCGGTCCACCCTGGCTACATTTGAGGTGCGGTGGACTGCGTGGCTCTCCTAAGTGCTGGTGTGCACTTGGCTTCTGGGCCAATGGCTTCTGTCACCAATGGCTAGGAGCAGGAGACCTCAGATCTTGAAGAATGCACCAGCTTCATTTTCGTTTGTTTGTTTGTTTGCCTTTGATCTCATGTTTGGGCAGCAACTGTGGTGGGTCCAACAGGTAGAGCTGATGGGAAACAAGTCATTAACCACTTATCTGCCCTATCTGGGCCAGACCTGCAAGTGACAGCAAAAAGATTTAGATTTAGCTGGGCCCAGCATCATGGCTACACTGGCTAATCCTCACCTTGCAAGCACTGGCATCCCATATGGGTGCTGGTTCGTGCCTGTTCTGCCTCTCTGGCTTCGCCATGACCCCAAACCAACAGATTCAGGACTGCAACGAATAAGCATAGACGTTTCTATAACAGCAAGGTGTGGGAGCCTCATGAATGTATTGGAATAGAGTAAAGGCTAGTGGGTGCCTTGCCCACAGCCAGCTCCCCTTGTCCCTCCAACACTCTCTTTCTTTTTTTAAGACTAAGACTTTGTAAATTTGCCTTTCCAATAAAAATTAAAGAGGGAAGGAGATACAAGGAGAAAGATCCCCAAGTGACTACAATGACCAGAGCTGAGCCAATCCAAAGCCAGTAGCTAGGAACAACTTCTGGGTCCTTCACATGGGTGCAGGGTCCCAATGCTTTGGGCCATCTAGTACTTCTCAGGCCACGAGCAGGGAGCTGTATGGGAAGTGAAGCCACTGGGACATGAACCATCACGCATAGGATTTCAGGGCATGCAAAGCAAGGATTTAGCCACTGAGCCATCCGACCAGTCCCACACTGACTCTTTTCAAACAGGACTCCACCTTCCTCCATACAACCAAAGCTTCCACAACCCCAGAAAGTACAGAATGGACAGGAAAAGAGTGAGGTTTTCCTTGGCGGAATGGATCCCACCAAGAAGCTGTGCAGCCCCCGGAACCTTGCACTGGCTCTCTGAGACAGCTCTCAGTGGAACGTTGGTCTCGTTGCTCACCTGGGGTTTTTAGGCTTCTGTGTTGCATGCATCGTTTCGCCCTGCATACTCTCAGTCCTCTCTGTCATTACTGCCCCAGGGAGCTTTCCAAACCCTGCAAATGGCTAAGTGCACCCCGAGTCTGCCTGAGACTGACACACCCAGCTTTCTGTAGACTGCAGTGAAAACTGACATGCTAATCTCGTAGCTGACCCTGGCTTTGGCATGCCTTGGGAGAGCTTGAGGCACGGGATGGTCTTCAAGGGATCTTTTCCATCATCCAGGGTGAGGCTGCATCTAGGAGCTGAGCCCTCAGCTCTGGGTCCAGTGCTTTTATTCTGTTCTTTTGTTTCTGTTCTCAAGTAGCACAGGCCCTCTTCTCTATGTGGAACTCTCCCGGTCCCTTCCAGGCATTTTTTCCTAAGCAGCTGTGCTTCTGTCCTACCCCTCCCCTCCCGTGATTCTGGGCCATTGCTCATCTACTCTTTGAGAGGATTTGAAACAGAGGAAGCACCTTTGCATCAAAGGAAATAAATGGAGCAAGCGGAGTTAAGAACCCCTCTAGGGTTGTGTTGATCTGTGGCAGATGTGGGTTATGATGTTAGCATTCACATCTGAGAAAAACGGGGCAGCTTCTTCCCCCAGCACCTGCTCCAGGGAGGAGGTGAGCTGTGTGCCCCCTGCTGCTTGCTGGCCGGCACAACATGGCCAAGGGGGGATCCAGTACAATGCAGTGCTTGCCTGCTGACCTCAAAAATAAAAAGCTGCAGCATTCTCAACTTCAGCTGAAGTTCCTGCAAATTCCTCCCTGTGTTTGGACAACTGTTAGCCCGTAGGCTCCTCTTGTCTCTATTCCAAACATCCTTACCAATATTTTTTTTCTCTTACTGCCATGCAACTAGAGAACCAAACCAGCAGGTGATATTTACCACACCTTGTTTCTCGCATGGTGAGGCTCTGTTATGTATTCCCTCATTATCCTGCCTTTGCAGAGACAGTCAAGCACACCCTTGTCACGCACAGTGTGACAAAGACTGCATCATTTAGCTTCGAAGTCCAGACACTATCCCACAACCATCTATGGAAGCGTCTCCTAGAACTGGTATTTTAACAGAGAGTAATTGCATTTGCTTTTATTTTCAAACTACACCTACACTAGGTAGACTGTTTTGTAGTTATAACTTGCCAAAGCCCATGGGCATTCATTGTCTGAACATTGAATCTTCTCTCTGAATAACAGGGCCTCCCCTTCACTGCCTCCCATCACCCTTTGTCAAGAGACCCAATCAGCTCAGTCCTGGGTGCATCCACATGGGTCTTCCAGTACTAGTTCAGAGTTCAAGGTGAAAGAGTTATTGGAGCGTACTTGTTTCTGTTTTGACAAGGGATGTCGTTGAGGGTCTTGAAAAGCTGTGGATGAAAGACATGGTCCACCTTAACTCTGATTCCTATCAGTGTTCCATGTCAGGGAATAAGAGAAAATTTCCAGAGAACCATGGGGATTATCAACAAGCTTCACTCGAATGTGAACACACGGAAGATATTTATTCAGAGCCTGCTATCCCAGGAACATCAGCCACCATCAGCTGGGTGGGGCAGAGACTCCAACACAGCTGGGAAGGGGAACAGCATTATAATGGACGTATTAGGAATGTCCAGTGGATCTGAAAGTGGGCTAGCTAGAAGCCAGACACTCTGTGATTCATTAGGGGAACTTGAGTTGCTTTGGTTGGTCCAACATTTTCTTTAAAGCTTTATTTTTATTGAAAGACAGATTGACAGAAAGATAAGAAGAACGATTTTCCATCCACTGGTTCAGTCCCCAAATGGTAGAAATGGCAAGAGCTGAGCTGATCCAAACCCAGGAGCCAAGAGCTTCTTCCAGGTCTCCCACACAGGTGCAGGGTCCCAGGGCTTTGGGTCATCCTCCTCTGCTTTCCCCACCACAAGCAGGGAGCTGGGTGGGAAATGCAGCAGCTGGGACACTCACCAGTGCCCATTTGGATCCTGGTGATTGCAAGGCAAAAGATTTATCCACTAGGCCATCACACACAGCCCTGGTCCAACATTTGTCATGACAGGGCTAGGAGATCTACCCATTACGGATGAAGCTCGAGCCGTTTGGGCCAGTTGCTGCAGGGGTGTGACCTCCTAACCCTGTTGCTGTAATGTCAATGTTGATTCTTAAGACAAAATCGCTATCCTAGTTCTGTCAAACCCAAAACCTTCATGTTTTAAAATACATTTATAAAGCAGTCACCTTTTCTCCCAGTAGGGTCATGACAAATGAAGGGGGGAAGTGTCTATAAAAATTTTATTCAACTGTATAAAAATCTTGCTTTCAGCAATTATTTTTAAACTACATCATTATGCATACCGTTAAATCCATGGGTACCTAAGCCATGCGAGTTTTATTTGCTGATGACATAAAGTCCCAGTTGTCGAATGTTCCACTTTGCTGTTTTGTCCCACGGATAACAGGCTTTGATGAGGTGCTCTGCTCCTTGTTACAGTTGACACAGCAAAGAGCATTTGCTCAGGAGCTTTAGATGGTTCTGGAAAGATGGATTGGGTCCCAGTTTATTTTATAAAAATCTTGAGTTTTTCTGGATTCCTCACACGTTTGTATCTGTAACACATCAAAAATTAGACTTTGCTAGCAGCAAAATACTCCATGTGCTGGTCGCTTAAACAAATTCCCCCTGTTGCACAAGAAAAATTTTACACGTGATTGTCAATCAGATATTGAAACAGTTTCTCAGTGATTAGAGAGAAGCAGTATTACTCCTGTCATTGAAAATGAAACCAGGCCATCAATTTACCTTCCTTTCAGGCTGTTTCTTTTTCTCAATGAAGCCTCAGGGTTCAACACTACCAACACTATGGCGGACGGTAGGTGGCCGCAGTTACTGCTTTCCTGTAATCTGCTGAAAAAGACATTGAGGCCTGACTCAAGTATAAAATACAATCACAGCATTTGCTAAGAGCACTTTTATCATGTGTGATCCTAATCACTTGTTGCACACACCCCACATTAAAAAATGAGAACGGGGTGGCACTGGGAAGAGGACAGGTACATTTGGATGAGGATTCTACTCCACCGCTATGAGCTGTGTGTCACCAGGTACCCTCGCCTGCAGGAGGAGGGGGAGTGATCGACTCCCCTCACTGCACCATTGACAAAATGAGCCCTAAGCAACTATGGGAGGCTTTTTGTACTTGGAATCATAGCTCTCCAGAGGGCTCAAGAAGAGCCAGGGAGCATAGCCCAGGTCTGTTTTGTCCATCTTTGTATTCCAGAACCAAGTCGGTACATGGCACAGGCCAGTTGCCCCGTAAGAATTTGTTTAATGGGTTAATTTGAAGAGTAGTCAAGTGAAGGTTAGCTTCTTAGATGCTTTGATAGCTTACTGTCTGTATACCATCCTAAGGAGGTTTTCCTCTACCTTTATTCTTTTCTGCTGGTGTTCGAGGTTTTCTGCGGTTGTTGTCTCTCTCCCGACAGCTGTGTGTGATGAGCAAGGGTGTCTCGTATCAAGAGAGCAATCTCCCAGACAGTGATGAAGGTGTGATGAAGGTGTCATTTTCCCCTAAAAGCAAGGAAAGTTAGAAAATTGCTGCCTAATTTTTCCCATGAGGCCTAAGGAGACCAAGGCTTTGAAAGCAAGCACAGCCATCCGTGGACCGCAATCCAGTTTCTCACTCCTAAAGTATTCTTTGCTATAGATCATTGTCTTATTTCCTGCTTGTTCGTGTACATGTTTGCATGCAAGCGAGGGTAGCACCCAGGTTGTACTTGAAGTACAAACTAGATGCAGCTGATATTTAACACAGAATATAGAGTCGAGGCCATCAAATGCTCACTTTCTGTAGCAATTAAGTGATGGGAGGACTTCATAGAACAGTTTGTATTTTCCCGTCCCTAAAACCTGTGTACAGGGGCATCAGGTGAGCTCCCACATCCACGATGCAAAGGCTGCAAAATATGCTAGAATGCTTTGCATAACATCAGCCACTTGGATGAGTTCCACCTCCAGTCTACAGGATCAGTTCAGGAATGTCAGTGACTCCACCAGTAATAGAGAAAATGATTTACACTGAGACAGAAATAAAAATCCAAAGCTTGATACACATGGAAGACCTGGGACAACGTCAAGCCCTGTGCTCTCGGGGGACCTTCTAGATTGTGGAGAAATTTAGCTTCCCTATCAGTGAAATGTTCCCCTCCCCCAGACAAACAGCACCTTGTTCCTCATGGCATGTGCCATGGAATAGCGTAACCAATGTCCTCTATAGAAAGTGAGAGGTCTTGGAGACCATAACCCTAAGCCCTTGCTCTACCTAGGGGGAAATCTAGACCCCAAGAAAGGATCTGACTTGCTGTGCCAAGTGAGTGCCTACTGCCACCCTGAGTTCTGCCTCAAAATACTTTCCACTGTCTTGGAGGGTTCCTGGGTCAGTTGTTCTTCTCAGCATGACAAGTGATTGCCAGGGTTTGTGTTATTTCCGCGATCATCGGTCTCATGGCCCCCAGCAACAGTTTCTACAGCAATGGTACCTTGATGGCTGTCATGGTCCCTACTTAGCAGAGACTCTAGCTTCATCTCAGTTGACCTGAGATCAGGACCTATGACTCAGGCGTGTCTGGAGGAAGGAAGATCTTGGGTCTGTTCCCATGAGGATCATAGATCTCTTAGGAAGAACTTCCTGAAGGGAGGCCAGAGGCAAGGTAACAGGCACAGCCCATTCTTGCAGCTGAAGGCAGCCAGAGACAGTCCATCATGTGGCCTGCCAGTGCTTAAGTTCTGGAGGAACAGTTGTAATCCCTGAACATCAAGGTTTGTTGCACAACTCGGCAAGGCAAAGCAAAGAGGAGCAGGTGGGCATTGTGGACCTGGAGATGCTGCACCAAAAAAAGCCAGGAAGAGTGATTGGACCAGGTCACGGGGAGCCAGGACGTGCTGTTGGGCCCACAGTTCTAGAGCTACAAGAGCACAGGCAGCAGCTTTAAGGAGCACGCAGAGCCCTGAGCACAAAGGCTGGACACCCTCGCGAGGCCCCAGAAGTGCTGCTGCTGCCTGGGTACCCAAAGAGTGAGAGATCAGGCAAAAGAAAGGGCTTTCCCCAGAAAGGCCCTGCCTGCGGTCCCCAGCAATTACTCAGAGGGGATTTGGGTAGAGTAGGAAGAAATGGCCTCCCGGAAAGGACATAGCCAGGAAATCATGCTTTATTGGCATCAAGACACTTATTTTATCCAGGCCCATGTTTGCAGATCCTCCCCAGGTTCCCTTGTATTTGCATCCTTGCAGCCATTCAAAGTTGTGGTGGAGGAAGTGTCAGGATGCAGGCGCCTCGTCTTTATGTCTGTGCTTAGCCAAACTCCCCCCGCCGCTGCATTGTGTCTGGACGAAATAGAGGGATGACTAAGCTGATTTGTATTCTGCCAACCAAGGGAAAATATAATTAACACAGCAGCTACTCTCAGCAAAGCCCATGGGAAAGTCCCAGAAGGAAAGGGCCCCCACAGCTCAAGGGGATGTCAAAGCAAAGGAAAGGCCACTCTTCCCTAATCCCACAGCATGGCCACTCTCTAATGCCTACAGTTAAATAAAGGGGAGAGACAATGAAATCAATGGAAAGAACCTATGGCCTCTGGGAATGATTGTGGGCGTCTAGCAGCCTGTGGTGGGAGTTTTCCAACCCCTGCTGCTGAATTCTTGCACCCACCGCACACCCGCAACAAGGGGTGGGACTCTTCTTCCATCAGCCTCTGTAGCTCCAAGTAAGTGATGCAATTGCAATGGTGCCACCTTCTCACAGACCCAGGACATGCCGCAGACACTGCGAGGACGCTCCGCGAACTGCTGGAGCTGCTGTCCGCCATCTAGACACCTCGGTGGTAATTAGGTGTTGAGATGAAAGATCAGCCAGAAATGAGAAATCCCCCAACACTAGGCTGTGAAGGCTGCCCCACACCTAGCCTGCCCCACACTTCATCGACTCATAAAAGGAATGAAGAGAAAAGCGCCTCCTAGGGCATCTAATTGGTGCTTGCATTCCCTCTGGTGGCCCACATTTGTATTTAGAGACCATTTGCTAAGCTTTAAAGATTTTTACCGCCTTAACATCCATCACCTTAGCCTTTTCCATACATTCGACTGTGGTATTGTCTGTAGTTTTAAATTGTTTCACCTGATTTTTTTTTTTTTTTGGCAATTTCAACAAATTGGATATATTTCCTGTAGCTACAAAAACTGAGTCTTGGGGAGGTGGTTATCTCTCCCCTGCCCCCTCCCCTCTTGCCTATAGATGGCCAGATCTGTCTTCCTACTCTGAGATCTGTCTATCCAGATGTTAGTCCATTATTACTTTTTTAAGATTTATTTATTTTTATTGCAAAGTCAGATAGGAGGAGAAACAGAGAAAGATCTTCTGTCCGATGATTCACTCCCCAAGTGACCGCAATGGCCGGTGCTGCATCGATCCAAAGCCAGGAGTCCGGAGCCTCTTCCTGGTCTCCCACACAAGTGCAGGGTCCCAAGGCTTTGGGCCTTCCTCGACTGCTTTGCCAGGACACAAACAGGGAGCTGGATGGGAAGTGGGGCCGCGGGGATTAGAACCGGCACCCATATGGGATCCTGGTGCATGCAAGGCAAGGACTTTAGCTGCTAGGCTACCACGCCGGGCCCATTAGTCCAGTATTGATTTAAGTGTATGCTGTTCAGTAGGAAACTAGGCTCATTTATTCCTTCACTTTACAAAAACGCAATGTTGATATTAGATAGCATCAGATGATTTTGATAATCAGAATTATCTCTTGATTGTTTTTTTTCTTAGATTTAGGATTTAATGAACTTAGAATAAATATGATGTTGCACAGGATAAGTGTAACTTTAGTCCTTATCTAATATTAATGAAATAATCAGATGCATCCAGAGAATGATAAAAGCGAACAGGAAGAGTGGAGCAACCACAATGGTCACAGAATGCGGCCATGCATGTGTGCAGGATGATATCCTTAACATCATCTGTTATTGATACGTGGTAGTGACACGGGTTTTGTAAAAGAAAATTCACTTTCTCTTAAGACGAGATGACCCAATGAGACGCCTATGACTAACAAGTTCTTTGCTAACCCACAATTCCTATTTGCTTAATGAAAAACAATAAGTAGATTCCAAAACAAGTGTTTAAAATTTAAATAACAAGAAGTAAGAGAGTGCGGACAAGTTTCCTATTGTCCCCCAATCTGGAGTCTTCATCAAGGACCTTAATGTCCTTGAATCTGGGTATTAAACAGAAATACATTCTCCTTGGGGAGCTTTTAGAAGTTACTGGTTTTGTCCTTAAAATGTAATGATTCCTTAGGAAGTCAATCTTTCATAGGTTTTCAGGTACAAAACCCTCAAGTCTGTTGCCAAATGAAGACAGGCCGACCTCTTGCACGGGTTTTGCCAGGCTACCCACAGCGAGCATTCACTGGGAGACTTGGGGGAGTTACTTCCCCAGAGCCCTGAAGAAGCACCCAGGATAAAGCACCACAGTCTTCCTCCCCCTGAGGATAAAGTTATGTAACACACATGATGGTACCTACAGGAAACTTGAGAACTAGTGACTGTCCACGGTGACCAGGCCCTGGACTCCATGCAGGAGCCGTGCTGGCAAGCAGCCCAGGAGGACACCTGACTTGCCCCTCCTTCTTCCTGGAGTTGTAGCCTCAGGGCAATCATCAAATCTAGCAAGCTTCCCTGCTAGACTGTGGGGTGCTCCTTGAGCCTCTGGGGGACCACAGCAGGCCCCAGGGAGAGCTCTCCCCACCCAGACCCGAGTGGCTGCCCCCACCCTGATGCCCCGACTGCATCCCCAGGAGGAGCACCAGGCCACTGCCTCCCTGAGCAGGGATACCTCTGCTTCCTCCTGGGAAACAATGTGTGCATTAGCCCCAAACCCACAATCCTAGCATTAGCTCTATCAGCTGCAAAGCAGGATAAGGGAAGCTCCCTACATTTAAAAATTCTCCAGCCGGGCCTTAAGTCAACTGGGCTTCAGATGATGTCCGTGAGAAGCCCAGTTCAAGACCTAGTGCTTCCAGCTGTAAGATTCCTTTGGTTTTCTCAGACCCTCTGCCGCATTAGCCAAGACCTGGCCTTCTAACCACTTTCTTGCTCATCGCTCTACTCTGGCCTTTCTAATCTCCGGCCCAAAAATCTCTACTCCCCACACTGGAGAATAAGAAAAGGTGTGAGTGTTTGTATTTCCAGCCAGCCCCTTGACCCTGCGCCACACAGAGAGGACACGGGACAGTGCACTTCACAGACAGGTGTCGGTCACATTCCAGGCGTGTGACTGGGGAGTGTCCTTGGTGGGCAGGCTCTTAGACTCCCTATCCTATGTGTTGAGAAGAAGGAGACAGACTTTCACAAGAACTTCATCTTTAAACATGATTCATCCTTATCATGGCTGTAGCACTGTTTTCAGTTACATGTGTAAAGTAAAAAATCACCCTTTTGAATGTAGTTATGTGTTTTAACAAACACGTTCAGATAACCACCATCGTATTCAACACAATTCCACATCACCCCCCAGTTTCTCTGGGTCCCTTTGTACTGCTCTGCTCTCAAGCCTGCGGGACCCTGACTTATTTTCGGTTCCTATAGATTTGCATTCCCCTGATTATCATATACCATACAAATAGGAGCTTAAAATGCATTGCTCTAATCATTAAGAAAGGTTATATACTTAGATAAATATCTTGGTTTTTTTTAAATTGTTTTAATGTAATTTGACAAAAAGGAGGGTCCCATCCTCTGGTTTACTCCCAAGTGTCTGCAACAGGTGCGCGCTAAGAACTGCAGCTGGAAGTTGGGGTTTGACTCTGGGTGGCAGAGCCCCGGCTACTGTGTCCCCCCAGGTTGCACATGAGCAGACAATTGGGATCAGGAGTGGAGCTGGGCACCAACCTGGGCACTCATGTGCAATGCCCACGTGCTAACCGGCACCTTAGCCACCAGGCTAAGCACTAGCCCCCGTTGGTTGCTTCTTAACATTTTCGTTCTCTGATTTGAATAGTATTGTGTGGATCCTAGTGCCTCTTGCATGTCCTGTGATTATCAGATAATCAGGTGCAGCAGACGCGTCATCCTGTTCTTCATGCAGGGGCCACGGAGTAGCTGAGCCCTAGAAAGCTCAAGTTGCTGCTCTGGGATTCTCTCTCCTGTAATTAGATTGTTTTCCCTCTCTGCACCTCTCTTACCTCCTCAGCTCCCCAACTTGCCTCTCCCAGCTCCTTTCTCTGGTATGGCCAGTCACTAGAAGGGGGCACAGCAGGAGGATGCTATGCTGTTGGGCCAGGAGAACGGGAAAGGGGCCGGCTGCTTCTGCCTTGATCCGAGTTCATTCCTTCTCGCCTCTCTCCTACCATTACTGTCTTCCCTCGCGTTGAGAAGTAACGTAGAAATAACAAGGGAAAAAATGCTGAATTTTACCAGATGAGTAACCTGTCCTGAACCAGACAGCAGAGAGAGGGGATAGGCAGAGCTTTCATGCAGTCAGCAAGGAGCAGTAGCCATGAGGTGTCCTGTGCCCTGACAGTACAGGAGACTCCCCAAGAGATGTGAGCAAACCCCAGGGACAAAGAGAAAATCACTTTGAGTTCCAGGAAAATTAACCAATGATTTTTGCCAACCCCAAAGTGCCAAATGTTTCATTGAAGAATAATCCCTGCTGAACTGGTTCTGCCTGTTTCCCCGCCTGTGGCTTCAGACACGGGGACCTGCTCCGTGCTAATCCCTCTATCAGCGCCACTCACAAAGAGGATAGACGGCCATCCATGTATAGGCAAAAAAAAAAAAAAAAAAAAAAAAAATGCACGCTCAACTGTTTCTCTCCAAAAATCAGGCTCCCAGAGCCCATGGTAAAAAGCAGCAGGCATCTGACCCCAATAAAAGTAGGAGGCTCAGAGCCCAGACACAGACACGAGACACACTCTCTCGTGTGCTGTGTGTGCTGTCAATGCGTCCGAGGCTGCAGGGAAAAAAAAATTGTAAAAGGCAAACTCCAGTCCGTGTATTAGACTTTCCCTTGGATAGTCAGTCTCCTGCTGCAGTTGCTACAGTCAAGATCTGCTGCCACAGCCTGGCACTCCAGTCCGTGTTTTCCACCCTCCCTTCACCTGCCTTTCCAGTATACCCGGGTTTGATCTTGAGTGCCTGGCTAAAAGCAGCCAGCAGGAATTCCAGCTGCTGGTTGACAAAGGCAAGCCCTAGAGGCTTCTGAAGTCTGATCCGCCAGTGGGAAATCCACCTGCATCACAAAAGCCAGGGGCACACCTGAGTCGGCTGGCAGGACCAGGCAAGTATGGCAAGCTGGTGGTGGGCTGCCGCTTTGAGTTGCTGTCTCCACGGAAGGGTGCCCTGCTCCAGTCTGAGAGTGGGGAGGAGAGGGAGAATGTGAACCTGGGTACCGTGCCTGATTTAACACCTCTGCAAGCATGTGTTTGGTACAGATCTAACTCTTGATCTGGTCTCTACAAGGCTGGGTGCTCTTTAGGCAGCATGGTTACCTTGAGACCGAATTCTGTAGACTGTTTAGGTTTGCATTAGCAGCATGGCCAGTGGTTCCCTGCAGGGAGCAGGCAAAAGATAATCTGGTAGAGTATCACTAGGCACGGTGTGGGGTGTGTGTGTGTATGTGTAAGAGCCAAGATGTATTTGGCATGAACTATTAAGTGTTAGGATTTGTTGAGACTGACTTAAAGAAGGAGGCTTTTTTTTTTTTTTACATTTAGGACAACTTAATTGCTGTAACAAGGATACTAACAGGTCAATAATATGAGAAATACACACCCCAGACTGAGCACCAAAAAAGAGCATTTTTCACACAATTGCAAAATAACTTATAACCTAAGTAATTATACCTGATGCCTGGAAAGCACAGTACAGAGGTTCCTATGATGCGAATACTTTCATTGAATTTAAAGTAGTAGCTTCTGTTTGTTTAAGGTGGAGTCAAGTTGCCTGCTTGGTTTTCTTCTGAAATGTATCACGGTGTTTGGTTATTCCTGAAGGAGTCTCATTTTCACCATCATATTTGGCAGACAATTTTCAGCACTTTTCTTTACCTTCCCACAGGGGCTGAGGCCCACTGGCATTTGGTAGGGAGTCCAATTGATTCTTGCCTATTCTTTAAATAATACCTAATCATCGCCATTAGCGCATTCCAGCTCCACAGGCGTCTGAGTGCTGTTTCTTCGCACTACTCTATTGATTGATACCATTAACAATTGATAAGGAAGCTCTTGTTTTGGTTACAAATCCAAAGAATATAATCCTGGGTTCCTTCTATTTGTTGTGGACTTTTCCACCTGGTCTATGCTCTGAGGAGTAGGATGAGTAGGGGGATGAGAAAGAACATGAAATGTAGTTACTGCTTTTCCAGGACCATCAGAGTCGAAGAATTAAGAAATTCCTTTGTAAGCTTCTGTTCCCATAACTAGTCAGAATTCAGTTCATTTCATAATGGAGAGCCCAGGATAGCCCTCCGATGGCCATTTCTTCTGAATGAGCTCACTGGACCAGGTTCTGGGTTCCGACCCACAGTAACAGCTGACCCAGGAATTTGGTCCACACTACCATATGCATTCAGCTTGGAGCCTGAAGAGCTCCCATAGTGGCCAGTCTGCATGAAGGCAAAGCTGCCTGGGTACAGTTCCACCCTCATGTTCTTCCCAATGCTGTGTAGAATAGCACTTCTGACACTATACCTACTTCCTTGTAGTGTTCTATCTGGAAGTCCACTACATTTCATCTATTCAGGGCAATTTCTTCTCTTTAAATTGGCATCTGAGCTGTGGTATGTACTCCCAATCTGTAACGGTGTCTTTGAAAGACTGTTAAACTGTCATTGCTGGTCATTATTTCAATACAGGGCTGCTGAAAATGAGTTTAAAAGTATTAGAAACTAAGCTACTGTTTGCCATTAACTACCCTAAGGGCTCTGACCATATCATGCTCAGTGATTCTCGCTACACTGAGTAACCCCACTTCAGTAATCCAAAGATGGAGGCTTCGGAAGGATAAAGTTCCTAGCCCAGCGTTACTTCTAAGTGGGGAGCAGAACCCAGGTGGATCTGACTCCCAAACTCTTGGCCTTTCTCTTTTGCTCCCTTGCTCTTGTCATCAGATTCTTGGATTTCTAGATTCAGGATGGATTCTGAATACATTAATAAGGCCCTTATAGTTTCTCACTAGTGAAGAGTACAGCCCATGCATTGGAACCCTATAGTACCTCTATACCCTGTCAGTAAACACTGACTCTCCCAGAACCAAAATCCAGATTTGGCTGTGTCTCTAACTTCAAGGAATGCCATGGATGGGAGGAAGGAAGAGAAAGTTCTTGGAACCTTCTCTGCCAGCAGAGGGACTGTGCTCTGCCCCAGAGGCCTGTGTGTGGCTGATAGGAAAGAGAGCAGGAGCCTACCCAGTAGAGGCTGGCCAACGGGTCCGCAAGGGAAGAGTGTTTTATGTCTTTCATTTCCTCTCCTCATTGTGACCAATATGGCCTGCAGATTTATATGGGGAGAAGTAGGACGCCCTGCTATGGAGACGCCTTTCCAAAGGCTCTCGCCCAGCTCAGCCACACTGATGTATTCATTATGTCCCCGGAGCTGACTACCACTCTTCCAATGGCATATGTCCTCCGTAAAGAACAAGCAGAAGTGACAACCTTCTCATCATTTCTGAAGTTCATATCTCTGCTAACTGGCTGCTAATTTCTTTCTCTATAATCTGAGGGATTGACCTTGGGGGGACAGGTGAATCTGTAGGCCAACACACGTCAGTGTCTCTGAATTCCTTAGGATGTCATATTTGGAGCACACTGTCTGAGTACTTCTTGCTGAAGTAAGTCTGGCTGTGTCACTTCAGAGGCCTCAAGAAACAGTCTCCCTAACGGTCCATTTTCACCCTGACAGCTTGGTGTTATCTGTCCAGCCATGCCCACGAGTTCAGGGATGATCCTGCTCTGACAACTACTGATTCAAAACACTTTTGATAATGCTAACTCAATTTTCATCTTTTATTAGCTGGAATTGCTGATCCTTTGGGCAGGGCCTGAACCAGAGCTCACCACTGACCCTAATTGCAGCCACACAGACACAGTCGACTAGAAGGAGGAGGATGCTGATCAATATTATGGGATGTTAGAGGATAGGGGGAGGTTTTAACCACTTCATGGAGCGCTTTGAAAGCAGAGCCATCTTAGTTCAAATGCTAGTGAGCTGAGCAAAATCTGCTGAGAGGACCCCCCCAACTAGGCTGGGTTTTTTTTTTTTTTCTTTTCTTCATTCCTTTTGTCTTTTTTCTTTCTTTTTACAACTGATAATTACCTTCAGACAAGAGTGCTGGAGCAGAATTGCACTTGGAAAAGGTGAAGATGAGATTGCCAACCCCAGCTCTCCTCAGCTACAATTAGTTCTCCAGGAAGTGATTATCCACATGACCCCACAACAGTGAACCCTGTTTTCCCTGCAGTGCTTAGAGACCTTCCCCTCCCCCTCTGATGCCCTCACTAGGTACCTGCTTGCGTGACAGCACTTCTCAGATTCCTCATTTCCCCATCCAGCAGTGGGTTTCATTTCTCAGTGTTAAATGCACTAAGGAATACAGTCTTTGTATGGAGTCTTTCCTTCGCTCACCCTCTTCTGTTCAGGTATTTCCCACTTCACAGTAGTCGCTCTGCAACCCAGTAATCAACTTAATTATAAGAACTTAACTTCTCCAGGTCCAAATAAAGTACAGCTTAGAATACTAAAAGCATTTGTAGATGAGATCGACCAGTAATTGCGGGGGGAAGCTTTGTGAATCTGGAGGTGTCCTCCGCCCCAAAATGGAGATCAGGATATTCCAACCTCTAAACGTTTATTTTTCAAAACTAGCTTCCCAAAAAAACACATGGACTGATAAAACGACACGAAGCATTTCTGGGTATGTGCACTGTGAGGATTTAGAAAGAAATTGCATGATTCGTACAACCCAGCACAAGTCACCAGAATCAAACAACCCTGAGTGGGCCCTAATTCTGTTCTATTTGTGGGTCCCAAGATTAGAGAAATGGGGAAAAGCTTGAGAGCCGAGATTCGTAGCCCAGCGGTATGCTCTGCTCCGTCTGTTTATACGCAATAAGCCAAAAGCTGCACGTCTTTGGCTACAACACATTGATCTTAGCTGGGCTATAGCCGATTGATCACAAACTAATTATGCCCCCAGGAGTGCCCTGGGTGAGACTGGAGTTTCAGGATAAATGCTGTAAAACCTTGTCAAATGGTCTCTGGCATTTCTTGATTCTAGAGTAACACTTGACACCATCTGTCATGCTATAACTTCCTCCTCCCCGCTTACTCAACAAATATTTATTCAAGTGTGCATAATGTGCCAAGCATTGTTTTGAAATACTTTATGGCTCAGATGCAAGTTCTGAATTAGTTAATGGTAGGGAGAATGGTAATGGATTACTTCAAATTCTCATTGGAACAGCAGAAAGCTGATGGATGGATTAATCGATGTGTGTGTGGGTCTCCCAGGGCGCCTCCCTGCTCCCCTATTCTCTGTGTTGTTGAGAAAGTCCTTCCCTATGGAGGCGTGTTGTCCTGTTGCTTTCTGTCCTCGTGGATGTCTTTCTGACTGTACTTTCCAGGCTCTGCTGTCATCTTCCTGCGGGTCTCATGTCATCGCCTGTGATTCGCGCTTCCTTCGGATGTGATGTGAATCCGGAGCAGCGCTTCACGGGGCTGAGCCTTTTGTTCTAGCTGTTGAACACGTTTATCAGTGACAATTGTTGCCATTCCTGATAATCCAATTTCCCCGATGATGGAGCGTCCCCCCGGGATGGCTGACACAGTGCGTAAGGGCAGCAGAATGTACACTAGGAGCATATGCGGAACAACATTGATAATTGGAAAATTATAATTAAATGTAAGTTATCATCATCATTTTAAGTGGTTATAAATCCAAGCCAAAGTCGATAAAATGGAGTTATCGAGGCCAGATACAAGCCCATGCCTTTAGGCTCAAAATCAATTCCACACGTCTAAGAAGAAGGGAAGCCAAGAAGGCAGCACATCCCATGCAGAGGTCACCATGAGAGGGTGGCGCCAGGTCGGCTGTGCTGAAGGCCCAGGCCCCTGGGGTGCTGAGCACAGCAACCCTGGAATGTCATCAGGTCGCGGTGTTCTGGTGTGAGGTGGCTAAGGTTAGCTCACAGGTGGTCAGCAGAGGGACAGGCTCAGAGCAGCAGCAGGCACCTGGGACACCTAGCAGATTGCGAGCAGTCTGAGGCTGTTAAGGGGAAGAACTGCCTTGCCTCCCTGGGGTGTCACATGGAACAGCTGCCTGGGGGGACGGGGACTGGACAGGGAGCAAAGCTAGAACCACAGGCTCCTCTGGGCCTTTCATTCGGGAAGGAGAATGCTGAGGGCTCGGGTCAGGAGCCTGGTAAGCTACAGCATTCAGGCCAGCCTGCAGCTCAGAGCCCCTACAGATAGCCAGATCACCTAGCCAAGGCTGGGGCCCCCAGGTGGGGGTCCCCCGGGGTGAGGGATCCTGACTTTATGATGGAGATGGAGCCAGAAGATTTCTGCTGTGCTAAATATCAGTATTTTCCCTCTGTCTGGACCAATCCTTCTTGTATGTAGTCTGACATTTGATTGAGATACTTCTTAATACACTTTGCAACCCCTAGATGAAAGAGCTTTGAAATCCGCTGGGCTTTGGGGTCTGGTTGCTATTGTTCATGAAGTAAGTCCCTCCCATCCGTTTCACTCTCAACCAGCTCTTCCAGTAATTGCAAGCCTGGCAGCTTTGGTACTTGGAAACCCTCTGAACTCTATTATTAGCACATTCTCTGAGTACGGGAATACGAAGAGACTTTTCCACCTTCTACAATCATGGGCCTGGGCCCGAGCCCTCCACGGTGGACTTGGTTCGCGCCTAAACCCTGGGTGTCCAGCCAGTGTATTATAACTGGAAAAAATTGACATCATAATTAAAACTGCAATTTGCATATGCTTTTATAAGGCATCCCCTCCTTTGATGTACTTCTATAGCATCTTAACTTTTTCAGAACATGTGGAATTTCAAGGTGTTTTAAAATAGATGTAAGAACATTATGATTCCTCATAACCCACATTTTTGGGATTAAAATTAATTTTTTTTTCATGAAGAAAACCCCGTTCCCAGAGGGCAGTTTTCTACTCAGAGTCCATGGTTCCAGACTTGTAACTGCTACTTCACATTCTCTAGGTTTCATAGAAAAAAGGACAAACCCAATAATACCTCACCCACTCTCTCTCCTAAACATGACAAAAATAAAATCCCATCACCTAAAAGATGGAATAACAGACACCTGCCTCAGTAAGGCTCTCAGGAGAAAATCACTGAATGTCAAGAACTAGACTACAAATAGGCTAGCCTTGAAATAGAGTCAAAGTACATGAGGCTACGCACCAACATTGGCACTCAATCCTTTGTCCCTCCACCATTTGCATAGCATTTACATACTACCTAAACAAATAGGTATCTGGGAAATTTGAAATTGTCACACCTTTTTTTACTGAAGTGACCAGTCATTTGGTTGTTGCCATGTCAAGTCACACCAGGGAAATCTATTTGGTCTTTGCAATTCAAAATCCTATTACCCAGGATACTGCAGTGACTGATAGGCTTGCCTAATTGTGGTCTCTCTAAAAACACTACACAACACCCATCCAGAGGGAGAGCACCCTGTCCGTGGTGATGGAGAGGTGGGAGGCGCTCACCTGCCGGAGCTGGAAGCCACAGGAGAGGAGAGGACATGCGCGAAGCCAGCGTGTGGACGGCAGTTTGTAATGACTGAGCTCTCCTGCCTGACTCCCTGGGAAAGCCAGGAGTGCCAACACTGCACAGCATCTTCACAGCTCCGCGCTGCCGGCTGCTGTCCTCCTGAACTCTTCATCAAATCCACTTTTTCTTTTCTGTATTACGTAGTGCATTGGTCTCTGGGTGAACTTCAGAAAAATCTCTCGTGTGTTCTTGCAAAAACTCTTGGGCTCCTTGTATCTGAAAATGTTTCTTTTCAGTGACTCAACTGCTCTCCCCCTCTAAGCATTTGCAGTCCAAAACCGTTTCTCCCCTTGCAGAGCAATCAAAAAAAAAAAAAAAAAAATGCTCTGCTCCCATGTAGATTTAGACTCTGTTTTCAGGGAAGAAAGATTTCAAAGTCCCTGAGCTTATAAAGCTGACCCTGGCCAGGAAAAGCAGTAACCATGAATGAATAAATGCATGAATGATTTAAATCACTGGCAAATATGATGAGAAAAACGAAACCAGTGGGATGATAGAGCATGGTCAGGGAGGCGCCGAAGGCTTCCGCGAAGGGCCCAGGGGCACCAGGAGGGATGGTCTTGCAGGGATGGGTAAGAGAAACAAAGGCAGACTAAAACCCGGAGTGGCTGATCATGGTGAATGAGGAGGAGAGCAAAAGCTGAGGCCAGAGGAGAGGCCGTGGCGTGGTGCTGGCAGGCCTCCTGGGCTAGGCCACGGCCGATCATCTGAACTGCATTCTGAGCTGAGTGGGAGTCAGTGGAGCATGGCAATGCTTCATGTGGGACACTGCGTAGATAATGGATGGCGAGGAAACAAGAGGCAGGGAGGCCAGAAGGGAGTCTGTCGTAGATGGCAGTGGAGGGATGTGACCGTTTGACACAGATGACGGTTCTTGAAAATGAACCAAAAATGAGCCGATTTGGGACGTATTGTAGAGGTTCCGTTAATAGTACAAGCTGACGGATTAGGTATGGGGAATGTGGGAAAGAGACCAAAATCTCCAGTTTCTATGCAAAAACAGACTTGAAGAGATTAAGAAATGTGTCTAAGACCACAAAGCTCTGCACAGCAGGGCCAGAATTCTAATCGGTTTTCTAATTCTGAAACAGCAGCCCTCCCTGTTCTGGCAGCGTGGCATCTGATCCACATCGCAGAGAGATGGGGATGAAGTCCTGTGGTGCCAAGCTCATGACTTCGAGGTTGCGTGCAGTAGACAGAGCGTACCATCCACTCAGCTAGTTAGCCCATTTATGTTTGCCTGCAACAAGTCATTGTACTCAACAAGATCGATACGCTGGCTCGGACAGGAGTTGCTTGTAACCACAGATTGCACTTCAGCTGAATTTTTTCCAGAGGTTGTCTTATTTTCAGAGCCAATCTTTCCTCATCTGATCATAAATTATTAGAGGGATCTCAGGGGGCAGGCCAAATCTGCCCGTCATGATGCTAGCGTGTTTTATTGAATTGGCCTTGGCCGACAGACTATTCTTTAACTCTTTGTGGACAACACATGCCATAAGTGTAGCGTTGTGTTTTCCCACTGATTTACTAGGTCACTCAGAAGAATTATTCAACTCTGAACTGAGATGTTCCCAGCTCATTTCTTCCAGATCAAAGAATTAATTTTAAAAAGTGGAAATATAGATCCCCCTATTATGGCTATATTCGTTCCTTCACTTCATCAGGACCTACTAAATTCCCAAACCTCCTACATGCCAACTATGGTTCTAGATATTGGAGAGTTTGAGTAGACAAGAGGTCAAGCTACTGCCTTCAGGGAGCTTCCCTTCTGCGGGGGAATATACATGACAAATGGACAAACATAATGATCACAACTACTTTTATTCTTTTTTTAAAAGGATTTATTTATTTGAAGGCCAGAATTACAAAGAGAAAGAGATCTTCCATCTGCTGGCTCACTCCTTAAATATCCACAGTGGTCAAAGCTGGGCAGGGTCAATGCCAAGAACCAGAAGCTTTGTCCACTCTGACGTGGGCAGCAGGACCCCAAGCCTTCTACCATCTTCCACTGCTTTCCCAGGCACATTGGTAAGGAGCTGGATCAGAAACAGGACAGCCAGGACTCAAACAAAAATGTTTCTCCCTCGTCTTAGGGCCTTGATAACTAGCATTTGCACGTACCCTCTCCACTCACACCCCAACAAGCAGAACTGGGCTCAGGATGACAGCTAACGGTACAGGATGCTACCTGCATCTGCGGAGTGATGTGCTCGGTGAAAAACGGTGTTTCAAATCAGAAGGGAAGAGTATTAGAGGAAATGCAGCATTTCTGCCCAAGGAATAGGAAACCCCGTATGGGTGCAGCTTCGGGAGCAGGAAAGGAGTAAAAGGAAATCAATTTGGACAAATGTGTGTGAGGCAGTTCATTTGGGGCCATTTCAACCACTGAAATATGTTTACATTAAATTCCAAGAGTAATTGGATGCCACCGAAGCCTTTAAGCAGTGGGATAGTGTGATCCCACCTGTCTTTCTAAAAGAACTCTTGCTGTTCTTTGGAGAACGGAGAAGAGATGTTATGTGAAATGGGGCATGTGGGGTGGCGGGGTGGGAGGATCTGAATGAGTCAGGGCACAGTGACACAGTCACAGCTTTAGGGTATCCGAGGACAATGAGTAAAGACTCAGTGTAGGTGTACTTCTCTTTAAAACATGGGGAAATCCTTTGCATGAGCAGATTAACCAGATGAGCCCATTTCAAGAATTCTGTCCCACAGAAAATGGGCTCAAAGCTGTCTTTTAGAAACATCCAGTAAGATCAAACCTGGCTTTACTTGTGGGAACCCGTAGCTCCTTAAACTAGAAAGTACCTGTCAAATTAGAACCTGTGTGGGCTCTGTCTCCCAGGATGTTAGAGCTGGAGTGTGTCTGAACTCGTCTGACTCAACTCTGCTGTGCTCCAGAGGAGAAGCTGGCCCTGTGGGTGGGGCAGGTGACTTACCAAAGCCACCTGGAAGTAACGGCAAAGTCAGCACAGGAAGTAGTCTTTTTTGCCCACATCCCCTACATCCAACCACAAGGGGAGGTTATCTTTGATCTCTCACTTTCTCCTGAGCCAGCCAAGGTTCTGAACTCCTTACCAACCACTGCCTTCTTGAGTCTCCTGCTCTACATCTCAAACCACTGGACTGCCCAGATTCCAAAGGTAGAGAAATTGAGGCATTATAATTCAAGTTGGCTGAAATGCTCTGGAGCTGAAAGAGGAGGTGCAAGGATAGGGAGGTGAAATGTGACTGGAAATGCTTATGGAAGCTCAGGAAAGCCCAGAGGGCTGCAGCCCTGGGAGCTTCCCTTGAGGTCACACAGCAGGGACAGGGCAGGTCCCAGCCTTAGTTGAGCACCATTTTTCACATCCTTTAGTTAATTCATGGTACCTCTGAGGATGCCTACTGAATGTTGTGGAAACAAAATGGAAGAAAGGCAGTCAATGAGAGCTACATAATCATGGATTGATATTTAGTTGTGCTGGAATATGGATTCTGGAACAATACATTCCCCATTAGAACCTGGAAACCAAGTGGAGCACAGTATTTTATTCTCCATAAGCCTTTCCTTTGTCTCTGAAGGGGTCTTAAACAGAAACAAACCTTGCAATTATTTGATTGGATTGAAGGACAATGCTAGCTTGGTCTAGCAAGAATTCACAAGGGAAGTGGGGCAGGCTTAGAGGAGAGAAATATTTAACAAATTTAACAACTCGGTAACTGAGTGTGTGAGAAGGGACAGCTCATGGGTAAGAGAGAAAGCCGCCTGTCCCTGTGCCATCAGGAACCCAAGGAGGTCTCTTCCACCTCCAAAGTTGTGCTTGCTGGAGAGAGAGGCAGCTCTGCTAGAAGCACAGTTAGTGCCTCTGTACTTTTGTTTAATTTTCCAAAAATAAAACTAGCTTCCCTTCTGGGTCTTTGCTCGCAGATGCTCGGCTTTGAAGCACATGATCAGAAATGCGTTAGAGCAGAGTAACAAAAGTTGAAGGGAGTAGCAATGCCTGTTTCACAGAGGTGCTGCAAGAATTAGAAGTTAACACATGTAAATTGCTCAGTATAGCACCTACATGGAACCTGCACTCGTGATAACAGTCATGCGTGCTGCTGTTCTCCTGTGCGAACGGATGGATGGGATGGATGGGGAAAATATACAGATCCCTTAGCTCTACTGAAGCACTTGCTATAGTTGCACCCTGGCCCAAAGCCTGCCTTCTCAAACCAAGATAAGGATTCTTCTAATGGAGATGCTGAATCTGTTACAAATTTTCCAATGTACCTTTGTAGAATGAGCTTTGGAAATTCTTCTCTTGTTTCAAACGGGCCTTGCCTGTGACCCTCATTTGTGTCTATCACTCACCTGTAGGCTATTGTCCGAATAGAAAAATTAAAAATACAGATACCTTGCTAGAGAGGCTGAACTATGTAAGTTAATCTCTGCAAGTTTGCTTCGAGGAAAGTATTTTTTCCCCACGGAAGCCCATTCAGAACACTGTAGGGCAGTTTCAACTTGTTTAATTTTCAAGGATATTTTAGTGATCTCTTTTGGAGAATAGATTTTAACAGAATCAACAAAGGGACATTCTTGAATTCCATTGTCTACAGAGACAGTATTTCTTAAAAAAAAAAGAAAAAAAGGTGGGCCCGGCAGCGTGGCTTAGTGGCTAAAGTCCTCGCCTTGAACGCCCCGGGATCCCATATGGGCGCCAGTTCTAATCCCGGCAGCTCCACTTCCCATCCAGCTCCCTGCTTGTGGCCTGGGAAAGCAGTCAAGGACGGCCCAATGCATTGGGACCCTGCACCCGTGTGGGAGACCCGGAAGAGGTTCCTGGTTCCCGGCATCGGACTGGCACGCACCGGCCCGTTGCGGCTCACTTGGGGAGTGAACCATCGGACGGAAGATCTTCCTCTCTGTCTCTCCTCCTCTCTGTATATCCGTCCTTCCAATAATAATAAAATCTTTAAAAAAAAAAAAGGTTTATTTATTTAGTTGTTATTTGAAAGGCAGAGTTACAGAGAAAGGGGGAGAGACAAGGCTGACCCAGGAGCCCTGAGTTTCATCTGGCTCATGAGTGACAAGAGCCCAGATACCTGGACCATCTTCTACTTTCCACAGCACATCAACAGGGAGCTAGACAGGAAATGGACGCAAGCAGCATTTGTATGGGATGCTGGTGTGCTGGTAGAAACTTAACCCACTGTGCCACAATGCCATCCCCAAGAAAATACTACTCATTTTAGATAAATATCCAAACAGTTGAAGATAAAGCACAGATGCAATACCTTTAATGTGCCATTACTTTAAACAAACTATTTTCAGAACCAGGAACCTCTTCCGGGTCTCCCACACGGGTGCAGGGTCCCAAAGCTTTGGGCCGTCCTTGACTGCTTTCCCAGGCCACAAGCAGGGAGCTGGATGGGAAGTGGGGCTGCCGGGATTAGAACCGGCGCCCATATGGGATCCCGGGGCGTTCAAGGTGAGGACTTTAGCCACTAAGCTACGCCGCCGGGCCCACCTTTTTTTCTTTTTTTTTTTAAGAAATACTGTCTCTGTAGACAATGGAATTGTTTCAGCAACCAGGACTTCTCCAGGTAAGGTAAATAAAATTTTCTAAACAATGGGAATCAAAAGAAGTTGTGGCTTCTCATAGTAGCTTCTATGAAAACTCATGAACCCTTATGACAAGCACTGCAGGTTGGCTGGCTACCATGGGCTGCAGAACCAGTAGGGAAATAAACACACAATGAACAGAAGACATAGAATAAGCTAATCTGGATACAACAAGGAATATTTTGCAACAGGCAATAACACTTTGTTATTTGCCCTAAAATAATAACACTTTGTTATTTGCCCCTGTAGACCGAGCACCTGTTCTGAAGGTGCCACTGAGTATCTCAGTGTGCAAGCTTGCTAGACATGGAAGAGGAGAGGGGGAGAAGAAATTCAGAAAATATCTAGCATCGAGGTATTGAAGAAAACATGCACAGAGCAGTGAAAGGATTCACTGTTCCAATCAGGAATTTGAAGACAGACGTGGGCCCCAACAAGCTCCGAAAGATGTCAATTTTGAAGTAGGCAGTAAAAGTCTGAGCAGAACACGAGGATTTTTTTTTTTTTGGAACCTTGAGAGCAAGAAAGACAGACAAGAGAGGTCAACAGAACTCCCATCCACTAATTCACTCCCCAGCTGCTCACAGCAGCCACACTAGACCAGGTTGAAATCAAGAGCTGGGAATTCGATCCAGGTCTTATGTGGATGATAAGAGTCCTATTACTTGACCTTCTCTGCTTCCTTTCAGGCTGTGCATCAGCAAAAAAAAATTGAAGTTAGGAACCAAAGCTTGGAAGCAACCCTAGGCACTCCATTATAGGATGTGGGCATCGCTACTGCCAGGTTTAACACCTGCTCTGACATGAAGGATACTAGCAAACCCCTATAACTAATGGATCAGCCTCTTTGTAAGATGCTAACCTCAAAAATAAGCACTTGAAAGATTGAGTCAACTGAGTTTTGAAGCGATGGATACGGTTGAGGGAGAGTCACAGGCACACACAAGTGAGCACAGAGACTGGAATGATCCCCGTCTCTATGCCAGTACTCATAGGAATAACTTTTTTATTCATTGTTAAAGGGTTTAAAGAATCGTATGTTAAAATCAGAAGCACAAAAAGCAGGGGCAGCTACTGTTGCAATGGTGGTTTCCGTTTCTGTAACAGGTCTTACCATGCTGCGCAGCACCTGTCTTGATGTTCTTGGTTTGATGGGAGGGAGGTTTAAGCCTGCACTTACAAGTAACCAAGTCCATCATTTCAAACCTGTTTCTTTGAAGGGGAATCCTCAACCCCTCTTTCTTGACTCCTATGCAGGGACCTGGGATGACTTAGTCTCTAGGGTCTACCTTACTTCGCAAGCACCATAACGTGGGTGGATTTTAACCCTAGAAGTACATTTTTCTCACAATCCTGGAATCTCAGGGTTTAATTCTGCCAGCAGGCTCCAAGATCACCAAGGGTAAGGCAGGCAGTGGCCTTCTACCACAAGTACCATCAGGAGACAAGCTGGTGAGGAATGTCCGCTTTATTTATGCAATGGTTACAGGTTTTAAAGGGTAAGGAAGGGGAGGGAAGGAGGGAGCCTTCCGGCAGACCCCACGCCCATCAAAGATGCTGTAATTGGTTGTATGACAGGTCTATCTCCCTAGATCTTCTGGTGATGTCAGAAGTCATGTTCAGGTATACTCCCCTTGACCTCATAGCCATGTTGGAAGTCACATTCCACGTGTAGCCCATGGGGAAGGTTAGGCTTAAGCCACATCCTTCAGGCAGCAGGGCAGGGTCTGGGGCGATCTTCCACACTGGAAGTCCAGACATCCAGGGGTTGCCAGGGTTGCTCCCTTTCTGGGGACTCATAGGGAGATGCTGCTCTTTCCTTCCAGCTTCTGGAAGTTGCTAGCGATCCTTGGCATTTCCAGATTTGTGGCACCAGGACTTCACTGCCTGCCTTGGTCACTGCATGGCTTTCTGCCTGTGTGTCTATCTCTTGTAAAGACTGACGTCGTTGGATTAGGACCCACCTTGATCGAATCTGACTTCCTCTTTCCCTGATTACATCTGAGACACAGTTCAGCCTTGTGACGGCATGCGCCTGTCTGGTCCAGCCAGTGGGCTGGGTGCTGTGCTTATTTATATTATCCACGGGGGAACGTTCTCTTGTGAGAACCACCATTTCCCATGCTTTCTCCATCTGGATCGTGTCCTGCATAGGGAAGTGTGGTGTTGTCTTAGCTCCATTCCCACAGACAGGCGTAGCTGTCTTACCAACTGGGACACCTTAGGATTCTCAGGCTGAATGGACAGGGGAGCTTGAGAGTCAGTCTCTGCTTAGGCAAGCAGGATCCATCCTCATCCCAAACCCAGCATGGGCTTCTCAAGAAGAAGCCAGGAAACATACACGTGTTCTCCTGGGACACGTGCCTTGCTGTCCCTTTGCCTGGGTAAATGCATGGCTCTCCTTTCATGGACATGGAACTCCAGTGTGGCCTTTGCAAAAAGCCCGCTGCCCTTGCCTTCTAAATCAGTACTTCCGCCACCTCCCATCCTTTTCTCTGCTTGAATGTTCTTAATGAAGTAGCATTTCAGAGCTAGGAAAAGGATAAATGTTTTGCTTAGTGCTATCCTGGGTTTTGAGCTCTCCCTAATGAAACAGTCCTTTCCTCCTTCGCAAGTCCACTCAGTAATCCATTCCACAAATGATGTTACTAACACATTGCCAAAATATTATCTTCCAGTATATTAATGTGTAGTCTTCAATATAGAAGCTATCTTTTTTTAGTACTAAACCCTTGCCACCTGTTATATATAATAGTTATTCAATCAATCTTTGTATGGATAAGAGAATGAACAAATGAACAAATTTTGTTCAATCTTGACAAAAATGAAATGCACAATTTTTCATAGATTTTCACCCAAGGCCAAACATTAAAAAGAATATGTCTGGATAATAGATGGCATCATGGCTAAGGAAATGCCATCTTTTTTTTTAAGATTTTTTTTTTTAATTGGAAAGGTAGATTTACAGAGAGGAAGAAAGATCTTCCATCCCTTAGCTCACTCCCCAAATGGCTACAATGGCTGTAGCTGAGCCAGTCTAAAACCAGGAGCCACGAGCTTCTTCTGGGTCTTCTGCACAGGTGCAGGGTTCTTCACAGGTGCCATCCTCCACTGCTTTCCCAGGGTACAAGCAGAGAGCTGGATGAAAAGTGGAGCAACCAGGACACTCATAGGTACCCTTATGGGATCCCGAAGGAGGCGAGGCAAGGACTTCAGCTGCTGGGCTACTGCACTGAGCCCTGATTATTTTACTTCTAAAACTACATACAAATGAAAGAATGCTGGGTGAGATAACCAAGGTGACTTTTCAGGAGTGAAAAGAAGTCATGTGGTTTTTTTTATTTGCAGCCAATTTTTTTAGAACTGAGCTATCCTGTATAGCATCTAGGAACACAGTTTTTATTCTGCCTGAGTAAAGGAAAAGCAGACACGCCAAAGGGAAGGTGACCTCCAGCTCTTTCCCAAAAATGCAAAATCCAGGGGTATTTTGTTGCTCTGCTACAACATAATAAAACAACCTTCCCAGTCAAAGCCCTAAGCCATCAAATATGGGCTGACACATCTGTTAGGTGGGCAAGTGCTGGGAGCCCATTCTGTGTTTGAGGTCCCATAAAAATATTTGAATTTCTTTTAAAATCAGAAGGCAACTTGCACTTTAAAATCTGAAGAAACATTATATTTGTGACAAACCATCACAGGAATCCTATATCATTTATGATGTTTTAATAGCATAAGGAACACTCAAAAGCAAAAACACCCAGAACCTGTGAATGTCATAGCAGAACCTTGATTTGGGTTTTTGTTTGTTTGTTTTGCTTGAGAGCATTCTGCACAAATAATAAGCTGGAAAACTTGAAATGTGCTCATTCCAAAAGAATTCAACCCCCCAGTCATCCAAAAAACATGTCTTCCAGGTAAATACATTCTCCTAAAGTACCCAGGATTCAGAATAATGCATTTTAGAAGAGAGATTAACACAATTGCCTCCTAAAATATTTTAGGCTCTGATCTGCTCTGAAAAACAAACAAACAAAAAAAAAGGCACACAGCATGACAGAAAAATGAATGCCAGTGCTGGAAAAATGCATTTCCTTTAAGACTGCAGCCACTGTAATTTGCACCTTCAGAAGTGGGGACAGAAGATGCATCAACACGTTAGGATGTGCCCCACTGGGAAAATAAACATGCCGCCAGCACCACCCGAGCTGCAAATAAGGGCCCGGGGCAAGCAGCTGGGAAAGAGCCCCTTGTCTTCTGTTAAAAGCAAAATGGAAAGCCACACCGCGACCCCACCTGAGTTTTCACAGTCTCTCCATTTAGGCAAATAAGAGGTGATGCAGGACCAGTGCCTGGCTTCTCTTTGCCTTGTCTTTTGTGTTCAGACTTAGAAAAGCTCTGTCCCCGTAAGGAGTGGTTAACACGTGCAAAGAGGTAGAGCTTCAGGCTTAGTGGACTCGAAGAGCTGGCAGTAGGGATGGGGGTGCAGTTGTGGCTGGATTAGGTACCAGTAGCTTTAGATTGGTTGGTTGGTTGATTTAAAAGGCAGTGTGAGAGGGAAAGTGACAAGGTCATCTTTAGATGCTTTCCCAGGAGCGTTAGCTGGGGACTGAATTGGAAGCAGAGTAGCCCAGTCGAACTGGCACTCTCATGGGGCACTGGTGCCACAAGTGGCTGCTTACCCCACTGCACCATCATGCTGGTTCCTGGTACAGAGAAACACCTGCAGGCTCATGGAGAATTCGGTAGGGTACGAGGAAGCCTTTTTTCTAGGAGAGGCTGTCCCTGGTGCCCAAGAAGCTAGGTAATATCATAATGCTACAATTATGGTTAAGAGCAAATTTCAGAGGCAAATTGACTCACGAGCTGTCACTGCTCAGCTAATGTGATTCTGAGCAAGTTACTTCAGTAGGTGTCGGTCCGAATGGGGAAAAAATTGCACCTGTCTTACGAATCCAAATTAAAATGTCATATTTAGAATATTAAGCACACATCCAACATATGATAATGCCTCAATGAATCTTTAGCCGTTATCATTATTAAGTATTCATCTAGGCCAAGACCTAAGGAAAACCGAGACTCAATATTAGCAGAACTGCTAAAGATCAAGTACTGCACTCGGGAGAAATGTTGCTGCTCCTTTTTATTGGTACGTTGCTAGAAGGTGCCAGTCATATTTCAGAAATGCCAGGAAGGCCTGAGAATTTCTGGGAAGACTCAGAGAAAGCACACACTGGCCTATTCAGGCTTGGAGCCCAAGGCATTTCCATGTCATCCAACTTCTGCAAAGTAATTAACAGTTTTCAACCAAGTTGTCTAACAGTAAATGAAGCTTATACCATCTCCCAGTATCACAGCCTCCCAATTCAAGGGCTGTTAATTCTTGAGGGAATTCACCCCATCTCCTGGCTCTGTCTGACACAGGGGTGGAATACGGGAAACCTGCCCCTGTTCCTCACAGCAGGCACAGGATTAGGTTTGAGGACCCAGCCTTCTCCCCTGGCTGCCCTATTCCCCCAAATCTGGCCTTAACTTGACCACTCCAGGGTACAGTGTTTGAACCCACTTCTATATTCCATCCTTCCCTTGCCCCATCTACATCTCTCAAGAATCCTAAATCACATCTAATTCAACAAAATACCCTTTGTCTGGGCACAGGTATATCAGGTGGCATTTCCAACTTCAGAAGTTACTATTTGTTTCTCTTAAACTTTACTTAGATATAGGTCATCATTTCAGCCTCTGAAAGTCTCTTTGGCTTGCATCCTGTCTTCTCACATAGAATTGTTACTTTCTACTGAATGCCACAGGACATGCTGGTCAATGTGTCACTGGTATCCTTATCCAAGCAGTAATATGTTAGCCTGGAGTCATACGATTATCATTCTCCCCTCAAGTCAGTTTCCATCCATTATTCAAATTGAACCCACTATTTAGCGCACCATAAATTCACCTCTGAACACATGGGAGCAGGAGTTAAAGACGCCCATGTTCCACATCAGAGCATCTGGGTTTGCTCTCTACTCTGGCTCTTGCCTCCAGCTTCCTGCCAGTGCAGACCCCGGGAGGCAGTGAGATGGCCCAAGTAACAGTTCCTCCCACCCGTGTGGGAGACCTGCTTGTACTCCCAGCTCCCAGCTTCAGCCCTGGTCCACTTTGTGCTATCATGGGCATTTGAGGAATAAACCCATCCATGAGAGAGCTCCCCTGTCTGTGCCTCTGAAATAAATAAAATGTACATCAAAATAAAATACTGCTCTTACAATTAGGAAACTATGGTGCGAGCATATCTGTCTGGACTCTGAAAATCTCACGAGAGATGTGATATGCTTGGCTGAGATTGAGATGCTCTCTGCCCGTCTACTTCCTGTGTGGTTGCTCTTCCTGTGGTCTGAACGTGAATGAATTGGCTTTGGAGGTACAGCAGAGAAAAAGCCGTGAGGGGAGACACACCTGTGCTATGCTCTGTGTTCCTTGGTAGCACTTAGGGTGGTCACAGTCATAAATTACAAATTTGTATGATGCCCCACTGGACCTTCAAGTTCAACTTCAAAGCATTTGGGTTCTGTCTTCTGGCCATCAGTTTGGCATTCTTCCCAGTGTTAAGTAGAGAAGCTTCAAGGTGCTCCCTAGAACCAGCTGCCCCCCTCCCTTCCCAGGTGGGCTTGGTGGTTTCTATGGCCCCAGGAAAGCACTGTTTTCATTCCTTGTATCAGCATCCACCTTCTGGTGCTCTGATGTGTAAGATGTTTAGGCTCGCCTGCAATTGCAGTCGTTAGCCAAAGGCTTGCTGTCTTGGGTAAGGCCATTGTACAGCTCTGGGATAGAAGTACAATACAAGTGAGAAAAACGGAAGACAACTCTTTCAAGTAGATATTATCTAGAAACAAAAATTTACTAACACACCTTTCCTAACGCACACTTCTTTTTTTTAAAGATTTATTTATTTATTTGTTTATTTGTTTATTTATTTATTTATTTATTTATTTATAGAAAATCAGATATATATAGAGAGGAGGAGAGACAGAAAGGAACATCTTCCATTCGCTGATTCACTCTCTAAGTAGCTGCATTAGCCAGAGCTGAACTGATCCGAAGCCAAGAGCCTCTTCTGGGTCTCCCACGCAGGTGCAGGGTCCCAAGGCTTTGGACTGTCCTTGACTGTTTTCCCAGGCCACAAGCAGGGAATTGGATGGGAAGCAGGGCTGCTGGGATTAGAACAGGCATCCATATGGGATACCAGCGCATGCAAGGCAAGGATTTAGCCACTAGGCTACTGTGCTTCCCTCCTTCTCCCTGTGCCCCAGCTCGTCCTGCAGCCCAGTGTGTTCCTCTGCTGGTGTTAGGGTCCAAAATCATCCCACCGTTGGATAGCAAAGAACCAGATGTGGATGCAATCAGCAAGCAGAGTTTATTGAGCTGGCTAGCCAGGGTCAAGCTTCTCACACGGACACACAGGACCAGTGGATGAAGCAAGACACCGAGCTAGGGATAAGTCAGGTTCTTAAAGGCCAGTTTGGCCGTTACAGCAAAGCCCGCGCCCGCGAAAAACACTCCAATCAATTTAAAGCAAATATGAAACACTCCAATCAAATACAGGCAAGACTAAAGGCGCGCGAAATGCCTCAAGTCTCTCTTCATCATGACAAGACAAAAACTATTCTAAGCTGAGGGGTAACAGATGCAAAGCAATAGGTAACATATCTGTGAAATACAGGGCATGGGGCTATTTATTTTTACCCTCATTCGGGCCACTGACCCTTACATCCTGAGCCTGAGTGTGGGGGACAAGTTATTTGTAAAAACTTCTCCTTTTTACTTTAAATTCAAGTTGCTTCTGACTTACTCAAACCATTTCTAATATTTAGACCTTTCAACATTTTGGTTACCTCTAACACTGGTCTTCCCTGGAGTGCTCCTCACTGAATTGAAGAGGAATTCAGAGGAAGCAATTGAAAATGGAGACTCACCCTCCTTTGATAGCAGCCACAGTTTAATATGGATTTCCGAAGACCAAAAAAGCAGAAAAGGAAAGTTGTAGCAAGAGGCAGGCACACCGAGAGAAGTCATTTTTCTGTACTACATTTCAGATTCACAGTTTTGTACTTCAGAGTCTATTTCTGTTGCGAGTCAGTTAAAATGAAAACGCCCAAGCACAGGAATTCTCAGTGAGCAGGAAGCAGGTCTGTTCCTCTCCAGCTCCCAGGAATCTCACATGGCCAGTATTCTGTTCTTGCAGTAGCAAAGGGCACAGGGCTTCTGTTTGCTAAGAATTCAGGCGATAAAATCCAAACCTGCCTTTCTCGTGCAGGGAGCCACAGCCCCTGTTCCTTGGGATGAGAGGTAGGCACAGCATTCTGCTGAGAGGTTGTGTGACTTTCATCTTGGCCGTGAACTCCGTGCCTGGGCACAGGGCACCTGAGGTCACAGCAGAAGGGCATCGGCACCTTGCAGGCCATCTTAACATCTGGCAACGTGAAGGCAGGAGAAGGCAGGAAATCCATCTTTGAGATGTGTGCTCTGAATGATGGGAACGGTCCGGGATTGTGCATACAACCCTTCTCTCTGTGCTTTTGATACTGTGAAGTTACAGTTGCTTAATTAGAGTAACTGGACATCCTAACAAGTTTTCTGTGTTCAAACTAGATTCCAGGTAGGAGAGTAACAATTTTTACCTATTTAGCATTTCCTAAAGCTTAGAATCTTCAACTAGCTGAAGCAAAGAAACGGCATACCTTTTTGCAAAATACTGGATCATGCTTTAGACTAATCTCTTCACGTGAAGATGTTTCTATTATGCTTGTCTGTGTAGCAGATCTAGTGTGTTAAAGGGAGGAAAAAAATCTGCTTCTCCCAGCATTTTGCTGCTTTGTAACTTAATTGTATTAGTGCATGTGACTCAGGTCAAGAGCTATTTAAATTACACCTGCATATTTTAGTCCTGCCTTCATCACAGAAGCATGTCCAATTATAACAATGAAATTTCATCAGTGTCTTTCTTGAAGAGATTAATAAAATTCTGCAGTACAGAATGACATGCATCAGTTACGTACCTAGATTTAATTTGGGTTGGTATCTTTTCAAAGGCAGCCGGTTTTGTAAGCCATGACTGATCACAAACGGTAGCCCTCGGAATAGGGCTTGACATAGGCCAGCATCGCATTGCCCTGCCTAGTTTTCATGATTTTTGTCATGTTACATCTGAGAAATTGGGTTTCTTCTGCTTCCCTTAGGATTCACACACTCGCACGGCTGTGCCTAATGTTGTGTTCCCCATGCCTGCACGCCCCTGATCAATCCAGGCTCTTGTCCACTCCGCCATCGTGTCTGTACTGGCTCCTGAGCCTCTCCCACTCAGTCTCTGCTGCTGTGGGTTTCGGTATTCGTGTAAATGTGCCCATGTAGTGTTTCTGTCTGTGATTGGCCTATTTCAGTTAGCGTAGTGTCTTCTGGGTTCGATCACGTTGTAGCAGGTGTCAGAATTCCATTTTTGTTGTTTTGAAGTAATTAAAACTTTATTTTTTATGCACTTTTTTAAAGATTTATTTTTATTACAAAGTCAGATAAACAGAGAGGAAGATCTTCCATCCAATGATTCACTCCCCAAGTGAGCCGCAATGGCCAGTGCTGCGCCGATCCGAAGCCAGGAACCAGGAACCTCTTCCAGGTCTCCCACGCGGGTGCAGGATCCCAATGCATTGGGCCGTCCTCGACTGCTTTCCCAGGCCACAAGCAGGGAGCTGGATGGGAAGTGGAGCTGCCGGGATTAGAACCGGCGCCCATATGGGATCCCAGGGCGTTCAAGGTGAGGACTTTAGCCACTAGGCCACGCCGGTGGGCCCAAAACTTATTTATTTTTCCATGATAGTTTTGTAGGTATAAGGATTTATCCCTCCTCCTCTCTCCAAAGTTTTTCATCTTGCCATTTTTTTCCCCATAGTATCACAATAGGATAATCCCTTAGTACAAGTTGCAAGCTTAACTTTCTGATATTTAAGTATATCATGACATAGTAAGTACAGGGAAAAGGTAGAAAACCTAGTATTGGGGCTGGTATGATAGCTCAATTAGCCCATCCTCCACCTGCAAGTGCCAGCATTCTATATGGGTGCCAGTTTGTGTCCTGGCTGATCCAAGTTCCCTGCTGTGGCCTGGGAAAGCAGTGGAGATGGCACAAGCCCTTGGAACCCTGTACCCATGTGGGAGACCTAGAGAAAGTTCCTGGCTCCTGGCTCCAAATCGGCTCAGCTCCGAGTGTAAGGCCTTTTGGGGAGTGAATCAGTGCATGGAAGATCTTTTCCTCTGTCACTGCTTCTCTATGTAAATCTGCATTTTCAAGAAAAATAAACAAATTTAGAAGAACTGTAGTATCATGTTTATAAGTTTCACTGGAACTCCTACTTTTATTCAGAAGTAGACACATACTGCATAGTACCTTTACTTCACAGTAGGTTAGTTTCCACTGCACAATACATGTATACGGATATATAGAAAAATGTATTTGTTGTGTGTGTGTGTGTGTGTATATATACAGTATTTTATGTGTTGACTATCTTATATCAAAGAGAACATATGTATGCTTTGGGGATTGGCTTATTTCACTGAGCCTAATGGTTTCTAGTTGTGACCACTTTATAGCAAATGGTAGACTTTCATTCTTTTTACTGGCTGAGTAGTATTCCATAGAGTAGATGTGCCACAGTTGCTTTATCCACTCCTCTTTTAAGAGGCACCTGAGTTGTTTCCATCTCTTTGCGATTGTGCATCATGCTGCTATAAACATAGGGTTGCAGGTCTGTTTCACATAGACATTTCATTTTCTTTGGATATAGTCCCAGGAGTGGCAGAGCTGGGCCCTACAGTGGATCAACTTTCAGTTGTCTTAGCATTCTCCATACTGAGTTTCATAGTGGCTGCACTGGCCCACACTCCCAACATCAGTGGAACAGACTAACTTTTTCTCCACATCCACGTCAGCAGGTGGTGTTAGAATTCTGGATGTAGGCCTCTCACTGGAATGAGGTAGAATCTATGCAGTTTTTTTTTTCTTTCTAATCTTTTTTTAGTATTTATTTTTATTGGAAAGGCATATTTACAGAGGAGTTTCTGTCTGCTGGTTCACTCCCCAAGCGGCCACAGCAGCCAGAGCTGAGCTGATCTGAAGCCAGGAGCCTGGAGCTTCTTCCGTGTCTCCCACACAGCTGCAGAGTCCAAGGCCTTGGGCCATCCTTGAATGCTTTCCCAAGCCACAATCAGGAAGCTGGAAGGGAAGTGGGACAGCTGGGACATGAACTGGCACCCATGTGAGATCCTTGCATGCAAGGTGAGGATTTAGCCACTAGGCTATTCTGGACCACTTTTTGCAGTTTTTATCTTCCATTTTCCTAATAGCTAAGGAACCTGAGCATTTTTTCATGTATCAGCCTTATGAATCTCATCTTTTGAGAACTATTTGTTCGAGTCCTTTGCCTGTTTCTTAACAGAATTGGTTGTTTTGCTATCTTTGAGGTTCCTGGTGCTCTTTGTAAATCTTGGGTATCAGTCCCCTGTCTGTTGTGTTGCGAGTGAAGATCTTCAATTCTGTTGTTTGCCTTCTTACCTTATTAACTGGCTGGCTGGCTGGGTTTCTATTTAAACCCAGAAGCGTCTTCACTTGTAGTCCCATTTGTTTATTTTGGCTCTAACTGCCCATGTTTTTAGTGTCTTTTCTGTTTTTGCCCACACATATTCTGTGAAGGGTGTTCTCCAGATTTTCCTCTGGGATGTTGATGGTGTCTGGGTGTAAGTTTAGATTCTTGATCAGAGCTAATTTTCATCAAAGGTGAAAGGCAGGTGTTCTTGTTTCTTACCGCCAGGAGCAGATACTGTCTCCCCAGCAGCTTTTGTTTTCTCTGGATTGTTTTGAGTTTTCTTGTTGCCGATGAGTTGGCTGTAGCTGCGTGATGTAGAAAACTCATTTCTGAGGTCTGCGTTCTGTCTGGCTCTGGCCCCCTGTTTCTGCACCAGTAGCAGACTGCTTTGATCACCACTGCAAAGAGATCTGGAATTGTGAATTCTCCTGCTTTGTTTTTTACTGTTTAAAATAGTTCTGGCAATTCGGGGTATCCTGTGTTTCCATGTGAATTTTTGTGTCATCTTTTCTAGCTCTGAGATCAACATGAATTCAGGGTCCTTTCTATACAACTACAGCCAAAAGCGAATAGAATGGGACAGTTGTGACCAACAGAATTGGCTCACAACTCTTCTCCCTAGGAGGGGCCTAGCAGCTTATCCCTAACCACCTCAGTGGCTGCCAACCCGGCAGCACCTGGGCCCTGATGTCAGGTGCGCTGTAACTGCACGTGACCACTCACCAACCTTGCTCTTATTTTGTAATAACTATTTAAACCGTTGATTTCAAAACCATTTCCTGCTTATTTCCTTAGAGCCATGGAAGCACTGCTCTGTGATTGAGGCCTTGGAGGGTTTACATATTGGTGGACAGTGTGCATGAATAAGCATCAATTTAAGGGCAATAAAACCATGTAGTAAAAAGTAAGCCCATAGTTTTCTAGGCCCTGGAACTTATGGGAATGCAGAAGTAACGCTGGAGCATAATCTATTGGATCTCAAAAATATTTTTACTCCTGTTCTATTTCCAAGGCCATATGCCTTTGGGAACTGTATCTAAATCTCCATGATACTTACATTGATCCCATACAACCAGACCCTGAGTGACAAGTTTATTATGTATCTGCAGTCACTGGGTGAGTACTTTACGCAGGGTATTATTTCTGGCATTTATGGAGAACACAAAAGGTGCCATTTAGTCCCAGATCTCAAGGACACTTTATACCTAAGTAAAGGCACAGATTCAGGCCTCTGAACCAAAGAGGAGCGGAAGGCACCTGCTCAGGCAGGGACAGCAGGAGCAGCATCCAAGGGAAAGGACTGTTCCTGCTGACCTTGAGTGCTTCTCAATGGGGAGGAGGAGGCGGGGAGACTGCGCGGGCTGGAGAGAGAGGTTCCTAAGGCAGAACAGCCAGGGATCTGGAGGCGCTTCAAGTCTCCCCTCAGCTGTGCTCCCACAATTGCTCCATTTATGGTTTAGTTATTGCCATTTTTCAATGACTTCTCATGTTAGTGTCTTATTTTCTTTAAATACATATGTCACCTCATTTATTCAAACACAAATGTATATTAAAAAGTTTAAGGAACATCTTGTAACACATTATAAAACGAAACACCAGTCGTGAGAAGATAGTGGTAAAAAAAATAATTGGTAGTAATGAAATTGGATATAACGCAATACTTTAAAAATGCTGAAGCTTTAGGGTCTAAATTGGAAAGGAAAAAAGAAGGGGTACTCACAGGGTCATGAGGCCAGCCTGGCCCCAAACTGAGCCATTATGAGACTCTTCCTTGAAGGACTGAAAAGCAGTTGACAGAGGCTAACACTGATTAAATAGCTACCCAACACCAGCGTGCTGTAACAGCGCTCAGGGTCAATCCCCGCTGCCCTTCTGGTCCAGCTCTGTGTTAATACACCTAAGAAGGCAGCAGAACATGGCCCACGTGGTAGGTTGGGACACTGGGATGGAGGTCTTGGCTTCAGCCTGACCCAGGCGGGGTAAATCAGCAAATGGAAATTGCCTGTGTCACCCTTGCCTGTCAAAGGAAGGGAGAGGGAAAAGGAGGGAATTGAGGGAATGACTTCCTTCCCCAAGGACCAGATCTTACTGGACTCCCCATCTGTGAATGATCTCAAATGCTTCCAGTGCGATCAGTGGAAGGAACTGAGTGGAGACCATGCTTGAGGACCGATTGTCCCCCAGTCTTAGGGGAGCACTGGTGAGTCCCAGAAGGGGTTCCTGGATTCCCAGGGTGACTTCCACAGCCCCTAGTACGGTGAGGGCCACACACAGACACACTTACCAAAACCCTAAATTAGATCTCATAGTTCCACAATCTTTTGCCTCCAATTATATATATATATAATTTCTCTCCCTTGGCAGAAAAAAAAATAGACAGACAGATAGATAGATAGGAAGCTAAAAAGCATCATTCTCCCCCCTTCCCAAATCAGCTGTTGAATAGATCCCATGGGATACATGGACTACATTGTGAATTTAAGCTCAAAGCTCTAGTTGCTGTTCAGCCACAGAAAGGACACGGAGGCCCGAGCCGTACCTCCTGAGACACACCGTCAGGAGCCCTCGTGTTAAGCATGTCCCCCTGAGGGTTCTTTTCTCTAATCCTTGTCACTGGGCAAGCAGAGCATTAAAGTGCTAGCTGTGGGTTGAGAATTCCAGAAGTGACTTACTGCATTTTTGCAATTTGCATTCTTTAAAAGGTTTCTTCCAAACAATGCCTTGACCGGAACATCTCCTCACAGAGAGGCGTTTCCTGCAGCAAATTCTTAGTATCGGAGTTCCATATGAGACCAGTATAATCCATGTTAGAGATTAACCTGGTTAATGCGTAATAAATTTGAATGTGCTTAAGTGGTAGTTCTGCTACTCTTTGTAAGTGCTCTTGTGAAAGGCATCCTATTCCAGTCACAAGACTCACTGATGCTTTAAATGCTGTTGGCAAAGCTTTGACGTCAGTTCACTGCATTTCTGAAAACCATGTTGTTGGCTAAGGTGATAATGAAATGAGGTCTTAAAGAATTCTCTAATAGCCATTAAAAGATTTTTTTTTGAAACCTCTCCATGCCATCTCTATGAAGTCTGGCATTAGAGATGCCAAAAATCCACATGAATATAAAAACATAACATTCTTCAAAGAAATTGAGACTTACGTGACTTCCGTTAGAAAAAAAAAAAAAGTATCATTATTTGAAAGGCAGAGAGAGGCCAGTGCTGTGGTGTGATAGTTTAAGCCAGTTCCTGCAGTGCCAGCATCCCATATGGGCACCTTGTGTGGCAATGCATGTGTATGTTAATGTGCCTTGTGAGGGAGTGGACAAGTTTTCTTTCAATATCTGCATTAGAGACCAACAGGGATTCTGCAAACCTTGGAATCCCATCAGGATTGTCCTGCACGGAGATGTCCAATTTTAAGCTGTTGAACTCTTCCTCCCATCCTTTCCCTTTCTTTCCTTTCTTTTTTTCTTTACTTTCAGTTAAGAATTACGGAGAAAACAGAGCTACAAAGCTGAACCATGGTCTACCAGGAGGGCCACTCAGAGAGGTGGCCCTTTTCAGTAATGTGTAAGAGGCTCAGGGAGGAACCAGAAAAGTCGATCAGAGCCAGTGTGTGCAGGGAACTGGAGACAGAGTCAAAGCATCCAGAAGGGACTGGGATGATGTTTTATCTGTTAGGAACTTGAGAAGCCGACACAAGCTTCTCAAAGCCCACCACTCTGTGTCCCATCAAGTCATTCCTATTTCAGCTACAAGAACCTACTATCTGACATGAAAACTTCAAAGACTGGGGCACAAGCAAAGACAAGCAGGTAGAATATAGTATGTAGTCGAGTCTGATTTTTCTTTTCTCTTTGTCTTTCAGAATCAGGGAGGACTGACCAAGATATACACAACTATAACACCCCAGGTTTCACCGGTTGCCTGTCCAGAGTCCAGTTCAACCAGATCGCCCCTCTCAAGGCTGCCTTGAGGCAGACCAACGCCTCGGCCCACGTGCACATCCAGGGCGAGCTGGTGGAGTCCAACTGCGGTGCCTCCCCACTGACGCTGTCCCCCATGTCGTCTGCCACCGACCCCTGGCACTTAGATCACCTGGATTCAGGTACAGTCCAGAGCAGTCTTGGACAAATTGCTTTATTTCTCACCACTTGAGTTCTCTGTGTCATGGGTTAATGCAGACCCTCACTTGGTGAGGTCTAGGTGACTAGCACACACTGGAAGGACTCGAACGTTCCACCTGTCCTTGCTCCATGCTAGAGCTAAGTGCAAGGTGCACCTCGGGCTGACGGTGAGGTGCCTTCACCGTGACGGTGGGATGCTGTGATCAAATCACCTCTTCCCATTTGCCTCTGAGGACTCTAGGTGACGTGCAGCCCTGTAGTTCTAATGTAAGAGGTGGTTTTCCTAAAGCCAGACACTGCTCTGCCCCACCCTACCTTACACAAATAGCACTGGAACCTTCTTGATCTTGGAGCTACACTGAAGCTTATAAAATTTAGTGGATTTGTCCCACTTCTGTCATTTGAAAGTAGAGAACTCTAATGAAAAGATCTAGCCACTGGCTACAAAGCTAACTAGAGGAAAATCCAATGTTTATGTAACTTTGAGCGATGGAGAGTGCAGGAAACTGCATTTCAAGAGACTCAACCCTTAATCCTCCTAAACTGGCCTTGAACAACTCATGTATCCTTTAAAAATTTTTTTTATTTGAAAGTTAGAATTAGAGAAAGGACGAGACAGAGAGATCTTCCTAACTCAGGTTTGCCCCCTAAATGGCCTTGGTAGCTAGGTGATTAGGCTGGGCTGATAGCAGGAGCCTGACACTCCATCCAAGGTTCCCGGGTCGGTGGTTGGTGGTCGGGACCCATTTTCTGCTACTTTCACAAGTGTTAATACCATATGAAGCAGCGAGGACTCAGAACTGGCTCTGAGAGGATGCCAGCATCAACTGAGGCAGGTAAACCCACTGTGCATCTTGATGCCAAGCCTCTGCCTCCCCCACCCCCAACATAGTGAAGCAGCAGGTGTAACCCCCAAAGGTGACATTGTAAGTCTCCCAGCAATGTGTGCTGTTGTGCTGCAGAACCAGGAAGGGAGGAGGCTAGCAACCTGCAGCCGATTCAAGCTGGATAGAATTCATTCCATTGGGAAACAACTATTTCTAACGTGGAGATCATAGCTCCTCCTTCATAGAATTCTGTGAGCTGATGTATTTAAAACATTCAGACCAACCACCCACTTGTAGCAAAAGTTTATAAAAAGCTGAGCGCCACTCCTATCTAATCATAACTATTGTTCTATTAGACACAACTTGCCAGCATGCCTGACTCTCCAGAGAACGCGTCCTAATCCTCCTCCCCAGCCTTCTAATTGGTGAGCAAGTTCAGCGTGTAAACACGACGCATCGGATTGCTGGAATTACCTTCCAGCCCCGCACGATGCGTTCATGAGCTCCAGGGTAGCTCTTGTCATTGTGATCCCTTGCCAGGGCTGCTCCACGAAGCTTTGTGAAGCTTCAAAAAGCAGCCCAAATCGCCCCATTGTCAGAGTAGCCAATTTACAGAAGCAGCAGCCCCCTTTGTTCCTCACACCTGGGCTCCTGTAACAGACGCTGCAGGGGCACTGCAAGGCCAAGGGCACCTAGAAAGAACTCCCTTTAGGAACGTTGTTAGGGTTACACAGCAGGATGGTTTTTCCTCCTGGGCTGGCTTGAACAAGAACAGATCCTGATGCAAAGGAGAAAAGAATGCAAATCCATGAGGAAAAAAAGACGTGTCAGGGCCACGGAGGAAGAGAGAGTCTCAGATAAATGGCTGCAAGTACCAGGGGGGGGCCACAGACAATGCATGGTGTTTGAAATGCTTCAGGAACTCAGTGTGTGTAGCTGTGAGCGTGTGTGGCCTAAGCTGGCTGCCCAGGAACTCGTTTCAGAAACATCTAGAATTTCACTATTCCTATTCAGTATGACCTAATTAGCAAAAGGCTTGCTTTTAAGGTCTGTGAGATATGATTGCAGGCAGCAGTTGTATTTTTTTTTAAATCCAGTTTATTTTTTTTTTAATTGCTTTATTCACGACACTCATAAAATGTATATGGGAAATATCTGAGTTGTCAATATTCAGATCAAAATTCTGCAACTCAGGTAATAACAACAGATTTTTTTTTTTTACACAAAATTTCCTACTTACCTTTTGGCAGTAACTTTTCAACTAGTTGCAGTGTTCATCCTATTGTCAGCCATTTTCATAGGCTGGGAAATATTGATGGAAAAAAATAAAACTCATGAACTACATCAAAAGAGCAGAACATTGCTTACAAACGACAAAGCAAAAAGTTTACTGCAATTACATGATTTGATTTTTTTCTTCTTCCCAGAGGGAAATCAGGCTGAGGGGAGGAAACGGGACGGAGTAAGATGGAGACTTGAAGGAAGGCGGGTGTAGGTGCTGAGCTAAGTGCTACTTAGGTGCAGGTGCTGAGCTAAGTGCTCCACAGATGGTGAGCGCTTATGAAGCTAACTTAGAGAGGGGCAGGGAGGAGAGAAGACCTGTGGGAAGACCCCATGGGGTTCCAGGAGAACAAATGAAGGACGTATTGACTGGTCTGCCCAGCTCCCTCAAGGCCAGTGGCGCGGAGTGGTGACCCATGCTGGGTTTTTTCTCGGTCTTCCTGGGAATCAAAGCCACATCAAAGAGGGAAGCACAGCAGCCTCAGCTCATGGATCCCTGCTTTGGAATGTAGGACTAATGAAAGTTCCAAGCTTTCTTTCAGCATTTGTTGAAACTGCATGTCTGTAGTTTAAAATAATTCTCTTACCAACGCTGGGGTTCCAAGTAGGGTCCCCACATCAGCATTTATACTTTTTTGGGGGGAGGATGGAGACAGCTAAATTCAGCATTCTGGATTCTGATTTGGGAGTCCACCATGTTGAACAGAATAAGAACCCTCACTATGAACTCTTTACAAGCAAAACAACAGTGTGTACCCAGAACTACAATCGTGATGTCACACTGACGGATTCCCAAGTCTGGCCGAGACTAGCGAGGGCAAGCAGGTGTCCTGGCTGGAATGTCTGGAAGTGGATTATTTCATCCCATGTCCAGGAGCACGTGCTGGACTTGGACTTCCCAGGCCTCCCAGACACTCCCTGACTCAGCATCCACCATAGCAAGATTTACAGGAGACTTAGGGAGGCCGCTGGTCACAGGGCTTCTCAGAATCTCCCCTCAGGAACTTCTAAAAATCCCATCCTACTCTCCACCTCTGTCAGTTAAGTCTAGACCCTCTGAAGTGGGTCCCTGGGCATACTTAGCTGTGAAGTCTCCCCTGGGTGCCACCAATGTGGAGAATCACTCAGCCAATGAAACTGGAGGCGCACACATTTGGTATAGCAGTTCTAATGCTTGGCACACCTTCATGTCAGAGTGCCCAGATCCCAGTGCAAACTCCACTATTTTTTTTAAAGATTTATTTATTTTTATTGGAAAGGCAGATATGCAGCGAGAAGAGACAGAGAGGAAGATCTTCCGTCCGATGGTTCACTCCCCAAGCGGCTACTACGGCTGGAGCTGAACCAATCCGAAGCCAGGAGCCAGGAGCTCTTCTGGGTCTTCCACACAGGTACAGGGTCCCAAGGCTTTGGGCCATGTTCGACTGCTTTCCCAAGCCACAGGCAGGGTGCTGGATGGGAAGTGGGATCGCCAGGATTAGAACCAGCGCCCATATGGGATCCTGGTGCATTCAAGGTGAGGACTTTATCTGCTTTGCTATCACACCAGGCCCACAAACTCCACTCTTCATTCTAGCCTCTTGTCATTGTGTACCCTGGCAGGCAGCAAATAGCAGTTTAAAGCTTGGGTCCCTACCACCTATGCAAGAGAACTAAATTGAATTTTCAGCTTCTGGCTTTGGCATGGCCTAGCCCCAATTGTTGCCAGCAGCTCAGATAGTTGGGTCTCTGCCACCCATGTTGGACATCAGGATTGAGTTCTCTGCCCTTGGTTTTTTGCTTGGCTCAGTTCCAGCTGTTGCAGGCACTGGGAAAGCGAACCAGCAGATAGAATTAATTTGTCTTTCAAATGAAATAAAACTGTATTTACTTAGGCCCGGCGGCGTGGCCTAGTGGCTAAAGTCCTCACCTTGAATGCACCAGGATCCCATATGGGCGCCGGTTCTAATCCCGGCAGCTCCACTTCCCATCCAGCTCCCTGCTTGTGGCCTGGGAAAGCAGTTGAGGACGGCCCAAAGCCTTGGGACCCTGTACCCCCATGGGAGACTCGGAAGAGGTTCCTGGCTCCTGGCTTCGGATCGGCACAGTACCGGCCATTGCGATCACTTGGAGAATGAATCATTGGATGGAAGATCTTCCTCTCTCTCTCCTCTCTGTATATCTGACTTTGTAATAAAAATAAATAAATCTGTAACAACAAAAAAACACCTGTATTTACTCGAAAACAAGGTAGTGGCAAACTCCTCTGACCACTTGCTAAGGAAGCTCCTTTAGGTAAAGAGGTTTTAAATAAATTTGAGAAAAGTGGATCTCCAGGTTTACAACTGGGAAATCAGGCTGGAAACAACAGCATCCTGGCCCCGCAGCCTGGCCGAGGCTCAGGGGTTCCGGCGAAAGCACATCAGACTGAAGGTGGGAAGCGCCAGGCAGCAGCGTCAGCTTAAGGAGTCAGCCTGGTCCTGAGGTAGTGAACAGACGTCAAACACATTGCAAGATGCTGCTTCAGAATGAGGGTTATACACTTGTCAAAATTAAGCATGCTCTGAAGAATACTACATAAGTGGGATATTTAAAAGACCTTCGTAGTCCTACTACTCAACTCCTACTTGACGCCAGGTCCGTTTTAGCCAACACCTGGTGTTAGCATGGAAATGACAAGTCAAGGCCTCTCGCCATAGGTCTTGCGATCTTTCTGCCTCCTTTAACAGAAATGCATTCTTTCCCTGGCACAGGATGCCTTGAGTGACTCATTACCTCTCCCAAGTCCTTTGGGCTCTGGCAATATTTTGCAAAGAGAGTGAGGTTTATGGTTGGTGAGGCTGTGTATGGCTCAAGTCCAAGAGATATCATTTACAATGCAGTTTTGCCAATGAATTGACTGACTTTGGGTCAACTTAGTGAAAACAGGTCAATCAATAATATTGTGATTTTGTTTGTAGCTGTTAGAGGACCAGGCATGGAGCAGTAATACTACATCTTTGTAGGGCAAAATGATACTTGAAATCCTTGCTATGCGTGATTTGATTAGGTTGAAATGAGTTGACCCCCAGTTAATTTTTGTTTTCCTCCTGGGAGAACAGAAATATAGCCAGTCTCTGAAACATCATTAAGACCAGTTTTTAGAGCGCGCCTTACCAGGTGGGACACAGGTCTACTTCAAGGTCACAGAATGTCTAACGCGTGCTGTGGTTCACCTCCAGTTATCCACTTTGGCTTTTATTCTTTCTCAAATGCAGGCAATTCTATTTCCTTGCATTGCGAAGGACTTGCCAGTAGAAAGACAACTGCAGATGGTCACACACCCACTGTGAAACATGAAAACAAAACAAACATCAGAAAAAAGAATCCAAGAATCTGGTGCTGTGCTGAGGAGCAGCCCTCAGCTGTGCACCAGGCTGCCTCGGAAGGCAATGAACTTCAGGGTGTTGAGCAGTATACATTCATAGATCAAATAACCACATCCTAGAATATTTTTTTAAAATCTCGCTCCGATAGATGGGGCCAAAAAAATGGAAACCACCTAAGTGGCCATCAGCTGATGAGTATGTGGTACTTACCTGTACACAGTGTAGTATCCCACCCTGGAAAGAGATGGAGGTCACAAGGATACGTGAAATTATCCAGTGAAATTATAAGTGAAATTAGCCAGATAAGAAGGACAAACACCATATGATCTCTCTCGGGTGGAATCTGGAGGAGGTGAACTCTTAGAGGTCGGTGGGAGAATGCGGATTCCTGCAGGCTCCCCTGAGAGGGTGACAACGGGGAGGGATGGGAAAAGGCTGATGACCAACTTCTAGGTTAGAATCAAACTAGAGAAGTTGTGCTGTTCTGCACAGGAGGAGGGCTACAAGCAGCAACAATGTCCGGTGTGCTTTGGAAACAAACTGCAAAAAGCAGAAGAGGATTTTGAATGTTTTCAGCCTACAGAAATGGATGAGAGATGTTTACCCTGATTTGAACATTACACAGTGTATACATGCATCGAGACATCACATGGGACTCCATAAATATAAATACCGAAAGTGAAACTTAATCCAAGCTCCTTAAGAGGTAAAGCTCCTGAAGACCTAGTTATAAAGGTTGTAATTAATCACTACTGAAAGGACTTGTTGTCCATCCACACAGCTCATATACTCAGAAGCGGTCCATCTCCTCCCAGAAGAAAGCCGCTGGCAGCTCTTGTTCCCTGGTGCCCTGTTGCAAAGCTCAGCAGCACCTCATCCGAACAGGCAGCTCAAGGCCCTGAGCAGAGTGGAATGCATTTCATGTTCCCCAGCTCTCTCTTTCCCAGAGTCAGGTCACAGCCAAAGCCAGAAGGGCCAGTGAGTTCACACAGGTGTGCAAAGTGATGGCCAGTCAGCCAAGACAGTTACGGATAGGTTGAATATTCTAACACTGCGTGGCTTCCTTGTGGGTTGCGTTCTTCTTCACAACCCACAAGCACCCTCAAGTAACCATCCCAGCATTTGTAATTGCCCCTTTATTTCTAGCAAGTCTCTGTTCTCAGCCTTACGCTCAGATGGCCTGATGAGGCCATTGTATCTACTAATCTTCATTTACTGGGCAAGGAAAATTGTCTATTTGCTAATGTGTTTTCCTGCAAATGATCCAGATTTTGCTTTTTTCTGCAAAAGCACCATTATTCATACATATATATATATGTTAATTTCTACCTAACGGTCATTTTAGTTGCAGCCGACCTTTTGTCTCTGCGGTGGTTCCATAATAAGTCATCTGTACACATGATTTTTGATCCAAAGTGTATTTCAGGTCTATTACAAATCACTCCCCAATGAGATTCCCTTTGATGACTTTGACCTTGTCCTCCTATACCCTCACCAGCACAATGCAATGTTTTTTTCATTTTGCTGTTTTGCTTGATATTTCATCAATCATAAGATTAATTATTTGAAAAATCTGAGGAATCATTTGTGTTTCTCTGTAAACCTTCCATATTTATATTCTTTCCTATTGTGAACTTACTGATTCATAACCATTCTCTATATGTTAATTTCCTACTTTAATGTGCATTTAAATGACAAACATTAAATATATTTTGTTAATGTAAAGGATTTTTTTCCTATATAAGTTTTAAATTCAGCATGCTGAAATAAAAAGCATTTGGTGGCTCTAGGATTTTGATACCTTCTCAAATTATTTTAAAATTATTTTGTGTTCTTTTTTGCTAAAAGATTTAATGATTTAGCATAGGGTCTACTTGTTTCCTGCACTGATCATTTACTTTTGGTGGAAAGAGTAAGGTTAGAATCCAATTTTTGCCCCAGTTGTTTCCCCAGCATCATTGCTTGAGCCTCTACCTGCCCTGCCTTTAACAAATTCTTGACTGCTTTCATGTTTGACAGAAACAAGTTGTCACAAATCACTGAGCTTTTATAATACTTAATATCTCACAAAGCCGATCTTTTTCCCTTCAATTTTGGGATGGTTTATTTTTCAGAATGTCTGTCTGCCCTTACGTATTGTTTTCACATGTGAATTCAAGAATTCCAGTATGATATTGATTGCCCAGAGTTTTTGTGATGATGAAAGTTTATGAATAATTACCTTCTGATGCCCACTCGTCCCACAGTGGACTTCTCCATCTCAAGATGCGAAACAATCCAAAGAAGCTCCCGAAGCTAATGTTAGAACCGCCCGGGGGAAATCAGAGCCTGCAGATTCAATGGGTTACAAATGGGATTGGCAATTCCGCATTTCTAGCCAGCTTCTGGGCAACATGGCTGGTCCCTGGATCGCTGAGTGGCAAAGAGAGCCTCAGCCTTAAAACATGACACTGAGTGTTCAGCCGGTGCCTCCTCTAACACCCCTTGGCACCTACTGCTTTTTATGGAAGTAGCTCTTTAACAACTTTCTCAATTTATTTTGGTCCTTGACCTAAATACATAGGTGCCTCTCATAGCACTATGTCCCAGACTTAGGGAGCCACACACAACAGAGCACCACACCTCCCAAATTTTCCAGCATCATTCATTGACAGACTCACCATTGCATGATTATTTTGGCCATCCCCAGGTGGCCATCCCTGCCGGTGGATCCCTGGAAATGCTGTTTTCACCTTATCTGGCAAACTGGGAGCTCGTGTCTCAGCCCGTGAGCATCCGGCAGAAGCATCCAGATGAAGTCTGTGGCTTGTCACCAAACGCCCTGTGTAGGAAACACATCACTTAAATACCAGTACTGTCTCACTCCCTTGACACCTTTGCTTGATGGTACACGCTCTGCATGGATGATTCCGAGATAGGAGTCAGGGTTACATTCTTGTTTCTGCTCTTGAATTTCATGCCTGAGAGCAACAGCAAAGGCTTTTTGAAGATTTATTTTTATTGGAAAGGCAGATTTACAGAGAGAAGGAGAGACAGAAAGATCTTCCATACGCTGGTTCATTCCCCCAAGTGGCCGTCACAGCCAGAGCTGAACCAATCCAAAGCCAGGAGCCAGGAGCCTCCTCTGGGTCTCCCATGTGGGTGCAGAGTCCCAAGGCCTTGAGCCATCCTCGAAGGCCCTCCCAGGCCACAAGCAGGGAGCTGGACTTTTCCAACTTTTTCATAAGGAATTATTCATCCCCATGGCTGCTAAAGTCAATTCAATGCTTTTTTTTTTTCACACTCGACATGAATGAGAAGCAGAACCACCAAAGCAGCACGTAGCTTTTGCAAGTTTATCACATTATGACGATGGGCGCTGGCACCAGGGAGTACACATGACAGAGGATCCTGTGTGTTCCAAGACATTCTGAGATGACCAGGAGCCATTTGGCCCATCAAAAAGCTAAGCCAGTTGCCTTGTGAGGTCTGAGGTTAATTCAGGAGGAAAAACACCTTAAAACATAATGACAGGCTATTTAGCGCAGGGCTTTTACCTTCACGTTCTGAAGTCAGCTTTCTGGAAGAAAATAGTCTTGGGATTGGAATTATTAAATTTTCACTTGCATTAATGCAGCTGAAAAGAGTATTTCAAAACCAATAGCTCTACTGGGCATGGATGAAAGGCTTAAAATAAACGCAAAATTAATTTTTCAAAGCTCATTAGGTTTGCTCAGCTCCACCTGATGGTAGACCACGCGGTGGAACCAGCATCTCTCGGCAGGCCATAAGATGACTGCGCTCCATGTGGCCTTGTGAACACGTAGGAATACATGGGCTCCATGTCACACTTTACTGGAGTAGCAGGGATGGCACAGCCACCCCGCACACCTTGGCAGAGCCAGTCCCAGCCCACAGAGAGCAGGGGCGTATGCTTCAGTTAATACAACAGTTTATGCAAGATGAGATGGTCTGGAACCAAGGAGCAATCTTCTCTAAAATACAACTTTTTTATTCATTGCACTCTCTGAACAGCAAAGGCCAAGCAGGACTATTTCACTATTCCCAAAAGACCCACCCGGGTCAGGGACAACTTACGGATTTCCACTCAAAGCGACCTATGAGCAGCCAAAGGAGCCCTTTTGTCCTTCCTGGCTGCCAAAACCGTGACACGTGCTCCCCCAAGCTCCCCCAAGCTCCCCCAAGCTCCCTCAAGCTCCCTCAAGGCTCCAGCCGTTGTGGTCACTTGGAGGGGTGAATCAGCAGATGGAAGATCTTCCTCTCTGTCTCTCCTTCTCTCTGTATATCTGACTTTCCAATTACAAATAAATAAATCATATTAAAAATATTTCCAGTCTGGGCTGGGGGACTCTGACACTGCACACCCCCACCCACACATGACTGTTCAACAGGAAACAATTGTTTCCAAAAAAACCCAATAAACTCCAGCACAGTGAACACAATATTTTTTTAAAAAACACACTGTTCACTCTCATATATGCCCTCGAGTGCCTCAAAAACCAGAGGAGCCTAAGTGACAACAACATAACATCCTCCCCTCCCTGAGCATGCTTTAGAGAGCTGATGTGTGCTTTAGTTTTAAACCAGGAAAAGTATCCAAAGACACAACCAACAGAACTGTTTATTAGACTTCAACTGCTTTATGGTGCTTCAACTGCTCTAAAAATGAAGTAGCAGTGGGCTTTCCCTTACAACGAAAGATCCTAAAGAACTGCCAGAAATGAAAGCCGAGCGCCTTATTATTGTTTCACAACGCTGAAAACTCGAGCTCACGGACTGGAACTGTGGGGCGTTCTGTCATGACGATCATTGAAAGCACAAAATGATTTAGCCAAGACAAAAAAAAGTTCTGTGGATTATTCAGTTTCCCTCTCAGGCAACACACACACACGCACGCACGCATCGGATGGCCCAGGGTGTTTCAGTTTGCTGACTCAGGGAGAGGTGTGACTCCAGCACCCTGGCAGCCTGTCAGATGTGCGGACCCTCAGGTGCCCCGCCCCACCCAAGTCCGTCAGCCTTTGCATTTTAACAAGGTGCAGGTGATTTGCATCCAACTTACTGTTCGAAGCCTCTGAACCAGAGCACTGAGGAATCCATTTGCTTACTTTTCCCCTAAGACACATCAAAATGAGGCATATAGAGGGGTGGGAGAAGACCACCTCGAAAGGTATGGTAATTTTCCTAAGACAAAGAACCCACCCTTCACACAGTGCAGAAACACTCTTGTCGCCCAGACCCTGTATTTACAGAAAGTAATGCAACCTGAATGGCACGCAGCCAAAAAGCGCAATTTTCCCAACAGATTTGCTAGTTCCCAAACTTGTCATGCTCCCCCAGACATGGGGCTTCTCCACCCCTACACTCCTGCCCACATCACTGCGAGGCAGAGAGAGAAGAGATGGCAAACCTCACACAAGAACACTGTGACGTTGTTAACCTGTGACGTGCAGCCCCCTACCATGGGGCACCCAGGCCCTGGCTCTGCCACTCTTGGAGCTAGACTTGTCTGAGGACTTGCAGTGGGAGTCCTGGATGAGTTGTCTCAGCACCTGCTAGCCCTGACTCTGGCACCTTGCTGACATGTGGCCTGGACCCAGCCACCACCCAACTGCCCCCGCGGCTGCAGAAAGGGGTGCGGAGCTGCAGAATCTGTGGCAGCCGGCTGTGAGCTGGCATTCGGCCTAAGGGTTAAACAGCCTGGGTCTGGGTTCAAGACCCGGCTCTGCTAAAAGCTACCTCCGGATGCAGAGCCTGCAGGACAGCACGTAGCGGATGACTTCAGCAGCTCGGGCTCTGCTGCCTGCCAGGAAGGCCCAGCCTGTGTTCCCAGCTCCCGACTCTGGTGCAGCTAAGTTCCAGCTTTCACAAGCATATGGGCCATTGAACCAGAGTAGTGCACATCCCTCATTCCCGCTCGCTCTCGCTCAAATATTTATTATTATTACTGTAAAAGAGTTATTTGTTTTTATTTGATAGCCAGATATACAGAGAGGAAGAGAGAGAGAGGGAGCTCTTCCATCCACTGATTCACTCCCCAAGTGCCCACAACAGCCAAAGCTGAGCCAATCCAAAGCCAGGAGCCAGGAACTGCCTCCAGGTCTCCCACGCATGCGCAGGGTCCCAAGGCTTTGGGCCGTCCTCGACTGCTTTCTCAGGCCACAAGCAGGGAGCTGGATGGGAAGTGGAGCTGCCAGGATTAGAACCGGCACCCACAAGGGATCCTGGTGCATACAAGGCGAGGACTTTAGCTACTAGACTACTGCACTGGACCCTTAAATATTTTTTTTAAAAGATTTACTTATTTTGTTGGAAAGGCAGATTTGCAGGAAGAAGCAGAAACAGAGGGAAAGATCTTACATCCACTGTTCACTCCCCTAATGACCACAACAACCCAAGCTGAGCCAGTCCAAAGCCAAGAACTGTGACCGTCTTCCAGGTCTCCCACATGGATACAGGGTCCCAAGGGCTCGGGGTGTCCCGTACTGCTTTCCTAGGCTGCAAACAGGGACCTAGTCTGGAAGTGAAACAGCTAGGACATGAACCAGTGCCCATGTGGGATCCTGGCACTTAAAGGATTAATTTATTGAGCCTTCATACCAGCCCCGAAATGTCTGCTTTATTTAAAAAAATGAAAATACACAATGTTTAATTTGTGTCACAAAAATTCATCATCTCTTTCACATTCCAAATAAGACATTCTAGCTTCCTCGCTTTCTTTAGAGGCTGAGGTAAGAGGGTGCATGTAAAACCGACACAGGCCACATATTGACTGCCTGGGCAACAACCCGCTGTTGGTAAGAATTCTCTCTCCTGGAAATGTGAGCTGCAGTGTCCTCATTTCAAATAAAACAGTGACCCTTCTCTTTTCAGCGTCTTAGTCAATAACCTTATTCCTATTCCTTCTTGTGGAACATCGATCATAGTGAAGGCAAAAAAAAAAAAACTCATTTGAGAAAAAAATTTTCTTCTGTGAAACTCAGGTTGGAAAAGAGAGATTAAAGTGAAAAAGAAACAAAGCATGAAAAACAGAGCCCACAGACGGCAGCTCCTCCGGACTCCTGCACAAGAATGTTGTATTTAAATTCTAATTAATGGCAGTTTTGTTGAAGTGTCTCGAATTATCATCTAGATGCTGGTTTCCATGGAGATCTTTTTTCCTCTAGGAGATGTCAGATCCCATCTAATGTTTTGTCTGTAATAGCTGACAACCTGAAGCTTTCTGTGCCTTTCATTCTGAAGGGGTAGGAGAGAGGGAGAGATGATGTTAGAATATCAGGATTTACTTTCCTGTGCGCTAAACTGTGTTTTATTTGCAACTGGTTTCTGAGCCTGCAGTCCGCAATTACACATACTTTGAAACGTAGTAAATGAGAACTATAATCAAATTTATTTCCTATAGTTTTTTAAAAAAAAAGGTTTCACTCCTCCTTCTCCTACCCACTCAAGGGAGCAGACGAGCAATTGGATGCTGAAGAATTCAGATCCCTTTTGAATATTCTGTTCATAAAATTATCTTGTTAAGCAGTTTCTAGTACTGAAGCACCTGCCTTGAAACCTCTATTAATTTTTCAGTCTGTACATGTAATCAAAAATTATATGCTGACAATCAAGCTTTTCACACAATTAGCACTATTGCAGGCTGCCTGAGCGCATTTGCAGTAGTGAAAACCACTGTCTGTCTGCTGCATTGGCCCTTGAGGGGTTCCTATCATTTACCAAGGCAAAGTGGGGTTTCTGTACTTTGTGTTGCTTTAGATTTCTGGGTTTACTGCATTGCTCAGTGGATGCTACCATCATGCAGAAGTATCTGTTGTCCCATCAGTCCCTCCCCAGGTGTTCGGAAGCCATTCAATGACCCTGACCTTGCACCATGCACCAACCGCAGAAAGAACAAACAGACCAACTTGCTAGATTACTTTAGACCACGCGATGCTGTTGATCATGGGACTGATCCCTTCTCGCCAGAGACAGCTTAGTTTCAGCTTTCTGAAACCCGGCTCCTGGGGCCTGGTCTTATAACCTCAAAGAAGACTTTAGTTCTCCAAAATTGGATGGGTGTACCTATCTTTTAAGATTCACATGAAGACCCAAAAAAAGGGAATACATGAAAATGATTTAGAATGGTGCCTGACTTACAGGAACTACTGGTATTAGTGTTTCCTGAATAGCTTGTTCCTGAAAGCAGCAGAAATTGGTCCAAGTACTTGTGTTGCTGTCATCAATGGGGGGGAAGACCCATGTGAGTTTCAAGTTCCTGGCTTTGGCCTGGCCATTGGAGAAATGAAAAAGCAAACAGGAGTCTTCTCTCTCCCACCCTGAGTCCCCACACAACCTGCAACTCTGCCTTTGAAATAAAATTTTTTAAAAAAAAGTATATCCATCACAAGAGAACCAGTCACCTAGGTAGAGGCTGCTCTGGATACCTTCAGGAAAAGGGTAAGATTTGATGAAGGAAAGCAGAAATAAAACAGACAACCAGGCAGAGTGCAGTGTCCGGATCAGAAGAATCGTGCTCCCCTGCAGCAGTAGGGACCTGTGTGCCCAGAAGGTTGTGTTGCGTTAACAAAGTGTCCCATAAGGGAAGACAGAAAAGAAATTTGGCCCAAGGGAGACCTTCTTCCCATGCCAAGTGTTCAGATTGAGATCAGAGACAACGCCACCATATGTTCAAGTGTTTTCCTCTAGCTTAGCTCTTGTCATGCTCTAGTCATTTCAGGTCGCTTCTACAATTTCCACACCTTCCACTATGTGTTGGTAGCCTCGAGGGAAATGGGAAGAGGCCTACCACGTCTAAGCATCTGTGTTTTCCCATGCTTCTGTGGCCAAGATGCAATGGTCAGTAGGCTTCAGACCACAAAGGAACTGTGCCTTGGTCCACTAGCCATGCAACTTGAAGCAGGAAAGCCAACTGTCCCATACCACCATGAATATTATACAATAGACAAAACGATTGCAAAGGGTTGTCATCATACTTGATGTATTTTGAAGGCACACATTTATTATTGAAAGATTAAGAGATCTCTCTGCTTTACCAAAGATAAGAAATATGACCTACCTCCAAAGCAGTGCACCTTGTAAACATTCCCACGTAAGTGTACTAAAAGCACCTGGAACTCCGTATGTCCAATTCCCTTCACGTCTCCTCTGGCGGGTCCCACCCCAAGCCCCCTGAAAGGTGGAGCCTCAACTGCTCACTTGTCCCTTCCTGGCCTTCAAAAAGGCAGGGGAGCTCAGATTGACCTTGGAACCAACTTTACCTGGGTTCTAATTCTAGCCGGATCATGACAGGAACGTGGACAGCACAGGGCCCACAGGGGAGTAATCACAATATGAAAGGACCAGGAAGGGATGCAGGAGCTGAGCAGCCAGAGCAGACACTTTCAGGGCCAGCCTTGTGGCGTAGTGTGGGCAAAATGGCCACCAGAGACATCAGCATCTCATGTGGGCCCCGGTTGACATCTCAGGTGATCCACTTCCCATGCAGCTCCCTAATGTGCCTGAGAAACCAACAGAAGATGGCCCAGACCCTGGGTCCCTGCCATCCACCTGGGAGACCTGGAAGAAGCTCCTGGCTCCTGACAGCAGCCAGGTTCTGGCTGTTGCGGCCATTTGGGTAGTGAACCAATATAGAAGATATATCTATGTGCGCACTCACATGTATCAATTCTGTCTTTCCAGTAACTAAATCTTAAAGCTGAGGCTTTCATCTGCAAGAAACTGCTGACAGTCTGTATGGCATGGCTTATGCCAGGGAAGTATATACATTAATAACCAAATCTTACTGTGCCTTGATGGTGTGCGACTTAGAATGTGGTAACTACAAGGCCATTTCAGGCAATTCACTCTAAGTAGAGATATTCATAATTCAAACCACATCCATGCTTTAAATCAGTATTTGACTATATAAACCAAATGCTTTGACAGTCCCTGGAATAAACAGATTGTGTACATGAAATCAGAAACCTTACTAATGAAACATTTTGCCTATTTTATGGTCCATTGTGTTTTGCCAGCAAAAAAATAAAATCTGACCTGGTAGATATTCTACAGAAATTGGAAGAATGAATGAATGAAGCCATCAATAACATCTGTGAATATACTTCTTTAAAGACAGGCTGTTCCCCATTCTCGGGGACTGGGATGCTGGAGAGGCTGGATAAGGCTTCTCCCCTCCCCTCCCCTCTCCCCAGAAGTGAGAAGAAACAGGAAGTTTGGAAACCTTGGATTTAAAGGAGGACTCTATTATACATTTTTTCTGTAAGCCATTTTTAGTCAGATAGGAAGAGTTTATGATTACTGTAATGACAGCAAATAAGTATAGCGATGAAAGATCTTGGCATTCCTGGACTAACATCTGGAACTTTGAGTATCAATCCAGTCTATTCCAGAAAATACTGGGGCGGAATGGCCAAGTGAGCTAATAGGACAGCAACTGATTACTCTTAGCTTTGCAGCGGCTCTGCCTGTTTCCTTTAGCTACACTAAAGCCTTAGCTACACTTAGGCTAAGACCAGGTAAAGCTGCTAGCTCCAAAAATCACTTTTGTAGTCACTAGTTTGAAGAATACATTGAGTGCTCAGGATTTGTGCCTGTGCCTGTAGGTCTGAATGACACCAACAGGAATATATACATCCAGAAAAGAATGAGTCCTAAGTAAGAATGTCAAGTCCAAGGAAGCAAGGATTCAATTGACATACTGATAGAATCCATAATCTCCTTTTTTCCATGGGAACAGAATGAGGAAGAATTCTACCCACCTTTTTCATTATCCTGAGATTCGTAAAGACTATAACCTGGTAATAGATTAGTAAAAGGCGAAAAATTTATACGATCTGAAGAGAAACCAGAATATATGTAACCTGGTAATAAATTAGAAAACTCAGTGTTGTCAGTCTAGCACCACCATATCTGCTTTCTTAGGCACACATTTAATTATCCCGAAGAACTACTTTGAAAATATTTTTTTTATCTTGAGTTGGTACTGCCATCCCAGTAACCATGGCTGTGCTGGAGACCAGGGAGAGCTGTTTCTGTAAGATTGACCTTAACTTCTCAAATTCAAGTCCAACTCAAGTGAAACCATTTCGGAATGTGAATTAGCCTTGCATGAATTATAACAGATACTCGGCCGGCCTAAGGCCTGAGGATTAGCCTTCTGTGTATTTGACATTTTTATATCTTAGCCAAGCATCTAAATGGAATACACCTGATACTCATTTTCTGTCAAACAGAAAATTGGTAAGACTGACCATTGCTGTCTCAGCTTTTACAAAACACTTTCCCCTTACAAGTTCTAAAGTATACAGTATTCTGCCAAAGCTGTGTAAAACAGTAGGTTCATGAAATCATTGCTTTTTAAGCTAATGCTGTCAGCTCTACAGAGCTCTTCTACAAAGACCACCAGCTGTAAACCAACAAAGGCGAAGGGAGGCACATTTCAGCCATATGGGAGAAAACTCATTTTAATCAGTAAAAGCCATGTATCAGTGGAACTGGAACAGAGCAGCTCAGTGGGTTCTAGAATTCTCTACACCTCCTCCACATGAGCAGCAGTGTTCCTCCTACCAAGAGCGAGAGTGGTCATATGGACCCACCCATCCTGTTGTTCATTTACAACAAGAAGCGTGAGAAGGATCGTAAGAAACAGATATCAAACTGTTTGGGATTGATGGTAGACTTACGGGATGCTTCCTTTCTTTCCGCACAGCCAGTGCCGATTTCCCATATAATCCAGGACAAGGGCAAGCCATCAGAAATGGGGTCAACAGAAACTCAGCTATCATTGGAGGTAAGTGGAAGATACAACAAGCTTTCACATGGCTGCTCTCCGGCAGAAACCGATTTTTTCAATACAGTAACAGTCTAGCACAAAATAGTGACATAGATATTCATGTCATTCATTTTGCTGCTTCATGTGGCATAAGATTGCAAAGTATAGTAGGGGAGAAACTGAAAAAAAAAAAATATTGGTGGTAAGCTAAGCAAGAGCTGAATATGTAAGCAGGCAAGAGCGACAACAGCCAGGACATTTCTGCGTCACCTCCTCTTTTTTCGCTCTCTTTTCTTACATCCAAAGTGATCCAGGTTCGTTTCCTATAGAACTGGGAATGGGGACAGGCATGGAGGCCAGTGGTCCAGATGTTCCCACGGTGTAGCAGAGTGCTGGATTTAATACCCAGCTCCTACTTCTGTTTCCAGCTTCCTGTTAATGCCAACCTTGGGAGGCAGGGGAGAAAAGAAATAATTGAGTTCTTGACCATCCACATAGGAGATTGGGATTGACCTCTGGGTCCCCATCTTTAGCCCAGCCCAGTGTGTCACTGGGGAATCTGGGAAGTGAATCAGTGGGTGGAAGCTCTATTGTATGTCTATCTGCCTGTCAAAAATTTCTAAAATTATTTTAAAGGAGAATAAATTTGAAGCCTGTTTTTAATTATCTTAATAAAAATGAGAAAATAAGCCAGATCATCTAAAATACTCCAGTCTTTGCTTCTTACCACGGATAGTTGCAGAAAAGTCTGACTACTAGAGCTGTCCCACATGTTGAACAATGACATCTTTTTTGCCCACTGCCCTGTCCCCCTCTTCCTTCAGCTTCTTATCCCAAAAAGCTGTTTCCTTCCTAACGTGCAGCTACTACTTTAGTACACACACCAAAGATTTAAACTCTGACAATGAACATGGATTTGGCAGAGTCCTTTCCCACAGGAAGAAAGCAGGCACCTACCAGGGAATTTCAACAAGTCTGTGAAATAATAAATTTAAGAGAGAAGTTTATTTTGCTGTAAATTTTTAACAGCCATGTACCAAATCCATGAAAATGGATATTATGAAAAACCTGTGCATGGGTTTGCAAATTTTTGCACCAAAATAGATGTGTTCACAAACGTTTTGAAGTATGAATATATAATTAGTATAATTAGTATGAATATAAAATTAGAATGCACTCAACATTGTGCTTAAGTTACATTGTAAAAAAAAATTGTTATAACCTGATCAAGCTCCCTCCTGGTCTCATTGTGTTTTTTTGCTGTAAAACCAACTTTATCAAGGTATATCGTGCACTTATAAGTGTAAGAGCTCAATGATCTTTGACAAATGCATTCACTCATAACCACAAGGTACAAAATATTTTTCATCATTCTTAATGCTCTGTCTTTTTGGAGATTCTTCCCTTGTCCCACAACTCCTCCCCGACCCCCAGCCAAGGCAACCTCTGATTTGCTTTTACTACAGATTCATGTCTCTTAGTTTCATAAATTGGTCCTTATTTCCTTTATTCAGCTTTGTGAAATCTAGTCACTCTGAAGCATGCTTCAATTGGCCATTTATTGTTGCTGCCAGCTTGTATTCCATTGAACAAATTGTTGCAATTTATCTGTTCACCCATTAATAGATATTTGGCTTATTTCCAGATGTGAGCTATTATGAATAAGGTTGCTAGGAATATTCTTGTATAAATCTTACAAGTATAGTTTCTGCTAAGTAATTACCAGCTGTGCAATTCCTGGTTATTACAGAAAATAGATATGCAGATTTTTTTTAAAAAGTTGCCAGCTTTCCAAAATGATGGAAACTTGTTCAGTTCCATGACCAATGTTTGAGAAGCCAACTTGTTCTATGTATTTCCAACACTTAGAATAGTCATTTTTCTAAATTTTAGCCACTCAAGTGGATCAGTAGTAATGTCTCCATGGTTCTGATGTGCAATTATCCAATTATTAGAAATGCTAAGCACTTTATGCTCATTCTGATTTTAGTATCAGGGTAACACTGGCCCTATAATATCTGAGTATTGGTTTTTCTTCCTATATTTTGATATAGGCAAGTATAGAATTGGCATTATTTTCTTAGGCCAAGTTTGTGGATAGTACTGCTCATGTCTTCTAAATTCTTCTGGAATTTAATTGTTCTATTTGTTATTGACAGAACAATATGAAATATCCAAGCATCATCGTGAACTGGTCAGATTCAGCCAGTTTCCATCAGTTTTTGCTTCATTTAAATTGGAAATATATCTCATATTATTTATGTCACCTTCTTGATAGTTTACTCTTGTCACCATGAAATGTTTTATTCCTAGCAACCTTGTACTGACTCATTAATATGGCTACTTCAGTCCTGATCAGTGTTGTGTAGTATATAATTTTTCACTTCTTTGACTGTTTAAAGTTCATGTCTTATAGATATCACAAACTTGATTCCTATCATCCACTCTTTCCTTATTCAGAGCATTTTTATGTATATTTATTTATACCTGACCTAATCTGTATCGCTCCATTCAGTACATTTTTGTGTCAGATATAATTGTGAATCTTAGCTCTACAAGTTCCCTTTGGTTTCATTTGAAACTTCCATTTTGCTACGCATCATGACAATTTCCTTTCAAGCCTCTAAACAAATTAAAAACTATTATCTTAATATTACCTGCTCATCCCATTATCTGTCATTTCTGGATCTCCTTCTAACTGATCACATTTCCTGCAGCCGAGTGACATTTTCTGACCTTTTTGTTTGTAGTCTGGGTCACGTTTTGTCAGATGCCTGACACCATTAATGTTACCCTTGAGTTCTAATATCTTATTGTCTTCCTTGATAAGCACTGAAGTTTGCTTTGACAATTAACTTTTTTTACCATGTGATATGTTTCAGTCTCATTCGAAAGCCTTTTGGGGATGGATCTAGTACAGCCTCAATTCTAGTCCTGCCTTCCCACCTCTTCTATAGCCCGCATGTGATGCCCTTGCTGTTCAGTGAGGTCCCCGTAGAAACTGTTAGAACATGAACATCTAGCTACTTTCTGACCTGCTGGCATGCCATCACCTAGTCACAGATCCAGGGAGGTTTCTGGTGCTTCTGTAAACCCCTTCATGCCAGAAACAGAAGGCTCATCTGTGTCATTGCGGAAGTCCCTAGTCTCACATAGGAAACAGCCATGGAGGGACAGTTCCCCTTTGTTAATTAACCGCTGGTGTTTCTGTCCCCACCAGGGGTCATCGCTGTAGTCATTTTCACCATCCTCTGCACCTTGGTCTTCCTCATCCGGTACATGTTTCGTCACAAGGGCACCTACCACACGAATGAAGCCAAGGGGGCCGAGTCCGCCGAGAGCGCCGACGCTGCCATCATGAACAATGACCCCAACTTCACAGAGACCATTGATGAGAGCAAAAAGGAATGGCTCATCTGAGGGCTGGCTTACTTGGCTAGGGGCTGGGGAGGGGGGCGTCCTGAGGGAGGAGGGGAGGGCCAGTAGCACCCTGCTTCACACTCTAGAGCACATCCTCCAATACCAATCAGCACAAGCTGGGGGTGGGGGGGCAAGCAACACGAGATTCTTGACTGACCACCACACACACAAAAAATACTTTTTAATATTTATAGCCGAGTTTCCCCTTCTGTATCCAAACAAAATACAAAAAAAAAAAATGCTTTTAGAGTTTAAGCAATGGTTGAAATTTGTAGGTAATACCTGTCTTATTTTGTGTGTGCTTAGAGGTGTTCTAAAAACCCATGGTAGCAGGGCAAGTTTTCTACATTTTTAAGAGCCCTTAGAAAGTGGATATTTTTTTCTCGAGAAAAGCCGATGCACATAACTCTACATGGCCTCCAACATTCTCTTCTTTTTTGCATATCGTCAACTTGGAATGGGCTATTGTAGTCACGACTTCATGTTTATACACTGTTTCTTTGGATGTTCTAGCAATTGGAAAAGGGAAGGGCACAAAAGAACCAACTCTTTGCCCGTTTTCAGAGACCTCCCTCCGTCTATGCTGGCTGAGGGTTCCGGCCCAAGACCAGCAGGACAAAGCAGAGAGGGTGATATTGCGTGTCATGCGTTAACACACAGCTGGAGAGAAGCATGAAACAGCCAGGAGAAGTCGTGTACCGTGAGATTGTTGATTTTTATCTTTCACTGAATTCTACAAGATAATATTGTTCCATGTATGTAGTCTTAGGCTTACTTAATATCTGTAAGTATCAACTATAATACTGTGGTGAGCAGCTGTTCAAAGATTTTTCCTCTGTCTTATCTACAACGTATTGGACCACATGATATGTGTAGAAGCACCTCCAGGAAGAATGAGAGCCAGATGGTATCGTTTGTTTGCTTTTTTTCAATAGTTACAGCAAAACTATGGACACTTTCTAATGAATGCGTAACTTAAGTGTTTTTATTTTGCTTTAAATCCCTAGTTTTTCCGTTCCTGTGACAAAATCCTACCACTGTCCTGTGACAGGACATGACACAATAAAGCCACGTTCTTCTAGCTCCTGCTCTGGAATCATATGGAAAACACTGCCATACTTTAAATCAGCTAAACCACGTGTTGTTCCATCCAAAACAGACACTGCCGTGAATCAGGGATTTCTATAACAAACACATTTGAACCTCAAGTTCATCCCAAACCTGGTTACTGATTGTTGCTTCTCAGAGAATGGACCACGTCCAGCTAATCACAGCTCTGAGCTTAAACAGGAACCTTGACCAACTTACGCCAATAAATAACTCATTTGTATTTCAAAAGAATAGACTTCGTGTGGACAAATAGGGACAGTGCTCTCCACTGAAAGTTCCCCAAAGCATTACATTTATTTATTTTAAAAAGATTACACAAATTACTTCTGGAAAGACTACGATCTGTTATCACGATTCTCCATGCCTCTTAATTAAATTTGAAAATGATGTTTAGCCTCCAAAGTTGAAGATAATTCAAAATGAATTAAATATGAAACCGTCCCCCCTTTCCCTCCCCTTAAGAGAACGAGATGTGATTAAAAAGGTATGGGTGCTGTTTCCCCCATGGCCTGGCGAGATGAAACGGACATCCCCATCTGTGAGAAGTGTGTCTCATACTCTGCAAGATGCTCAGCATGCCTAAGTTATTGAGGATCTCAACTTGCTGAGTGACGGAACGCACCATCCCCAGCTGCCCACAGCCCACTAGGATGGCACATCCCAGAGGAGACACCAGACCAGCTGCTCTTCATCCGAGTCAAGGCAACAGAACCAAAGGGAATCCCAGTTCCCTTTCCGGTTGGCTGGTAGACCTCAGGCAGTCTGACTAAAAGCCTTAAAGAGGTCTGGATCGTTTTTCCCTACATGACATTTTAAATGGGAAAGTATTTTTTTTTTTTTTTTTTAGTCTTGGTAGCTTATTTATTTAATTTGAAGGCAGAGTAATGGGGAGAGAGAGAGAGAGAGAGAGAGAGAGAGAGAGAGAGAGAGAGAAAGAGAGAAAGAGAGGGAGGGAGGGAGGGAGGGAAAGGGAAGGGGAGAGAAAGAGAGAGAAAGAAATAGTTTCCATTTGTTGATTCATTCTTTTTTTTTTTTTAAATTATTTATTATTTAACTTCAGTAATTACATTGTATTATGTGACACAGTTACATAGATACTTGGGTTCTCCCCACCCCTCCCCAAACCCTCCCACCATGGTGGATTCCTCCACCTTATTGCATAACCACAGCTCAAGTTCAGTTGAGATTTCCCCATTGCAAGCGTATACCAAACATAGAGTCCAGCATCTTATTGTCCCGTCAAGTTCAACGGTTTCTTAGGTATACCCTCTCTGGTCTGATGACATAGCCAGCAGAGTATCATCCCAGTCAATTGAAAGCTCCAACATACCATCAGCAAAAATTTACATCATTATGGAATTAATTGACATAGTAATGAGTAACCAATATGTTAAAAGTAAATGCGGGTTCCCAGCCACCTTCTGTGACCACCTCACCTATACTTCAATTTTAGTTTATACACAACATATAACATTCAAAACATAACATGTTATACATAACATCATATCATCTTAAATTAAGGCAAACATGTGGTATTTAACCTTTTGGGATTGGCTCATTTCCCTTAGCATTATGGTTTCCAGTTTGGCCCATTTGGCCACAAAGAACTGCATTTTGTTTTTTTTAATAGCTCAGTAGTATTCCATGGAGTAGATGAACCATAGCTTTCTTATCCAATCCTCTTTTGATGGGCATTTTGGTTGTTTCCATGTTTTTAGTATTTAATACGAAACAAACAAACAAAAACCAGCAAACCCTAACATTCACAACTGACATGTTGAAAGCAAAAGCTATTTTGCTTAACAAAGAGGCCTCTGCTTAAGGGTTCTTTTATGCATTGTCAAGTTGAAAAAAAAAAAAACAATTCTCAACATAGTAATTTAGAAGTGTTTGATATTTTAAACCTATTTTGCAAATGTTATTTCTGTGTGTAACAAACGATGATGCCAGATAGAAATGTATCATTTCTCACATTTTCCTGATAGCTTAAGTCTTTGTCCCAACACATTTCCTTTCTTCCCCAAAAGATCAGAGGCCTAAAACCACACAACCAGCCCCTGACATGGAAACATCCTTACCCTTTCAACCTCCCTCCACTTGTTGCCCCTTTCTGTCACAAAATGTACAAAGCTAAGATTCAACCCTTTTCTCATCCAACTTGCACATCTAGGGCACTAAGAGGAGCAGAACAGGAGCAGTAGCTAGCCCTGATCAACACCAGTTAAGACAGAGAGAGGTCTGACACTTCCTTTTCCCCAAGAAAGTTACAACATGGTGGGGGCGGGGCAGACAGGATGCAAAATGATGAGGTATGAAGCAGTTAAGTTAAATGCCAAGTGTTGGGAATCTTGTTCTGTCGATTGGGGTGATGGGTTTCAACAAAATTCCTATAACCTTTTATGAAGGCCCTATCCATTGGGTCGCCATAAATGGTAACTAATTTATGCAAAGAATGACTTTTCTGTCACTCCCTCCCTGAACAGAGCACAAAGCAGCTCCGAGAGCTGTGACATTCTTTCCTAAGCTCCACACCTAAACACTTTGTCATTCATTCCCCACAAAATCCTGACATATCAGATCCATTCTCAAGCGAGCACAAAGGTGAGCGGTAGCCTCTTGAAATAAATATAAACTCAAACCACAAAAACCAGGACGCTGCTTTAAAGTCACGAGGAACATGGGTGGCCAAGTTCAGAGTTATCTGCGCAGGAAAAATTCTTCATGTCCAAAACCCCTATTGCCAGAAGCAAGGAGTATAGGACTTGGAACACAACACAACCTTCCCTAGAGCTCAAGAATGCCAGCCCAGGCGGTGGAGCCCTTTTATGGTGAAATATTAAGAAGGGGAAGAGAATAACTTTAAAATGTGTTTCTCCAGTGGCTTGCAACCTGCTGCTCCAAGAAAGCGCCCTTGGAAGGGCTGAGATTTGTTAGCCAACTTCCTGTCGCTCTGCATTTGACCACTGTGCCCTTTACTAACAACAGCAGGAATTCGAAGCACAAGAAAAAGGTCCTGGCCCAGGCCAGGGAGCAAACGTCAATGGTATTGTTGAGCATCCTTTGGGCAGCCACCCGGGCAGATGACACAAGCACTCCATGGGAAAGCAAACAGCTACTGGATGGGAAAATGCAAGAAACTTGTATTTCCTTCTGGGTTGAAATCTGTTTTTTTTTTAATCTCCCCTCCTCCGTGGCATAGTCTTCTCAAAGCGTAACCATTCAGTGAGCCCTTTAAGTCACACACCTCCACACGAGCAACACTCAATCTGAAGCCCTTCTCTCCCTTTCACCATGTCACGAAGCAATTTTCATGAGTTACAATTATCAAACGAAAGTCAAGTTCAATTACACGGCCTCATTTGCCAGTCCCTGTGGAACTGGCTGATCCCAAAACAAGTAAAACAAAAACACACAAGTGATTTCAACTAAAAACCCATGAGAATCTTTTACAATGTATGAGTGGAGCATGGGAGCCATTTACAGAGTCCTGTTTCTTTCTCTTTCTCTCTCTCTCAGAATTGCCATGTGACCTTGGCCAAGTCTGCCCTTCTGTCCCTGTCTGCTTTGTACTTAGACTGAAGCTGTCTTCCCTCCTGTATAAGACTCTTGTGAGGTGTCACTGATTCTTCTCTACAGAATACTTTGAAAAAGTCAGGGGAACCTAGTGAAAGGCTTACTCTATGGCTGGAGGATTTAAGTCACATAAAAAAAAAAAAAATCCTTGATCAGCAATGTGGAGACCCATGAAAGCTAACTTGTCAACTTCGGGAGACCAGAACACAGCCAGAAGCAGAAAAATCAGGTTTGTTTTTTAATGCCCAAAGCCCCCATCCTCAACTGGATGTGATTTTTACCTCATTTTTACTCTCACACGTTCCCCAATGTGATCAGGCTAGCTTGGAAATCAGCCAACCCAAAAGACAAATGTACAGCTCTTTGCGGCCTGGTGGCTCGAGGCCCACCCTGTGCTGACCCTGCATGGCAATGCTGAAAACTTTCCAAGTGCATCTCTTTCCACAGCAGTATTGTTCATATGTGTAATATATAAATCTCATTACCAGGAAAGGGGGAGATCTCATCGAAAACTGGCTCATTTCCCATTGAGCCAAGACTGTGAGAAGATAATAAAGATATCAATGCACACGTGTATTGCTACACAACTCACACCTACAAGTTGATTTCGCAGATGAAAAAGTGCAGTGAGAACAGGTCTAAGAAAGTCTGCATCATTTCCAAGTCTTGGTTTCTTGACGGTAACTGCTGGTTTTGGATACAGCTGTCAAAAATGGGAGATTTCCTCTCACATCGTCAGGGAAGCAGCACTCAGATGTCACTGGTTCCAAGTTTGGTTTTGTCAGCTTTGCAATTTGTTTACACGAGCTTGGTGACTGCAGAGGTTAGAGTGGTGAAGAGCTGGACAAAATATTCTTTCTGTAAGGTTAATTAGGATTCTATCCCTGGAAATTTAAAAAAAAAAAATTCACTCTCTCAAAGCAACAGCATGTAAACTAGAATGAAAGAAGGAAATTATGTATGTATGCCTAATATTCTTTGTGAATGTCTTTCATTGAACTAAAATTATATTAGAAGCCAGATTGAGAAATAAAAAATTCAAAATAGTTTTCATTATCCTAGAAGTAATTCTTTGTGCTTTGCATTGCTCAGTTCTCTGGGGAGCAGTTTCCAACCTGCAGTCAGTATCAGTCTCTGAAGGATACATCCCTCCGAGCTCTGAAGACACAATCAGTCCTCACAGAAGGTCTGACTTGGATGCAACTGGAGTTCCTCTTCATTTGCTACATAACTCTCCCACTCCGTTGTTCTTAAAGCAGGTTAATGGATATTGACTCCACATTCTGGATTAATTTACACACAGCTTGATAAAGTGTGGTTAGGTTTAAGTGAATGCCAGACTCTATTCTGATCCTTATTTAGAGAGAGAGCACAATAGTGGATAATGGGCAAATGGATCAAGACCAGCAGACCAGGTAAGAGGGATTCACTGAGCAGCTGAGGGGGACTCAGAGTGTGTTCCCAGTGCATTAAGAGCTAAGTAATTACTCCCACTTTCTCATCTTCTGTTGCCATTGGGAAGTCATTTCCTCTTAATCAATTCTCAGTGAAGCATTTAGATGTACAGCAAAGAAGTGTGAATTCCAGTTAAAAGCCCAGCCTCTCTATTTTTGAGCAATCCCCAAGGCCAATCAATGACAATAGCACTCTAGTCTATTTTAAAAAGCATCACGTTAAGGCTCTGCTTAGCTGATGGGACCCAACAGGTGCAGGAAGAATGTACACAAAGTACCTTGAGGAGAGGGAGCACTGTCAAAGTTCTTAGCAACAGTAACAACCAATCTTAAAAAGAATTAGCTGGCAGGTTTAGGATCAGCATCCCTAACAAGGAATTTGGAGCCACAGCTTGCCTAGTCCCTTTCTAGGACCTCCAAGCACAGATCATGCATACCCAGCGATCAGTAAGCTACAAGACTTGATTTCATACAAGGGAATACGTGATATGTGTTAAATGCATGACATACGGGAGAAAAGAATAAAAGAATTGCCAGGGGGAGTTGTGCATTGAAGAAACTACATTTCGTTTTACATGCTGTCATTCTGATATGCCGCGGAAGACTTACTAGAGCACAGAAAAAAAGGAAATCATTTTCCAAGAAGTTCTGTATGTCTCCCCAAATATATCTGTGCATTGCAGCTAACTTTAAAGAAAGTTCTGAGTATTAATTGGCTCATGTTTTCTTGGTGCATGTGCACCTGAAGAGGCCTTTCTACATCAACAGCTCTTCTTCCCTCCCCACAAACACATCCGACATCCTGCAGAAGATTACAGGTCAAGTTGTTTTGCAAAAAAAAACAAAAAAAAACAAAAAAAACCTTTCTGACCATGTTTCCATCTTTTCCTTCATTTTAACACAAAACCAATTTATTATGTTAATAACTAGGCAAATCCACACTGTCCTCAAGAAGAGAAACAAATCCTTTTTTTTAAAAGCTCACCTGACAGCTTCTTTCCATAGCCGACTAAGGCCTGCAGCACCTGAATCCCACATGAACACAGGTTCGTATCCCGGCTGCTCCACTTCCCTTCCAGCTCCCTGCTTATGGCCGAGGAATGCAGCAGAGGATGGCCCAAAGCCTCGGGACCCTGTACCACATGGGAGACCCAAAAGAAGCTCCTGGCTCCTGGCTTTGGACCAGCCTGGCTCCAGCCACTGGGACCATCTGGGGAGTATACTAGTGGAAGAAAGACCTCTCTTCTTTAACTCTGCCTTTTGAGGTTTTTTTAATCACCTGAACCAAATCATGAGAGATTTAGCTAAGTCTTCTAAAACTCTTGAGGTCAAATTTTAATTGATTAAAGACATAAGGGCATTTGCAATAGTGGTTAAGTCGCCAGATTGGACATCCATGCCCCATAGCACGGTGTCTCTGCTTGGTTTCCAAGTCCCACTTTCTGTCAGTGCAAACCCCCCGGAAGCCGTGTGTGAACCTCAAGAGCTTGAGTTCCTGCCAGCTACGTGGGAGACCTGCACTGAGTTCCAAAATCCTGGCTGTGGCCTTGTCCCATCCTGCTAGCTCGTCCTGGGCATTCAGGGAGTGGATTGGTAAATGGGAGTATTTGCCCCCTGTATCTCGACTAAATAAAATATTTTCCAGAAATTTTAAAAGATAAAAACATTTAAAAATGAACTCTGGGAAATGAACTTAAGTTCATTTTATGAATGTAAAATATCTTACATTCTTCCATCTAGGAAGGCAATAGCTCCAATGGGTTATGAGGGCACTTTTTTTTAAGTCTTGAAAAGCATAGAGAGAGGGGGTGAAGAGCTTGCTCTCTAAGCTCTAGTAGAGGGGTGGGGGACCTTTTTCCTTCCAAGGGCCTCTTTGAGTATTTGTGACATCATTCATAGAACATACAAAAGTATAAACTTCAAAATGAGCCTGCTATGGGTGGACTGAATTTCAAGCCCTGCCAGTGGTTGCCTTAGCAGTGACAGACCAAATGATTTCTCAGGCCTACAGCAATCCGTGGGTGGGACTTTGACCATCACTGACAGCACATCAGGGCTAGGGGCAACATTTGAAGCTAGAAGCAATACACATTAATGGCAAATGAAGGAAAGAAATACTTCCTAGAGAAGCCAGCAGGAACTGCTCAGGCTAACGCATTAATTCATTGATATACATTCACGTGCATATACACATATATCCTCTTTCAAAAACTAACTGATTTAAGTAAATACCTCACCATGTGGATTTTAAACGGAAATCAAAACCCAGTGTGATGGCCTAGTGGCTAAATGCTCACTTTGTAACCGCCAGGATAACATATGGGCGCCGGTTCTAATCCCGGCTGCTCCTCTTCCCACCCAGCCCCGTTTGTGGCCTGGGAAAGCAGTCGAGGACGGCCCAGTGCCTTGGGAACCTGCACCTGCATGGGAGACCCAGAAGAACCTCCTGGCTTCGGTTCAGCTCAGCTCTGGCTGTTGTGGCCACTTAGGGAGTGAACCAGGGGAGGGAGATCTTTCTCTCAGTAAATCTGTCTTTCTAATAAAAATAAATAAATCTTTTTTAAAAAGAAAATCAAAATTAAAGAATCAACCTACTTAATAAATATTTATCAAGGCCCACCAGGAGGCCGAAGACCATTCTAGACACTGGAGGTAGTCCGGGGAATAAAACAGACATAGCTCTGTCTTCACCAAGCTCTGAGTTCTAGTGGGAGGAGACAAATAGCAAAGGACACACATAAACAATATGTCAGGGAACGTTACCATCCATTTTACTTCCCTGCCTAGAAACTGGGTAAGTCTGGGCCTGTGCTTCAAACGGTGAGGGTAGCAAGTTCTCTGCCTAGGGGTCAGCCAGCCGGGAGTAAGAGGAAGCAGCCGTGGTGACAAGGGGGACCGCACATGCAGACACTCCGGAGGAAAAGGTGCTTAAAGACTTAAGACAGAATCCGGCAGCCTGTCTGCAGGGGAGGAGCGGGGAGACCGCCCCCAGCATTCCCACTCGGACGGCAGTCTGCAGAGGTGGTCTTGATCAGTGTCCTGCTTCATAGCCAAGAACCCATAGGGAGACCCCGGGAGGGACGAGGGAAAGAAGAGCCAGTGAGCACCCGGCTACTGCGACAGAGCAGCGCCCACTCAACCCCGGGGCCGCACTCTGCAAGGGTGGGGCATGGCCAGAAAAGCAACACAGCCAGTGAGCTAATGTCAGCACACTGAGAGAAGCGACCGCAAAGGCATTTCACAGCAGAGCCACCCTGCTCTTGGAAAGGCAGGAAGGCTCCTCCCGTGAGGAAGGAAGGAAGGAAAGTGAAAGGAAACAGTGTAATTCGCTCCCTCTCACCCCAGGACAGGGAAGCCAGCCCCTCTATCCTGTTGTCTGCAGTTTCCAAAAAAAAAAAAAAAAAAAAAAAAAAAAGATTCATCCTCTGAACTGGCCTGCACAAACTCTTGCCAAACGCTGAACTTCTGGTCCGCGGTTGATCTCACACACACACACACACACACACACACACACACACACACACTGCGAAGCCACTGTTTGTAAGTCATGCTCAGAGAGCCTGCACCTTGCTTCCACTGACAAGGTGGTAATTCTGAAGCTGGGCCCGTGGGCAGATGTTGCCTGTGGTTCACCTCATTATAAATGTTACTGGTTAAATCACAGATCTGACTTGAAGCTTGCCCAGGTTTTTGTCCAAAATACCACAAAAAATTTCTATATTTCTGGGTAATCCATTTGTAACCCCTCCAAATGCAATTTACAAAGCTCATTCGCTTTTATTCCAAGCCGTAACCATGGCGTTTGCTTTAAATCATTGCGAATGTAGCAGATCTATTGATTACTGCCAGGCCTGTCATTACCAATCTCAGTTTAAGCACTGCTGGAATGAACTCCAAAGCTTAATTAGCATCCCCGTCTGGTGTTGTAAAATACAAGCCTGGGACACATGGGAAAGAAAAATTAACTATTATGAATCATCTTCAGAACACAAAGCCAGCACATCAAGCAAAGCCGATCACTGAATTTGCTCCAAGTCAAAGTTCGTGGCCGTGGCTCCTGTACTGTTATGTGGCTAGTTGGGGGGGTAATATTTATTCTTCAAGAAAACAACTATTTCCTGGGGCCATCAAGACGGAACCAATGGCAGACATCGGGCTGTAGGTTCCTGGGAAGCACACGGGTTGCGACCATTAACATCCTGAGACAAAGTTACCAGCCCCATTAACATCTTGAGACAAAGTTACCAGCCGAAGCTGCCGGTAAACCAGCTCTGCTAGGGAACACTGGGGCTGCCTCACAACTACGATGTCCTTCACCAGTTAAGTCACAAATGGACCCCAGCAGGCCTGCACCACCCTCCCCCAGGGACAGGAAGTGGGTCGCAAAAAATACCCCACCGAAGTTCCATGCAAGATTTAGCCTGGCATTCCCAGTGGTGCTGTGCCACCCTGTCTCTTTCTACTGGCCTCCCTCCCTCATTTGCAGGAGACACCACATCAGAGACCAAGGGCAGTCCAAACCAAGTCTCCACCCCGCTGGGTACACTCGGCCAACTCCTGCTTGCCTGATGTGCCGTCTGGGACACACGCTGTTTCTCTACCTTTCCGTAGGGTCCAGGATGACCACACAGTGTGCGGATGCTGTGTGACCTGCTTCAGCCTTCGGTTGACAGCTGCTCCTACAAGCTCAGCAGTACATGTTCATTTCCCAGTTACCCCAGACAGTCCCAGTCCCAATGAGTTCTACTTTTACCCTTCCCAAACTTCCAGTCTCCCACCTGGCTGCTTCCCCATCAGCACCAGTCCTCCCTGATGCTAACCAGGCCTGACTGGACAATTCACAGGACCCAGGCCAATATCAGAAATCGAGTTGGACAAAGACAGAGGCAGGATGTCCCCTTCCAGGGCCTGCCAGCCTAACGCACGTGAACAGCAGACCCCAAGAGACAGCAGCCTCCGCTATGGCTATACTTGGTGCCTGGATTCAGGGTGAGCGAGAGCTTCACCAGCTCCCCTACTAAGCACACAGCTGAGTTCAGGGGCAGCAGCGTCCCGAGTGTCACCTGAGATGACCTGGGGGCTGCACCTGGCCCCGACCCCTGCCACATCCTGTGTGGCAAAGAGCGAGGGCAAACTCTAACATCCCATCCTGTCAGTCCTGACTCCATCACGCTAAGGGGCCACTGAGCAGGACAGAGGTCTGCCTTGGGGAGCCCTACAGAGCTGCCCCCTCTCCCTCCATGACCCCTCCTGGGGTGCTCCGTTCCCTCCCGTACTGCCCCTAACCCTGTTTTTCACCCTCAGCCACAAACACTCTCTCCTACCAGTGCCCCAGCTTGGCAACCACCTCCTCTCCTGGACTTTGTGGGGGAAAAAAAAAAAAACTAAGATAAAGCTGGTGGGTCTAAGAGCGTCTCTCCTCCCCTCTCATCCTTTAGCCACGGGATCCCTGTAGCCCCAATCCTGGACCAAAAACAGGTCTGAAAGTTTACGCATGCTCCAAGCCCAGCATTCTGTTCCCTGACCACAAAGAAAGCAAATGCTGGCTGCGTTAAAATAAACATAAAGCAACAGTTAGCAAGGAACAGGTTTGGGTATAAACACTGAATAGATAATTTTAACAAAAATGGAATCGACATCCTGGGGGAGCCGAGGGTAACGTGCCAGCTCCTGCTTCTCTGGTTTCTCTCCATCTTCCCAACGAGCCAGTCAGTTCCTTCGATGTCGTTACCAAGGCGTTACAGAAAGGAAAGCAGCTAGATTTTTCTGTGTGTATTCACCATCAACTACCCATCTCTAAATCTAGTTGCTTCCTCCAAGGGGACTCCGTGGTTTTTCCCAAGCCCCGTGTACCTGTAGGCAGAGCCCAAGGCTCTATGCCTAGCACTGAGAATGGAGAGAGAAGCGCCCTTCTTGACCAGCTGCGTCAAAAACCTTACAAGTCTAAGCCATCTCAGGTGAGCCAGGCTCTTGGAAGAGTGCAGAAACCAGCTCTGTGTGTGGCTAAGATTTCGGTGGCTCGGCTTTACCACAGCTGAATACTAACACCAACTGGCATTCCTGAGTGTGCCAGGCTCCATGTCTGATGTTCAACAGACTCCTAGGAGGGCAACAATGTAGACTGAGTTTCTGCACTAGGCCCAACACCCCAACCCAACATGGTGTCCCTTGAGCTAAAGCGCCTCGTTACCAGCCTGAAACTGGCATGTTCATCTGCCGTTCAGGAGGGGGAGAGAGAGAGAGAGAGAGAGAGCAGCCGAGTCCCCAGAGGCCAGCTTTAGCCTCAACCCTCAGAGGATAAATAGCCCAGTCCTTAACCCTTAAAGTAGCCAGGTAGACATCCAAAAACAGAAATTTCTGTGCAGTGGAATGTGGAAAAACGTAGACGCCATCCAGACCAGCAGCTTCTGAAGTCTCACTCTTGTTCAATAACCTTGTTCTGTGGGTTGCAGCCCTCTCCCTGGGGGCAGCTTGGGGGCTCCCCCAACCTCCCCTCACTAGAAGGTCTAACATTGTGGCAATGAGGTCCTGGAAGGCCAGGGGGCAGAGACACACCCCCCCCAGTGGCCTCCGCCAAACAACTTGTCAGAAGAGGGGAGGAGAAACGGGGGTACCTGCAGTCATGCCTGTAGAAACGCCCATCTGAACAGAATGGGCTCTCGGCGCCTTCCTGAGACACCTGCCCAGCCTGTGAGGCAAATTTCTCTCCAGCGAGCGAGGCGGTCTCACTTACCACTAGTCTCCGATGCGCGCCTGAATCCACTCCCGTGCAGAAAAGCTCCTTCGTGCAGCCATCTCCAGTAACAAATCCACTTTGGGTATCATGCCGTCGCCTAGCTTGCGCTCGGGCTGCCTTTTGGAAACACCTGTTCCTGCTTTTCAGATGAGGTTCTGTGTGAGTCACGCACCACCAAGAAGAACCAATTCGTCCCTTTAGCTACATCTGTGGAAACTGTGTTTTCTTGGCAGTAAAGTGGATAAACGACAGCTGATAGCACGTTAATCAACGCTCCTTTTCTTTTTGGTAGCTGACACCATTGTAATCCCCCTGGCCGGCAAGCACAACAGGCCCATACCAGAAACGGAAAAAATGCTGAAGCACCACCTGTGGAACACGGAGCTGAGGCCGCGCCCAGGACTGCAGCGAAAAGGAACTTCCAGGGCCAACACGTTGGCTCAACGTGCTAGTCCTCCGCTTCCAAATGCTGGCATTCCATATGGATACTGGTTTGTGCTCCAGCTGCTCCACTTCCCGTCCAGCTCCCTGTTTGTAGCCTAGGAAAATAATCGAGGGTGGCCCAAAGGCTTGGGACGCTGCCATCTGCATGGGAAACCCAGAACAGGTTCCTGGCTTCTGGCTTGGGATCAGCTCAGCTGCGGCTCTTGCAGCCATCTGGGGATGAACCCCCAGATGAAAGATCTTTTTATCTCTCCTCTTCTCTGTAAATCTGCTTTTCCAATTAAAAAAAAAAAAGCTTTCTACAGTCATTTCCAAGGCTTAACCCAATGGCTCCCAGAGTTAACCAGGGAGCGAGGCTTCTGCTTGTGCAATACGGATCGGCTGTTTGACCTGGGAGAACACGGCTGAGCTAAAAGCCCGGATTCCGCTCTGTCCCTGGCAGCTGTTTGCCCTTGGCAATTTCAAGGTTTTGTGTCCTTATCTGGAAAACCTGGGCTAACGTTACCAACGCGAGGCCAGAGTAACCAACATGGCAGCCCCACACGTTCCGGGCGCACAGCAGCCTTCCAGCCGGCGGCAGCTGTTTTTACCACTTCTCCGAAGCAACCGAAGCAACCGCAGCCGCGCAGCTCTAGGCAGCCTCGAGCCATGCCCCCCGCGACGGCTCGGACCTCGGTCCCAGTCCTAACTCACTGAATAATTAGTCACTCCAACTCTGGCCCTTCCGAGCATGCGGTTGTGCTCCAAAGATTGGCCGAGGTGATCACTAAAGGCCCCTCCAACTCTCCAAATCTGGGGCAAGAGCCAGAGCAGGGTCCTGGATCCCAGACAGAGCGAGCGAGCGCAGAGGAACTCAGAAAAAGAGAGGGGATGATGAGGAAGTGAATCGTAGATCCTAGAGGAAGGCCCTCCACGCAGAGTAATCTTGATTCCAAATCCGTGGCACCTGAGAGACAGTGCCCGCACCTGGAGCTTCCCCAGGTCCCAGAACACCACACTGTGCTGCCATCTGCAAGCGTGTTCCGATGTCCCTGGTCTACACTGCGGCACCCCACACTCCTCCTGGAACTGGTGATAACGCTTGCCCAGTTTCCTTGCTGACGATCAGGCGGAAAAGATTCTCAAATTTACAGGTTCTTTTTTGTGGCTATAAGGGAACTGTGTTTTTTTCCCTTTTGTGAAAAGCACGTTCTAACAAAAGACAGGATTTTTGTCTCCAGGCGTGTAATTGACTTGTTTCTGAATTAATTGTGGGGTGAAGTATGTGTAACAAGAAAGAGAGGAAATAGCTCTACGGTGTAAGAACAGCGGGCCAGCATTGTGGCAAAGTGGATTAAGCTGCCGCTTGCAACACCCGCATCGCATATACAAGTGCCAGTTCGAACCTCACCTGCTCTTCTTCCTGATCCAGACCCCTGCTAAAATGCCTGGGAAAGCAGTGGAAGACGCACAAGGTATTTAGGCTCCTCCCCTCCATGCGGGAGACCCAGATGGCGCTGCCGGCTCCCGGCCCAGACTTGGCAGTTACGGCAATTTGGAGAACGAACCAGGGGCTGAAAGGTTATTCTCTCTGTCTCTCTCCATCACTCTGATATGGACATTGAATACCCCGTTTCCAATCCAGGTTCTTGTCTCCCACAGAGGTTAACAACATTAAGCGGAAACCAGCATCACAGGCAAACAGGAACAGAATTTAGCTCCTAGTGTGGTTACAAACACAGCTTCCAGCACTGGTAGGATGCTTAAAATACTGAACGCAGAGAAACACAGAAATAACAGAGAGGGCCCGGTGCAGTAGCCTGGCAGCTAAAGTCCTCACCTTGCATGCACTGGTATCCTATATAGGCTCCAGTTCTAGTACCGGTGGTCTCACTTCCCATCCAGCCCCCTGCTTGTGGCCTGGGAAAGCAGTCCAGGACAGCCCAAAGCCTTGGGACCCTGCACCCACGTAAGAGATGATGAAGAAGAGGCTCCCGCCTCCTGGCTTTGAATCAGCACAGCTCCGGCCATTGCAGCTGCTTGGGGAGTGAATCAATGGATGACAGATCTTCCTCTCTGTGTATCTGACTTTACAATAAAAATAAATAAAATCTTAAAAAATAAACAACAGAGAAATCCCTGAACACAGGGGGGCCGACGTGTCACCAGTAAATAAGGAAGCTAGCCAAAGCAAATGGCACTTGTCAGCCCTAGTGGGAGGGATCTGTCAGGGACTGGTCCACAGTACACAGAGAGAATATGGCAACGAGGCATCCAGCTCTATTCTACGGTACAAAGGGAGCTCTCTCCACTCTTCTACTTCTTGGTATATAGAAGAGATGGCACACCTGTCTCATTTGGATATTTAACCAGGGTGGGATATGAGCATGCTCCATGGACCCAGATGTGACAGGCGCATCACCCTGGGAAGGTGGGCAGATTGAACTGACAGTAAAGAAACAGGGTTTCATTGCAGAGGTACAATCGCTTCAGAGGGCCAGCTCATCTAAACTGTATCTGCCTAGTTATACTTTATATAGTCTGCCTTTCAAACACATCTTAAAGATGCATTTATTTTTGTTTGAAAGGAAGAATTGGAGAGAACGAGAGAGAGAGAAACGTCTTCCATGCCCTGATTCACTCCCCAAGTGGCCGCCATGGCCAGAGTTGAGCCGATCAGAAACCAGGAGCTGCCTCTGGGTCTCCCACACAGACACAGGGTCCCAATGCATTGGGCCATCCTCCTCTGACTTCCCAGGCCACAAGCAGGGAGCTGGATGGGAAGTGGAGCTGCCGGGATTAGAACCGGTGCCCATATGGGATCTCAGCACTTGAAGGGGTAGAACTAACCCATCAAGCCATTGTGCCAGGCCACAAAGTCGGAGTTCCAGAGAGGGAGGGATTAAGAGAGAGAATATCTCTTCTGCTGATTCACACTGGGCCAGGCCAAAGCCAGGAGCTTCTTCTGGATCGCCCACGTGGGTGGCAGGAGTCCTCCACTGCTTTTCCCAGGCCATCAGGAGAGAATTGGATCAGAAGTGGAACAGCTGGGACATCAATGTCCATATGGGACAAAGCTTTATGCTCCGTAAGGCACAATGTGGGCCCCAAATAAATCCTAAATGTATTTTAAAGGCATAAAAAGTAGACAACCCAATGCCATGACCCCAGTTTAACAAACCGCCCAGTCTTTTTCTTAGATAATTGGGAAAAGATTTAGCTACAGACCAGGCAGCAAATTTCTACAAAGGAGTATTATTGATTATGTTATGTCTGACTATGACAATACAGTAAGAACATGTTCCTACTTTTTAGGCACATACTAAGAATACACGCACGGAGGCAGGTATTGGTCCTGGTGGTTAACATGCCTCCATCCCATGTCTCCTGATTGAGTTGGATTGCCATGTCCTCTCCCAGTTGCAGCTTCCTGCCAATGTGGACGCTGGCAGGCAGCAGGGGAGACCTCGGCTAGCTGGGTCCCTTCCTTGACCTGCGTTCCAGCTGCAGGCTGCGGAGTAGCTGCTGTGAGAACTCAGAGGGGAACCCAGAGACGGGAACTCTGCTTGCCCAGTCCTCTGCTTCCCAAACAAAAATAATAGTGATAATGGGGATGCAATCAATCATGTACCAAATTTGTTGCCAAGTAATTCGCGAAACTAAGCACAAGAGAAGAAAACGTGGCAAAATGTCGATGATTGCTGAATCCGAGTGACAAGCATATAAGGGTTTGTGGATTACTTGTTTTGCATACACTTGGCAAGTTATTTAAAATATCTTATCAAGCCATACAAAGTTAACCAGACTGCGCCCTTCTGAGGCATCCCTGATCCAGTTGCCTCTTCTGGTCACAGGGGCACCCATTCTTGCTTCCCAACGTGACAGCTAGCCCTGGGTGACGAGGTCAACAGTTTCAGATCCTGATCCGCCCAAACCAGCTCGAGCACAATGAACATAGAGGCTGTCACGCTGGGCTGGAGCACAGGAGGAGCCCCTTGTGTCCAAGGGCTGTGCTCTCCCTCTGCAATAGGTGAAGGGACGTCACACACCCAGAGATGCGCACTCTCCTGCCTGTACAGACACCTGCTTTCTCTCTGCAGTACCGATGCCAGGAGGCACTTAAGGACCCTGAGCACTACACACACACACACAAATACACCAACACACATACAGATGTATATATATGAACTTGGCCCCACCCATCTTCCTAGTAGAGGTTTAACCATAGTACTGCTCCCTAAAAACCACTTAATGTTTCTACCACAAAAAAAAAAAAAATCATTTGAAAAGGTAATATCTTCTGCTACAGCTCACTAACAACTGTGGCTGGCAGACCGTCCCCAGTGGTCCCAACAAACCCAGGGACCAGCCATCTGCGCCCACAAGCACCTGGCTTCTAACTCCTCGGAAATGCCCTTCCTTTTGCTCGTCTTATGAGCTGGCTCCATACATTTTTTCCATGAAAATTCCCAACCACAAGGGCCAGCGTTCCAAAGCAGAAAATAAAACAGTGGTCCCTTCATGACAAAAGTAAAATTAGAAGCACTTGAATTTGCATACCAATTCTATGCAGTGTAAGCTTATTGGATAGACATGACAGTGCCTGTTGCAAAGATTCAGACAGGCCACAAATGAGCAAATATTTGAGGTCAAACAGTATCAACATAAATATTCAAAGGAAATCATTGATTCTCATTATGCATATTAGTTATATTTTGCAAAGTCACTTCAGCACTTAATTATCAAATATTGCCCCTAGGAAAACACAAAGCTAGATTCCTCCACGTTCCTTGTTATATTTCTGTCACATGATTAATATATTCCCTTGTTATATGTCTCCTCCTATATAAAGACACCTTGTTAAACACACGTCATTGATTCACTACATTGAACTCAGGGATGACAGCAAAAATCTCCCTGCTAAACCCATCGCAGACTTTCGTGTTAAGAAATACTAGACCTTACTTAGCACTGCTTGGGAACCTTTTTAAAAAGAAAAATCACCAAAACCCACACAAATGCAAAACATATAACAACAATAGGGCCTGAAGTGGTAGCCTAGAGGCTAATGTCTTCACCTTGCACGTGCCAGGATCCCATATGGTTCTAATCTTGGCAGCCCTGCTTCCTGTCCAGCTCCCTGCTTGTGGCTTCGGGAGGCAATTGAGGATGGCCCAAAGCCTTGGGACCCTGCACCCGAGTGGGAAATCTGGAAAAAGCCCCTGGCTTCAGACCAACAGGGCTCTGGCCATGGTCAATGGACAGAGCATCTTCCTCTCTGTATATCTGCACATCTGCACATCTGACATTTTTTCAAGCAGATGTGCCATTTTGGTCTTTTGGCTAAGATCAAGTATAAAAAGAAAATGCACCGAAAGTCTTTGACATCTATTGATTTTGTTTGTATGAGTCACAATTTTACTTTTAAAAAAATATCACACCTTAATAGGTGAAATGGGGACCAGCATTAGGCTGTAGCCAGTGAAGCTGCCGTATGGGTGCCAGTTCAAACTCAGGTATTCCACTTCAACCCCATGACCCGGGGAAAAACAAAACGGAAGAAGGGAGTCCAGCTAAGTCACTCAGAGGCGTGGGTGTCTGAATCTCCCAGGCACATGGCTATAGCTGGGAGAACCCATGTTGAGCCAGGTTTCCTGCTGGGATCCTAGCTCCCCGACCACTGCTGCCAAGCAGTGGGCGAATCCTGGGCGTGTGGACGGCCAGAGCGACAACAGAGCCAGGCTTCGCCCGTGGACAGCCAGATGGCAAGCTCTGGGGTCTCGGGGGTCTGGAATTACTTCCTGGGGACATCCATAGATAGGGTCACAGTACAGGTAGGTAAGGAAGAGATCCTGGGGGACACTCAGTGACGGGGCCACTGTTCTTGCAGGTAATTAAGCAAGGGGACTGAGACCTCGCGCTTTGGAGGGGAGAGACTGGAAGATCTCATGGGTTAGACTCAGGCGCCAGCCCACATGGGAATTCAGAGCTGGGCTTGTTAGCATAGAACACTGCTGACCACCACACGCCAGGCCACACAGAAGCTAGGGCTGGGAGCCTTCTAGAAGACCTAGACCTCAGTACCTGACTGTCAGAATGGGAGACACATCACATGAGGCAGGGCCATGACTCTAGCCAGCACACGAGAGAACCAGGCCTGTTGGCATTCCATCTCTGCAGTGCCCCACTTCCTGGCACGTAGGTCTCCCTGACTTTTATCATTACTCTCCCTTGGTCAACTTCAATGAACAGTCAATCTAAGTTAAACCAGTGCAAACAAAAGCATGAGAACGTATCCTGGTCCCACCTCCTTCCCAAACAGTTTGGTTCCACAGTCAGAGGCCAGGGCTTCCTCTCCCAGAAGTCTAAGTGTAGTACTGACTCCAAAGAACCCAGGACGAAGGCAGGCTGCTGTTGGCAGATTTCACTGGATTTTGCCCCATCTGAGTCTCCAGGCAATCAAGACCCAGGGCTCTCGGAGGAGGAAAGAATTTCCACAGAGATTTTTTATGAGCAAATAAGGCTCTGGCAACACCTTGCTATCAAACTTACAGCCTCTCAAACTAGGACAAAATCCAGCTTCCCCTCAGAGCTATTTTAAATATTCAAGTTCTTGAGGTTCCTGCAAAACCTTTAAAATCAGGTTTTCCAGGCCCGGTATAGCGTAGTGGTTAAAGTCCTCACCTTGAACATGCCAGGATCCCATACGGGCGCTGATTCTAATCCCAGCAGCCCCACTTCCCACCCAGCTCCCTGCTTGTGGCCTGGGAAAGCAGTCAAGGACAGCCCAAAGCTTGGGGACCCTGCACCCATGTGGGAGACCTGGAAGAGGCTCCTGGCTCCTGGCTTCGGATTGACTCAGCTCCAACTGTTGTAGCCACCTGGGGAGTGGATCAACAGGCAGAAGATCTTCCTCTCTATATATCTGCCTTTCCAATAAAAATAAATGAATCTTTAAAAAAATAAAATCATATCAGGTTTTCCAATGGTTGAGCCAAATATCTGTAGTTGTAAAGTTCCCCAAAGGTGTCTGGTTTTCTACCAGGGCTTCCGGGAGCAGGCTTTGGGCCACGTGACATGGTGGCATCGCCTCAACCTTTGAGGGGCTGGACACTGAACTCAACCCCATGTCTGGGCCCTGAGACCCAAACAGACTCTGTTTCACACATAATGTCACACCCTGTTGCTGGCACAATGACAGCGCATGCCGCAGGCCTGGGCTCCCCTGGACCATGCCCTGTGTGCCTCCTCCTGCTGCTGCTTTTCACATATATTCATTTCCTGAGACCATAAATAGGGCATTTTGCTGAGCTCTCTAAATCTGCTCCGATTGACTGGACCCCAGGGTGGTTTTAAGGATCCCCAAATCATAACCAGCCATACTCTTTCTTCAAGAGTGTTTCTGGGTTTTGTCTTCTCCTCGATACAGTATAATTATGTCTTCACTACTAAATGTTTTCCATTACAGTGGCCGCATGGTATTCTAATGTTCTTACTATTAATTTGTTTTTGCTATATTTCTTCATCTCTATTATGGAGCATTTAGATAGCATCTGAATTTTTCCTATTGAAATAATGAGGTAAATAACATCATCATGAATAGATGTGCTTGCTTGTCATTATTTTATGATAAACCCCCAGACATAGAGTTCTGCATACTTGATTCAGATTACCAAAGCACCAATCTCTAGAGATCTCACCCAATTTGTACTCCTCACACCCTTGACAACATTGTCTATTAGCATCTTTCCACTTCTGCCAAGCTCAAAGCTACAAAATGCTATCTGAATCTTAACTTCATTCATTTTAATTTGCACTTCGCCAACTACTAATCAGGATGGACAGCGCTTTTTTTCAGATGTTTTTATTAGAGCTTTGAGAATTCCTCAGCGGATAGGATCATATTACTTCTTCCAATTTTAACCAGTTCTCACGCCCATCAGCAGTGCCGGGAGGGCTCGGAGGGAGCTGGACTCACTGGGGGATGATGTGCAACGAAAGAAGCTATTGCACTGGGAGGCTTGGCAGAAAAGGGCCACCTCAGAAGGGAAACTAAGCAAAAGTGGCTTGTTTTCAGACCTTCAGGGCAACAGCCTGTGGGGAGCAGAGGGTGAGAGGCGCAGAGCTGAACAGGGAACAGCACAGAAGGCGGAAGGGCCTTAGGATCCAGAGGTCTGACATACTAAATGGGGGAACCTGTGAACAGCAACAACCCAAGACAAGTCCTTGGAAATGATTTACAGCTACCAATTTCCTAGTTCGACCAAGTATTCAAAAACTCAACATGCTATTCATATTAAAATCTATTTTTGTTTTCAGGCTGATTTTCTGTCCACCCAATCTCTTCACCACCTATCTGTTCCACTTGGCTCTTACGCATAAATCCACTTCCCATTACCTACACACCAACACAGCCTCCACCTGTCCGACATGCACACATACGTATCCTCACCCCTTTCCTTTTTTTGCCATTCAAAGGTACCTTCCAGCTTGAATATTCTTGTTTTACTTCTTCACCTGATAAATTACCTCAAACCTTTTAATCCAAACTCTCTGTCCGTATCCTTTGAATCTTAATTGCCGAACTATTCTGTAACTTGTTTCTTTAACAGCCTACCCGCTGGTCAGAGAGGAAGCCAGTTCCAGCGGCTCCAGTCCTGGGCAGAGGTCCTAGGCAAGTTCTTACAGGTTAGAATCTCACACCCAGACACCTGCCAAGCAGCCGGAAATCCCATTCCCTTGAATTTTCCTTCTTCTCTTCAGTCAATATTTTACTCACTAACTTGTATTTGAGCGAGAAGCTGGATGACAGCACTGCCTAATGTAAATGGGGGAGGGGGCCCAGAACAAGAAAGCTGACCGGCCTCCTGAAGAGGAAAAGGAAAGCGAATTAATTAGGATCTAATTTCCACTGCTACTTCCCAGGGGGGATACTCCGGAAGGACAGCAAGGATGCTAACAGCTGGGATCAAATTTAATTTGGAAAATAACTTCTGGAGCAATTCTGTGATTTTATAGTATACTCTGGCTCCTGGGTTTTAATTCTCAATATATCATAATAAGCTTCTCCATCCTCTTTGCATTGGAAGAGAGAAGACGACATATTTGCGTAATGGTCAGAGTGCCCAGGTCCCAGCTCCAGTGCCAGCTACACTTCTGCGTCCAGTTTCCTGCTCATGCATACTTGGAGAGTTAACAGGTTGTGGCTCAAGTGGAAGCTATCAAACCATGCACAAGGGAGATGTCAGCTCTGGGTTTCAGCATCACCCAGCCCTAGCTATGGCAGGTGTTGTGCCGGATTTTGAAATCCCCAGAAAATCATCAAGTCTGAAGTCGGTGCTAAGGCACAAAGGTGGTTTATTCAGGTTAGCCTAGGTCTCCCAGCCACTTACCCCAGCCCAGCAGGGCTGGGCGGGGGAGGGGCAGCCACAGGGAGAGCAAAAAAAGAAGGAAGCTCCAGCCAGAGAGAGAGAGAGAGAGAGAGCCTGTGCCCCCCAGTTCTTATACATTTCAGGCTATTAATTATACAGTCATGATTTAGCAGGCTTCTCTTGGTGGGTTTGAAGCAAGCAACTTTCAAAAAGTACAAATTGATGAGCTATAGGGTGGTGAATCTTATCAGACACCAGGTACTTCCTTCCTGAGGAGTGGTCTGCCTAAGTGACCTGCCAGGTGTCCTGCCTGGTGTCAGGTAGACGGTCAGGCCTGGAGTTCACACAGCCCCCAGCCAGGCCATTAAGGCAGGAATTACAAAAGGCAGAAAACATCTAGGTTCTTCACAGGCATCCAGGGAGTAAGCTATTGCAAAGAAGATCTCTCTCTCAAATAAATTAGTTTTTTCAAATAGATATTTATTCCTAACACCAAGTCTCCCTTACATAACAGCTGTAACGCCTGGGGCTGGACTAGATGGGAACCAAGAAATCCAACTCCATCTGAGTCTCCCACATGGATAGCAGGAGCCGGCTATTGGGGTGATCCTCCACTACTCTCCCAGGCCTATAAGCAGGGAGCTGGATTGGAAGCAGAGCAGCTGGGACACAAATGGATGCTTCAATATCAGAAGCATCGAAACACGGAGCCCTCAAATCCTCACCTTGAGTGAGATGTTCGCTGCGATTTCTCTTATCCTCCACTCTCATCTCTGTATTCTTTCTGCATAAACCCCTACACGGTCCAGGAAACCAAAACAAGAGCCTGTTTCCCCAGATGTGCGGCACCTCTCCCTGGTCACCTCCTGGTAGTGTCGGCCTTGTGGTTCTTGGCGAGGATGTGGGTCTTAATGTGCAGAGCGATCCCCGGGCTGCTCAAGAAAGCACTTGCCCAGCGAGGTCTATTAACCATGCATGTCAGAGCAGGTAGGCCTCTCTCCTGCAGCTCTCCTCTGGATTACAGGAAAGCCACACATAAGAACAACATGCTTCCAATCACATTTACTTGAGCCCTGATTCCAGCGCACGCTCAAGAGCTGGACAAAGGAAACGTTGACAGTAACCACAGGCCCACAGCCAGCGCTGAACAAACGAGAAGGATCTGTGGTTCAACTTTTCCTTCCTAAAGCTTCTGCACTGAGTGACAGACAGAGCCGATAATGGAGATGGTAGAGCGAGTGGGAGTTGGGTGGGTGTCATGAAGTCAATTTCCAGGAAACAAGGCAACAGGTTGCTTTTGTGGGTTTGTTTGTTTTTTTTTTTTAAGAACCCTGATTAAATAAATCAGCTTTGCAGGAACCCTGGTGCCCAGAGCCTAACTCCGTGGCCTTCACATTGAGGTATTTCAGTCCGGTTCGCAAGTACTCTTGAGCGCCTGTTCTGTGCCAAGCGCAGTGCTGGGCCCTGGAGCTGACGCTGGACGATAGTCCAGAAGTTGGTCCTGGCTGGCAGTCAGGATACTATGGAAGAAGGTCTGATACTCAGGCATCTAGAGCAGGGACCCGTAGTGAGCAATCAGAAAGGCCCCGGAGCTCCAAGGAGAGAATTTGAACCCAGAGCCACTTGACTCAGTCAGTCATCCTCAAACTTCACACCTGTAACAGGAGAATGGGCACAGTAATACTATATTTTTTTAAAAAAAAACTTTATGTATTTTAAATGGCAGAGAGGAAGAGATTCTATCTACCACTTTACTCCCTTTAAAGTGAAGGCAACAGCTGGAGCTGGAGCCAGGCTGCAGCCAGGAGCCTGGAACTCCAGCCAGGTCTCCCACACGGGTGGCAGCAGTCTAAGTGCATGGGACTCATGGAATGCAGCCTGCTGGGAGGTACAAAGCAAGGACAGAAAGAATAGAAAAGACGCTTTTAATCGCATCTGTCTGGACTCCTGATGTACTTCACCCTTGAGTGCCGTGATGGTTAATTGCATGCGTCAACTTGACTGAGCCATGAAATGGCCTTCACTTGATCAACCATTATTCTGAGAATTATGAGGGTGTTTCAGATAAAATTAACACTTGGATTCATAGACTGAGTGAAGCAGATTTTTGCCTGGAGAATTTTACTGATCTCTTGAGGCTAAATGAATTCAGAATATCTCAAAAGGTTTGCATGCCTTTCTGATAAGCCCAGCAAAAGGCATGAGGTTATTCTGGGGGTATCTTTGGTGGACAGCCATCAGGTGCTATGGACCCAGGATTCAATGGGAAGACGGAACATTCCCCACCCAAGCAGCAGGTCAGGCACCTGGGTTCCTGCACATGCTGCCCCTCAGGAGCCCCCGACCCCACATGGTCCTTCCAAATGCACTGTGCCCACAGCAGAGGCCCTCTGCTTCCACCTGCAGCTCAGCGGTCCTGCAGGAAGATGTAATGACATCCCTACGAACCAGAAACACAAGTGGTCCCCTCTGTGTGGCTGTGCCTGACTTCACGGATGCATGGCTGCTCACTCAAGGCTGCTGTGCCCTGAAGAACCTGCTGTAGGGGTGGGCTGATGTCAGACAGCAACGGGCACCTGGCATCTGACAGCCTCCCAATCCTGCTACAGAGCTCATGTACTTTATTATCAGACCAAGTCCTAAATGTGAATTCCCACGTTGCCCTTGGTTGTTTTGTTCAAAGTGCTCTTAGAGAGACAGACAGAGAGCTGCACAAGTTTCTCTTGGCAGATCAGCACTTAGTGTTTTGGGTTTCATTTCATGCTCATCCTACTGTCAAATCAGATGGCAACGTTTCATTCAAATCCCGCGTGCCCGCCAATCAGAAACAGTGCTTCTCCCACTACGGCGTGGGAACGCTCATCTTGAGGCCCACATTTCCTCTGGGATCAGCATAAAGGCACCTATGAGAAGGTCAAGAATCATCAACTGGGAAAAAGGATCACACAGAAGCTAGGAAAAACACCTGCAGAACAACCAGAGTCCCTCCAAAGCGCCCAATAAGCCACTTCACGGGACCAGGAAGACTTTGACTTGCCCATGGGCAAACACAGGGGGTTTGTGAATTACTGATGAGGACGCGATGGAACACCCAGGGCAGCTGGGGGCAGGAGGCCGCTGTACATCTCCATTTCCACAGGAAGTGCCTTTTATAATAGGACGGTTTTGCTATTGAACCTTTTGACAAGAACTACTGCTCACTACAAAGGCAGTCCAAAACGGCCAGCTGGCAAAACACAGTCCGGGATGGCCCTGCTGCCCTGTGGTCCACAGTGCGGCTCACGGACCCTGCCCTGCTGCTCATTTTGTCTCACTCCGGGCTCTGTCCTGGTTCCTTTATCCTCATGATAAATAAACGATGGCCGTCTTCTTCGAGGGAAGACTAGCAGCGTTCCAGAACCGCAGCCAACCTGCAGGCAGCACTCTGGTATTTCTGGAATTCTCATTTCACGCGTGCTCATGCGTCATGGGTTTGACAACCAAAATTTCTGTGCAAAATGGAATTGATCGTGTGAAGGGTTTTCTTTCTATAAATGCCAATTTATTACCAATCAATAACTGACATAACCAAGAGGAAGTCCCGATGAGTCATTTAAGAAAATAAAGCCCTTACAGGAAAAGCCTGAAAAAAAAGACTTTTGAATGGTTGCCAAAATCTTCAGCGGTGCATATGCACAAACTTGATTGTGAATGAAGGAATCCTGGGAGACAGACCTCCCTCGGGGTGCCCATCACAACAGTAATAGTCAGTGTCCCCACAAGAGGGCGCTCCTCATTGTCTATTTATCTTAATAACCCCCCCCCCAAAAAAAAAAAAACCCACAACTTTAGTTTCAGAATAAGCACAAAACGCATTTGGAGGAGTGCTTTTAAAAGTTCATGGAAAGGGGAATTTAAACAGAAGTTTAATTTGGGTGCAAAATAATTTTGAAATCACTATCTAGTTTTTTTCATGATACATTTTTTTTTCATGAGCATCTTGAAAATCCTTTTTTCCTTTCTGGCATGGATTTCAATCTCCCTCTCTCTCACACACACACACACACATCAAAATATACTTTAGTTTTTGAGGAGCGAGAGAGAGAGTGCTCCATTTTGCAGGTTCGTGCCCCAAATGTCCTCAACAGCCAAGACTACGAGGGCAGGGCTGAAGCGGAGAGCAACACCACCCGGGTTTCCCCCTTGAACTTGAGCAACAGCCATTGCCTTGTAACATCTGCATGAAGGAAGCTGGATTTTCAACATTTGCTTCCACAACACTCCAATTCCACAAAACAGAAAGAACCGTTTTGCTAATATACGAAACTCACTTTATAACATGCACTTTTATTTTTAATTCATGTGAAACTTATATGGTGTTGGAAAAAAATACAGGAAATTCTCAAGCACCCTTTACCCAAAGATTTATTGCACAGACTCCATGACAGGAATCAGGAAACTCCCCGAGGTACAATGCTATTAACTATGGCACGCGTCTGATTTCATCAGTTTTTAACCAGTAAAGTTTTAAGTCCATTTTTAAGTCCAACAATAAAAGCCAGTAACTACACCAGGTTTCGAAGGTATAACATAAAGGGTGGGCATTCGGTCTAGCTCTTAAGCTGCCCTTAAGAGCTCCACACACTGGAGTACCATGCAGACCCTGCAAGACGCTGGTGACGGCTCGAGTTGCCGGATCCAGACACCCACGTGGGGAACCTAGAGTGTGTGAAATCGAGTTTCTCTCTCAGTACATTATATTCCTTTTCAAGAGTAGCCACGTGTGGCGCTCTAGCTACTGGATTTGGGCTTAGGGAGTGTTAGCAGCTATCAAGTCGGAGATCCCACTATTTCATTGGCTCAGTCAGTCCAAAGGCACTCAACTCTGTCCTTTGCAACACAGCTTTACTTGGACTCCCACCGTCACCTCCGGCTACCACTCTGTCCTGACAGCTAATCTCTAATCCTCACAGACATTCGAGAAATGATTTATAGCCACTAACAGGCTTTCCTGAGCTTTTTGGAAATTGGAGCAGGTTGGGGAGCAGGGGACCTCTCACAGCGCAATGTACTGATTGAGCTCTGAGAATACAAACTCTCTGATGAGGGAGAAGGTAGCATTTGTGATGGTTTTACTCTGCAGATTTTTCTCAAATTGCTCCTCCCCAGATAACCGGTACCCAGAACCAAATGGTTCAAGGAACAGAAAGCTGATATTACAAAAAGGAAAAGGTTTCCTCCAAGGCAGGAGGTTAGGGAACGAGAAGATAACAAAAACGAGCGGGGGAACTCCAGGTCTCAGGGGGCAGGACAGGATATAAAACTCGCAGAGAAACCCCTTCCCAAGTGAGTGGGCAGGTTGCACGAGTGGGCACGAAAGGCCTAGACTGAGATGGACTGGGAGAGCCAGGGTGAGACAAGAACATGGCTTGTCTCCCTCCCACAGTTCTGCCCCAAGCCTGACAGCCAAGCCCTCTCCTAAAGCCCCGGAGCCCCACTCCAAGTAGCCAAGGCGCCATCACTGTTCCCGGGAGACTCGTGACTTGTTCTAAATCACCATTAACACCATTCCATTTTCTAATCATTTGTAAACTCCTGAGTATATATCGGTTGTTACAGAATCAGGGGGAGAGTGAACGGCCCACTGGATGGGATGATGGCAACATCTCTCGACCAGCTGGGAGGCTGCATGGGGCTGACATCTGAAGGGGTAGACACATTCACTGAGCAAGGGCTCCCCAGGAGGCCCCTACTCTAGGGAACAAGATAAGCACATTTCTTGGCCTTGTAGATCCTTCATTCTATGGGAAGAAAACAGGACCCAAAAAAAAAGGTGGAGCGTAATGTTGGACATGGAGAGTCCTAAAGGATAAAGCAGTGTTAACGAGATGAAGAGCAACAGAAAGAAGGGGTGCCATGCTGGGGAGAGTGGCCAACAGAGCCCACCTGGGATGGCAAGGAGGCTCCTGAGCAGCGAAGAGCAGGGGACTGAGGCAGGCATTTCCAGCGAGTCCAGGAAAGTAAGTGAACATGTGTAAATGATCCCTGAGGCTTTGGGCCCAGACCCATCAGCTGTCAGTCTCACGACAAATCTCCAAGCCTTCTTGGCAGCAATAATTACTGAGCCATCCCCATCTGCCCACAGAGGTAAATGTCCCAGCTCCAGGGGGAAGCAGTGCAGAGAGCAAATATGTTGAGGGACAAGCATGTGACATTCCACCCCAAGCGTCGTGTCAAAAGAAGACACAGCTAAGCAGATGTGGTCCCTGCAGCACCAGCTGCGAGGGAGCTGGGGTCTCCCTTGGTCTAACCAGGGACTGGCAATGAGGCAGAGAGGGGCAAGGTGATGGCAAAGTGGGCTTGTCCACTGTGTGAAATGCTGTGTACTGTGTACTGCTTTCTAGCATCTGGGATCTTGGAAAATAAGAAAAAATAAGAAAAAATCGCACTGGAATTCTACCTGTCCTCACCACGAATGACTACAAGCGTCCAGTGCCTTCCAGTATCCCACCCCCACCACCCCCAGCAGCCACCTCCTAGCCGGTCTAAGCCGTAACAGCGGTCACAGAAGGACGGCAGCTCAGGGGAGGTGAACAAGGCTATGGTGGCCTTGAAGGCAGACACACCCAGAACAAAAGCAAAGTGTTCAGCACTGTAATGTGACTCTCCCAGTACTCTAAGGCACGAAGACAGTGAACCAGGAGGCAGAGCCAAGCTGGCAGTGGAGCCCGGCACCAACAGCATCCTAAGGGCCCTAGGATGTGCGGCAGCACATCCAACTCGCCAAGCAGACTAGCATCCAAATGGGCATGCGGCCCCTCCCCCCACCACCCCCGGCTCCTCACTGTAGCCTGACACCCTGAAAACCTTGGGAAGGCATGTGTCCCAGCAGGCATCCCAGCAGGTGTCCCAGCAGGCTTCCAGGACTGTGGCTTTGTTCAACCACACCACACAGAAGCCAGGATCCATCTCTGGATGCCTTGAAGCAAGGCAAGCGATGTCTCATCACCAGCTCTCTGTCCCCAGGGCTGAATCCCTTTGCTGTAAAGCCAGATGGCACTGAGGTGCTCCAAAGCGCTTTGCGACCCCAGACCCACAGGCTCTGTCCTCTTCCAGGGCCCTTCCCCCACGCAAGGGAAGAGGAGACCACCAAACATCTCCAAGGTGGATGTCAGACCCAAAAACAAGTGCAAGTTTCCCATCAGTGTGTATCTGAGCGCAGCCCATCCACATCAGAGTTGAAGTTGCTGGAACATTTGTGGGTCCCTCAACCCCATCCTGGACATGACACCTTTGATAGTGACCCAGGACAAGTGGCCAATGGGTCGAAGCAACGCGGCTGCCAGTGGTGTGGGAAAACCTTTTCATCGTGGCACTTCCAGATGCAAATGAACACTGGGAGGGGCCTGCTGTGTGCATCACCTATAGCCCAAAGGCAACCCGAAGCTCCACCCACACAGGATGCCCCAGGCAGGCAGCCACTGAGCCTGCCTGCTGAAGATGCAGGCTAGCCATCTGGCCATCCAGAACACCAGAGCTCTGTCAGGCGCAGGTGAGGAGAGAGCCTCAGGTCCTGACCCCTTCGGGCAACGCACGTGGCCCCTGCTTCCCAGCATGCCCTGTGACAGCAGCAAGGTTCTTGAAGCCCAATGAGATCTCTGACTCCCATCCCCCTGGTCCCTCCAGGCCTCCTCCATGGTGAGTAACACTCCTGTCTCCAAGACAGACTGCTCATCAGACATCAGCGCCCATGTGGACAAACCCAGTGCCACGGACACGCCTCCCAAGCACCATTTCCTGGGAAGAAAACAGGACTGCAGGCAGCTAAGACAGAACTTGTATGAAAGCAGACACACAGATCAGCGAACTCTCTAGAATCTGCAGGTCCTTTTGGCTTTGGTCTTCTTTTTTTAAAAAACAAATGAGTGTGTTTATTCATTTAAACATGGTACTCTGCTCAACAATGCGTAAGTTCCACACATTTTTGTTCAAAGTTTTTGTTAAAGAGCCAACTCATCTCCTCCTCCCGTTGTTTTTTTGGTTGCTAATTTGCATATGATGTTTACAATTGTGATCACAGCCTCAGGCTGGCCTGCAATCACTATTTGCTGAGCTGCCTTGGGGAGGGGGGAGAGGAGATGAGAGAGGCAAGAGGGGAGGGGAGGGGAGGGAGGGGAGAAGGGGGAAGAGAAGGGAACAAGGAAGGGGAGAGGGGCGGGGAGGAGAGGGGAGGGGAAGGGGGAGGAGGGAGGAGAGGGGAGGGGAGGGGAGGGGAGAAAAGAAAGTTTATTTCAACACACAGACTAGATTTTTTTAACTTTGGAAAAAAAGAATGAGACCATCCAGGTCTTGGCCACACCTTCAGATAGGCGGCACCAGCATTGCCCACCCATTTTCTAATTAACTAAGAGACCAGCAATGGGGAACATCTTACCTGTAGGTTCCCCGCCCAACAAGGAGGGGTCAGGGAAGGCATAAAATCCCAAGACCCTTCCTCAAACCTTTGGTGTCTCTCTCTTCCTCCTCTTTCGAGAGGCACCCCACCTCCCGACTCTTCGGAGGTGCTTTTCCCTTCCTCTCCCTTCCCTGCTCACCTGGTCCCTTCACAAATAAACTTTTCTGTCTGCAACAGATTCCCGGCTTTTTATTTCTATACTAAGCTGAGGAAAGAACCCACCGGGCATTTCTGGTAACAAGAAGGTCTTGCCAAGTGACTTTGTCACTTGCACCTAACTGTGTGCATTGACAGTTTGCACAACCAAGAACAACTCTTCAAAAGCAAAGCTTACTGACCATGACGAAGTACTTGGTCTGATGTGGGGAGGAGTGCTGTGTTCCTGCTGCTGGCCGGGTAACTGCAGGTCAATTGACAAGATCTGTCACCCATGAAGGGGCTTGTTTTATATGCCCCCAATGGGACCATCAGCTTTTGCTGTTGTTGTTTGACTGTAACTTAAACAAACCAACAAAAACTAAGTCATAAAATTCCAAAATCCTTCCACTTGGCACCTTCCGTAGAATGCCCTCTGATGGATGGAATTGGTCTGTGGCTGGGAGACTAGGGTGTGTTCCTGGCTGACTTCAGTGTGGTTCTCATGGGGTCCCAACAGTGAGGGCCAGTGTGCTCCAAGCTTTGGTTTGTCTACCTTTTGCTCTTTTATTATTGCAGCCATTGTCCATTTTAATCCCACTGAAGTATTTCCAGGTCCTTTCTTCCACAGTTGATGTGTGGTGGGAACAGCTGCACACTCAAGCTATTTCTTCTGCTTCCTTTTCCTAAGCCCCCTGTTGTATAACACTGAGCAATTCTAGTGGTTTCGCAAGGAAAGGAGGACAGTAATTTCAGGATGGAAGTCTTCTTCTATGCGGAAGACCTTTTAGAAATGTAAATCAAGATTGTTACTCAAAGTTCTGTCTCTTGCGCCTGACTTTAGGACTCCCAAAAACGTTTCACCAAGTTGTGTCTTTGCTTTTGGGGTTGTAGGTAAACACAATGGCCTATGGGAAAACTCCTGTGTTTGTAAGCAGCTGATGACTCCCTGTAGAAAATACATTTTTAAGATCTCCCTCATCCCCAAAAGAAAGAAAAAGAAATGGAGATGGCGGGAGGGAGGGAGGGAGGGAGGGAGGGAGGGAGGGAGGGAGGGAAGGAGGGAAGGAGGGAGGGAAGGAGGGAAGGAGGGAGGGAAGGAGGGAGGGAGGGAGGGAAGGAGGGAGGGAGGGAGGGAAGGAGGGAGGGAGGGAGGGAAAGAAAAACCGAGTGAGGAAACAAAGCCATGGGGAAGTGCAAGGGCCTCTGTGATCATGCTGAAGGTTTCAGATTTTGTGTAAATGTTTGCTGAAAACGACTGGAGAATTCTGAACAAAGGAAACAAAATATATTTAACCTATGATCACATATTTTCACAAACAAAGCAGAGTTACTAAGTGGAACAGAAGTAGATGAAATGACACTAACTAGAGGACTATTCGAGAAGGTGAAGCGGCCAGATCTAAGAACTACTTTGTAACCAAAGACAGCGGGTTGGCTGTGGTGATATATGGTGTGAAAATAAAGGGATGAACCTGAGTTAATCCTGCCTTTTGTAATTGCTGTCATTGATTAAGATGGGAACCTAAGGCCTGGTAGGATGCCAGTCATCCCAGTAGAGGAGGTATCTAGTGGGCAATTGGGATGCCAGTTAGTGCAACTTAGGAAAACAATCTTACAAAGGTATGATTGTTGCAAGAAATATATGATTCATGGAAAAGGTGAAGCCAATTCAAATTATAGGCCAAGTTTTCTCTTCCCCTAAGGCCTGTCTCCAGCGTGGCGAATGTGGAGCAGCCCACACCACCTCACACTGGCCCAGCTGACTTTTCCACACACCTTAGGCTCGTTCTGCCCTTCAGACGCCTGTTAGGATGCTGAGTGCTGCTTGCGACTCTTCCTGCAGGCGGTTGGAGCCCAAACCCCTTCCTATCCCCAAGTGGTTAACAGCAGCCTTACTCTAAAAGGACAGAATCTCCAGGAACTCAGCAATCTATGCTTCCAGGAACCAGGCTGAAACTCTCTTGGAACTGAACCAAATCCCATTCAAAGTCTCTTAGAGCCACACAGGACTCATGGGCGGACCCCTGGCAGAGCCCCAAGTCTTGGCAATTCCACCCAGAGCTGACATTCAAGACTGCCATTCCTTTAAACATTTGGTGCAACTAAAACAAAGCTTCAATTCCTTCTTCCTTGAAGATTTATTTTACTTATTTGAAAGTCAGGTGACAAAGAGGGAGGGAGGGAGGAGAGAGAGAGAGAGAGAGAGAGAGAGAGAGAGAGAGAGAGAGAGAGACCTTCCGTTAACCAGTTCACTGCCCGAATGGCTGCAATAGCCAGGACTGGGTCAGGCAAAAAGCCAGAAGCCTGGAATGCCACCCTGGGTTTCTCACATTGGATACAGGGGCTCAAGCACTTGGGCCCTCTTCCATCATCTTCCCAGGCACATTAGCAGGGAGCTAGATGGGAAATGGAGCAGCTGGGATTTGAACCAGGGTTCAAACCGGATGTGGACCTTGTCAGTCCTCAGCCATGACTTTGCCACCATCTTTCTAAGAAGGTCTCTTCCATCCTTCTGAAGCAGGAGCCTGGCCTGGCTCTCCCGAGGAGATCTTCGCTAGATGCTTGGAGAGGCTTTCTCCTGCAAAGTGACAGGTCTAGGGCACGCACCGAAGCCGCCATCAGAACAGAAGTTCACAAACAGCTCTTGTTTGAGTTTTTGACTTTCAAAGACCTTGACTATTTATTTATTTATTTATTTATTTATTTTTTTAAAGATTTATTCATTTTATTACAGTCAGATATACAGAGGAGGAGAGACAGAGAGGAAGATCTTCCATCCGATGATTCACTCCCCAAGTGAGCCGCAACGGGCCGATGCGCGCTGATCCGAAGCCGGGAACCTGGAACCTCTTCCAGATCTCCCACGCGGGTGCAGGGTCCCAAAGCATTGGACTGTCCTCAACTGCTTTCCCAGGCCACAAGCAGGGAGCTGGATGGGAAGTGGAGCTGCCGGGATTAGAACCAGCGCCCATATGGGATCCCGGGGCTTTCAAGGCAAGGACTTTAGCCGCTAGGCCACGCCGCCGGGCCCGACCTTGACTATTTAAGCTCACCTTGCCCTGGACCCATATCTTCTTTGTCAAGATCCATATTCCTACTTAACATTCTGTAGATATATCACCCAGGACAATTTTTAGTCCTATAAATAGAGACAAATTTAAAAGTTAAAAACTCTGGGCCCAGTGTGATGGCTCAGTGGTTAAAGTCCTTCCCTTGTTACGAGCACCAGGATTCCATATGGGCACTGGTTCATATCCTGCCTGCTCCACTTCCCATCAACCTCCCTGCTTGTGGCCTGGGAAAGCAGTCGAGGATGGCCCAAGGTCCTGGGACCCTGTACCTGCATGGGAGACCCAGAAGAGGCTCCTGGCTCCTGGCTCCAGATCGGCTCAGCTCCAGCCATTGCAGCCGATTACGGAGTAAGCCAGCAGAAGGAAGATCTTTCTCTTTGTGTCTCCTCTCTGTAAATCTGCCTTCCTAACAAAAACGATTAAGAAAAAAAAACTTTAAAATAGTTAAAAATGTCTTTCTAAAATGCATATGGTTATAAATGGCTATTGGTTCCAGGATGTTTTTTGAAACTTATTTGCAGTCCTACTTATTTCTTTTTCTTTTACACAAACCCTTTTCCATTAGAAGCTGCAGGGCACTGACGGGTATATCACTGTTCAGTACCTGAGCTTGCTTGTATTTTCTGGGCCTCCAATCCTAGCGAATTTTGTGTAGAAACAGCTGCCAGCCTCTCTTTCCAGCTTTGCCACCCAACAGAAGGGGCTCTGCATTCAGAGACCCTCTCCCCGGGTAACTTGAGCGACACCCACATTTCTAGTTGCAGGCCTGCGCAATGCCGCTAGCAAGTTGGAGCAAGCAGGTCAGCGTGGTGGGAACACATCATCCCAGGGGCTGAAACTCAACAAGGCCTCCATCTGGCTCTCCAGACCACATCCACCTGCCAACGGCTTCTCTCAAACACTCAATTAGAGAGCCAGCATTCCAGCACTCAGAGAGCTTCCTGTAGAAAGGGATTCCTGAACAGCAGGGGCTCAGTATTTATAGTGTCCGGATGCTGTCTGAGGTGCAGAGCTGCCTGTCACCTTCCCTCCAGGGCCATAAAACCTGGCTTCCCAGAGTTGCAGCTGAAGGAAAGAGGTGTCCTGTGAAAAGGGGGAAGACAGAACATCAGAGGCCCCAGCACAGGGTGACCAGTTGTCTTCATCCCTGTTGGTGGAAAGGCACAGAGATGTAGCAGCCAAGGCTGTCTGCTTGGGAGATAAATTATTAGAACATTCACCCAAATGCTGAGTGCCTGCTGGGTTAAGATGGGGCTACGGGTCACAAATGAATGGGCACCTCCAGGAACTCTACGTTCTGGGTACCCTTAGTCAGCTGCGTGGCCTGGCATTCTCACTCAACCTCTCCAGTCTCTTTCTTATCAACTCATCAATACATGTAAAGTGAATTTCAAAAGCAGGGACAATCCAGTAAGTATTAGTATTCACATTAAAAATAAAGAGCTCAAGTCTCGTAAGAGAGGTACAGGAGTTCAAAGACAAGATTTTCTTTAGAGTATTCCATAATAGTTTCACAGAAAAGGGTTGTTTTTGATTTTTTAAAAAAGAGATCCCAGAAGGATTTGCACAACTTCACCAGGAAAATATGAGGAAGGGGAGTTAGTGATGACCCAAGGGCAGGGAACGGGGGTCTGGACAGGCCAGGCAGGAAACTCTGCCCAGCCAGCGTGTCTGAATTCTTGGAATGATTGTTGTATGCGTGACGCTCCTTACCCCAGCCTTTCACTGCACATTACCATGCTTCAGGCTGTGCACCGTGGCCTTGGCCCTCCCTGCTGATGTTCACAGATGAGGACAGGGAAGCTGAAGGACAAGGTCACCCTTCTACCCAGAGCACACACATCTAACTGAAATCCACAAGAGGACCACTTACAATGTTACAGGCTGACCCACTCACATACACACTGCCAACTGTCCATGTAGCGAAGCCCTAACATCCACACTTCCGGTATGACTGTATTTGGAAGCAATTTGGGTAAAATGAGGCCATATGACTGGATTTCCACCCAATACAACTGATGTCTTTATTAGAGAAAATCAGGGCACAATACGAGCAGCTGATCACACACAAGACAGCCAGCAGCATGCCAAGGAAAGCACATGAAACCAGCCCTGCTGAAAGTCAAGTTCTCTTACTTACACCAGCCAGTCTGCATGGCTGGTTAGGGCAGCCCCACAAAACCGAGAACCAGCCATGGGATCAATCACACACCTAACCTACACAGAGGAGGGTGAGCCCCAAGGCACTCCAACCCTGACTCCTGCGCAGCGGAGCCGTGCAGGGTCAAGCGAATGTCAGGAAGAGCAGCAGGAAGAAGTGTTGCAGGAGAGAAGCCGCCACAAGAGGGAAGACACTGGGCTCTCGTTAGCAAGAGAAAGTGTACACTTCTGCACATTTGGGGCTCGTAGGGGACAGGAGGGGCAGGTGGACGCTCTCGTAGAGGTTCTATTAGCGACAGGCATTCGTCCTGGTGTTTCAAACACTCCCACCCCACTTTGAAGTACCTGAGTTCACTGTTTGGCTCAAGCTTCTTCTTATTCTACTAGGAGTTAGTTAAATACAACTACTGGCCTCCAGGCTGCTGACAACCATCTAGACAGTGGTCTGTCCCAGAAGGGTATGTGGAATCAACAAAGAGGATAAGCTGATATGGCGGCACCCGGAAGGCCACCATCAAAGACAAATGGAGCACATAGAAAGTGCATATGTGCCCATGTGTACTCCCCACTACACGCACACACGCAGAAACACAAGGACCTCATGCTATGCGTGACCTACTGCGCAGGACAGAAGTGACTTCATCATTCCAGCTGAAGTCAAGCTGACACTCCTATCCAGGAATGTTTGGAATGCCAAATCACCCTGAGGTTGTCTTCCTGGAAAAGGTCAACACCCGTCAAGATGAGTACTCCACTTCATACATCCTATGCAAGCACTGTGGCCGCTCCCATCCTCAGCACCTAAGATACACAAAAACCCAGCACTTTAGACCCTGGAGGCCATTGTCCTCATGCAGTCACCTGCTCCCCCCCACCCCCCACTAAGGACCAGCTCCTTGAGGCAGCCTTCTGTCAAACTCTCTGCCCCAATGACTAAAGCCCTTTGCTAGGGGCACAAGCACATCTGAGCATCCCCAGAGCCAACACTGTGAAGCCCTGGAAGGGGGGATCCCCCAACTGCAGTGGGTGGCACCTGGGACACAGTGTTGAGATGTTATCCCATTCCTACCAGGAAGCCGGGGCACAGATGAACCCAAAGAGGCACTCCTGCCTTCATGGCAACCAGATTAAACCAGGCGGTTCAACTCCGGCTTTCCAGATACGGCAGCCAATCAGAAATTTTTCAAGCCACAAGACATGTCAAATTCCCATTTTCAGCTCTTCCTACCAAGCAAATCATTCCATTTTTCTGTGGCTTTTGTCTGTCTAAAGCCAAGCTGGGGTGGCGGATGGGGTCTGGCACCGGAGGCAGGCAGGGCTGTCTGTCCCAGCCACATCCCGTAGGCACGCTTGTATTGCAGACGCTTGTAATACCTCAGCCTCCTCCCACCCAGCCCTAGGGCTTGCTCCAACCTGTAACAAACACAGAACCATCTGGAAAGTAGAGGCCCTCCTTCCTACAGCCAAAGAAGATGCCTGGCAGCCCAGTCACGGGCTGTGTGAGCAGACAACACCGCTGGCACTCACGGTCTGATGGGATTTAAGACGACAGATGTAGGCCCCATGACCTGTGACAGATACAGCCTTGGAAAAATGTCAGTGTTAATATTTAATAGTACCAGTATAACTGTCCTGTTGTCTCACTTAGCATGGCAGGTGCCAGTGGGCTGGCAGCATGTCTCCCTGGGTGCTCAGTGGGAACGGAGCTTGCAGAAAGCGCTCAGTCAGCTAGACGCTCAATAATTTAGACATGAGATGCAGATTTGCTGAGACGAATTCTATGAAACTTGTTCAACATGACTTAGGGAGACCCCAAATTGCTGGGTACACAGGATGCACTCCTGTGCGAGAAAAGTTGCAAGTGCTTTGAAATGTACCTGGGGGGTGGGGCAGAAGGCTCTGTGGCTGCTAACAGCTAAGGTACAGCATTTACGGACATTGTAAACAAGGCTGGGGTTCATCTGCCTTTCACTACTGCACAGAAGTATCAGAGGCAAGCAACCTTCCAGAGGAAGAGAAGGTTTATTTTTGCCGCTAGTTTTTCACGCTCTGGAGGCTTTTTTTAAGTAGTGGCCTTTCTAGCAACTCCTGAAGGAACAGAGAGCACTCCACGGCGAGAGCCAGGAACACGCGTGTCTGTGCGTCTCACCCTGCCTCTCTCCCTCTTCTCGGTCAGCAGCGGAGGGGAAACCTTCCTTTGCCAAGGGCCATTTGCATGTTTGCAGCATCATTCATGCTCCATGCAAGATGACCAAATTAAAAAGTAGTCTGCTCTAGATTTCTTGAATTTCAAGTCCTACCTGCAAATACCGTGGCAGTACAAAAGCAAACTTACCTTCTGTTCCCCGGACCTGTAAAAGCCTCCAGGACTCAACCATGAAGTTCTGCCCTAGTGCTCTAAGCTAACCTCATCACTTCACAAAGGCCCCAGCTCTGAGCATCAGAGTTGGATAAAGTTTCCACCCTCTGAATGCCTCAGAGCAGGGATTACATTTCAATACCTGAAGCCTTGGAGGTTGCTCAAATCAGATCCAAATCATAGGAACATCTTCAATGAAAATGTGGCAATCTGGATTTAGCCTAGTGGCTAAATTCTCGCCTTGCGTGCACCAGGACCCCATGTGGGCACCTGTTCATGTCCCAGCAGCTCCACTTCCCATCCAGCTCCCTGCTTGCAGCCTGGGAAGGCAGTGGAGGGCGGCCCAAAGCCTCAAGACCCTGCACCCATGTGGGAGATCCAGAAGAAACTCCTGGCTTCAGATTGACTCGGCTCTGGCTTTTTGGCCACTTGGGGAATGAACCAGTGAATGGAAGAGGTCTCTCTCTCTCCGTCTCTCTGTATATCTGCCTTTCTAATATAAATAAATCAATCTTTGCAAAAGAAAATGCTATCTGTTCTCAGCCAGGTATCAAGGGCAGGAGTGGGATGCAACTTTCTACTCCATATTCCACACCCATCTTCTTCTCTCCTTCCCTTATCAACTCCTCTGTGGGGAACCCAAGACTGAGGTAGATGCTCAAAAAATATTTTGAATACTGCTCAACACTTCAATCCTGTAACACACACGTTCTTCTCCAGATTCTTTCCAGTAGTCACTGGCAGCTACACTCCAAGGGCTCTGTATTTAATTGTTCTTTAGAAACACTGGAACTAATTGCAACAGCCCCAAAGTCACGTGCCAGGACCGTGCCTGTCCCTGTTGATAGGGGAAAGAGGACACATGGAGGGAACATGGAGCCAAGTCCTCGCCCCTGCTGGGGGCTGCAGTGGGGCTGCCCTGAGCACCACCCAGACACACAAGGCCAGGTAGAGGGTAGTGACAAGAGCATCTGTAGAAGCGAGCCCCAGGCCTTCAAAAGGGAATGAACACACCGGAGACTTGGCTGCGCTTCTCCGTTGTCCTCAGCCCATCCCTGTGTCACTCTAGGGACAGCCAGAACTGGCAGTAGGATGTGGACATGGGTGGGGCCCATCCTGGGGCCCACCCCCAAGGCAGCACTGGTGCTGAGGAGTGTGTGAGTGGAGAAGCAGCACCTCCCTGGGTTCCTTGCTTTCCACATCCTGGTCTTGGCTCTGGTACTGGCTCTGGCATAGCCATCCTCTTCCTCCATTCCTCTGATTCACTAGGATAATGTTATTTTAGGATCTTCTACCAGGCAAAGCTCTAAGAAAATCCAGAACGGGCCCTAGGAAACACTGTATCTAGGTGACCAACTGTAATATCTTGACTGTACACAGACTGCACGTTCAGTTACTTCAACTCTATTCAAGCATAATTTTTTTTAACATTTCCTCATTTTAATGCTTGTTTCCACCCTGCTGGAGGATTCTCCTTGGTGGAGACTCCTGCTCCCCCTCCCTCCAAGGCACATGCTGAGGCATGCAGCAGAGGTGAGGCTTGGTCAGAATGTATGAAGGGAACTCCATGCATCACCCAGCATCCATCACCTGGGCCTCATGCTCTCTGCCCAGTACAGTTGTGAGCATGCCAGGCACAATCAAGCACCACTCCCTCATGGATAAAGCAAAAAGAACACTGCCTTAATGACTGTGTGTTATTTAGTTTTTCTCCACAAAAACAGAAATGATATATATAATGATAACTATATATAACATATATAGATATATATAGATGTACCAGATTTCTTTTTGAGGGATTGGTTCACCCGATTAGGAAGGCCAGGAAGTTCCACAACTTGCCATGTGCAGGCTGGAGTCCTAGGAAAGCTGATGGTGAAGGCTTGGGAACCAAGGAAGCCAGTGGGCTCAGTCCCAGTCCAAGGCCCAAGGCCCAAGGACCAGGACCATCAATGGCAGAGGGGATGGGTGGCCCAGCTCCAGAGACACTGCTTTCCCTCTCTCTGTCTCTGGGCTCCATTCAGACCCTTGGCCCTAGATGATGCCCACCTTTCTTGGCAAGCATGGACCTCCCTTTATCCATTCATTGATTCATCCACCACAAATACCTTATAATCATGCTTTCAAAAACATTTCTATCACCTATCCAAGCTAACAGTTAACCATTGTCTTTTCTTAACCGTAGGCAAGATATACTTATTGAAGCTCAGATTTATCTATTTAATTTTGTTGTGTTTATTCCATTAGTATGGTGATGTTTCCCCAAACATCCCATAACTTCCAAGCTGTTCCTGTCACCGAGAGAAGCATGAACATTACCAGAAAGGGGACACTTTCCTTCATAGGTTGTGACCAACCTCAGCAGAGGATAGGCTGGGCTCTGGCAGGCTCTCACCCAGTCTGTCTCAAGAAAACAAACCAGAGTACATCAGTGCTCAAAGCCACTGACCACACTGGTTGCCGCCAGGGCCAGGGTCGCATTCATCCCCGGAGGCTGCAGCTAAAATGTCCTGAGTCCTATTAGACTTAACACCAGATGAGTGAGTCTCTGGGTGGCTTTGTAAGTCTTTGGATGTAGTCTTTTGGGGAAGGGACACCTCCTTTTCCTGGGCAGAGCTTACAAGGCCACTCGGGCTGAATTGATTCTTCACCTCATATGTCTGAAAACAATCAATATGCAATAAAAACTCATGGATTAAATCAACTCTGATTAAGACTTGGCTTAAGTGATAGTAAGGTGATAGACAAGAGAATTGTAAAATTTAGCAAAATGAATTTGCTGAGATTCTTTCTGATTTCATTTTTAACTTCAGTTTATTAAAGATGGAAAATTGTTGATACCTTAAAGGTAAGAACCAATGAGCAATCACCAGTCCTCTTTTGGAACGTCTTAGAATAAATTATACACCTTCATGGTGGACATTTCTGTGACTGCAGTGTGATCCTGCTAGATATTTTTCACATTAATGAACCTAAGGATACACATCTTTGCTGTATGCAATGACGTGCCTCTGTGAATAGAAATAAAATTACAGTGCCATCTTCAGGAAACTTAAAGTCTTTCTTTATAAAGCACCAAACCTATAGCTTGGAGTCACTTAAAAACGTTCCTGGGTTTGAAGACAAATCTCCTCTTTATGTTGTAAAAAGAGGAGGTGAGCCAAAGGAGAAGCCAGAGGCAGCTCTTGCAGTGGAAAGTAATAAAATCCTTCAGATAACCACAGGCCGCTAAGGATTTAGTGCTCCTGGAAGCCAGCGGGTGTGACTCCCTTGTTTCAGAGAGATATTTTATCACAGATGGCTAGCGGAGAGGAAACAAAATAAAAGAGGGAACTGAAGCTGCCTGTTACAAGTGAGTTGCCTCCCTTTTCTTTGGCTCTTCTGAGACTGTGGGAGCAGCCACCACACCTGTACAGCGGAGGGTGCTGCTACTGGTGTACAAGGGGGTTATCCAACGAAGCCTTGGTCGGCATGAGGAGGTCAGGAGTATCTTTGGATAAAGCACTATTATAGGCCCAGGGAGGCTTACACGTTTTAGTCATGAATGGTTAAGATCCAAGGCCTGATTGCAAGAATTATAGAAGGCTAGAACTTGAAAGTTCACTTTATAGATGAGAGCGCCAAGCCCTGGAGAAGACATTGACTTTGCTCAAGGTCACACAGCCAGCAGAGTCTCCTGAAGCCCGGTCTTGATTCCTTCAACAAATGGGCATACATGCTAACACCATCCTTCCAAAAAGCACCTTGGAAGATGATCAAGAGTTATGATCTGGGCAACGAATATATCCATTTCTTTTAATCCAGGTTTTGCTTCCCACAAAGACATTCTAAGCAGTGACTTGGATCATGACAGATGGAAACCAAGTTTATATGGTTTATATGTAAACCAAGTTTATATGGGGAAATAAAAAAAGCATTCACGTGCAAGTGTGGGCCACCCCACGCACAGAAATACCTAACATGAGGGGCCAAAGAGTTGCCCATGAACTAGAAAGGAAAGAAAAACCAAGAGTGGTACGTACATTTCAGCAGTTTTATTCATCAGAGAGTGGGCAAGTTGGGAGAGTTGGGGGAGGGACCTCTTTGAGTTCGGCACCAAAACACACGTAAGAGTGGCAGCTCTGAGATCATACCACAATGATAAAAGAGCTCACTCCCACCTCCCACTTCATTTTATAAAGAAGGAAGCAGTTCCTCATTGATTATGCAAATGGAGCAGAGTCTTACGGTCAGTCCCTGGGGAATATTCCCCTCCCCCCCGCTGTGAGTCTATTCCAGAAAACCAAGAAAATTAGCGAGTCTAAATCTGAACTTACATTGCAGATCATTATGAAAGTGAACAAGAGAAACTTCTAATAACTCATGAAAATGCAAATTATGAAAAAGCTATACACGTTTTTCAGAATGTTTTTCACCAACTTCTCATTTTTTTTCATAAAACTTTCGAAGCTGTCCCATATTTGTCAACGTGGAAAACCTCACCATAGTACAACTAAGCTTCTATTTGTTTGCTTGGGTCCACAAAATCAGGAGGTCTGAGTCTTCCAGGCATTTATTCAGAAAAATCAGAAATGAAAAATAAAACCTTATGTACAAGATGATATCTAAAGTATTTTATAAAAGCAAAAAAAAGAAAGAAAAAGAAAAAAAAATCCTCAGGGTCCCAAGAAAAACATCAGAATCCTTTTGAAAGGCACATCTTCAATGGACCTAAAGCTCTCCTGCTAGGTCCCACTTCCCAAGGACCCAGTCCCTTGCTCAGCACCACCACCCTGGGAACCAAGCCTCTCACACCTGCAGGGGATGCTCAGGCGACACGCAAACCACACCAGTTCCATTTGCCGATATGGTGCCTGAGATGCCAATAGGCAAGTAGGTCATTTATCACCCAAAGTGAGAACACAGGCTGGAGATACAATTTGGGATCCACATAAGTAGAATTCTAATCAAACTGATGCAATGCGCTATAAAATCATTGCGATCCTATGCAATCACATGGATGGTAGTTAATATCTAGGTGACAAACTCTAGGGCGTGGTTGTGACTACGGCAGAGAAGAGGGTCAGAAATGGACCTGTTCCTGGAGACAAAGTGTAGGCGCTATGCGGTCAGAGAGAAAGACAATCCTGAGTCTGAAAACCCGCCAGAGCCAAGAGACGAGAGAGTTTATGAAAGAAGCGCAGCTGACCGTGTCACATGACATTGAGAAATGAAAGAAGATAGAGGCAGGGAGTGTGCGCTGAGGCCACAGGGCCGGGGCCGGGGACGAACACCGCGCCCTGCAGAGCAGCACTTACCACAGCACGCCTCGAGATGCAGACCCCAGTGCATTGAACAGCGAGTTGAAGAAGAAAAGAAGGATATGGGTAAGACACAATTGGCTTCCTCTCCTAGAAAAAGACATACGATTATTTCAATATTTGCTTGTTTCGTTGATTTGTAACTTCTATATTTAAATATCCATACACAGGAGCTAATGTTGCGGCATAGAGGGCAAAAGCAGCTGCCTGCAACATTGGCATCCCAGTGGGCACTGCTTCATGTCCCACCTGCTCCTCTTCTGAGCCAGCGCCTTGTTAACGGCCTGGGAAAAGCAGCAGGAGCTGGTCAGGTGTTGGAGCCCCTGGCACCCACATGGGAGATGCGGGAGAAGCGCCGGGCTCCTAGCTTCCGAGTGGCCCGATGCTGCCTTTGTGAGCACATGGGGAGGAAGCAGCAGAGAGACGACCCCACACTCTCTCTCATACTCTGTTTCTCTCTCTCTCAGAAAAAGCGATGAGCATGCGCACACACCTTTGCTTTGTCCTGGTCCCTGAGCTCTGAGGCATCTCCATCCCCAGCCAGGATGACCTGCTGCTCTGTAACTGGGTAACTTGTGTGAGCCTGTGCTGACTCTGCATGACTCCGGAGCAGCCTGGGCCACAGTGCATTCCTCTAGAGAGAATTGGGATTTACTGCTTCTGAGAATCCCCTGAAATGGACCTACACAGGGTTTCTAAGATGCTACAGCCAGTACAAACTACAACCCCCAAAGCTGTATGGGTTACACCTACTCCAAGGAGTTTTGTTTACTCCGTTTTATTTCCCCAACTCCAAGCTTAGGCCCAGGCAAACAATGCTGACCAGCTCTCTTGCTGAAGGACACCTCCCCCTCCCCGACACTCACTGTTTAGCTGAGATCATCTTTAACTTGGAACTCCTGATTTGACTCTGGCCAAGCCAAGGCAGGTGCACAGCCAGTGCAGCCCAATGCCCCCAGTCTCTGGAATGGACAGGATAATGCGTACCTGCACTAGAATCCAACAGAAGCTCAGCCTTGCCGTTCTGAACCCCAGCTTTCTCTCCACTCTTCAAAATCATTCTTTTTTCATTGGAAAGGTAGGATCTACAGAGAGAGGGAGAAACACAGAGAAAGATCTTCCATCTGCTGCTTCATTCCCCAAGTGGTGACCACAGCCAGAGTTGTGCAAGTGACTAAGTAAAAAACAAAGCCAGGAGCCCAGAGCTTCCTCCAGGTCTCCCACATGAGTGCAGGATCCCAAGGCTTTGGGCCGTCCTCTGCTGCTTTCCCAGGCCACAAGCAGGGAGCCAGATGGATGTGGAACAGGTGAGACATGAACTGGTACCCATATGGGACCCTGGTGCTTTAAAAGGGAGGATTAGCTAATTGAGCCATTGTGCTAGGCTCTTCCCTCCACTTTTAACCCAGTATATTTCCACAAGGTGCAGCTATCCCACTGACATTGTCTTTACTGGCTCTTTTCTGGTACTGCTCTACAGGTAGAAATCATGTATTAACATCTGCTCTTGCCATATTTCCAGAAGCGAAAGTCTGTATCGTGGGATTTGTTTCTGGGGGAAAAAAAAAAAAAACCTTTCAGCTCCAATATTTCAGAGCCTAGAAGCTGTCTCTCTGACCCTTACCGCTAGGAACAAAATTGCTGAACACACTGAACATTATTGTGCGCCCGTGACAAAATGGAAGTCTCCAGGAAAGCTACACCCCAGATCAGGAGAGAGAGGAGAGTCAAGAGTCAGCTCTGGGCTCGGCTTCTCTGGGACAGAGGCTGCTGAGACAGGAATGTCTAACATGGGAATTTTCAGCACTGCCAGAGGCTGAAAGGGAGAAGCCGCAGGTAGCTGCCCTCCGGTTCAGAATGGCTACAAAGACCCTTGCTTGAGCCACACTTAAAGCAATCAGATATGTACAAGCTTTGAAGTCTGGCAGCTCTGAGCTGTTGAGCTACCAGCTCCAACTGGCTGTGTGGAGCTAAGTCACTGAGCTGGACGGGAGAGGGAGGGCAACCTGCCGGGCACACCCTGGCTCCTTCATACAGCGAGCTACAAACACTGGCCCCAGCCCAAGCCAAAACAACATGACTTCCCACTGAGGCCTGCAGTTGGTACCCTGAAATGCACGTGTGTACTGGTGTTGGGAGGCGGGGCATCAGACAGCTGATTGGGGTCCTGAGCGTGGAGCCCTTGTGAACAGGCTCGTGCCCTTCCCAAGGAGCCTGCTTTTATCTTCCCCCTCTTCCGTGTGAGTGAGGAACCTGGATGTTTTCTGCCTTTTGTGATTCTGCCTTAATGGCCTGGCTGGGGGCTGTGGGAACTCCAGGCCTGACCGTCTACGTGACGCCCGGCAGGACACCTGGCAGGTCACTTAGGCAGACCACTCCTCAGGAAGGAGGTACCTGGTGTCTGATAAGATTCACCGCCCTATAGCTCATCGATTTGTACTTTTTGAAAGTTGCTTGCTTCAAACCCATCAAGAGAAGCCTGCTAAATCATGACTGTATAATTAATAGCCTGAAATGTATAAGAACTGGGGGGCACGGGCTCTCTCTCTCTCTCTGGCTGGAGCTTCCTTCTCTTTTTGCTCTCCCTGTGGCTGCCCCTCCCCCGCCCAGCCCTGCTGGGCTGGGGGAGGTGGCTGAGAGCCCTAGGCTAACCTGAATAAACCACCTTTATGCCTTAGCACCGACTTCAGACTTGATGATTTTCTGGGGATTTCAAAATCCGGCACAACATGAGGACCCACAGCAGAGACGACCTAGGCCCTCACCAGACATGAACTTGATTTGGGACCTCCCCACTTCCAGAACTGTGATCAGTTCATCTCTCCCATTTATAAATGACCCAGTCTAACACACTGTGCCACAGCAGCCCAGAAGGATAAAGATAGCCTGTTCACCTCACTTCCGATCATCTGCTCCTGCATGCCCAGCTTTCAAACAATCATTATCACCTGTAAACGAGACAGATGTAAAGGAAAACTCAGCGTGCTTGAAGCTAGGTCAAAAGAAACTGCCCCGACTGAAACGCAAAGATAAAAAAGACCCGTATGAACATGGCACTCGGCGCACTGGCTCAGCCACTGATTGAATGCCTACCGTCTCTGCAGAGCGCCTGGGCTCAGGTCTCGGGTCTGCTTCCAGTTCCAGTCTCCCGCACCCTGGGCAGCAGCCAGTGAGGGCTCCACTTTAACACTCATGTAGGAACCCAAACAGTCCTGGGCTGCTGCATTTGGGTGTTGCAGTCTTTTGTGGAATAAAGAACCATAAAAGAAGAGTGCTCTCTCTACCTTTCAACAATTTTTTTTAAAGTTTTTTTGTTGTTGTTAAATTAAGCCTTGGACCAGCGTTGTGGCTTAATAGGTCAAGTCACTGCCTGTGACTTTGGCTGTCAATTAAAGCCCTGCCTGCTCCACTTCTGATCCAACTCCCTGCTAATGGGCTGGGAAAGCAGCAGCAAAAGCCCATGTGGGATAGCCAGATGAAGCTCCTAGCCCATTCTGAGCATTTGCAGCCATTTGGGGAGTGAGCCAGCAGATGGGAGGTCCTCTCACTGCAACTCCTCCTTAAAAAAAAAATGCAGCCTTTTTCAGTGGCAATAATGCAGGAATAGTGGCTCCTGTCTCCGGCATTGCCATAGGAGCCCTGCTCGCCTCAACAATGTTGGATCTGCAGAGCTGGTAGCAACGACAACAACAACAACAAAAAACCTCACTTCTGTATGTCACTGGTGGGAAAGAAATTCAGGGAACCTAAAGGGAACTTCCATGGAAAAAGAAAATTTTAATTTATCCAATGGCATAAAGTCAACATTTAAAAACTTTTTTATAGATTCCCCTTTTAATCTTATCATTGCCATCATCAGTATGACTGTTGGAAAGGCAATGAAACAAAGGCCTTGGGCCCAGTGCGATAGCATAGTTGTTAAAGTCCTCGCCTTGAACACGCCAGGATCCCATATGAGCACCGGTTCTAATCCCAGCAGCTCCACTTCCCATCCAGTTCCCTGCTTGTGACCTGGGAAACCAGTCAAGGACAGCCCAAAGCTTTGGGACCCTGCACCCACGTGGGAGACCAGGAAGAGGCTCCTGGCTTCAGATCAGCACAGCACCGGCCATTGCAGCTGCTTGGGGAGTGAATCATCGGATGGAAGATCTTCTTCTCTGTCTCTCCTCCTCTCTGTATATCTGCCTTTCCAATGAAAACAAATAAATCTTAAAACAACAACAACAACAACAACAAAAAACAAAAGCCTTCCATCTGCTGGTTCACTCCCCCAGTCCCCGCCACAGTCAAGCCTAAGCTAGGCTGAAGCCAGGAACCTCGAATTCAATCCAAGACACCCACATGAATGTCAAGGATTCAACACCTGAGCCGCCATCGGCCACTTCCTAAGGTAAGTGTTATCAGGGAGCTACGCCCGAGTTGAGTTAGGGTCTCTGAAACGCAATTTCTACATCCCAAGCAACAACTTGACCACTTCTTTTCATCTCTGTCTTGAACTAGGAACGCCTATTTAACAAGTCTGATGAACGCACCATCTTTCCTTTTGAGAAAAAAAAAACACCTTATATTTCCATTACGAAACATGCCTTCAATTCCAATGAAATTAGAAGCTATGCATAAAGAGAAGTCCAACCTAATTGATTCAAAGAAACAACAGAAAACAAGGCACTAACTGCCATGGAAACCACTGTGTCCTTTGTAGTTAATCCTTCATGAATCAAGGCAGGTTGTGAGGGAGAGAAGACATCTCAGGTTATAAAGCTCTCGTTGTTTCTGAAGGAGCTTTTCAAGTTCTCTGGTTTTTCATTTTGAGTTCCACAGGGTTTTTTTTTGTGTGTGTGGTGTGTTTCATTTGTACAGAAATTGGCCATCCCATGCAGGCTTGCACAAGGCTTCAACAACATTTCTAGCCCAAAGGACTTGGCATTGGCTGGCTCCCAGCTTGCCTGGCAGAAGTTTGGCCTTTCGAAGCAGCTAGTCAGAGGGCTTGAATTCATTTCCATATGCCTTAAACTATTCCTTCAAAAGTGCCAGCCCCAACCCACCCTCATCGAAATTCAGATCCCCTTCCCCAAGGGGTTGGTGGTTGCAGCTTTACCCCAACAGCCAAGCACCTGCTGGTTAGAACAGCTCTAATGGGCGAGCGCCATGGCCAAGGCCAAGGGCCTGGTGGGCAGACAGGGGTGGGGAGTGGGGGGAGGTCTCTTTTGAACACTTGCTGCCTTTTAAACACATCCGGCCTTGTTCCATTAAGGCACCTTCTTCTGTCTCCTTCCCTCTTACTATAGGCTTGAGTGTGTGGGGTCTATTGATCCACCACCGCATTCACTATGGGCTTTGGAAAAGAGCCAGTAATGGATTAACCCTTTTCACACCTGCAACTCAAAGTGCTTCTTTGAGACAGACACATTGAAGAAGGAAACGGGCACTCGCTCACCAGCTCTGTCTCCCCAGGCATTCACTGAGTTCCCGAGAGCGCGGCGGGCTTACAGTCACCGCCAGGCACACTGCAGCTGGAGATCCTGCCCTCTTTTGTCCTTGGGTCCTCCAGGCAGACAAAGCAGCACACGGAGCATTGTTCTGCCATAGTCCATTTTACCCTGTGGATCTGCCACAATACTACAACCAAGGGCAAATACCATCTGGAAGGGAGCTTCAGAAAGCTTGTGAAAACCCCGTGTCCTGAAAATTGTGTTCCAAAATTTGGCGCACCACAGGAATGTACCTTTTAATTCCATTATTCCACAATTTTTTTTCCCCAGCACCTTGGAATGGACTATGGCTGAAAAATTCAGTCTTACCTCAGAAGAGAGTTCAGAAAGATACTTTGATCATGACGTTGTTTCTCTTTTCTTGAAACGTGCTGCTAACGATTATGTGATAGTGCAGTGAATGGATTTTCACCTCCCCTTTTCATAAAGGGAAATTCAGGTACAGAGAAACTTGGGTGGAACATACGCTTCAGGGTTTTGTTTGTTTGTTTCTCTTGTGTCCCAGGGGAAGGGGTAGTGCAGGTTGCTTCTTGCTGTCAAACTACATCAGCACCCAAGTATGGGAGACAGTCATTTGCTGACATCTTAGAGACCCCAACGTAAGGATGTTACTTTAGTAATTTTGAGAGTTCTGAGAAGTTGTTGGTTTCTTTGCTCCAGGGTTGAGAAAATCTTTCCAAGGTCTATCGGTTGACAAAGTCCACCTTAGTGGCATCACAGACCCAGGAACATGCTGCAAAGCGTGGCCAGGAGAGTGGTCCAACCTGTTCTGCTCTCCATCCTCTGATGAGGCAGTTAACCTAGACGAGCTGGCTGTCATGTCCCCTGTGTGCATTCTGGACAGGCTGTCCACTGCACAGGCATCAGCAACTGAGGAGGCCCCATCCTGATATGTGCACTCCAAGGTCAGATCACATATCCTGTAATTTTTTTCCCTGTGGCCAGGGTCTGAGTCCAGTGGTTAATCATGGAGTCCCCCAAGAAACCTTGCCTGGGTTGACCTCAAACTTGACTCTTGTGTGTGCCCACCAGCATAGGGTCAGGTTCAATCTGTCACCTGCACCAACCCAGGCACATACAAGTGGATGCAGCTGCCAGGTCAGTTCCACCTCGGATCCGTATCTCAACACCAAGGTGTGCTGCTACCCAGCCCAACAGCCCAACACAGACCCAGTCTTCACACATACCTGCAGGTGCCACGGCCTAGTGGGGTAATCCCCAATAACTCCCACCAGACCCACTGCCAGGCCTGGGTTTTGCACATACCAGCCTCTGCTTTGGCCTGGAAGGTGACAAATTGTTAGCCCAGAGATGGTACAGACAGAGAAACAGACTTTAGGTGGAAAGTTAAAGTCTTTATCTACCCTCTTCTCATGACATCTCACACCACCTTTTGCCACTGAGCCATCTTCCATCCGCCTTAGGCAGTCACTACCTGTGACCCACCTCCATTGTGTGCAGTCTGCTCCATCGCCCACCTTCTCCACTGGATGCCCAACTCCCCCTGTTCCTCATCTTGTTCCTGCCAGCCATTCCCTCTGAAATTAAGAATATCATCATTTCTGCATCCAGTACATTGCATAATACATTGAATCTGTACATTAGTTTTCCCATTTGGAAAACGGAATTATTATCTCCAACATTAGCTCTTCCTTTGATAGTACCAGTACTTGCAAATTTTGTAATAAATGCTGTTGAGACTTCTATGATGGATCTCCAGGCTGATTTTAAAATTGAATACCAACAAATGCCTTTAGATGTGCAGCTATGCAAGTATTATCACTCCAAAATCAAATAAGGTGCTGTGGCCATTTACCTAGTCCTACACCACACGAAGAAAGAGGCACCCACTTCAAGTCCAAATGTGTTCTGCTTTAGAGTTTTCTGGGGCTCGATTCTGGTATTTTTGCACCAGAAACATCTGAGCCAAGAGTACCAACAGCTTTGAGATTAGAACCTAAGGGTAGTGTCTCCCTCCAGGGCAGAGCACAGATTTGTTTGTAAAACCAGTGACTCCCTCCTTTGGATTTAAAGCGATCTCTCCCCAGGGAAATCTCAGGGTATTGAAGCGCCCTGCACGAGAAATCCTGGGGGAATGAAGCTAACATGATGGCATGATCCCCCAAATTCCCTGTTTCTTCACGCGTGCGCACACCCATTGTGCATGGCATGCAGCTGCCCCCTGAGCCTGCTCCTTGTTATCCCCATGGTCCTTGGGGGCAAAGGGAACCATGCCAACATGGAGCTGTTGCGGCGGCACTGCCCTAACAAACTGCCTGCCTCCCCTTGAGCTCACCGCCTACTACAGCTCAGGGGTCGCAGCAACTGCCACTGCTTCTGCTGTGCTTAGCGGCAGGTGGGCAGTTTGCTCAACTGAGCAAAAGTCTCAGATTGCAATTTGGCTTTTCCTTCTATTTGATGTGTGCATCTCTTACACAATTTCTTTGTCGTTGCCTTTTTTCTTCATTTTGACCTATTCTTGGACTTTTCCGAGCTACTGATCATACAAATTTTTATCAAATTGTCTGATCTTTTTTTTTTCTTTCTTTAAGACTGTTCTCAGGTGGTCTCTATGCTTCCCTTCTGATCTCATTACATTTTGGTCCTATATTATGAATATATTTCCTATGAATGCAACCACACTCACCAAAGCCACTGGAGAAAAATTATAAGAAACTATTTGCAGAGGTACGGTCAGCATTAAGGATCCATAGGAAGGGGTGGATGTTTAGCTTAGTGGTTAGGATGCCTGTATCCAAGGGCCCAGCATGATGGCTCAATTGACTAAATCCTCACTTGGCAAGCACCAGGATTCCCTGAGTGCTAGTTTGTGTCCAGGTTGCTCCACTTCCCATCCAGTTCCCTGCTTATGGCCTAGGAAGGCAGTAAAAGATGGCCCAAAGCCTTGAGACTCTGCACTCACATGGGAGACCCAGAAGAAGCTCCTGCTTCCAGAATGGATCAGCTCTGGACATTCTGGTCATTTAGGGGAACGAACCAACAGATGGAAGAATTTTCTCTCTGTCTCTCCTGTCCATAAACCTGACCTGTCTTTCCAACAATAATAGATCTTAAGAAAAAAAAAAACCAAAGGAAAAAAATTTCCATCAATATCAAAGTGCCTGTGTTTGATAGCTACCCCAGGCTCTAGATTCCTGCTCATGCAAGCCCCAGGAAAGCAGTGGAGATGTTCTACATCCCTGGGTCCCCAACACTCACAGGGGTGATCTGGTTTCAGTTCCCAGCTCCTGCATAGTGCAGTCCCAGCCATCAAGGGTATTTGGAGAGTGGATTAGCAGAAGAAAGCTCACACTCTCTCTCAAGACTAGACAAAAGAGGAGGAATAAACCAGTAAGAATGGTGACGCTCCTGGAAGCCAGCAGCAAAGCTACTCTGAAAATGTCAGAGGAGAAGCTCAAGTTTCCGGAATCTGATGAATGACAGCCACAGGGAAGGACCTGGAACACATAAGGAAAATGCAACAGTACCCAAACCATAGCTCTGCAGCGTAAGGTGACGCTTGCTATTCACAGTGGTTGTGGTCAGGAAATTCACAACCCTGAAGGGTGAATACTGAACCACTGTTCACATTTTTACCCAGGTATAGACACATAACCTTGTTGCTTGTATGTTTCTGTCCAAAGATAAGTAACTGAATATGTGGTATTGATTCATCAACATTGAATCCACAGGCAACAGCCCTATAACTCATGCAAGACGTGATAATCGTAGCATGGTCTTTCTAAACAGGGCACATTACAGCCAGCTTGTGCTTTGGATCACTGGTCACACAGCTCTCAGTGATACACTGTGTCTTGGGGCCTTTTAAACACAGGATTTTTTTAAGGACAAAATGCAAAAACATGGCACTATGCAGAACGAAAAAACTGATGCTTGTTTGTATTACAAGACTTTAAACAAGAAGACAGATCATTGCCTGATCCAAACTCAGCGAGGAACGTGGGGATCCAGCAATGTGAAAATGCCATCACTCTATCTGCCAATGACGACAAAAGCACCTTGAGCATGGATTTGGGGGCGATGAATAAATTAAACAGGTGTTTTCACAGACACACGTGCGGAGTCTAAGAACAAAGACCAACTGTACTCTTCTTCCTTCTAACCACCTGCCACGCCTTTCACTAACCAAACCTCACCAGGAATCAGATACAACAAAGTCCAGATGCCAAAAGTTGTCAAAGTCACTTGCCCAAGGCATACACGGTGGGACAGAAAAGAACAGATCTGGGAGGGGACAAAAACAAACAAACAAAAAGAGCTATCTCTTTCTTTGAAGTTTCAACCTTGGTCATTGTAATTTAGTGTCTGGGAGTTTCTTTCCTCATTGTTCTTTTTGTGTGTGTGACATTGTGTACATAGATGAATATCTTGAATTTTTATGAAGACATAATTAATACTACTCGACACTGGGTTGCATCTGTACTTTTCAATTTCGTTGGTTCCCTCCTGTCCTTTTTCCTCCAGGGTTATTTTTGTATAACTCAATACGGAAACTTCACATGAGCACTAGGGTCCCCTTTGCCACCCCATTTCTTTCTCCCACCTTTTGTATATTTCAGAGTGCAAGTCTGAAGCCTCCATTCACTCCCACCAGATTGATACACCCCCGTAGGTAACATTTCCCCCAGTATTTAGGCAGAATTCCTTCAACAGCACAAACTAAAGCTGAGAACTGGGGAAGATAAATATATAAACAAACTAAAGGAAGGTACATGTTATTTTAGCAAGGTTGATTGGGTATATTTCTCTTATGATATTTTAGGGATAATAACAATAATAGCCATTTTTTTCTTTTTAAAAATATGAAGAGTAGACCTAAAAACACCGTGAGTTTATTTTTGGTGCAGAGAATGTTTGAAATCCACGTGTATGAACAGTCTTCAAAGAATTCATTCCAAATGTGTGTTATGAAAACACCAAGCACACATTTCAAAGTCTTTTGCAACAAAATTATTTTTTAAATGTCTCTCTTCCTCCCATGCACTTGTTAAAGCATTCGTTTATTTATTACAAAAGCATATTGACAGGAAGAGAGGGAAAGATTTAGAGAAAGACCTTCCATGTGCTGGCTTCCTGCCCAGATGGCCACAGTGACCAACACTGGGCCAGGCTGAAGTCAGGAGACCCAGCCAAGTCGCCCAGCTGGGTAGCGGGGGCCCACACACTTGGGCCATCAGCGCCTGCTTTCCCAAGCCCCAGCAGGAAGCTGGAGAGGAGGCAGAGCAGCCTCATCTACTATCAGCATCTATATGGGATGCTACATCACAGGTACCAGTTCAACCTGCTAGGCCACAATGCTGGCCCCAATTTATCTTTTGATTCGATTTTCCCATAATATTTCTTATGTTTAAAGATTCTATTTAGTTTTATTGGAAAGCCAGAGTTACAGAGAAGAAGAGAGACAGAAAGATCTTTCAGCCACTGATTCACTCCCCAAGTGGCCACAATGGCTGCAACAGAGCCAATCCAAAGCCAGGAGCCAGGAACCAGGAGCTTCTTCCAGATCTCCCACATGGACACAGGGTCCCAAGGCTTTGGCCTGCTTCCCCAGGCCACAAGCAGGGAACTGGATGGGAAGTGGAGCAGCCGGGATATGAACCAGAGCCCATAAAAGATTTCAGTACATGTAAGGCAATGATCTTAGCCCCTTGGCTATTGCACTGGGCCCCTTTCCCATATTTTTAAGTTATCTTTCTTGTACATATGTGTATGTTCTTTTCTATAATAAACATTAATCTTTTTAGTCCATCACTTTCTCATACTTATTAGAAGAAAAATAATACTTTTAAAAGATACATTTTATTCTTTGGTCACTATCATAAATACTGTTGTTACTAGAATTAATCTCTCTGATGATGCTCTACTAAGACAGACAGGCCCACTTATCTCACTGTATTACTTTTCATTAACATCTTTTACATGTAGAAAAAAACTCGAAACCTACTTTCAGGCAAAGTAGTGGCGAGGGCAAAGAGCTTCTTTTGGCATCTGCTGTTTATCATTTAGCTTTAGCTCAAAATAGTTCTTATGCCAACATGGCATATGTTGGGCTGGCCTGTTCTGATGTCCTGCAGTATGACTGTCCAAGCTCCGTGCCCTCCAGCTGACCGTCCCAGCCTGATGAAACAGCACACACGCTGCAGCCAAACTCCTTCACACTGACACAGGAGGGAGAGAGGGGGAAGGAGAAAGCATATGAAAATCTTTCCAGTTCATTTCCCTTTTCTGTCCAATAGGAACAGTCATATCTGTTCTTCCAGGGAGCCATGAACATCAGAGATAACATCTATTAGGAATGTAGTAGACCACTTTGCACGGCTTGGAGAAAATCATAGCTATTTTATCACCTCATTGCTTCAGCTCTTCAATGCCTTTTCTGAAAATACAGTGGCCGAGTGTCTGCCGAGTGGTGCCAAGTGTGGGATCTGGGCTCCCCGTGTCCATTTCTGCTGGTTCGGAGCAGGGCTGCGGCAGGCCCGTCTCAGCTGCCAACTCAGAGCCTATGCAAGACCAGCTACAAGTCAGGTTTCTTTCTTTTTCCCTCTATTCAGTAAAATCAGACAATTAAGTGTGAGACTACCTCTGTTGAATCCCAGGCTGCGGGTTTCAGTTCAGCATTAAACATGAACTTGAGGTCCCTTTCATTCTTGAGCACGTTCAGCTGTGCAGACTGCCCCTGGCCGTCAGCTCATTCTTTCTAGGAGTTTACCCAGTCATCAAAAGCAGTGTTAAGACAAAGGCAAAACTATATGACTCTCACTGAAAACGTGCCAGTTGGTAGAAGGCAGCCATTTTTTTTTTCAGATTCATAGTGTTGCAACATTCCAACTGTCAGATGCAAAATGGTAGAAAAATTACAGGCTTATCATTAGAAAGAAAAAAATGCCTGAAAAGAAATATCTGATTTTATTATTATTATTATTTTTTGCAATACAATCAGATCATTACAACATCTTCTAGCTGGGGAATACTTAGGGGTCAACATCATCAATGTCCCACATGAATTCAAAGTAAAAATAATAACATTATTTTTAAAAAATACAATGCATAGGAACGCTGAAATGAAAGAGTCTTGTCCTAGATTGTTTTCCTCACCTTATTTGCTAATGAGCTTTTTAGAAACGGTATGGGTAGTTTTTTTGGTTTGGTTGATTGGTTGGTTGGTTGGTTGATTGGTTGGTTGGTTGTTTTGCTTCTGCTATATTTGCGCCCCAAGCATGGGACTAGTTGGTGTCATTGTCCAGTAGCATTCCTGAATACAATTATAAGAAAGATAAGGACAGTGGAAATGGCTATAATTTAACAATTTATAAAAGTACTGAGTCGGGGCAGAGCTGGTGAGGACACAGCTTGGGACAGGAGCATCCTATATTGGAGTCAGCAGAGTCCCAACTGCCCAGCTTCTCATCCAACTTCCTGCTCTCCGGCCCTCCAACAACGAGAGCTGGCAACTGGGGAGTGTACAGTGACTGCAAGATCTCTCTCTCCCACTGGGCTTTCACGTAATTAAAAGAAATATTAAACACACACACACACACAGTAGGAAAGAACAATACATAGCCAATCATATCCTTGAATCTTAACATTCACAGAGAAGATATGATCATGACCTCTGTCCACCAGCCAGCCCCTCATCACCGCCCACAGTTTCCATGGTCTCTGCATTCCAGGGGCCAGAGGTGAACGTGCATTGGTAAATCCCTTCTGGAACATTTCCTCCAGCCTAAGAACAGCACATACACAGGAGAACAATGGAGAAGGCCACGGTAGCATGTCAAGTGACTCCTAGAAGGAATCTCTCTTACGGGAAATGCCTCAGTTATTGTTAAGCAGTTAGGGTCACTCAACAAGAGTGACCTTGGAGTTTCCTTAACCATTCCTTCGTGAGCTTAGCTCGCCTGCCAGAGGGCGTCGTCTCAAGGCCACCGCTTTGTAGTCATCTCTCAAATATGCAGGCCAATGCTTAGCAGGTTGTCTGTGCAGTGTGGACGAGCAGGATGCCCTTCAGGACCCGGGGAGTCCTGGCTCATGAAGCCTGTTGTTCCTCGGCCCAGCCGTGAGTTCCTCCCGGAGTCCACCTCGCTCTCAGGCACAGTCTTCCGGGAGACTCAGGGAGCCCCCGACTGGCTAAAGCCAGGAGACAGGTTACTCCTACAACTAGGACTGCAACTCAGTTCCTCTGCCGTGGAAAGGGCAACCATGCAGGTGATTCATGACCTCTGATGCTTGTGCTTTGCAACCTCCTGGGTCTGAGCTGAGATGCTCCCAGGATTCAACCCAGCCAGGAGCTCCGTGGCCTTTCTCATGGTGCAGAACCATCCTGAGACAGGGCAGCCGTGGTCACGTGTGTGATCCACCCGGCCAGGGGATGGACGCTCCCACATCAGGTGTGTGGGGAGCACTTGCTTCCCCGTGTCCTGTCATCCTGGGAGACAGCATGGCTCATTTATTAAAATAATATTTTAAAAAAATCAAGACCTTCCCTAATGGCAGAAATTCCTACAAAGTCACATAGCAGGAATTGATAGCAGCTCCTTTTATCCTCCCGATGATTCTTCCACGGCGAGGACACTGAAGCACCACAGATTCAGTAACCTGTCCAAGGTTCTGCCCAGACACCGGAGCCCTGCATACCGCTAGGCCACACGAGGGCCCGTGACCACGATGACGGGTGAAACGACCTCTTACCAACCCTCAGCCCTCGGTGGGGTGAGGAAGGGACTCATGGCGGAGCTGAAGTTTCACCATGAAGGATGGGAGATGAGTTTTAAAAAGAATACCTTTTCAAAAGAAAATGCACCAATGAGGGGTCAGTATTGTGGCGTAACAGGTTACACCCCCAGAGGCAATGCCAGCAACCCAGCTTCACACCTGTTCAAGCCCCGCGGTCGCTCCGCTGCGAATCCAGATTCCTGTCGAGCCCCCGGGAAAGGAATGAAAGGCGACCCAAAGTACCTGGGCCCCTGCAACCTACACGACAGACCGGGACCGACCCGGACCAATCTCACAGCTGGCTGAAGAGTGAACCAGCAGGTGGAAGCAGGCTTTCTCGCTCTTACTCTCACTCTTGCTCTCTCCATTGCTTCATCTTTCAAATAAACAAGTCAATCTTTTTAAAAATAAAATAAATAGCACATGCACGAAGACCAATTTTACCCTTTCTCCTATACTACCTGAGAAACACCATCCATGCTTTAAGTAAAAGGAATGTAAAACTAAGAGTTGTGTAAGTAGGTCTGCCAGTGGTTGGAGCAAATCACACATTCTGTGCCTCTGCATTCAATCCTATGGTTATTTAAAGGTTTTGAGAAAAGCATGAACCATTTTATCACTAGAGGCTCAAATGACACCTGGGAACCTGCTCTTACACTGTTAATTCATCTAGAACCTAATTATATGTACATAGAATTTCTGCTCAAAATTACATTTAAACAGAAAACAACATTTTTTTAAATGACAGATCATTTTCTGCTTCTGAATAGGTAACATCCTGAAATTCACTATCAAACATGAAATTACAAGGAAACATCATTTCAGCATGCCACCACTAGATGGCAGATTCCCACAGTTTGAGGCACATGCAACAACCCAACAAAATCAAAAGCTAGCGTTGTATGTAATCAAGAAGGCATTTGTAATGAGGACTGATTTCGTAGGGGACAAAGTGATGAGATATAAATGGAGCCCTCACCAACTCCCAACCTTTACCCAAGAGTTTGCATAGGAAAGCAAACAGATGATGGCTAGCTCCCTGCTGAGCTCTACATTGGGGAGGGAGCTCCAACAGACATCCTCCCACAGAATTCCACGTGGGCACCTGTGGCTTCCAGGAGCTCATCCTGGGGTCAGCAGCTCCTGGCTGGCATTGACTCCTGGTAGTGGAAAGGTCAGGTGCCCAACACCTAGATTTTACTCTGACCCCACCCTAATCAGGTGCCTGTTCTGGGGAGATCACTTCCCCATGTTCTAAGCGGATTGCCTGTTTGTTGTTAGGTTCTGTGAGTTCTTCGTACATTTGAAATATATTCTAGACATTTACATTTGGCTTCAATGTGTTGCCTAAAAATATCTTGACTTCCACCTTGCTTTAAAAATTTTTTTTTCTAAAGATCTGTTTATATTTATCAGAAAGAGACAGAGAAATATCTTTCCTCTGCTGATTCACTCCCCAAGTGGCTGCAACAGTCAGAACTGTGCTGATCCTAAGCCAGGAGCCAGGGGTTGATTCCAGATCTCCCACACGGGTGCAGGGTCCCAAGGCTTTGGCCATCCTTTACTGCTTTCCTGGGCCACAAGCAGGGAGCTGGATGGGAAGTGGAGCAGCCAGGATGCCTGCTGGCTGTGCTGGCCCCTTCCTATCTTCTTTGCTTTTTTTTTTTTTTAAGATTTATTTATTTTTACTGGAAAGTCAGATATACAGAGAGGAGGAGAAACAGGAAGATCTTCTATCTGTTCATTCATCCCTAAGTGGCCACAATGGCTGGAGCTGTGCTGATCCAAAGCCAGGAGCCAGGAGCCTCTTCCGGGTCTCCCACACAGTACAGGGTCCCAAAGCTTTGGGCCATCCTGGACTGCTTTCCCAGGCCACAGGCAGGGAGCTGGATGGGAAGCGGGGCTGCTGGGATTAGAACCGGTGCCCATATGGATCCCAGCACATGTAAGGAGAAGACTTTAGCCATTAGGCCACCATGCCGGGCCCACCCTTCCTACCTTCTTCACAGGGTCTTTTGCACAACAAAGTTCTAAATTTTATGAGATCCAATATTTTCATTTTTTCCTTTTCTAAACTAAGTTTCCAGTAACAAGTTTAAGAATTCTTTGCCTAGCTTTGCTTTCCAAAGATTTTAAGCTAGGTTTTTTTTTCCTAACAACTGAAATTTTGCATTTAAACAAATTTGCATAAAACAAGACTTATTCAAGATCTAAGGCTTGTTTGCTCAGCTCTGAGGGTCCGTCACACCAGTGCCCTTTGCCAGGAGGCAGCACTCAATGGCTTCCGTATTTCTGCCAAAATCCAACCAATCGCATTGGTAGGGTTATTTCTGCGTGTTATCTGTTCTAACGCACTGATCTATGTGTCTAAACAGCTGCCAGGACTACAGACATAGGATAAGCCTTCCGGTTGGTTAACATTCCCCCTCCAGTCTCCATTTTCAAGATTGGAAACAATGTTGCCTCTCCATGATACAAAAATTCTGGTATTTGGAGAGAAACTGCATTAAATCTACAGATTCATTTGGGGAGAATGTAACAGCTATTTATATAAACATTTATGTATGCCAAATAAATGCTGAGTTTTATCAAATATTTAAAGTATATTGATTCGATTGTGCTATCTTTTTTTAATATACACATGAGATGTTTTTGTGGCCGAAGAGTCAATCAATCATGCATTCCTGGGAAAGGTTTCTTCATAGGTGTTATATGTTTGTGTACACACAGATCTACATATAATGGTGACCGTGTTAGACCGGGTGTGCAAAAACTCTTCCTTAAAGTTCTAACTCAGCGCCTGATTTTGCTCTCATACTATCTCCTGCCTGTGTGGAAATCAAGGATAAATTGTCCTCGCTGATAACGGTTGCTGGGGTTCACTTCTTTTATTTCCTAAAAGAGTTTCTTTCAAAGTAAAACAATCTTTTTCTTTGAACGTTTGTAAAATTCCTCTGTAACACAGTCTTGGCTTGGCGTTTCCTTTTTGGGAAGACTGGTAACTATGGACTGAAGCTCTTTCTTCTCAAGTCCATTGGGTACAGAATTTTCTAAAGGTTTGTCCATCTGTTTCAGTTTCTCAGGAAAGTTGTTGATGTTTGTCACCAGCTGCAGTGGTAGCCGTCTCCTTTGATCATAGAGCCGTTATTCCTGTCTTCTCTGATCCTCCTCAATGAACACTGATAGAAGTTTGTCAATTTTATTAATCTTAAGAAGTTGTCAACTTGCGGCTTTACGCCACTTTTATTATATGCCATGTATGTCTTCAATTTCTGTTCTTTTATCTCTATTTTTAATTCTTCTTTCATCATTTTTGAACACACTGGAGTGTTGGCATGCCTACCCCCAGAGGTGGAGCCCTAGATTACTACCTTCTAAGCTTTCTGCTTCCTGTTTTGAAGAGAACTAAGGATCGATTATAGAAAATTTGGGTGCTCACTGTTGTGGCAGAGCAGGTTAAGAAGTCACTTGCAATGTCAGAATCCCGTATCAAGATCCCAAAACACCAGTTTGAGTTTTGGCTGCTCCAATGTTGCTCCAGCTTCCTGCTAATGCTGCTTGGAAGACAGTAGAAGATGGCCATGGACTTGGGTCATCCCACCCATGCGGGCATCCCAGAGGCAGCTCCAGGATGCGGGCTTTGTCCTAGTCCATCCCGGCAGCGATTTGGGATATAAGCAAACAGAGGGAAGATCTGTGTTGTGTGTGTGTGAATATGAATATGAGTGTACACACATAATCTATTTTTCATATAAATAAATAAATCTCTAAGTAAAAATGAGGAGGTTATTCCATAAGCAAACAATCAAAATATAGTGGTATCTATGCTATAATATAGCTACATCGAGGCTTTTCTTTATTCACTTACTGCTTGTTATGTGAAATCTTGAACATGCATAAAAGCAAAATACCATGACAGACCACGAGCACCTGCTGGCCCAGTGGCAGTGAAGTTCATGTCAGATGGAAGTGCTCTCAGCACTCCTGCCCCGCGGGGCTGTGAGCAGACTCTCACACATCTTATGATTTCAGCTACAACCAGATCCACATTGATCTATAACACATATGGACTTTTTTAAAAATGAAATATTTCTCTCCTTCTCTCTGTATATCTGACTTTGCAATAAAAATAAATAAATCTTTTAAAAAATCTTTTTTTTAGCTACAGATTACATTGAATCTGTTAAAAGCTAATTAATAATGAAATAGTAAACAAAAAACATTGGCCAGATCCAATGTGGTTTTGGTCTTGTTTGGAATTTGATTGAAGCAAAAGCCAAAAATAAAACTCCTAAGGCAATGGAGGAAGTTTGAACACAGCATTTGATGTTAAGTAGTTATTACTTTTTAAAGGTATAATATTGCATTTCATTTTTTTAAAATATGTATTTATTTTTATTGCAAAGTCATATATACAGAGAAGAGGAGAGACAGAGAGGAAGATCTTCCGTCTGATGATTCACTCCCCAAGCAACTGCAACGGCCAGTGCTGCGCCGGTCTGAAGCCAGGAGCCCAGATCCTCTTCTGGGTCTCCAGAAGGAATTTTTTCTCAATCTAGAACCACACAAAGATATCCAATTTCACTGCTCTTATTCAATATGCAATTGGAAGTTTCAGAGGTATTAGTCCAGAAGAGGAAATAAAAGGCACACAAAGTGGAAAGGATGAGTCCAATTACCCCTGCTGCAGGTGGCATGATTCTATGTAGAAAGAGTCCCAAAGACCCCACCTAGCGCGCATTAGAACGAACAAGCATTTCAGTAAAGCCAAAGGAGATAGATCAACAGAAAGATGCAGTAGCATTTATATATACCAGCAATGACCTCACTGAGAAATTATATAAGCAATCCCATGAGCAATAGCCGCGAAAAACAACCTTGGAACAAATTTAGACAAGGAAGAGAAACACCTCTATGATGGAAATGACAAAACACTCATGCAAGATATTGAAGAATTCAAACGCAAAACAGAATGATTTCCCACACGCATGTATTGCAAGGATACCCAAAGCACGTATAGGTTCAGTGCAATCCCCATCATAATACCGATGGCATTTTTCACAGAACTAGAAAAAAAAATAATCCAAAAATTCATGTTGAAACACAAAAGGCCCCAGATCACCAAGGCAATCGTGAGCAAAAAGAACACCGCTGGAGGCTCTGCAGTACCTCCGAGAGTCCAAGACGCACTGCCTGGCCACTGCAATCAAAACAGAAGCGTCCTGAGATGGACATGGATTGATGCCAACTGCGACACTTGCTCACATTAAAACAGACTACTACAAAGCTAAAACAAACAAAAAATCAGCACGAAGGGCCCGGCGCAGTGGCCCAGCGGCTAAAGTCCTCTCCTTGAACACGCCAGGATCCTATATGGGTGCCGGTTCTAATCCCAGCAATCCCCACTTTCCCATCCAGCTCCCTGCTTGTGGCCTGGGAAGGCAGCCAAGGATGGCCCAAAGCCTAGGGACTCTGCACCGTAATGAGGTGATCACATGGCTCTAGCTAGACTGCTTGTTAGCAGAATGATAAACCCCACAAATGTTGGCAAGAATGTGGAGAAAAGGGAACCTTTGCACACTATTAATGGGAATAAAAATTTACATACTATGAATAATCGTTAAAGAGATTCTTCCCAAAACAATGAAAAGTGGCTCTTCCATATGACCCAGTTATCGGACTTGAGGATATATGTTCAGAGGAAATTAAATCATTATATGAAGATCAAACCTACATTCCCACATTCATCGCAGCAATATTTACAGTAGCCAAGATGTGGAATCAACTTAGATGTCCATTGCTGGATGAATGGATCAAGAAATCTTCTCTCTCTCTCTCTCTCTCTCTCTCTCACACACACACACACACACACACACACACACACACAATCTTACTATAAGAAAAAGTGAAATTCTGATGTTTGCAGCAAAAAATGGATGGATCTGGAGATCATTATGTTAAGTGAAATAAACCAGGCGCAGATAAATTTCTGCATGTTCTCATTCACATGTGGAAGTCATAAATCCTGGCAGATAGGAAGTTATAACAGTGACTTCTAGAGCTCCAGAAGGGGAGAGGGGGAGCTATGGAGGATCCTGGTTAAACACAACGAGCTGAACGCAACAAGTCCAAGTGTTCTAGAACCCAGTGGGGGCAGCAAGAGTTCACAGGGCCTTCTATCCTGCGTGAAGAACCAGAGGAGCCAGTCAGCTCTAAACACAAGCGAAAGTGAAGGAAATGGGAAAGCCGCTGCTTGATTTGATTCATGTCCGAAATATCATTTTGTCTCCTATTAAAATGTGCAGGCATTACATGTTGAAAAACATGCTAAACACAAAATAATTTAAGGAAGGAATGGGTTAACAAGTCCAAGGATTAAAATAGAAACTTGACTATAATTAAGAATAACTGCGCATGTCTCAGTAGTGAGCGTGTTGGAAGGTCTCCAAGGCCCAGGGAAAATGAACGTGTGAGATGCTTCTCGAATTAGCCCAAATAGAGAGTCGCGGCTAGGAACTATACTAAGAAATCTCTCATCGTATTATCCCAGTTGCGACTTGTTTGCCATTTTTCTTTCAAAGAGCTTCTCAAGCAGGGTGCAGCTATTAATTGGTTCATATTACTTTTTTAATTAATTTTTTTAATTGCAAAGTCAGATATACAGAGAGGAAGAAAGACAGAGAGGAAGATCTTCCGTCCGATGATTCACTCCCCAAGTGACCGCAATGGGCAGAGATGCATGAATCTGAAGCCAGGAATCAGGAACCTCTTCCGGGTCTCCCACATGGATACAGGGTCGCAAGGTTCTGGGCCGTCCTCAACTTTTTTCCCAGGCCACAGGCAGGAAGCTGGATGGGAAGTGGGGCCGCTGGGATTAGAACTGGTGCCCAAATGGGATCCTCTAGGCCACTGCACCAGGCCCAGTTCACATTACTTTCTTTTTTTTTTTTTTAAAGATTTATTCAGTTTATTACAAAGTCAGATATACAGAGAGGAGGAGAGACAGAGAGGAAGATCTTCCGTACGATGATTCACTCCACAAGTGAGCCGCAACGGGCCGATGCGCGCCGATCCGACGCTGGGAACCTGGAACCTCTTCCGGGTCTCCCATGTGGGTGCAGGGTCCCAAAGCTTTGGGCCGTCCTCGACTGCTTTCCCAGGCCACAGGCAGGGAGCTGGATGGGAAGTGGAGCTGCCGGGATTAGAACCGGCGCCCATATGGGATCCCGGGGCTTTCTAGGCGAGTACTTTAGCCGCTAGGCCACGCCGCCGGGCCCCACATTACTTTCTAACTACACACAGTAGCCAACCTGATAAACCAAGTTGTTACGTTCATTCCCTTAAAAGGACAAAATAATGTTTTCAGCATGAAGTCAATTACTTTAAAGATGAGACTACAACTCGTCCATGTTCACTCATGAAAATAGGACCCACAGCACAGAGCTCTGGGAGACAGCAGAATGAACTACTGGCTACATTTTCTGCTGGATGACTCTGTAGAAAGTTACATATTTCACGAAGCACGCAGCACGAAGGCGCCCATCTGCTGGCTTGCTTTATAGCCTGACAAGTTTGCTGCACACAAAGAATGAGTCCGCTGCTGCCAAGGGGACACGAAACAGGGGAAATACTTCGGGGCATTTTCTTTGGCTCATCATTGAAACCTCAGGTGTGGAAGTTGTGTCATTACAAATGTATGTGCCATGTGACCGATCAGACAGTACGCCTCAGGATGCGTCCGAGGAATCAGCCATCTGAGCACCAGAGAAGGCTGAGCAAAGTCACAACCCAAAGAGCATTCTCAGGCCATCAGAAGAATTGTTCCAGTCCCAGAAAACAGCTGGCAGGTGGGAGGATGCCCTCGGTCTTCAGCCCTGAAGGAAGGTGGGGGAGGCGGTTAGCGACACTGCCACTGCAACCCTCGGTACGGCTCTGTGTACGCCCCAGCACGCACACTGCCTGCAGGCTGGGAGAAGAGATGGACAGAGGTGTCAACCACTGCCTCCCCACACTCGGCTCCAGTGGGAAATTCCCAACGGGAACGGCACCATGTGGGGTTGACAGAACCTGCGCATCACACGACAAATTCACGCCAGCACCTGCTCGCTGCTTCTACTGCTACAACTTACAGCCCCTGGAGGGAATGTGAGACACGCAGTCTCTTACAAAGCCTGGGCCTATCCGCTTACCACTGAAATGTGATTTTTTTTAAAATACAATATTGAAGTTAGATGTCATCAGGATGTATAAAGGCAGGGGAGCCATATCCGACGCAGTGGCTGAGTGTAACTCCTTCCTAACACTTGTAGTTCCAAATGCTGGATAAACAAAAAGCAAAACTATTCTTTTGTTTAAGACAAAAAGCGTGGGAGAGCGCAATGGGAGAAAACCTCATCTCTTGCTTTTGAAAGTAATGTGTTCAGTATTCGAGCATTGATGCCAAACAGAAACTAGGCTCTGTTCGAGATTTTGCCATCATTTCCAGGTCCTTTTTCAATCTGTATATTCAAAATGACTCATCGGGCCTGGCACAGTAGCCTAGCAGCTAAAGTCCAAGAATTTTACACACAGAGATCCCATATGGGTGCCAGTTCTAATCCTGGCGGCCCCGCTTCCCATCCAGCTCCCTGCCTGTGGCCTGGGAAAGCAGTCAGGACAGCCCAAGACTTTGGGACCCTGCACCCGCTTGGGAAACTCGGAAGAGGCTCCTGACTCCTGGCTTTAGATTGGCACAGCTCCGGCTGTTGCGGCTGCTTGGGAGTGAATTATCAGACAGAATATCTTCCTCTCTGTATATCTGACTTTCCAATAAAAATAAGTACATTGTTTTTTAAAAATGAGTTATCAAGGTCAACCTCCTTGATGTGATCTTAGAATATACTTTAACAAGATGTTGCTGGTGAGTAAACGAAGGATAAACATGAGATTCTTCATATTATTGCCATGGAGGATGAATCTACAATGATCTCAAAGCTAAAAAAATTTTTTTAATTACTAAAATAAATTAATTCCAAGCAACAAAAAGATGCTATGATGGGTATTCTTCCGGCTGAATTTTCATGCATGTCTAAGACGTCCATGGTAGAATAAACTCTGAGTGTGTTGCTGGGTCAAATGGTATGTGGATTTCTGCAAACTACGGTCATGAGTGATACTGATCTATAATTTTCTTTTCATGTAAACTGAGTTTTGGAATCAGAGTATGCTGGCCTTATAAAAAAATAAAAAGAACAAAAAAATTTTTTTTAAGATTTATTTATTTATTTTGGAAAGGCAGATATACAGAGAGGAGGAGAGACAGGGAGGAAGATCTTCCGTCCATTGATTCACTCCCCAAATGGCCAAAATGGCTGGAGCTGCACCAATCCAGAGCCAGGAGCCTCTTCCGGGTCTCCCACATGGGTACAGGGTCTCAAGCCCTGGGCTGTCCTCGACTGCTTTCCCAGACCACAAGCAGGGAGCTGGATGGGAAGTGCAGCTGTCAGGATTAAATCCGGCGCCCATATGGGATCCAGGCCACCATGCCAAGGCCAAAATGAGCAAATTTTTACTCCCTTGATATAATGTGTCTTCTTCCAATATCGGAATTTGCCTACTTCCATGTTGTGACTTATCTGGCTTTTAACAAGGTAATTTTGACATCATTATTGTGACCAGAAAGCAGTGACAGAACACCTCTAATCTGAATCCTTAAAATCTTAGACATTCTCAAATTTTGAACAATTCAGATTTTGAATTTTTGAATTAGGGATGCTCAATTGTAAGGTCAATGTAAATATCCCCAAATGTTAAAAAACTCCAAAATCTGAAACACTTGAGGTCCAGGCTCCTTGGATAAAGGAGTCTCAACTTGTACAATAGCCAATACCATATCCTCACTGCAGCAGTACGGACATGGCTTAGAAAATAAAAATGTGATGTAATACTGCATTTTTCACCATGCTGTGACTTTTTGGGTTTCACATGACTCAAGGTTGCTTCCTTATAAAGTGATCAACTTCCTCAACTAATGAACGAACCCATGATGATTCTGGAAAGTTTTATAAGCTTAGATTATTTTGTCTTTTACGCATCTTTCTAATTTTCTTCCCACCCCTTTCCTGGCCCTGTTATGGGACAAAAGGACACAAACATTCATATTATGCTTCCTCATATCCACAGTCATTGCCTTTCAATGCAACACATGTAGACATGTAGAACTACTTTCTCTAGGTGCTTTTTTTTTGGTAGCCCTTGGGTATGGACAATTACAAAAAAATGCTCTTCTGCGTAGATATTTCCTTTATATAACTTGCCAAGAGAAACAAACAAATATCATTGAATTTTCTTCCAGAGTCTTGTGGTTTAGTCTCCGGTTGAAGTTCTCCCACTCCAGGTAGCATGCAACCCTCCCTTGAATCACACTTTATCTGTATTTGTGCTTTTCATGGTAACTTTCAGGACTGAATAACCCGTGTCTGCGTATTTTTGTTTTTCAATCAGTAACTTCTGTTTCTCCTCTCTGCTGTGCGCAGTTAGGCTGACTTCCTCCTCCTTGCATTGTGGGCCTTCTGCTTGGTCCCCAGTCGGTTCCTCCTCTCATTCCTTTACCTTTCCACTTGCACTTAAGCCACTGGACCCTTCTTCCTGTGTGAAGCTTTGTTTACCCCAACTTTTCCTTGCAGAACCCTTTGCTCACCCCTTGATGGCTCTGCCCCTTCCCAACAGCCACCTGCATGGAATTCCTGGGATTTTCCCATTGCATCACGGCATCTCTTAGAAGCCCATGTGCTCCTCTACCCTTAGTGATATTCCCACCTCACTCTAGGTCCTGGAGGTGACCCACACAACCTTCAAGGAGAGGGACCAGCACATGGAATCTTTCTCTCTCATGCTCTGCCTTTCAAATAAGTTAATTAAGCTTTCTAAAACTGTTAGGTGAAAAGCTGAAAGGGAGCTTTCTAGTAGCTGACAACAACTGAATTTACTAGTCAGTCTTTTCAAAACACTTCTTATGAAGTCTTCTTGCTGAAAGTTTTTCCCTAAATCTTATCTGGCTCACATTGAATATAGGGGATCAAGGAAATGTTAAACGGCACCATCAGGATTTAATTAGAAAAATCTAGAAAAAGGGTTAATAAGAAAAAGCTAGAATGAGAGTAAGTAAAGGAAAAATAATACTTCCCCTAGGAACTAGATTATAAGAGTAAACAGGAGGAAGATTCATACAGATTCCAAGATATTTACAAAACATTAACCAAGGCTTCTCTGGAGAGCCAAGATGGCTGACTAGGGAATAGCCACACTAACTTAAGTTGCTCAGGGCTATGGAAAGAACAAAGGAAGTTTGTTTCCTGGGGTCTGACTGATGAAAATTTCTAGCAAAGAACTGAACAAAAAAATGAATGAAAATTTTGTGCAACAAGAGGAGAGAAGAGAGCTATACCACCGCAGCCAGCCCCGTGACACCGTCAGCCACTGGCCCTAAGCGTCATATTACCACATCACGGTAGGAAGAAATGGGATTGCCACACATCCCACCACTCACAGGTTTACTCCAAAGGGAATTCCACAGTCACCCACTGACTTTTACTTTAGCCTAAAGAGCTACCTAGGGTCCAAGCAACTGTTGGACTTGGCACAGGGAAGCCATATCCTTCCTTCCCCTCCTCCACTCTGGCAGTGCACCTGCTCCACAGTGAAAAGTCAGGCAATGTGGCTCTGTGCTGCTCCTACTGGCATCATGGTTGGGGTCACGACAGCGTGTGAGACAGAGGACAGATCCTCTGCATCCTTCAATCCTGGGAGTTTGGGGACATAAGCCTGAGAGCTACACTGCTAACTTGTGTGCACATGGGAACTTCACCTTAGCTTCTGGGAGCTAGCAACCAAATTATCCCATTAAAACAAAACAAAACAAAACCAAAAAACCTCTCCCACCTGGGAAAGCTGGGCAAGGATCCCACTGGACTCCACTCTGCAACACAGGGCTGTGCAATTGTCACTGGAATCTACCTGGTGAACATAGCAAAAGACGTGCCTGCATGTCATCTCTCTGGACTCGTACCCTCCAGAGTACTGTCACCCCATAGGACAGCACAGAGTTCAGCTGCTCTCCTCTAGTCCAAGGGCTGTTTGTGTAAGCCACAGCATCAGTGCAGCGCTCCAACAGGACTGAGGAAGCGCGCACCTGCATGATACAGTCCTAGCATCCCAACAATTGGTGCCACTCACCCCTGCCTCACTCAGGCTTGCCTGTAGGACAAGGGAAACAACCACTCTGGTCCCTTTCAACACAGAACAGGGCCACGGCTGTCACAGGTGCCAAGGAGACTGACACTCAACTTCCTGGGAACCAAAGTTACACACCCAAGGAAGCCCTTACTCATCTCAAAGCCATACTTCTATCCCTATAAAATGTAGCCAACAAGAGCGCTGTAGCACAGACACAGGTGATGCTGATGAAGACAAAAGAAATCACTTAGAGACTATACTGATGGACTCACCTAGAACCAAAGTCAAGATGACAAGCCCAGTAATACCCTGCATTCCAGCTAAACCATCAATCCTTGTACAGTATAAGCTGCTCCATCAAGAAGGGGTAGGTCCACCGATGGGCAGGTGTCACTGTAGGGACACAGGACTCATAAAGAAGAAAGGTAGCATGACACCTCCAAAAGAACACAATAATCCTTCAGAATCAGAACCTAAACTGGAGGAAATCTATGACATGATAGATGAAAAAGTCAAAATACAATTGTAGAAAACTTATGATGCAAGAAAACAAAGACTGATGAAAGAAATGGAGAAGTCAATGATGACATGAATAAAAATATTACCAAAGGCACAGAACTCATTAAAAAATACTAAATAGAATGCCCAGGACATTGGCTCAATGGCTAAATCCTCACCTTGCACATGATGGCATCCCATATGGACGCTGGTTCGTGTCCCAGTTGCTCCACTTCCCATCCAGCTCCCTCCTTGTGGCCTGAGAAAGAAGTCGAGGACAGCCCGAGGCCTTGGGACCCTGCACCCACATGGGACACATGGAACAAGCTCCTGGCTCTGAATTGGCTCAGCTCCAGCTGTTGCAGTCACTTGGGAAGTAAACCAGTGGATGGAAGATCTTTCTCTCCATCTCTCCTTCTCTCTATAAATCTGATCTGCCTTTCCAATAAAAATAAATAATTTTTTTTAAAAAAAGGATTTAAAGAAACTATTATGAATAACTGTATTCTAATAAGCTGGAAAACCTTGAAGAAATGGATAAATTCCCAAATCCATATAACCCAGCAAAATTAAAACAAGAAGATGCAACCTTAAAAGACCCCTAACAAGCAATGAGATTGAAGCAATTATCAGAAGTCTTCCATCAAGGAAAAGCTTGGAACAAGATGACTTTGCTACTGAATTCTACCAAACATTTAAAGAGCGAGTAACTCCAACATCCTTCAAATTATTCCAAAATGTTAAACAGGATAGAATTCCTTCAAGCTCCTTCTGAGAGGTCAGTATGATCTGGATACCAAAACCAAAGATAGGACAAAAAAAGAAAACCACAGACCTATATAGTTCACGAACACAGATACAAAAGATGCTCAACAAAATACTAGCACGTTGAACTCACACCCACATCAAAAGGTGATTAAGTGGCATTTATCCCAGAAGTGAAAGTGTGGTCATACATTCCCAAGTCAGCACACATCAGTAATCAAACCAACAGAACCAACAATAAAAACCATATGGTCATCTCAGTAGACACGGAGAAATTGATGAGATCAAGTACCCCTTCATGATTAAAAAAAAAAGACTTTCCGTAAATTACATACAGAAGGAGTATTTCTGTAAAGACAGTGTATGACAAGCTAACATCAATACTATACTGAATGGAGGAAAGCTGCAAGAATTTTTGTTTAGATCTGGAACAAGACGAGGGTGTCCACTTTTATTTTGCCACTGTCATTTAATATAGCGCTGGAAATTTTAGCAAGAGCAATCAGGGAGGAGAAAAAAAGGGGGCATCAAAATTAGACAACAACGAGGTTGAATTATCCAGGTCTGCAGACGACATGATGTTTTACACAGAAAACCTGACACACTACCAAAAAGCTGTGAAACTGATAAACCAATTCAGTAAAGTTCCGGGTTACAAAATATGCCCAAAAAGTGAGGGGTTTTTTGCAGTGTAATGCTGAACTCATAGAAACAGAAACCCAGAAATCCAATTCACAACAGCCACAAAAGAAAAATCAAATATTTAGGAATAAATTTAACCAAAGAAATGAAATAGCTCTATAATGAAAATGATCAACTATTATTAAACAAATGATCAAGGACAAAAAAATAGAAATACATTTTTGGTTCATGAATCGGAAGACTCCATATCATTAACATGTCTAATAGCTTCTAAAGCAACTTACAGATTCAATGCAATCCTTCTCAAAATACAAATAACATTCTTCACAGAATTAGACAAAGCAACTCTAAAATACATACAGAATCACAAAAGATCCAGAATAGCCCAAGTGATCCCATTACGAAAAATCAAAAGCCAGGAGCCTGGAACTCAATCTAGTTATTCCACATAAGTAGCAAGATCCTAAGTATTTGGATTCTCATTTGCTGAATGTCAGGGTGGCTATTAGCAGGATGCTGAAATCAGAAAGCGCTGGTCTTCAAGTCCCGGGATTGCAATATGGGATTCAGGCATCCCACATGGCAGCTTAACTGATTCTCCAAATTCTTTTCCCCAAAGACATTCTCTATATCACCAATTCAAATTTCTTTCTCAAAGTTATGACCTGTTGTCACCTCCTCAAAATCATTCATTGAATCGTGATGCCTGTAGAAATGGACAAATGGGCTCCAACAATGTGGCACAGTGGGAAAGAACCAGCTGTGGTGCCAGCAGCACAGAGAGCCCCCTGTTTGAGGCCTGACTTCTTCTCTATTGGGACAGCTCCCTGTTGATCTGTTGCAAGGGCAACAGAACATGATCTGAATGCTTGGATCCCTGCATGTGGGAGACCTGGAAGGAGCTCTGGCTCCTCACCTTCGTCTGGCCCGGCCCCAATCATCGTAGCCATTTTGGGGTTGAACCAGCAGATGGAAGATTGGGGTGTGTGTGTGTGTGTGTGTTTCTCCCTTGGTTTGTAGATCTGTGTTTCAAATACATAAATCTCTATTTTTAAAAATCTAGCAAAGAATTCTGCATACATCTGCTTTCTTATTTAAGCCACAGCAAACTTAAAGTTATAACCCATAGGAAAAAAAGTGAACACTCCAAAAATATGAAATTGCAGACATTTGGACTCGTCTGGGTTTGATACAAAGCACTGGGACATGGTGTTGTCCTCAACGTTAATGCTTTTCCATGGTGGTTAAGAAATGAATGTGTCCATCTCTCACTTTAGAGCTAATAACGCTTCTGTTATAAACTGGGGTGCACCTCTATCAGGCACACACACTGACAATCATTACATTTTCATGTGAAAGTGATAATTATATAGTCACTTTTTTATATCTGTTTGTAGTTTTTGTCATGAGGCCTGTTTTGTATTGTATGAATACTCACTTTTGGTGTCCATTTCAATGGAATTCTTTTTCTACCCTTTTACTCTCAGTCTGTGTGAAATTACTGATGAAGTCAGTACCTGGTACGCAGCCTATCACGGGGGTCTTGTTGTTATGTAATTCATTCATCCAGGTCGTATCTTTGCATTGGCAGCTTTAGCCCATCTACATTCAAGGTTATTATTGGTAAGTGAGGGCTCAATTCTGTCATTTTAAAAGCTACCTCTGTCCTCGTAAACCTTTCACATGTATTTTTTCCTTTTTATAATTTTGGTTGTATTTTTTATAAGGTGAAAACATTTTATGTATTTTATGAGACAGATGTATTCATGGTGGTTGATTCTTTTGCTTCTAAATGTAGGACTGAGTTCCTTAAGTAGTGTTTAGAAGGACTATGTGGTAGTAATAAAGTCCCTCTGCTTTTCCTTATCTTCACAAGTTTTTGTTTCTCCATCAATGATGAAAAATAACTTTTCTGTGTGGAGTATGCTTGGCCTATTTCCTTTCAGAACATCTATCAATCCATATTCTCCTGCCCTATAACATTTCTTTTGAAAAGCCTGCTTTTTGTTTCCTGAGGCTGCTTTAAAGAAGACCTGGTACTTTTCTCTTACCAGTTTCAGAATTCCACCTTTGTGTTCAACTTATGAGGATTGGACTACAACGTGTCATGATGAGGAAGGCTCTTTTCTGGTCATGTCTATTTGGGGTCCTGTAACTTTCCATACTTAGATGTCCATATTTTTCTTCAGATTGGAAAAATTTCCAGCTACTTCATACAGTACATTTGCTAAGTCTTGTACTCCTCTCTTTGCTCTCAGGAATCCCCAAAATGCAAAAATTTATTCATTTAATGGTGCCCCAAAGGTTTCAGAGGCTGTCTTCATTTTAAAAAGAAAATTTATGCGAAAGGTAGAGACAGACAGAGCTTCCACTGGGTGATTCACTCTCCTAATACCTGCAGGAGCCAACCTGGGGAGGGAACCAGGAACTGAATAGGATCTGGCTAGCAGGATCCCAAACACTTACTCTTCTGCTTCCCAGCTCGAGCACTAGGGAAAAGCTGGACCACAGAGTAGAACGGCACACATACATACTCCAAAACAGTATGCAACCGTCCCAAGTGGAGGTCTAACAAACACACCAAATGCCTGCCCATTTTCATTCTTGTTTTATCTATTTTGGTATTTTGTCTAATGGAGACATATTTTTTAAAACCTGTCTAAATTTAGATATTCTTTCTTCTACCTGAGCTGGTCTTTTGTAAGGACTTTCAACTATATTTTTATTTGATGCATTAGATCCTTTGTTTCCAAGATTTCTTTTTGATTCTTTATCAAGATCTTGACCTTCTTGCTGAATTTCTCATTCTTAGCATGTGTTGTTTCCCTGCTTTCATGTAACTGTTCGTATTCTGTTATAACTCTTGGAGCATCTTTATAGTCATTCTTTTGAATTCTTTATCGGTCAACTGTCTTTTCCCAAACAGACAATTGCTCTCCATCTTATGCTGCCTGGTTCTGGGGGAGCAGTCTTGAGGTCGTATGCACCACAATGGGAGAGCCCACCCAGAACCCACCGACTGTCAAGACCAGCACAGCATGAACTGGCCAAGGCTCATTTTGCTATGGACTGCCTACTCTGAGGCTTCTGTAACCAACCATGGGTGATGCTGCCAGAGACAGACAGACAACAGATCTCTTCCTGGAACTGGGGAAGATATAGCATCTCTGTCCACAGGGATTTTGGGGTAGGAAGAATATGATAGAGCAATTTCGAGAACGCAAATTTCGCAAGCGTTGAAGTGTAAGTTGCAGGAATATATCAGACACCAGCTGCCGCTGTTGAGTAACACTGAGCAGCAAGAGCCATCAACAGACTGTGTGCTCCACAGGCTCAGTCTGTCTGAGACATGGATGTTGCAAGGGTTACAGGAGCTGTGTCACAGCACGTAAAACTGCCACCTGTCTCATCAGCATCCCACGTGGGCACCAGTTTAAGCCCCAGCTGCTCCGCTTCCAATCCAGCTCTCTGCTAAATGGCCTGGGGAAAGAAAGTGGAAGATAGCCAAGTGTTTTGGCCCTTGCCACCCACATGGGAGACTCAGATGAAGCTCCTGGCTCCTGGCTCATGGCCCACACTGGCTACTGCAGCCACCCGGACAGTGAACCAGTGTATGGGAGATCTCACTACCTGTCCCCCTGTGTGTGTATGCATCCATCCCTCTCTATTTTTGTTAATCTGACATTCAAATAAATAAATACATCTTTAAGAAGGCTAGATGAGATGAGATGGGAGAGAAGGGGAAGGGAGAGGAGGAAGAGGAGCGGGAGGGAAAAGGAAGAGAGAGGAAGGGAGGAGAACAGAGGAGAGGGGAAGAAGGGAGAGGAGAAAAAGAGCCCTCAGGAACTACAACAGCCAGATGTTCCTTACTGAATTTTCAGACATCAGGAAGGGTGAGAACATGTGAGCGAAGCCTTTGTTCCCACGGCAAAGAGCTCTTACGGGCCTCGGGCAGAATCCTCAGACGCTGCTGAGTGTCCTTCACTTTAAGTGACCACTGCAATCAAACAGAAAGTGCTCACAAATTCCTGGGAAAGAGGCCAGCATGTGTTGCAGTAGTCCTCTCTAACACACAAGGTGTGTGTGGCAGGACGGCCAGCAGACACACTTCAATCCACAGGTAGTACTGAACCCTATATATATTGTGTTTTCCTATACAATCCTAACTATGATCATTACATTTGTAAATTAGGGGTCCAGCACAATAGTCTAGTGGCTAATGTCCTCGCCTTGCATGCACTGGCATCTCACATGGGTGCCAGTTTGTGTCCCGGCTGCTCTACTTCCCTTCCAGCTCCCTGCTTATGACCTGGGAGCTGCACCCATGTGGGAGACAGGAAGAAGCTCCTGGCTCCTGGCTTTGGATCAGCTCAGCTCTGGCCATTGTACCCACTTGGGGAGTGAACCAGCAGACAGATCTTCTTCTCCATCTCGCCTTCTCTCTGTAAATCTGACATTCCAATAAAAATAATTGAATCTTTTTTTAAATCTATAAATTAGGCACAGTAAGATATTAAAACTAGCAATAAAATTAGAACAATCACAATACACTGTAGTCAATGTTAATTGAAACTTATGAATTACCTGTTTCTGGAATATTCCATTTAATATTTTTGGACATGGCTGATCATACATAACTGAAACCAAGATAAACCACTGCATAGGGAATTCAACCCAATGAAGCAAATCCACAGTATGTACACAAAAAATAACTTCGAGAGACTTCCAAGGGGGAAGAGGGATCAGAAAGTCCAGGATCTTGATTAGATAAGGTACTCATCTTACCTGCAAAATGTAAATGAGCGCCAAAGTCTCAGTAATCAAGATAAAGAATATTTTAAGGACAAGAATACCTATGTTTGAGTTCTGGCTCTGCCTTTAACCCAGCTTCCTGCTGATATGTGCTCTGGGAGACAGGACATGGCTCAGTCGCTCACTGTTTCTAACACCCACGTGGGAGCCAGTATTGGGTTCCTCGTCCTTAAGTTTGGCCTGGCCCAGTAGGCCCAGCTGATGTAGGTATGTGGGCAGTGAATCAGCAGATGGGAGCTCTTTTCTTGTCTCTCTTTCCCTCTCTTTCAAATTGAATAAATTTTCTTTAAAAAAAAAAAACCAAATGGTCCTTGGGCCTGCCTGTGAGAACTGGTCCTCCTCAGTGGAAAAGAACAGTAGGTGGCAGACCATGATGCAGATGGAGGGTAAGGCAGCTCCCTGGGGTCTGCCGAGGACATCTGGTACCCTAGCAGAGGAAGAACAGAGCAGATTGGACGACTACCCCAGTCAAACAACGACAGCAAAACTACGGGCGAATGGAGACTGTAAGGTGACTGTGTCACCCAGCGGGCATCGGAAGGGCTTCCTCATGCTTCGATTGGTGAGATCCACAGCATTTCAGAACTACCACATCCACCTGAGCAGAACCCTCAGCAAGTGCACCACGCTGGGACCCTGGGTTGATACTGGGCAGCCATTCCCCAACCCTGGGTACTGGGGCAGTTGGGAGGCTTGGTATGGTTTCTCCCCTTACTGCCTCCCTTTCCCCGGAAACAGGAAGAAGAAATAGAAAGGCTGAAAACAATTATCACACCCACTCTGTCCTGACCCTCAATCCTTCCCATCTTGATCAACTATGAAAACATCATCAAAGGTAAATATATATATATATATTTACCTTTGATGATGTTTTCCCTTTCTGTCAGATCCCTGTGGTGCAGCAGGCACCGAGTCTAAGAGCTGCCATTTTGTCTCTCCTAAAACAACCTTCGCTCGTCTCCACTGTACCCAGCTGGCTTTTCCGGATGTTCTACCGGAAGCAGTCTCTGCTACCTTCATCCTTCTCTCACCGCACAGCTCCACAGGCTCCCCTACACATGATTAAAACCACAGTTTACTTCTCCCATTGATGCACTAAGCCACCATCTCCCGAGGGTGGGATCTACCCCCTGGCAATTCCAACACACATCCGAGAGTCAGTTTTAGTGCACCCTAGAATAAAACGTCTGCCCATGACTTTTCCCCATAGCCAGCTTAGCGGAAGGATTTTTCCACTGGAGCATTAGCCAGAAGATGGGAGGGAAAAGCAAACGTTCCCCATGACTGTGCAAAAGCATCAAAACAGATGATTCAGCAGAGCCTTGGTTCTCCTCCAGAGAAAATCTGTATTCAGTTACAGACAGAGGTGTTTCCAGACGGTTCCATTTCCAGGTGCTTTCCTCCTTCTAGCCAACCTGTTCTGCAGTAACATCTTCGAAGATGTTCTAAGAGCAACAGTGCCGGCCAGGTGAGTGCAGGAAGAACTTCATGCACTAAATCTCTCTTTTTTAATATATACTTTTTATTTTTACCAGAAAGTCAGATATACAGAGAGCAGGAGAGACAGAGAGGAAGATCTTCCACTTGATGATTCACTCACTATGTGGCTGCAATGGCCAGAGCTGAGCCGATCTGAAGCCAGGAGCCAGGAGTTTCCTCCAGCTCTCCCATGTGGTTGCAGGGTCCTAAGGCTTTGGGCTGACCTCGACTGCTTTTCCAGGCCACAAGCAAGGAGCTGGATGGGAAGCAGGGCCACCAGGATTAGAACCAGCCCCCAAATGGGATCCAGGTGCATGCAAGGCAAGGACTTTAGCCACTAGGCTACTGCATCGGGCCCTAAATCTCATAAAGCAAAAAGTTCGCCTTAGCCTGGAAAGACTGAGCAACAGTGTAATGCGCTCATCTTGACTTGCCACAGTCTCACACCATCTCACTCTAACCCAGAATCTCTGAATCAATTTTATATCAAAAATTCACAGAATCACACTGAGAAACAGGAAGCACAAAACTAACCCACACAATCTAGAGGCTTCGTTATTTTTACTGGCTTTATATTTTATATCAACTATGTACAACTTCATGCTATAGCAGAGGGATACGTCTTTAATTGTGATAAAATGTATGCACTCTAAACTTTTCTGCCTGATCCACTTTATCAGGCACACGGGTCTGTAGTACTGAGTATTTTCGCACTGCTGGGCAGCCATAAAGAACTGTTTTGTGTAGGAGTTTTCTTCCACCTGGGAAAGACGCAGTGCGTATGGTTGACTGTCAAGCCGACTTTAATGATAAATTCGACTTTAATAGGCCATGTCATGTAAATTTCACCCATGCTGTCCATCAGCACCTAGACTGGCAGGAGATACTCATGACTGCCTTCTCCCCGCCCAGTGCCGAGCCTGAGGTTTCCCTGAGCCGTCCCAGCCTCACAGGCCAAACACATCACTGAGGTACTCCTTACAGCAAGAAATGTCCAGCTCTCAGCTAATCTCAACAGAAGGGTGACCGACACGTCTCAGCCCTTTCCTGCTCTGGTGACAGCCCAACGCCCACACCAGCAGGTGTTCTGCAGTTCATCAGGCAGCAGCTCTTCCCATCTCTGTTCTTTCCTTCCATCAGGGAAAAGGCACGTACGTACATAGAAGACCTTCTTAGACCTGGTGATGCTCATTGGCACACATGAATGTTACCAAACTGAGGGCCTCCCCCTTCGACAGCTAGACTGAGACCAAGAGTCTTGCTGGAAAAATCTGGCACTAAATAGCACAAAGCATGCTTCACAAAGCACAGCCACGTCCGGAAGTAGCACAAGAGTGACCGCAGGTCTGCTCTTAAGGGAAGCCTTGACTTGCTGAGATAAGGAGACAGGTCTATTAAAGATCCAACAGAGTGCGGCTTCCCCCTTTAAATGTGCAAGGATGTGGTGGGCAGGAAAATTTGCTGAGACGCTCGTAACTGAGAGCCTATTCCGAGGCTGCTCTGCCCTGCATGAGAGGCGAGGAACAGGCTTAAATGGAACAAGCCCTGAGTAGCGCCTCCCTACAGGGTGCCGGGGCTCGCAGAGGGTGAAGCCACAGATTTCAAAAGTGCAGTGAGAAAGAGACAGCCCTCTGTGAGCTGGGCCTGGGGACATCCTGCAGGTGGAGTGCCGCAAGAACTCAAGTGAGGGAATCTTTAAACGATCTTGAAAGTGTTCATGACGTATTTGTCATTGCACAAGTAGTGTATGCTTACACCAAGAAGTGTGCACATAAGATAAAATACCATCACCCATCATCCTGCTATACAGAGGTGACCATTAGTCTTAATTCCCAGTCTTCTACATTCACATGCACACACATGTCTAATGTGGATGGGCGAGTATTGCGAAGTTGGTACCATATAATAAACCTAAGTGAATACTCTGTTCACTCAATGAATCATGAATGCTTTCAGATACTTTAATATTAACCATATTTTACTTCACCTCTGGATTATTTTTAAGCTGGCAAAGTGACATTGAGAGAGGGAGACAGACAAAAAGATCTCCCATCCACATTCCCAAATGGCTGCAATAACCAAGGTTGGGCCATGTTAGAAACACTTAAACCACATCAGACAGAGAGAGGCACAGATACATAAATAGAATTACTCTGTGGTCAACAGCCTCAAAAACAAGTGAGACATACTGCCTTGTGAACACATCATTGCAGCAACGCAAAATCAAGAGAGAGGTTAGAGTAGGGTTATACACACACGTTAAAAATTGAAATTCATTTGTGAACTTGTATTTGTCTTGAAGAACAGTTGGCAGCAGCAAACATTCTCAATCAGGGAGGCTTGGCAAGGACAGAGGGGCTGAGGTGCTCTGCAGGCTGCTGTGGGGCCAGGGGGTTGCCGTGGGCACCTACATGCACACGGGGCCTGGTGTCCGAGGCAGTGGGTGCTCAGAGGCAGCCGGAGCTCCAGCCCCAGTGCTCAGCAGCTCTGAGCCCTAACACACATGCGTTTCTTTTCCCTAACAGAGCAGAGCCCGATGGTGAAAAGGGGTCAGCTCGCACATTTGCCACCACCAGTCACAGCACCAGCCTGCCCCAAAGCGTGCCGGAAAAGCCCCTCCTTGTGCGTAGCGAAGCCCTGAAAAAGAGTCGGTGGGCTGTGACAGGTGCACAGTGTTCCTGGCCACGGAAGTGCTGGGGGTAGTGTCGTCCCCTCAACTTGCTTTTGTCTTAAAGATGTGTTTATTTCTCGGCCCGGCACAATGGGTCAATGGCTAAATCCTCACCTTGTGGGCATTGATATCCCATATGGGCGCTGGTTTGTGTCCCAGTACTCCAGTTTCCATCCAGCTCCCTGCTTGTGGCCTGGGAAAGCAGCTGACGATGGCCCAAAGCCTTGGGCCCCTGCACCCGCGTGGGAGACCCAGAAGCAACTCCTGGCTCCTGGCTTCGGATTGGCTGAGCTCCAGTCACTATAGCCATTTCAGGAGTGACCAAGCAGGTAGAAGATCTTTGTCTCTCTTCTCTCTGCAGATCTGATTTGCATTTGCAATCAAATGAAGTCTTTCCAACAACTCATTTATTTTTATTGGAAAAGCAGAGTTACAATGGGAGGAGGAGAGACACAGGCAGAGCTTGTCTATTTGCAGGTTCCATCCCCAAACAGCACCCAGGACCAGAGCAGAGCCAATCAGCAGCCAGGACCAGAGCCAATCTGCAGCCAGGAGTCAGAGGCTTATTTTAGATTTTCCACACGGGTGTCCTAGGCTTTAGGCCATCCTCAGCTGCCTTCCCAGGCCATCAGCAGGGAGCTGAATCAGAAGTGGAGCCCAAATGGGAGGATTTGCCCTCCACACCATGTGGAGGATGAGCCCTCCACACCACTGTACTGGTCCCTTCCCCTCAGCTTTTAGTGAAACACCTGTGTATAGAATCATGCATGGTATATAAAAAGAACTGAGGTTAGATTCTGTCCCCCAGGCCCCCGTTCTGTCCTACGGCATTATAATAGGACAAGACTTTGTAGGCTATTTGAGCTTGTTGAGGTCTTACAGTTTTTAAATCAAAACCAGGTTAAAAAATACGGGACGGATATTTGATTCAGCGTCTAAGATTCCACTCGCCATGCGCACACCCTGTGCTGCAGTGACTGAATTAGAATCCTCGCCTCATCTCCAACCCAGCTTACTGCTAGTGTGGCCCTGAGAAGATAGCACGTGAGGATTCCAGCTGCTGGGGCCCTCTGTCCACGTGAGGGACCCACATGAACTCCTTCACTCCTAGATTCGGCCTGGCCAGCCCCAGCTCCTGAGTGCATTTGAGGAATGAACCACAGATGGAAGATCTGTCTCTCTCTTTCCACTCTTCATAAATATGTACGTGCTTTCTTTTCAAATTAATTATTTAAGTGTTCAAACAGTTAAAACTTTGACATGAAGGGCCAGTGTGATGGCTCTACAGTCTAATCCCCCACCTGCTGGCACTGGCATCCCGTATGGGTGCCAGTTCATGTCCTGGCTGCTCCACTTCCCATCCAGCTCTCCGCTTATGGCCTGGGAAGGCAGCATAGGATGGCTCAAGTTCTTGGTCCCTGTGCCCATGTAGGAAACTCAGCAGAAGCTCCTGGCTCCTGCCTTCAGATCATCTCAACTCTACCCACTGTGCTCATTTGGGGAGTAAGCCAGCAGATGGAAGATCTTGCTCTCAACCAATCTCTCTCTCTCTCTCTCTTTCTCTAAATTTGCCTTTCACATGAAAATTAATTTTTACAAAACTTTGACGTGAAACACTATAAACATTTAAATATTTTTTAAAAGCCAGCACAAATATTAGGATACTTCAGAAATATTGTGGAAAATGGAATTAAAAGACCAACTTATTTTCAGTGAAAGAAATTGAATTTATTTTTTCATAATGCACATTTTCCATTAACTTTTTGAAGTCCCAGCACATCTCAGTCAATGGGATGTGTATGTATTCTATAGAAGTAAAATGCTGCCAGGCCTTGGGAGGCAAAGGAAATCTGAAATTGGTTAATGGGAAGTTAGAGGAGATAAAAAGTGTTCTAAAAATGAATGGTGATGGTAGTTGAATAGCAATGCAAAGTTACCTGATGGCATTGAATGCATCCTTACATGTGGTTAAAACAGTAAATTTCATTTTATGTGTATTTTCCCACAATATTCTATGCAACACTAGCTGCAAGGGGTTCAATAGATGTTGAATGGGGATGGGAATGGAATTCTAATCCCAACCAGGCAGGTGGAAGAACTGAGTTAAAATAATGTAGGTTTCAGAGTGTGAGTTGGGCCTACCAGTTAAGATGCCCACATCCCACACCAGAAAAGCCAAATTCCAGTTTCAGTTTCCACTTCTGCTCCCAGCCCAGCCTCCTGCTGAGGCACACCCTGGGTATCAGCAGATGATGGCTCAGCGGTTGGATTCCTGATAACCAGTGGGATACCTGGATTGAGTTCCCGGGCCCCCACTTTGGGCTGTTCTGGGTAACTGAGGAGTGAGCCGGATGAGAGCTCATTCTGCCTGTTTCTATCTCTCTGCCTTCAAATACCTTTTAAAAACTCTAATAGCATGGGCTGCTTCTCTGGAAACTCAACATCAATAAAACAAAGTTAAGAAATGAATAAAGAACATGAACAGGCATTTTTTCAAAAGATGAAATACCAGTGTCCAGCAGACACATGCTTAGGCTCAGCAGTCACTAGGTAAACACAAATAGAGTCCACATGTGGTATCACCCCACCCGTTAGGATGGCTGCTGCCCATCACCTCACCTGTTAGAAAGGCTACCACACACACACAAAACAGAAAAAACACAAATCCTGGCAAGGATGTAGAGAAAATAATACCCTAACACACTGTTGGTAGGAATTGAAACCAGCCCAACCATAACAGTAGACCATACGGAGTTTTCTCAGAAAGTTAAAAATAGATCTATCATATGCTCCAGTTATCCCACTCCAAATAATATACATACACGAAATGAAATCAGTGCATGAAATGAAATCAGTACATGCACTCCCATGTTTACAGGAACTCGATTCACAACAGCTGAGAGACTGCGGCAACTTAGATTTTAATCAACTGATGACTGGATAACGAAAATGTGCTATTCATATACATGATGAAATACTATTCAGCCATAAAGAATGAAATCCTGCCTTTTGCAATAAAATGGATGTCATTCGAGACCATTAAGCTTCGTGGAGGAAAAAAAAAAAAAAAGAACCAGAAGGCCAAATACTACATTTTCTTTGATTTGTGGTAGCTAATGCATAAAGTCCAAAAAATGTATGTGTATGAGCGAAACTGACGTCTCAGCCTTTGGTTATTGTCTATAGTCCGGCTGAACTGAAAATTTTCTATTTTTTGCTTGCCGTGCTCTTTATATACTAGGGCATCAAGCATCGACATTCAAAATATGCTAGAACACAATTTTTTTAAAGAAGGAAGGAGAATGGAAACACATGAAATCTGCTCTCATATCAACAACATTTTTCAAAATTTTCAAAAAGACGAAGAAATCTTCATGTAGCTCTTTTTCAATATGAAACCTCAACAACTGTTGGAGCTAAAATATGAACACAGAAGTGACAGAAGATATCTGAGTTGTGTGGAACTGACTACCTCTGGAAGACACCTTGCGGAAGTGAAGTTTTACTTTACAGAAAGGCGTTGGTGAGAATAAACCTTAATTTCCTGTCCAGACCACACACAGTCATATTAATAACAATCTGACCTCTCTCGTGGCATTCCCAGAAAACCAGAGTCTTCCTACACTGATATTGTAGACAATAGCAATTTTTTCATAATTTTTTCATGACTTTTCCATAATTTTTGTCTCTCATTTTTTTGTAGTGGAAAATGTAAGATTAGCATCCTGTCTGAATACAATTTCTTACAATCCTGGGGAAAGAGAGGGTTGCAATATATACTACCTTTACATTTCTTTCCGTCTGAGCCACAGCTAGAGAGGATCTTTAACTACTACACTTGATCTTAGCAAAAAGGCCGAGAAGCGATTAGAGGGGATTTTTAACTACCACCTCTGACAACCTTTAGCCATTGAGACTTCCCCAAACTAACAAACGTCTGGAAACTCCCACTTGAGAACAATTGTTCGTGAGCTTTTCCAACAGCCCAGACCGGCCAATTATGTCATAACATATCACTGTGATTAAGCATTGTGACAGCCAAAAGACTTGTTTACCCTCCTACCCAATGTGCTCCACTAGCTCGCACACCCAGCGCTGAGAAAGAAACGGAATGGACAAGCATTGACAAAAGCAGAACAGAGTGTAGGATGTATGTGCGTGGTACTTCAAAAAGTTGTTGGAAATACTGAATTAAAATACACTTCATTCAGTGCAAAATAACTTAAAAACCTTGCATGTCTTTTTGACATGATACGTATTTTCGATGAACTTGTCAGAGATTTGTTGTATTTTTAAAATGTTTGCAGTGAAATAAACTCATCTTTTGTTTAAAAGAAATACTTATTTGAAAGGAAGTTACAGAAAGAATGAGAGAGACAGAAGAAGACAGATTGAGCATTCACTGGTTCACTCCCCAGTAGCCACAGTTGCCAAGCCAGGCCAATGCCAAGAGCGTGGAAGCCCATCTGGCTCTCCCGTGTGCGTGGCAGGTGACAAGCACTTGGGCCAGTTCTGCTGCTTCCCCAGATGCCTTCACAGAGTGCTGGATCAGAAGAGGAGCAGCAAGGATTCAAACCAACACTCCTACAGGGTGCTGACATCACAGGCAAACCTTACCCACGTGTGCAACGATGACAGCCTCTGAAATCAACCACAAGCTCTTACAGCACCCTGCTATAAGCCAGAAGTCTCAGTTCCAAATGCAGAGCCTAGAGTTCCAGTGTTTTCCTGGCCTACGCTCGTTGTGATGTCAGCTCCGCGGACCCAGGAAGCATCGGAACAAACACTGTTGTTTCTCATTTTAAAAGGCATCTGTGTCAGGAAGCAACGTTGCAGCACCAGAAGTTCAGCCAGCAATGGAGTTCTTAATTCCTACCTCCCTCATGGTTCAGCTCTGGCTGTTGCAGCCATGTGGGGAATAAACCAGCTGATGGAAAACTGTTTCTCTCTCACTCTCTTTTTTCCCCTCTCTCTTTCCCCTTTCTCTTTCTCTCTCTCTCTCTCTCTCCTCCCTGAGCTCTCTCCCACTCAATCTCTTCTCTCTCCCTTTCTCTCTCCCTCTTTTCTCCCCTCCCTCTTCTCTGTAATTCTATTGTTGAACTAAATAAGTAAATCATTTTTAAAAATGCTGGGGGCCTTCATTTTACCTGGGCTTTTCTTCTTTATATTTAATTTAGACCACTCTGCTTCGCTTGAATCTAATTCCCTTGGAGTAACCTTTTAATCGTCTGCCTGAGTTAATTTTCTAAATCCCAGATTATCCAATGATCCTACTTTTTTCTAAAATATCCCCTTGATTCTAATTGCTGGCAACATTATTTTCCAAAATGAGATCCAGGGAACATTCCAACTACAGAATTTCAGTAAATATTACTTGAAGTAAGAATTTTGTGTGGTCAATTCATTTGGAGAATGCCACATTTTAAAAAAATATGTTTACTACTCTTTATGGTAAAACTTCTCAGAGACTTTAAAGTTCAATTGGGCATGATGTAGCTCTAACAAGTAGGACAGAACACATGGAATTTCCCAAACATCAATTCTAGAACTTTCTAAAAAAAATATGCTGTAGCAGCAGGGATCTATGGAACCTACTTCAGAAGACAATAACTCAAAGGATAGTATCAAGATCTCCAAGATCTGGCCAAAAACTCCCTGCTCAGTCATAAAGACATGGAACTGGATAGAATACAACCAGTGACACTTTACACTCCCCAGCCCATTTCAGACAGAGCCTTGGGAGGAATCCTTTCTCCTAAAGTGACAGATTAGCTAGACTGGCCCCCACACATGGCTGTGCATGCCACTGCTGCTTCGTGAACGACACCCCCCTACACCACCAATCCTGTTGGAGTGGTCGGGGGACCTCCCCAGCTCTGGCACTGGGAGGCTGATTTACCACATCTCGCTTGGTAACACAGGAAGAGCCAGTGCCTGGATAGGCCTCCCCTATCCTTGATGTTACCCCCAAGTTCTCAGTTCCCCAAGTGTTCCTTCCCATGTGCGACTGGGCTTCTCAACTTTAAAATCTATCCCTTGCCTCTGCTCAGGATCAAGAGATCCTCGGTGGTCAGAACATGCTCTTGGCTGCCGGCAAATAAAGCCCTCACCCCAGATGCTCGGCCTATGGTGTTTCTCAGTGACACGCTCTGAGTACAACACCCCCCAGGCCCCTATTTTGTCTGTGGCAGAACAAGTGACTGTCCCCTGCTGAAGCAAAAAACAGCGCCAGCCTTCCTCAAAGTAGTGTTTGGGAATTCTTACAAAATGGAACTGCCCTATGATTCAGCAATGGGAAACAGCTGGGGATGGCTCCAGGACTGGGGCTCTGACCTGTCACACAGGAGACATGCTAGTCATCCAGGTTCCTGGCTCCCGACTGGCTCAGCTTCAAAGCTGCAGGCCTTCAAGCACGCAAAACAGTAGATGGAAGATACATATCCACTCGCCCATCGCTGTTTTCCTGTCACTGAATAACAATAAACAATTTTTAAAAAAATGAATAGAGGCAGATTGGGATTCAAGCCCTGCTCCATTGCCAATCCAGCTCCCTGTCAGCATGCCTTGGAAAGCAACTGAGCATGGACCAAGTGCTTGGGCCACTGCAACCACGTGGGAGACCCAAAACATGCTCCTGGCTTCAGACCTACCAATTTCTGGCCAGTGCAGCCACTGGGCAGTGAGTCAGCAGACGGAAGAACTCTCTCCTTTTCACCTTGTCTCTCCTTTTAACTCTGCCTTTCAAATAAACAATTTTTTTTAAATCCCTCATTTTGATACACAGAACTTAACTTTCTTCATTTCCATACTATACAGTACCCTGTTGTATACCAAAAGTCATTTGTTCAATCTCTATTGATTCATATACTGGGTTGCTTTGAATGTACGCTATTATAAATAATGATGCTATACATATGCAGCAATTTGACTTTTTGTGGCATAATAGCTGAGTTGCAGAATCAACTTTGCTAATTAATGCTGAATTGTTTTCGATGCAATTATGCTGACTCAATGTCCTAACAGTCTTGTAGGGGGATTTGTTCTGCTTCAGAGACTCAGCAGTATCTTCCACAGGTTCACTTTAGTTTTTAGAAATTCACAGAGCTGCTTTGCTAATGAGAGCGAACATGTTTGTCATATGATTGGCCACCTACATTTCCTCTTTGGTGTAGTGTTCATTCACAACTTCATGCGTGCTCTCAATGACTGGTTTTCTCTCATGGACTTTTCAGTATCTCTTTCTTACAGATGAACAGATTCCAGGTCCTGTTCTTCTGTCTGTGCTATGTGACAAGGACGACTTTTCTGGAACTCTTAGAGGGTCCCTGTTTGGGGAGCCCATTCCAGAGATCCCTGCCCCTGGAACCCTGGCTGATGGCTCTTGTTAGAACATTAGAACCCTGGGAAGCAAAGGTCTACCAATGAAGGCCAACTCGGTCTTCCTGCTGTGCCAGCGCCCACGCATGGAAGGTCTGTGACAGTTCCATCCATGACACTGGCCATCAACCACCCCCAGCGTCCAGAACATGCTGGCTTAACTGGGACATCTTCAGCATTTGGTGTGTCCCTCCTTAGGCAACAGTTCCTAGCAGTATTCCAGCAGCCCTCAACTCCCACAGGCTGCCTTCTCCTGGCTCTGTGCCAAGATGCTAGCCCAGGGCAGGGGAGGAGCCTGATGGCCAGCGGCAGCCGGAGCTCTCAGTCAGGCAAATAGCCTTTGGCCACTCATGCATGGCCTGTCCCAGCAAGGCTGCTGCTGCTGCTGCTGCTGAGCCTGTTAGCAGCTGGCCAGCCTCTAGCAAGGCCCAGCCTATTGCGAAATAGCTGGGGATCTGCTTGTTTCAACAAAGCCAGCCTGTGCCCCACCATCCAGATGGTACCCCTGCAGGTCCCCTGAGCTCTCCTGGCATGGACAGCAAGGCAGGACTCCACGAGCTCCCTAGAGAGACCTGGTTGGAATGCAGCACAGCACAGCACCCCCCAACAGGCCCGTGCAGGGAGGGTGGAGACAGAAGCCCTGGGAACAGCCCCTTTGTCAAGCTGCTGCCGCTTTACTGCAAAGACAAAAACATGGAAATGGAGTCCTGACTGAACTGTATTATCCAGAATGTAAATCTATAGACCATGTACATTTCAGTCACTGACACTTTGACTTCTGATATGTTCTTCCAGGTCTGACAGATTTCCCCAAGTTAAAAGTTCACAATCGATTCTGCTATCATGTTGGGAAATCATGCTGTCCCTCCAGCCCAGGGGAGGGACAACAACGCGGTCCTGTATCTCCTAGTAGCAGCATCAGAGGGAACTTCATTCTGGAGACGCACGCACCGCATTTCTCTCCTACAAGTCGCTCCAGTTATCTGTGTTAACTCATGCAGGACAGACTAAAACAAATTTTAGCTATTCATTTAAACTTCCTTACCTGGGAAAAGAAAAAAAAATCACAACTAACGCCTTTGTTTAAACTACCTAAACACAAGTGTATTTTTGCCAATACAACTACACAATGTTTAATTGTGAGGACAGTGCCTAGAAATGTAACTAACCCATCCTCCTCTGGAGTGGCTGAAACGACTGTCCCAATTACAAAAATAAATGTTCTTTTGAGCATACTAACACGGAAGAGTACAGGAACAAATAAACTCTGCTACATAGGCATGGGAATTTTTGTCTCATTCTCATTTCCTACTTATTTGTACCAAACACTCAAACCTTTTGACATCTTAGAAAAGTCATCCAAGTTTCAAGTTCCAAAGCAACAAACAGGAGGTTCTCAGTGGATGATAGCCAGGTTACCTTGAGGTTTCATTAGATCACAGAGGAGTTGAAATGGGTCTAAATCAACCGGAGTTTGAAAAGCTACACACAGCAAAGGATGGCAGGTGGGGTGGCCAGGTACAGAATTCCGGCTCACGTAACTATTGGTAGCAGGGTAACTGAAGAAAGGAAAGAAAGAAAGGGAAGAAAGGGCGACAGGAGAGGAAAAGGAAGTGAGAGAGGGAAGGAAGAAAAGAAACAAGGAAATGAGAAAAGGAAGGAGGGTGGGAAGCGGGGAGGGAGAGAGCAGGGAACAGGTGTCAGCTGGATTACAGAGCAATGTGAAAACAACCTATCTCCAAACCCTTTGGCCTCAGCCTGCTCTTAAACACCTTTGTTTTGCCTCTTTCCTCTGCCATCCAAATCTTCCCCTGTCACCTTTGTCTTTGAAGTTACAAAAACCTCTCCAACATAACTGGCTGCCTCCATCTCTCCCACATCAATCAATCCCCCATAGGCCCACCAAGCCCTGAAACAACCAGGACTGCTCCTCCATGCCTACAGCAGCAAACCCAGAGTGCCTAGCCTGCATCCAAGGCCCTTTGTGATCTGACCTTGCCTTTCTCCCAGCCCAGCATTTCCGGAAGGAAATCTGCAAAACACCAAGGCTATAGGATGCCAAGAGCGCACAAGCACAAAGCGGTTCCTCGGTTAAATAGAGAAAATGCTGGATCAGACAAAATTAAATACAGGATTTCTCAGTGCCTTTTAAATGCTAATGAACACTGATTTTCCAGGGGGCCCTAATAAATACAGTGAGGCTGTAGTCAAAACCTCTTTCAGCAGTAGCTGAAGCTATTTGCTTCTGGGAATATCGGGCCCAGCCACACACAGCTATGCTCAGAGCTCTTCCTCTCCCTGGCCGCTGCCCTCAGTCCATTGCACTGCCTTGCCCCACACTAGGTCTCCTCCCCAGGGACAGACAGCTAATGGACAGGCGACACAAGGGCCCGGCTTCTTGTCTCGGTTTGAGACAACCCTGAAAGGTCATCACAGCCTTTACATGGCACTTACACCAAATAGTTACCATAGGCCTCAGTGAGCTCAAAAGCTCAGAATACATCCAAATGCTGTAAAATGATGAGAAACTCGTGCGTTTTACTATAATTTAGTCAATTGCAAGTTTGTTTTTTAATAATGCCTATGTTTAGCAACTGGTTTACAAAATTCTCAAAAATTTAGCAACCAGCTTCTATGAGCTAACACAGCCAGCTCCAACACATTGGTGATCATTCTCTCTTCCTCAGTGCTACCGTTGCATTGTAATCCAACAGCGTTCCCAGCATCTTTGCCCATAAACATCTCCACTAACAAAATCAAGGCATGTTTATGACCCATCTTGGATTTTGCTTCCCAGAGCCTCTGGTTAACACAAGCATGACCAGTAGGGGTCAAAGAAGTTCAGATGGAATCTGGAGCTGGCTCACCTTTGTCAGCAGGTGATGGAAATTCCACTGTGATTTGTAGGCAGGATACAGATAGCCCCTAGGACAAGCGCTATGGGAGGCAGAATGAATGATGCAGGAGCTTAGAAATTAAGGGAAAATACTGGTGACACTGAAGGCAGGACTGCATTAACATCCTGTATGAGTACAGTGAGGGACTGGGAGCTGCTGGTCAACAGTGGTTGGTACCATATGAGCAGAGCTTTGTCTGCTAACCATGGAGTAAGGGCAGATAGTTTAACAGCTCATTGAGTGACACAGCCTTCCACCAAATCCAGGCTGTGATGTGAGGGTCAGAACCCTTGGATATTAGCCCCACAAGACCCTTCTGGAACAGCTGGGTGTGCAGAACTAACATACATCTTCCCAGGCAAGGAAGCAGAAAGCAGATTCGTTTTTGCATAAAGCAGCAAGACGTCCCCTCCTCCACAAGAACACTCTTCTCTCTTGGCTGCCAAGCTGATAATTGGTGTTAAGCCCTTTGGGGATGTGCTGGACATGATAAGGGAGGAAAGAAATCAACTTCTAAAGAATGAGAAGCACCAGCTGGCAAGGACACCAGCCCTGCCTCTCATCGCTAGGCGGCTGGAGGGGATACAAGGAGCCAGCAGGCTGCTGCCCACTCCGGTGAAACTGCCCACGGGAGAATCTTGCAGACCCCACTGCGAGTACAGCCTGAAGCCCCTAGCCGGAGGCAAGTGAAGACAAGCACATTTCTTTTTCCCCATATTCCCCCAAAAGGACACCCAGTAACCAGCAGGAAGAAAGCTCACTCTTAGCCCTCCAGCAGACTGCAGCTCACACTACTGCACCGCCAAGGGATTTCATCAGCGGAATAAACCTGCATTTCCCACTGACTTTGGGTGTGGCCTAGAGGGTTGGCAGGAGGGGACTGGGGACCCACTGGGACACACTCTCCCTCCTCACCCTGCCACAGGCTTTGTGGTTCAAACTGCCAAGGCAGAACACAGCACAGGCAGCTGACTCGGGGAATGAGTGTACTCACTCTTGGGACAAGGCAGCTTGGTGGGGCTGAGGTCTTTGTGAACTATGTGGGAAATTAAGCTGTGCAACAAGGTAGGGGGGTGTGGCTGAGTCTCTGGGCAGTCATGATGTCTGACTTCAGAGGCTGGGAGCTCACTGATTGCCTGGGGTGGGTGGGTCATTACAGAGGATCACGTGTTCACACTGAGGACTGCTCAGATCCTTTGACTGGCTCAAGCACCTGGGACCAATGACTGGGCTCAACGCCTGGGCATGGACCACCCCGGACGAGTGCAGGTGAGGCTGTGACTTTGCCAACAGGCATGGTCATACCCTATCCCTGCTGACAATAGAGGAGACTACCACACCCGACTTGGGAGTCACCCTGGATTCTCACCCTACCCTGGAGTTCCCTGGCCCCACCCCACACATACCTCTGGATAATGACTGAAAAAGTAGAAATGCAACTAGGCCGAAGAGGCAGAGCTCAAAGATAAAAGACAGAGTGTGGCGGGGTGGGGCTTGGGGGGATTATCACAAAGGTTTCCACAAATGCCTAAAACTAAATACAAATACAAAATAAATACAGAAATACAAAATAACAAGAACAAGGAAGAAAACACGAGTCCTCCAAAAAAGAACACAACACTACTTCAATGTTGGGATGTGAAGATGAAGAGATTGACAATACATTTAAAAGAATGATCCTAAGAGTCTTCACAAATATAGAGAAAGGAATTCATGAGCTAAAGGAAATCTGTACATGACACGGTGAATGGTTTTGCTCGGAGATTGAGAGACTGAAGAGGAATCAAATTGAAATACTAGAAATACTAGAAATAGGAAACATAGCAGAAAGCCTCAACAACAGACTTGGTGTGGCAGAAAAAAGAATATCTAGCTTAGAAGACAAATACATGGGAATATCTCAGACAAAAAAGGAAAAGTAGGAAAACTGAACATAGTGTTTGAGATGTATGGGATCTTATCAAGCAACGACGTGTCTTAGGAGTTCCTGAAGGTGTGGAGAGAAAAGTGGATTAGAAAGCAACGACGTGTCTTAGGAGTTCCTGAAGGTGTGGAGAGAAAAGTGGATTAGAAAGTCTACTGGGCAAAACAATAGAAGAAAACTTCCTGAGTTTGGAGAACAAAGGACATCCAAGAACAAGGAGCACACAGAAATCCCAACCAGCAAGACCAGAAATAATCTTAACAATTCATTAGTCAAGCTTTCACCAGCAAAACACGAAGAAAAGGTTCTAAACTGTACACAGGAGAAATGCCAAATTACCTACAGAGGATCCCCAATGAAACTAACAGTTGGATTTCGTACCGGAAACCCTGCAAGCTAAAAGAAAATGGAGTCATAGTCCAAATCCCAAAAGCAAGAACCTATCAGTTCAGAATACTGTATACAGCAAAGCTCTCGTTTATAAATGAAGAAGAAATAAAGGCCTTCCAAAACAAATGGATAAAGAAGCTGTGGTACATCTACTCCACAGAAATTTATTCATCCATTAAAACAAATGAAATTCTATCATTTGCAACGACTTGCTCCCAACTGAGTAAAATTAAGGAAAATGAATTCCAGCTTCTCCTCCATCTACAACCATCTACAAACCGGCATTCCGTTCCCACAATCCCTCCGTGTCCTCACGGGCCACAATCCCTTACTGCGTGCTGTTCCCTCCGCCTGGAATTCCAGCCCTCAAGCTCTCAGCCCCTGGATCTCCCCTAGGAAACTGACTCCTCCCTCAATACACAGACCAAGAGGCTCGCCCTGTCAAGCCTTACGGATCCTACCTAGTCCTGATGTCTGCTCTCTGGTTTCCACTCTGCTTTAGCTATTCCTCTCTTTAAGCACTAATCTTATTAAACTGAATTAGCAGTTCACATTTCGGTCTCCTTTCCTCCTTTCAGGGTCTTTGCTGCCTCGATGGCAGCAGTCATCAGCCACTGAAGGAATAAACGAGTGACTGGGATTTGCTGCCTCGATGGCAGTAGTCATCAGCCACTGAAGGAATAAACGAGTGACTGGGATGAACGGACTCATCTCCTCGCTGATCTTTAAAAAAGGAACAAAATAAAGGAGTGAGAATTACGGATATTGATAAATTCTGCCAAACTCGTGAATGATAAAGAGGCTGACATACACAGTGGGAACTTAGGCCTCGTGTATGAACTGAAAACATACTGTCAACGACTGCTACTTAAGGTATGGATTGTATACTAACAGGTTAAATTTTCTCCTTTTTATTCTTTTGAAAGCCTTTTAAAAATTATCCATTTATGTATTTGTAAGGCAAAGTTACAAGAGAAAGGGAGAGAGATTGTACTAGCTGGTTCACTCCTCAGGTGACCTGCAGGCTGAAGCCGGGAGCCCGGGGCTGATTCCTGGTCTCCCCTGTGGATGACGGGGGCTCAAGCACTTGAGTCATCCACTGCTGCTTTCCCAGACACATTAGTATGGAGCGGGATTGGAAGCTGGTCAGCAAGGACTCAAACCACTGCCAAATGGCATGCTGGTGCCTCAGGTAGCGACTTAACACACTCTGCCATCACTCTGGGCCCCTTTCTGAAGATTTTGTTCATGCAAGAAATCTTCTCACAATCAGAGTTAAAAGACTAAGAAAAGCAGAGACTCCGGTGCAACCTCCAACAAATAGGGACTTCAGGAAACAAAAGAAGTGAACAATGGAGGGAAGAAAACTATCAAGGAGCTAAATTTACCACAGCTGAGAGGCATAACTTTCAAGACTGAAGAATCCTGGGAAGCACTCATGACAGTAAGTGGGAATATATATAGCACAAAAGATCAGAAGACATTATAATACAAAGCACGGGTGCACCTGTAGCAAGGATGCCTACAGGAATACCATATGTTGGACAACAGATGAACGCCTTCAAACCCACTGGTGAACACTGATCTCAAAGCAGTTCTTCACCCAATCAACAAAACACAAAGACAATCTGAGGATGTTCAGGACATACACAAATTTAAAACTGTACCACTAGATGGGCTTTCTTGGAAGCCAGTGGAGAGCATGATCCAACAAAGGTAGGAATACATCTGGAAGGATCCGAAAGAATGATCACAGAGAGAAAACGCACCATGACAGGTGTCACCGCCCTGGAGGAGCACAGGGCCTGAGAGAGCTGGCCTTTGTAACACATGGACATAAACATGTAAATCTCAGTCACGCTAGGGAAAGAGACGCAAATCATGCATTTTCCATTTTGGAAAATTACATTGGCAGATTTTTTCAAAGATTCAGTGGAGTATTGGGATAGGTTCATAGAAAAGCAAGCAAACTTTAAAACAAAAAGTAAACCAATCACGGACTCCAGGACAAAGTGGAATATGAGAAAAATCTTCATGTGATACGGCTTAACTAACATGGCTGTTGCAGTAGCTACTGCCGGAAGGATGAATATAGAGACAAGTAGGATGGAAGATGAAGATGAGGATAAATCAGTTCTTGTCTAGAAAAATAGGGAATCAATAAGTAACACCTACAAGTAATAAGACAGGAAGTAGCAGTTATGTGCAGGTAAGAGCTGAGCAAGGCATAATACAATGTAATTAATGAAGTAAAAATAATAAATAATAAAAAAAAAAAAGAAAAACCAAAACCAAAAAATGATGACTGGGACTGTAAGCAATGGGCTGGCATCTACACCGCCAAGGAAACAGTCACAGAGCCAGGAGGTCGAGGGCTTGGGAGCCTCCAAGGAGGAGCATGTACATGGGTACTTTTACGGGTTCATGGAAAAATAGAATTTAAAGTAAGAGACTTTTGGTGAAAAACTATGAAATTCGTACACATAACAGTCCTCAAAAGATTCATGAAAAAGGAGTTGTTTGAAAAAGCTGTGTATGGACTTCAAGCTTTCGGCAGAAAGAGGAACTTCTTTTTGCATTTCGTTTTCCACGAAGATTTTGAAATACCCTTAAAATGTATTTCATGGTGTCAGAAGAGTAATAAATGTGGCGGTCAAATTCAAAAAAAAAAAAAAAAAGAGCTGAGCAAGGGTAAGTTACAGGACAGTCATCTGTTGACAAAAGCTGTTTGCAGAGTAACTTCTGCCTTGTTTTTAACTATATCCACTGACTGCTTTGATTTTCAAAAAGGGGTTTAACTGCTTAGCAGGACCCACAGAAAAGAATTCAAGCCACAAGCACCAGGACAAATCAATTGTATTAAGGTTCGTGAGATCATATTAAAGCAGACCACTGTCTCCAGATACAGGGAACTAAAAGTACCATCAACAAACTACAACCTAATCTGAAAGAACGTTCTCCTAATAGGCAACTGAGTCTGCCAATCACAGGCCACAAACTCCCAAAGCATGCTAGAGTAAAGGCAAACTCCGAGCTCTCCCCGGGCAGGCCCCTTCTGCACATCATGTTCTTGGCTTGCCTCAGCAGCTGCGGAAAGGTGTCCGAAGCTCTTCATCCAGCTCAGGGTGGTGTCCAATTCACCAATCGTTTCTTTGCTCAAATAAACCCTGCTTCAGGTTTTAGCTAAAGATCTTAACAAGTGGAGTAAAGATGCCACCTGTAACACCAGCCTTCGACCTGTAACACCAGTTCACATCCCAGCTGTTCCACTTCTGATCCAGCTCCCTGCTAGAGGGCCTAGGAAAGGCAGCAGCGGATGACCCAACTACTCGGGGCCCTGCCGACCACACAGGAGGCCTGCAAGAAGCACCAGGCTCCTGGCTTTGGACTGACTCAGTCCTGGCTCTTGTGGCCTTCTGGGGAATGAACCAGCCAGTGGATGATGATCTCAATCGAGATCTCTCTCTCTCTCTCTCTCTCTCCATCTCTCTGTAACTGTCAAATAGATAATAAATCTATTTAAAATGTTCTTCACAGTCTCTTTGGGTCAGGGTTTTGAATCAGGTTTCGTGGGAACTCAGGCTGCCTGCATTTTCTTGGAAGTTTCACCTCAGAAGGTAGCAGGAGAGACACTTTTCCCCCTGGTTCTTGGAACGCTGATCACAGGAAAGACACTTCTTAGATTCAAAGGTATCTTCAGGCTCTTTATGTACATGCAGAATGTGTGTTGGTTTTTTTTTTCCCACAGAAAACCAAAGAATTTCTTTCAAAATAAGAAAACCAAAGGACAGAAAAACAAGCTATCAAAGCCAAAAAGTGTTAAACACTCAGGGGCTCCCAAGAATTCACGGATAATGCCTATTAGGAAAAAAAAAATGTATACAATAATTTGAAAAAAAAATGTGCACCAAAATAAATGTATCTCTGAATCCATTTTCCGCAGGTATTTTAAAAGTAACAGACTGAGAAAGATAGAATTCCCATCTCCTGGTTCACCCTCCCCCCCCCCAAAAAAAAATACCATCTATGAGCTCCAAACACCCCAGGCACCATCTTAACCACTTAGCCAAACCCCTGTCCAACCACAAACTTTCTTTTTTTAATTGAAAAGTCAGATTTTTACAAAGAGAAGGAGAGGCAGAGAGGAAGATCTTCCCCAACTGGCTGCAATGGCCAGAACTGACCAACTCAAAGTCAGGAGCTTCCTCCCAGTCTCTCACACAGATGCAGGGTCCCAAGACCCTAGGCCGTCCTCCACTGCCTTTCCAAGCCACAAGCAGGGAACTGGATGGGAAGTGGAGCAGCGGGGACACGAACTGGCGTACATATGGGATCCCTGTGCATGGAAGGCAAGGATTTCAGCCACTAGGCTATTGGGCTGAGGTTCCACCAATCATAAACTTTAAAATGCCCTTGTACGTTGCCTGGCTAGCCACCCTTGTGGAAGGCTTTCAGTCTAATTCTGTTCAGGGTAGATGTGTAAGTATTCATAATTAGAAGCCACCCATAGTAGTACTGCCTGTCGGGGAGGACAGGGGCAACAAACACAACGGGGAGGCACAGAACCTGCAGCCAGAGTTGCCATCCCAGCTCTCACCTATATGACCTTGATGGACTCATTGCTGTATCCCTCATTCACAGACCAAGGGTGACACTTCACCTTAAGGACTTGGGTAATAGTCACACAATTCTCACCACAGTGCGCATGCTGTCATTGCTATTGAAATGCTCAGAAGCCAAATTAAACCAGGAATGAGGGAGATTTGGAATCCCCTTCCTGTGGCTTCCTGACCAGATCTTTTTAGTTACATCTCACACTAACAAGGACCACTGGCTGATCTCCCACCCCGAGCTCAGCCAGGGCTGTGTGTATCAGCTGTCACGCTGGTGGGAACACAGCCGGGATGTGTCTACAGGTTTGTACCCAGAAAGTTATTTTTAGAAAATTACTTACATTTCCAATATAATGATGACTGTTCCTACTCCGCTGTCTCCTTGTAAAATAATCAAAACCAGCTAAAAGTATAGCCATAAAAGATTTCTGAGTGCCGTGCCATTTTGATGGAGGCTGACAGATTAAAATTCTTAACAAATACACCCACCATGGAACGCTAAAGTATACTCTCGGGCAATTTTTCAGAGCAATGGATTCAATTTATTCTTGTCACCATAGCAACCCGAGGACTCACTCTATTATTTTCATTATAACATTTCCAATTACTTTCTCTCTCAGTTTAGGTCACAGACAAAACTAGGAAGAATGGTGCCGACCACAAAAATGAACCAAAAAGCTGTCATTTTCCTCTTGCGTTAAAGGTTGCTCCTGAGGTAACTAATTTCCTCTGGTCATTCATGAATCCCACAATAAAATGTATAGATTCACATTAAAAAAAAAAAGATTTATTTCAAAATGTGTCACTTTGGGGCCTACAGTGTTGGTGTAGCAGGTAAGGCGGCTGCTCACAGCTCTAGCATCCCATTAATGCAGCAGCCTGAGTCCGAGCTGTTCCACTTCCACCCAGCTCCCTATTTATGGCTCAAGAAAGCAGCAGGAGGCAGCCTCAGTACTTAAGAAACTGCACTCACCCAATTGGCAGACCTGAAGAGGCTCCTGGCTCCTGGCTTCAGACCTGCTCAGCTCTGACCATTTTAACCATTTGGGGAATGAACCAGCAGGTGGAAGATGTTCTCTCTTTCTCTCTTTCTCTCCTTCCTGCCCTCCTCCCACCATCTCCCTCTGTAACTCTGACTTTCAAATAAAGAACCTTTTTTTTTTTAAACGTGTCACTTTGTTTCTTCTGAGTTGGAGGGAGCAGGAAATGAAACACTTTACCAGTTATGCACACAAAGAAAATCAGAAACTGCTTACTTACCAGAAAGTTTTTCTTTGGGGAGATAAAAGAACTTAGGTATTTCTAAAAGTGGACGGAAACTAGAATTAAAATATACACTTTATTTCGTACCAAAAATGCTTTAACTCCATGCATAGTTTTCTTGTAGTACACACTTCTACTCACTTTGAGTGTTTGGATTTGGCATTTTTCTGCACCTAAATAAATACCTTTCAATTACACTTCTCATAAATGTTAAGTACCCTTAGATATCATTAAATTTAAGCTTTAATGATTATAGATTCTTGATGATGCAGAATTCGGATTTGGCATATTGGGGGTAAAATAACACGTCCATGGGGGTGGGTGCTGTGGTGCAACAGGTTAAACTGCTACTGAAGGCAGTGTGTAATAATAATAATAATAATAATAATAATAATAACAACAGTGACTTGATAAGGGCAGACTGTGCCTGGAATCTCTAGTTCAGGCAGCTGGTGCTACAGACTAAAGTCAAACTCTGCAGACAGCTGTCCCCAAGTGGGTAAAACTCCAAGACCAAGGTCAAAGCAGCAATGGTCCAATGCCACAGAACCGTGTACTTTCAGATATCCCTGAGCCCGCCATGTGCTGGCCTCCGTACTCGGGTCATCCGTTACTTCCTAACCAAGCACTGGCTGGTTCGCGTGGATGTGGGGCGCGGCCAGCAAAGTCTGTGCTGCATGAATACCTGTCATCTGACTCCCCAAGCAGTTCCAAAGTTTGAGGCAGCCAGCCTGACGGAGAGGCCTCTTTCCTTGGAGAAGGGGCTTTTATACTCCCTACCCTGAGTTTGTCTCATTTCTTATTTTCCCATCGGCACCTGGCAGTCCTCTCCAACCCTCCTCATGTCCCATACCTGAAGGACTGTTCAAGTCCTGGCTGCCACACCTCTATCCAGCTTCCTGCTAGCAGTTCTGTCAAGGCAGCGAGTGATGGCCCAAGAAGTCGGACCCTTGGCTCCCACGTGGAGGAGTGCCTGGCTTCTGGCTTCATGCTGGCCCATTCCTGGCTCTTTCAGCAGTTTTAGCAATGAACCAGCAGACGGAAGATCTTTCTCTGCCTTTACCTCTCTCTCAGTCATTGTCTCTCTAAATTTTTTTTTTTTTAATGACAAGATGGCAGTGGCATATCCCTGAAATTGGAGTTTCAAACACAGCCTCTTGCACAAGCTGCATAGCAACGACAGAATCAAGCAACCTGACCATGCACCAACACAACACACAACTGACCCTGTAAGAAGAATGAACGTGTTGCCGTTGAAGATGAATGACTCTCTCCTATAGAAAGGAAGACAAATGATTTGTCTAGGCAAGGCAACCAGCAGGCTCAGGCCTTACTACTTCTGGATCCAAAATAATGCCACAGATGAATTCCCAAACATCGGCTTCATAGGAACGGAGTGTCACACTCTGTGAATCCTCCCCCCTTTCCTCACATCTCACCTGAGCAATCTCAAGACCTCTACAGTGACTCTGAAACCTAACCTCCCCCTCCAGCTCATCTGCCTCCTGCTCAGGCCTCCTTGCCCCCCCGTGGCTCCCATTCTGCAGATTCAAGGCCTGGGCCACCACCAAGGAAGGGGCTGCTGTCCTTCCAGGTGTGTTCCACCCTAGGCTCAGTCCAGTCCCATCTCCTGGTGCCTCGTAGAACAACTGATCAAGATTCTATAGGAAGACCCAAGGGTGCGAGAGGAGATGAGGCAGTCACTCTCAGTGGCCTGGTTTCATTCTGGTCAACAGGACTTTCAGCAGCGATGCAAATGCTTTGTGTCTGCACTGCTACAGACAGTAGCCACCAGCCAGCCATGCATGGCTCCTGCGCACCCAGCATGTGCCCACCCAGCAGAGGGACTGGATTTTAGTGGTACCTCATTTCAATGGACTTCAACTTCAAGAAGCGTGACCCTCCTCTGTTCACCCTTAAGGTATCAAGCAAATCCAAACACGGGAATTAAATTATGGGTGCTTTCATCTTAGCAAGCCTTACCAGGGAGGGACCAGCTGACCTAGCCAGTCTCTCTTCTGTTTTGAATTTCACAGGTAATATAAAAATGTCATCTTCTTGTAGAAACCATAATACCACGAGGAAGGCTAAAGTCTCTTTTGATAACCACTTCTACTACCTCCATTCTTCCCACAGCCCCCCACAAGCCTTGGCTATACTGGAGCCCCAATCTGTCAAGCCTCATGCCCTCCCTGTTCTCAGTCTGCTCCCCTCCAGAGCTTTCTCTATGGATATACATGGAGGCCTCTACACACCAAAATAACACGGACAACACTGTTCAGCGCGCTTTCTTTTCACCCATGTTATTATTGGATGCATTATTGTGCACCTCGCTTTTTGTCACTGACAGCATGTTTCATAAAACAGAGGTCCAACGTCTTTGTACTTAGCTGTGACAACTGTCCTCACCCAGGCAGCTACTGCTGTCTTCACAGCCCACTCAGTTGCTAGCCACTTTCTCTCCCACAGTCCCAGCCAGTTGAGAGTCGCTGTCTTCATTCACTTTCATGGAAACCTCTAGATAATTCTCTCTTCCTCTTTTTTTTTGAGACAAATGGCTTTTGAATCTCATGCCAGCAGGCCATGCCTTCTACCACCACTTCATTTCACTGCTGTTTTCATCGCCCTGTCTCAAGAACATGCCCTTCACCTTATCCCTTGCCCACTGTCACTCTATTGAATACTATCCTGGTCTCATTGCGAGAGAATCTATTCTCTCTGGCCTCTCAGTTTCTGGACTTGTCTTTTTCCAGTGAACTTTCCTGTTAGAATCTGCTACCCAGTGCAGGTGCTTGCCTTGCTGGTTATAACCCAGAGTTTGTCATTGCTGAGAACTGCATACTGGATAGCAACCATTGTGCTCCAGACAACTACCTTGTACTTTGCCCCTCCACCTCTGACCTTCACTCCCTTCGTGACCCCCTCACCTCCTGGTCTTCTCCACTCTTCCATCACTATTTACTCGAAAGGTAAAGTGAGATACAGAAAGAGAAATGTGGTCTCAAGGTCAGTTCCGCTTTACCGCTTGTTAGGAAACCATGACTTTGTCCCAGTGAGATTACTATATTGTGGAACAAGCAGAGCACTAAGCAAGCTTTATGTTTGCTTTTATATCAGTTAATCCGTAAAGTGTGCTAAGTGAACAGCCAAAAGTATTCACCCAGCCTAACTACATGATAATTTTAAAAGGTATGTTTACCCAGCCTCACTGCAAAAGGCAGGTGCATCTGTGCACATACACGCGCATACTTCAAATGTCAACCAAGTACTTCCATTTACCATGACAACCAATACTCATCCACATCGGGCACTACAACTTCTCATCCTATTTCAGATAACACTGTCCCATTACTCATGACCTCCAACATATACTTCTATAAGATAACTTTAGATATTTTTCCAGGCAGTATATCAAGTCCCAGCTGCTCCACTTGTGATCCAGCACCCTGTTTATGCCCTGGGAGGGCAGCAGAGGACCGCTCAAATCCTTGAGCCCTGCACCCACATGAGGGACCCAGAGGAAGCTTCAGGATCTTGGCTTTCGATTAGCTCAACTGTGGCCATTGTGGCCATTTGGGAAGTGGGCTGGAGGAGGAAAGATTTTTTTCTGTCTCTCCTCTAATTCTTTTAGATAAAAATAAATCATTATTAAAAAGAAGTACAACTATAAAATAAGCAATATATTTCATCTATATACGGACCATGGACTCTAAAGAAATACAATAAAATACCCAAGGATGTCATGGACTTGGCACCACCTCCTCGCACAATCCTGAGGCATCTGCCACACTGCAGTCCAGGTGCTACACAGTACGTTAACTCTATCCCTGGAACTATTCCTGATATGAAACAAGAAATAATAGGAATGGAATCACTAGAGATGTTATGTATAAAAATAATAGATTAAGTAATGAAAACAATAGGTATGGCAAATAAATGGATGGCTACTACAAAAGATCAATTAATTCACTGGAAGGTCAGATTAAGAAATTCCCCCAGAGAAGTTCTGATGGAGGAGCCTGGGCAACTCCTCTGGCAGGACACAGACCCTATAGGTAAGTGCAAGAAGCATGATAGGAAACAGCCCAGAATAGGCCATGGAAAGTTTCCCACTGGCATACATTTGGCATGGGTCGGGGGCAGACCAGGCTGAATCAGTTCATGTCATCCACTGGCAAATTCGAGCATCAGAACAGAGTGAGTCGAGCCAGGTTGAGTCGCGACAAAAACCAGTGCACAATATAGAATGCCAAGGTGAGGTTGCCTGTACCGGATGTGACCGCAGCACCCAACCAGCATGCGTGAGAACCAGGAAGGGAGGGGGCGGAGCCAGCAGGGGGAATAAGGGGTAGTACTCCCACTGGAGAGCGTGAGCTGGGATGGGGGCAGACCAGACTAAGCAGGGCTACAACACCTGTGCGCCTCATGTGGCCCAGATCAGGGAAAAGCCAGGCTGGGCTGATTGATCCTGCGGGTGCAAATAAAGTTAGAGTAGGTGAGGGTTGTTTGGGCTTAGCCGCAGCATCAGCTGGCAGAAGCTGGCACTGGAGGCTAAATCTGTCAAGTCAAACCAAGGAACCACCTGGAGAGTGCATAATCTGGGAGTGAGAGAGAACTGGGAGGGAAATAGTGGGAAGGCACGAAAACTAGGACAGGGGCTGGGGTGGCTAGACAGAGAGGCACTCAACAACATCCGTCAGGGCTTGATTATTGAGCTGCTTAGATGGAGTCTAAGCTTCAATACCCATCGACATGTATGAGAGCCAAATGGGATGTGGGACAGACTGGACTAGTCTGCTACACATACTGGCAAACCAGGGTAGGGGGCGGGCCTAGTGGGGGTTATTGTGGGTCACTCTGACTAAGCTGCAGCTCCCATTGGTTTATGTGAGGGCCAAGTATGTGCTGAGCAGAACCAGGCTGGACTGCAACACCCATTGGTTCCAGTGGAAGTCGGGGCAGAAAACAGAACCAACCCAGCAATTGCAACCACCAACTAATCGGGGCAATGGACTGTGCCAGGCCTTGTACTTGCTAGTACATACAAGAATCTGGCCTGGGAACACCTCAGACAAAGTTTCTTTGGGGATCTCTCCAATCAATATGCCGGACTCAGAACCCTAACCATGAAAAGACAGAAGACAGAACAGGTCAATCAACCATCTCAGCTATATGTTGGCAGCGAAATACTGGGCAAACGGAGACTCTATGATAGACTATGTCAATAAGTGGATTCTTCAACGACCTCATCGTGCTTGGAGTGGTGAGACTGGCAGCGATTCATAACTGGTGAACTATCAAAACCACTTGAGCAAGAATCTCGGAGCATGCCCCACATCCGGGACCTGGGGTGGGTGGGAAACTGGGTGGGGCTTCTCCCTCAATATCCCCCTCTACCTCAGATACATGATGGAAACAATATGGAAATAATAGTCTTATCCACATTCCTATAGCCCTTGAACCTTTTTACCCTAATTAACTATGTAAAGATTGTCAAAAATATAATAAAAAATGAAAAAAAAAGAAATTCTCCCAGAAATCTGAAGAGGAAATAAAACTCAATCATGCAGGAAGAATGAAATGCATAGAAGACAGAAACCATGACTCTGTAGTCAGGTAAGAGCCAAAAGGACAAAAACACATCAAATGAAATACGGATGCAGATGAAGCCACCACACCTGGCGATGGTACCCCATGTCGGAGTGCAGACGTGAGCTCTTGCTGCCCCACTCTGATCCCTTGTTTCTTCAGAAGGTAGCAGACCATGGTTCAAGGACCTGTGCCCCTTGCCACTCCCATGGCAAACCCAGGTGGAGTTCTGGGCTCCTGGCTTCCACCAGGCCCACCACGGCTCACTGCAGACACCTGCACAGTGATCCAGCAGATGAAAGATCTCTGTCTCTATTTCGCTGTGTAGGGGGGCACTTTGCCTTCAAGGTCAACCTTTCAAAATAATGATTGAATGAGAAATATTTTAAGAAATAGTATAGAAATCATCTTACCTAAATGCTCCTATCACAAATCAACACCCAGGTCTTACTAAAAATAAGTGTTTGAGTTATTTAGGAGATTGGATGCATCTTGCTTAGCTACTTAGTTTGAATTCTAGATCTGCTACACACGTTGCTTGGGAGAGGGCATATCTTTCTAAATTTTACTCCTGGGAGGTCCGCCAGGCTGTCATAATTGTGGAAGGTACCACCATGGCATTTGGCGGCATTCCCTAGGATACAGGGGATGAAAGCTCCCCACATCCACCAAGATATGCAAATTATCCATCTAGGAAAACCTCATACATCATTTAAAAAAAAAAAAACTCATCCTGAGAAAACATCGCAGTTGCAAGTATGTTTATAGGGTTGTAGCCCATATTGCCATGGCCAGTCCATGGCTTTCCCGCCCACAGCTCCCATGCACTCATTCAGCAATGGTCACCTTAACTAAGAAAGGACTGACATTGCGAGTATACCTCTCAGATTATGGCCTATGCTGCAACAACAGTACATCCGTTAACAGACCTGCTCGTTTGCTGCTTCCTTGTCCTGTGTTCAATCAATCTAGCTCTCTCCTGTATGTGCTCAGGTGAGTTTTTTCATCATCCACAACCAGTCTCAGTCACCTCCTATAACATTTTGGGGGACCATGTGGGGATTTCTGCAATCATGAGGCAGACCAACCTCTGACTTGTGGGGTAACAGGCAGCAACAGCTTGCCAGGGAAGCGCGTGCGCACACACACACACACACACACACACATCCACCCACCATTGGCCAACTCTTAGCATTTTCTGCTTTTCTGCCGCTGGTCTTTAGGGAACAGTTTGCCAGTGGGGAGCAACCCAAAAGTTACTGAATAGGGCCACTTAAGCAAAAATTAGAAAGGCCCAACAGCTGGAAAGAAGGAGTTCTTGCATCTGATTTCTTCTTAGTGTAGCTGTTGATACAGACTTTGCTACAACTATACCCTGTAGAGACATGCTAACTAGATAGGACAGCTGCTATTCTCAACCTTCATGCTAGAACGTTGTCGCCCAAGGCTGGCTGAGGATAAGAGCCACTTGTGAAACATTGCAGGAAGCAGACCAGTTCACTTCTAGGCAGCTGAGCACGGTGCAATCAGGCCACCGCGTGTTGCCACTTCTGGGCAGAGGACTGTCCTGGTTGCATCCTGAAGTTTTCATTCTAAGGACAGCAGTTCTCCCAACCAGAGTATTTCCAGATGTCCTCACAGCTCCCCACGGGGGATATCGTGACCTTATTAAAAGAGAATGTTGTATATGCCTGCCCAGTACCTCGATGTACATCTGTGCCTGTGACTGCTGACCAAAAAACATCACTCATAAGAACAAACAATGCCAATTGCAAAATGCAAATTCAACTTTCTCTTGTCTCTAGTAATTCCTCTAACATTGCTCCTCCTTTCCCAGACCCTCGGGCCTCCTTCTGGATGAACTAAATTAGCTGATCTCCTCTACACAAGCCAATCCATTTCCAAATGGTAGGGCTACAAAGATAGCAACTCCTTCAGCATCAACTTCCTCCGGAAGAGGTCATCTACAGTCTTCTGGATAACAACGGGCAGACATTTCTGGAACAATCATCACTGTTCCCTGAGGTTCCACCAGCTGCTGGGTGTCTGCAGTCAGGAGCCCAGGACATCCACAACACCTGTGGCTGGGCAGGCCTAGGCAGGGTCAACACAACCCCTGTGCCCAGCAGGAAGCAGCTACAGCAGACAGGGCCTTCAGCCAAACTTCTGGCACTGCCAGTCTGTCGAGGGAGAATGGGGAGGGGGACATCTCACATTTGCTGGAGTCCCCTTAAAAAAGGCATAAGCTCCTCCCCCCACCCCAAGAGATACAGATTACTCCTGGGAGAAGTTCTTGAACAACAGAAAACTCACCCTGAGAAAACACTGTATTTGCAAGTATGCTTTTTGGATTCTAACCCACATGGCAATGGTCCCCTACAAGCATATGGCAACAGACATCCTAAGAAAGCGCTGCCACTACAGGCATGCGCCTTGGGCAGTTTGCCAGCGCCTGCCTGATCTGCTTCTCTACTGCTGCCTGGCAGTGTGCTCGACATATCTAATTGCATTCTCTGCATCATTCAGTGAATTCTTCCACCACATCAACAGTGAAAGCTAGAGAAAGATCCTGCATTTTTTAGCCAGCAGAGAGATAAAGAAACCATTTGTAACATACCCAGAATATACCCAGAAGGCCAGTGTGATGGCTTAATTGGCTAATCCTCCACCTGCAAGCCCCGGCACACCATCTGGACAGCAGTTCATATCCCAGCTGCTCCACTTCCCATCCAATTCCCTGTCTATGGCCTGGGAAAACATCAGAGGATGGTCCAAAGCTTGGGGACCCTGCACCCAACCCACGTGAAAGACCTGGAAGAAGTTCCTGGCTCCTGACTTCAGACGGGCCCAGCTTTGGCCATTGTGGCCATTTGGGGAGTAAAGAACATTAGCTGGAAAGTCTTTCTCTGTCTCTCCTTCTCTCTGTAAGTCTGCCTTTCAAATATGAATAAGTAAATAAATCTTTAAAAGAAAGAAAGAAATATACCCAAAATGTTCTGCTCGTTTTAACAGAAGCTTGTCCTCAAGGGGAACTAGTACTACAGCCTACACCATCTGGGGTTTTCCAGAGTGTTAACAACCTGAGAAAAAAGGAAATACCCGGCTCCGGCCCTCTCAAATCTTCCTTCTCACCTAAGTGATAGAGGGGAAAGGAGTAGGGCTGGGCAGCATAGCCAAAGGTCACAGGCCGGTGAGAGGCTAAAACCTCAACGTGGACCTATGGGTGACTCCCCTCCCGGAGCTCCATGCCTCCCTGTCGCACCTGGAGGACTCTGTGTTGGATCACAGCTGCAAGAACTGTATCGTTCAGATCCTATTTAAGAGCGAGTCTTCATCACTCTAACCCAGCGATGAAGACACACAGCCCATACTGGAGTGCCTGGGTTTGATCCCAGCTCTGGCTCCTGCTTCCCAGACTCTACACTCCAGGCTTGTGCCCTCATGTGAGGTCAGAAATCACAGCTAGGATAACAATAAACTGAAAAAAAAATGGTAGGATTCACTTAAACATAGAATACGGGCAGCCGCACAGGGAGAGACCTTCACCATGAGAGGACAAGAGAGGGCAAGAAGATGGGGGAGAGCGAGCGAGCCCCCAGTTTCCTGGACCCTTTCATTAGGGAGGGTGTGGGATTCTAATTCAGTATACAGATAGGGTAGAGTTTGCACAGGCTCCAGTGCCCGCGAGGTCCTCTAAGTTTTCATGGTTCTCCCGCTGGAGCTCGGCTCACCTGTTAGGGGAGAGGTGCAGAGCTAGCGGCGGAGACTCCGTTTTCCACTAGACCATAAGATCTTGCAGCTCACTCATGCCCTCCCTGACACCCTGCCTGTCCTGTCTCCCTAACACGACGCTGGGAGGCAGCCGTCCTGGCTCCAGCAGCTGCTACTCCCCTGAGGCCCCACACCAAGGTACCCACTCTCAACCCCCAGGCTTTTATAGGCATTCGGTGAGTGAACCAGTGGAGGGAAGCTCGCTTTGTCTCTCTCTTTCTCTATCTCTCTCTTTTAAGGCATATTTATTTTTATTGGAAAGGCAGATTTACAGAAAGAAGGAGAGAGAAAGATCTTCCATCCACTGATTCACTCCCCAAGTGACCACAACGGCCAGTGCTGGGCCGATCCGAAGCCAGGAGCCAGGAACCTCCTCCAGGTCTCCCACGTGAGTGCAGGGTTCCAAGGCTTTGGCTCATCCTCAACTGCTTTCCCAGGCCACAAGAAGGGAGCTGGATGGGAAGTGGAGCTGCTGGGATTAGAACCAGCAGCCATATGGGTTCCTGGTGCGTGCATAGCGAGGATTTAGCTACTACGCTACCGCACTGGGCCATGTGGCCTAAATTGTCAAGCTGTTTCAGATGCGGATGACAGTCTGAAGGAAGCAAGGATGAGGGCAGGCCTTCACCTTTTCTGGTAAGATGCTTGTGGCCCACATTGAGGGCCTGGGTTCAATTCCCAGCTCCAGCTCCTGACTCCAGCTTCCTGCCAATAGACTCTGGGAGGCCACAAGTGGTGGTGCAATTCTTGCTATCCACATGGGAGATCTCAATTGTTTCCAGCTCCTTCCCCTTAACTGTCCTCAGTCACCCAGTGAGAGCAGTCACCGACATTTGGAAAGTGATCCAGCCCCCAAAACAAAAATATTATATGTATATATAATTCCACCCAGACTTTGTAGAAAAATTAACAGCTCAAAATAAACAAAAATAAATGTTTTACAAACAACAAACAACAGGGGCTTGCACTGTGGCCCAGAAGCTAAGTCTGTGCCTGACATATCCCATATGGGTGCAGACTCAAGCCCCAGCTGCTCCACTTCCCATCCAGCTCCCTGCTAATGTGCCTGGGAAAGCAGTGGAGGACGGCCCAAGAGCTTGGGCCCTTGTAGGAAAACCAGAAGATGCTCCTGGCTCCCGGCTTGGACGGGTTAAACTCTGACCCTTGTGGCCACGTGGGGGAGTGAACCAAAAAGATGGAAAATCTCTCTCTCCCTTTCCATCTCTCTCCCCCTCTCTCTCCCTGTCTCTCTCTCATATCTCTCCAACTTAGCCTTTTAAATAATAATAAACAACTAGAGGAAAATATAAAGAGGCAAATACTAGGAATAGTCAACCACTTTCTAACAAGTCTTTTCCCAGCTGTTATTAATCACATGCAAAACTATAACCACCTGGTTTCCCCTGTTCTAAAGACAAGTTTCCAGCTCTTCCTATTAATTACTGGTGCTTCGTGGTTTGAAAATCTGAGCCTCAGAAATCGTCCTGCAAGGCCTTCGTGACCTATAAGAAGTTTTTAATCAAAGTTCTTTTTATCATAATCACAGTAGATACGACGTGTATGAAAATATCTCTTTTCTTAAGGTTCTTGACTCTTCCAGAGGTAGAAATACTAAACCGGGACTGACGCCAGGTGCAAATAGGAACAGAGTTCATTTGGCAGTGCGGGAATCCCAAAGACTCGTTCATAAATGAGAAATGAAAACGGTACCTCTAACCAGGAAGGTGTGTCCCAGCGCCGGGCGAGGAGAGCAGCACCCCCGAGCAGTGTCCGCAGCGGAGAGCGCGGAGACCCGCTCGGTGCATCGGGAGCGATCCACGCTGAAGGAAAGCTCTCTCCCGCCTTCCACCTCTTTCCTCGAGGAAGGGGCGGGACCCCAATTGTATATGCAAATAGGGTAGTGTTTGAGCGCACAACCAGGAAGGTGGGAGTACCGTTAAACAGACAGCAGCCTTTTTATCTGGAATCCGGAGTTGCAGCTCTTCACACCTTCCTGCCTAGTTATCCCGCATCAGATGGTAGCTGTATAATCTAGACAACTTCAAAGCCGAGGAAAGACACTGCTGTTGACGTCGCCAACCAGATGTTTCCACTCGCCTGTGTGTGCTTTTTTTTTTTAAGATTTGATTTTTTTGTTAGATTTACAGAGAAGATACAAAGAAAAAGATCTTCGTCCTGCTGGTTCACTCCCCAAGTAGCTGCAACGGCCTGAGCTGAGTTGATCTGAAGCCAGGAGCCAGGAGCTTCTTCTGGGTCTCCCACCTGGGTGCAGGGTCCCAAGGCTTTGGGCCATCCTCGACTGCTTTCCCAGACCTCAGGCAGGGAGCTGGATGAGAAGTGGAGCAGCCAGGACACAAACCGGTGCCTATTTGGGATCCAGGCACTTGAAGGGAGGAGAACTGGCTAGTTGAGCCATCGCTTAGGGCTAATATGATTTTTTTTAAATGATAAAAGAATGTTAGGATAGGAGTCCTAGGTTAAATAAAATGAGTTAATCCCCTATGACACAATAAAGGAGTAATAACCTTCATTTGTATCTCTTCCAGACAAATAGCTCAAGATAACATGTAACTTCCCAGATTCAGTCCATTTAATCATTAACGGGTAACAAGACAGACACAGTGTCTGAAATATTTAAATAATTTTGAGCCGAGCTGTTAAATATGGCTGCAAAGTGGCATTGAAGGAACAATCCCTCCACTTTGGCCTTAGTTCCAAGTTTGGGTTCAAAATTAGCTTTAACAAACAAACAAACAAACAAAATCTTCCCACAGTTTCTCTCTGGATATATTTAAACATAACATTAACCTAAGCCTTTCTACACAGTTAAGATTCTACCGGTGCTTGGGTTAAATGCTTTTTAGTAGTATCTCCAGGTGTAATGAAAAAACAAAACAAACAAATAAACAAAAACAAATGCCTAGCTGTGAACTTCAGATTAAAAAACAAATCAGCAGAAACACATTAAGCATGGAGACAGCATACTTTTCAGCATTAGCAGGGAAAGTTGTTCCCTGCTGTTTCTCGCCAATCCTAACAGTCTATGAAAACATTCCTTTAGCAACAAATCATGAATATATTAGTAGACACGGGCTTTGCGCAAGGCCTCTTGAATCTGCATTTCCAGCCCAATTTCACGTGAATACCAGTTGGATGGCACAGGACAACAAAGAGGCAGCTTTGTAACCTTCTAACACCTGAGGGGGACTCCCACTGAGACCAACAGACCACAAATACCCTTTATGCTCTGACCCTCCAGAGGCAGGAGCTTGAATGGCCTCCTATTGTTCATCTTGACCTAATTCTAAATTCTCCGCAGCTTACCTAGTACTTACCGACTGACAACTCACCTCCAACTGCTATTTGGTTTCCAGTCTTTCACCTCTTGATCCTACACAGTAGTGCAAAGATTTATTGATCATTCTTGTATTAAGTAAACTTCAATTATTTTTCAGAGGTAACTGGGAATCTAATATAGTTCACCCTTTGCCTTTTAAATAAGAATGATAAAAAAAATTTCTATCAGACTTTTTACAGGTACTGAAGATGGAAATTAAATGTCCACTCCATTCTGCAAAAGAAAAGCAGATCGCAGAAATGACCGGCACAAAGACCCACCTCTCCCTTCTTCTTGAGTGAATCAGTGAGCAAACAAGCAGTCTCTGGCATCCTCCCAGTGACTGGCCGAGCTACATCAAGAGGCAAGCCTGAATCCTCATCCGACTCTCCCACTATCCTGGGGCCACATTCTCTAAGATCCTGGACAAATACAAGCTACAAACGTAGGCCGTTGTTTCAGCTTTGGCTGGAGAAATAAATAGTGCATCATTCAGAACTCGGGGCCCTTCCTCTGTTCCCATATCTCGTGAGTAGATCCTGATTTGCCCAACTATCAAGCTTTGTCTTTCTTCAGACTTTAACAAGTGAACTATTGACTAAAGGATGTGATGTGCCCATCTATCAGAAGTCGAGCCCATCGATGTAGATTTCATCCAGTCTCAATCTCTCCTCCTCAGGTTGCACTTCCCCTGGTAACATGAACATGTTAAGCTAGGAGAGTGTCCCAAGGCTCAGGAACACTGAATCAAAGACTCAATTGCCCTATAGTTAACAGCTCCACGCTACCCTCTCCCCTCAAGTCACAAGCTACATCAAAGAAACGGATACCCAATCCCCCCCAAGCCCAAAAGACTGGGGCCCACCTTTACCATTCCAAAGGAAACACACTGGCTGCGATCAAAGCAAGGCTACCCACATTGGGCCACCCAGGGGTCAACACATGAGTTGATCCTACCCTGCTCATCACATCTCTGAACTGTAAAAAAGCTGCCTTTGCCCCCTCAGTGAGTCAGAGAATTGAGCATTAGCTGCCTTTGCTCTGGGCCTTGCAATACACATCTCCCTTTTTTTTAACACCTCAGTGTCAGTAATTGACTTCATGCATGTTAGGTAAGCAAACCCAATTTGGGGTACTACATCATCTCCTCCAATGAGTTTTTGGGGAGTTTGGCAGTCATCGAATAAATGGAAAATGAAAATGGGATATATATATATACCAATGCCTCTAAAAAATCAGTCAGCCTTGTCATTTGGGATAAGATGGATGAATCAGGGTACTATGCTAAGTAAAATAAGCCAGGTCTAGAGAGAAAAATAGTGCCTGATATCACTTTATGTAGACTCTACAAGTTGAACTCATAGAAGCAGAACTGAGATATGATACATGGATAACAAGCCTGGGGCAGGCAACTCGCCCTGTGGCGAGCACTAACAATGTCACAACCATCTCTAAGGATGGAAACAGACCCCAACCAACAAGGACCAGGCAGATCCCAGCTACTTTGTTGTACCAGACAGGTAAGGGAAAGCTGGTTAATATCAGACTGAACAGCTATCTCATCCTTTGACCAACTTTCAGTTCCTTGAAATAGCAACATGCACCCCTGGAAGAAGATGCTATGGGGTGCTAGAACACTTTGCCCCAACTACACCTGCACAAAGGCCTACACGAAACAAAGGATGCCACTCCAAGCTGGCAAAACCAGATAAAAAAAAATTCTATACCAGCCCCTGTGTTCACAGCTCACTCCAAAGTGCATCTACGCTCAGTCCTCAAGCAAGAGGTTTGCTCTACCAGTTAAGTTCCATCTCCCTGCCCTGCTAGCCTTTGTTTGTGTCTTGTCCTCAATTCCTTCCTAGGTCACTACAAGAGCCTGAACCTTTCCCCTCCAGTAGAATGGTAGTTATCGGCGGCCAGCTGTTAGCTGATCAAAGAGTACACAGGATGAAGGAGTCTCAACACATTGTAGAGAATAGCAGTGACACTCGTCACTCTGTGACCATCATTTAATTGTACTAAAGAATCAAAATACCAAAGAGAACCAGGAAATGTCTTCAGATTGAGACCCACTGATCTCCATTGGTGCCTGAAGGAGGAAAGCACCTTGGGAGCTCAAAGTAGTTTGAATTATACAATAATGAAAACATTACCCATCAAAGCATGAAGCTGGGCTTGGCAGCGTGGCCTAGTGGCTAAGGTCCTCGCCTTGATCCCATATGGCCACTGGTTCTAGTCCCGGCAGCTCCACTTCCCCTCTGTCTCTTCTCCTCTCAGTATATCTGACTTTGTAATAAAAATAAAATAAATCTTTAAAAAAAAAACATGAAGCAATACTTGAATCTTCAAATAACCTTAAACACAAATACTAAAAAAAAAGGCTAAAAATTAATACATGGCACGTCTAACTCAACACATTAGAAAACAAATAGGAACATAGACTCAAGGAAGCAGAAGGGGAAAAAACAAGAAATAAATGAAAAAGAATTTTTAAAGAAAGATTGTATCAGTAAGGTCAACACTTTATTCTTCTTTAAGATTAATAAAACTAACAGAGGAAAACAGCAAATGGGCTTTTAATCTTGCAGTAAAGACACTTGAAGTTTTATAGCCAGCAGCCTGAATTCAGCATCAGTTTTGCTTTGGACTCCAGTTTCCTGCTAACAGATTTGGGGGGGCAGTGTAATTATGCCCAGGAGACCATGATTGGCCCAATCCTGGCTATTGTAGCCATCTGGGGAGTTAGCCAACAGTTAGAAACATTCTCTCTCTCTCTCTCTCTCTCTCTCTCTTTCATTCTTACTCTCTGTATTTCTCTCTCTTTCTTTGTAACTCTTGCAAATATATCAATCTTCTTTTAAAAAACTGAGACCTTAAAATTATCCCGTGAGCAACAAGATAAACTGAATCAGAAATTAATCCTCCCAAAGAAAGGAAAATCCAGTTAGTACCAGCCATAAGTTCTAATAAACTTTCCAGAAAGAATATTTGTGATGTTATCCCAAATTCTCCAAGACATTCATGTGAGTGGAATACAGTCCCCCAACTCTTTGAGTCTATGACATTAGCATGACCTTAGCATGACTCAAAAGAGATCATGAGAAAGGGAAAGTTAGATGTCAACCATATTCCTGAACATAGATGTGAAAATATTTACAGACTATATCTAGTAACAGATTAAAATGCATGGGCAGCCATTTGGTGCACAGCAGTTAAGACATTGCTTGGGATGACCGTGTCCATTGAAGGGTTCAAGACCGACTCCACTTCCAATGTGACTACCTGCTAAGCACAGCCTGAAAGACAGCAGTGCTGAGAAAGGACAGTTACAGAACAATGTACCATAAATACCATCTTAGTGTGGAAACCTTGGAAGTCCTGTGTGTGGGACTGACACCCAACAAGACTGCTTCTATGAACACGTCTGATCAGCATTCTACTTACTGGGAGTAAAAATTAAAGGAAACAAAATTGAAAAGCAAAACATCTCAGGTATGCATCAGATATGCATGAGGGTTTTATACTTTTAAAAAGCCAAATTTGTCCACACATTTTTTAAACTAATAAGAGAATTTAGCTACATGACTGTGCATAAAATCAATATACCAAAATGAACTGTAATCCAGGTTATACGTAGCAATTAGAAAATCAGATTTTAGAGATATCACTTAACAAGGATATCATTGCTATGTTCCAGATTCAAAGATGTGCATAATTTCTGCAGGTCATATTAAAATTATGTGTTAAGAAACAGTAAATAAGCCTTCTTAGTATGGAAAGGCACTAAGGAACTGTTAAGATTCAGTGTCCTGAAGTTCAGTCCCTAAATGGATTCAATGTCATTCTAAGCAGAACGACTACAGTCTTCCTTGTTTTAGAAAAATTGACATGCCCATCCTAAAATGTTGTTTAAACAAAGATGCCCAACAATAGCATATATCCATGTGAAGATAAAGGAAAACACGGAATAATTTGCTTTTCTGGGATATCAATGATTATTACAAATCTTGAAAGATTAAACCAGTGTGGTCTTGGCTTGGAAATAACAAACCAACAGAGAAAACTGATCCTCCAGGGAGATCCCGTGTTTATTGAACTTGATCAATGTCAGATACAGACAACAGACAATAGAGAAACAGACGCATCTAGTGCTTCCCAAAGGTCAAGACTAATTGGGTATAAGGACCTAAAAAGGATGAGCAAAACTAGACAGTTTTAACATATAGAATATCTACAGGAAGACGTTGTGGGATGAAGTAAAAACACAAAACCTAAACAATCAAGTAAACGTCTTCACAGCACGCAAGTGTCTCGGTTGGGGAGGGGAGTCGGGCTGCGGAACGATGACCGACTCAGCTAGGATCCCAGACCCTGCGGAGGGGCACAAAGACATTCCCAAAAGTGAGTTTGTGGGATATACAGGGTCTTCGGGAAGTTCATAGAAAATTTCTGTTATTAAAGAACTATACACGGATTTCAAAACTTCTTTGTACTAAAATAAACTTACCTTGCACTTCCAATTTCCCACAGATTTATGAAGTACTTGTGTATCCATACTGTTTCTTTTCTATTTTAGCAACGTCTGCTAAACAGATTTGAAAACTTCTCTTGGATACCTTTCATGGAAATTTTTTTTCTTCTCTTGGTGCAACAGTACTTCTTCATACTTTGTTTTTAGCTCTTTTGTTCATTCCAGCCCACTCATTAACTCTTGCTATACCCTTTTAAACTTCTTCCTATAGGGAGTATGCAAAATAAACTTCCTTAAAGTAGTGTTTATTTATTCCATTCCAGAGCATAGGATAGGCTCACAGAAGAGTTGTTGTTTTTTTTTTTTTTGAAGCTGAAAGAATCCGTTTCTGAAACGTTTCAAATTTGGTATAATACTTGTGGTCACGCAAATTATAACTTATAAAATTATATATCCTAATCTTTGGTTTTCTAATATTCCTAAATGACTACATAAGAAAAAACTAACAGGTGCTACATAGATGAGTCTGTGTGAAAAACCTATAAACTGTGCTTCAAAACTGATGTATTGAGAAACAAATCTGCACATCCACTTTTTTTGTAGGCTTTTCAATTACTCGATCATGTAGTTATCAGGTCATTTAAGTGAAGTGATGTTTATTCTTTCAGCATCTCTTGCTCCTCATGCCTCTTTCACCTCCTCGGAGATTTGAATGGCCACGCAGGAATCGTGGCATTCACCCCCACTTTGGTGGAAAGGCAGAAACAGAAGTGCAGAATGAGCAGTTCTGCCTTCCACGACTCAGACAGCGAGTCACCGGCCGCAGGTAGTCACTTAAGCTCTCCATCTTCTAAAACACAAGTGCTTTATGGTTAAGGAAACGCAGATACCATGTCCACCACCTGCTATTGTAACAAATAGGGATTCCTCTCATTTCCTGCATATTTTCCTTATTTTCTTCAGTGAGACCAAATGCTACGCTTTGAGAAACAGACATGGCTGGAAAAACAGCCTCCTGTATCGGCCCCACCGCGGAGGCTCAAGGTGAAACTTCAGATCTTAAAATTACAGTTACCTCAGATGATTACCAGAAAGGGGTATAATGATATCTTGCATGTATGATTATTGATGTACCTTTTTATAGATACATTTTTATGGTGAACTACATATTTTATATGCATTGATGAGCATAATTGTAATTAGTTGTCTAGTTTAGTAAATGAGTATCTGGGATAATTTATGAGTGCTTCTCACTTTGAGTTCAGACATGACATTTTGATATTGACTTGCATATTTTACCTATCTCTTTGGCTGTATTTGATAATTCACATTGACAATGAAGAGCTTGGCTATGGATATTCATAACGGTAAGCTTCGAATTCACTCATTCAATATTTTTTATCTTCCAAATGTAGTGAGTTTTGACTTCCTAAGAAGGACTCTTCAAGCCTGGGAAGAATTCTTAAAAATACTTGTTTTTTCTCAAGTCAAATGTATTTAAGTTATAAATTACAAACCTGTTTTTTAACTTCAACATCAACATACAATCTTATTTATGAATCTATACATTTTTACAATAAATAGAATGGATTTTGCCCTTTGTTAACATTTCTATGAACTCTTACTTGACCAAACTGTCTTTAAACATTTCACACTACTTAGAAAATGAATTAAATTCTCCTAGATACTTAAGCTCTAATGATATATTTAAGATAGCTGATTCTTTTATTCTAAACAACTGAGAAATTGTCTTAGCTTGGGTTCATCAGGAGAACACCCCGAGACAAGAATTTGAGGACAGGTGCTGTGTTGGGAACACAGTGGGAGCGGAATAGGGCAAGGGGCATCCCTATCAGGGGACGACATCGAGCAAAGCCCCTCAGAGGAGCTATGCAGACAACGTAGGTCACACTCCAGAGTGGTCCTAGATGCCTGTGAAAGAAAACAAGAAGGAAAGAAATAGGGAGGAAGCGGGGGAGGGGGTTGAAATCTGGATAATTTACACTCCACTGCCCATCAGTGACCAAGAATTGCCACTGGTGGAATAAAAAATTCTCAGACACTTCAAGCTGTGGCTTCCTGGGAGGCAACCCTCCAACAAAGACATGTGACCTTCACTGTCTGGAGGACCCAGTTTGCCGAAGAATGGCTCAGGAGCCCACGGGGTTGACGTAGCACACCCCTTGTACCACTCAGACACCTGTACCTCTCACAGACTCACTCCTTCAGCGTGGAGGCAGCCACAACATCTGAAAGAAAAGGTGTTCAAGAGAAAGGTTCCGTAGAGCACAGTCCTGCTGGCCGCTGCTCAGGCTGCGGCTGATCTTGTCTCCCTCATCCCAGGCCAGTGTTTTATCTAACAGGATAAATAACCAAGGTGGGCATCTCCGAGAAGCCTGTACCTCTGGTTACCATGCCCTCATCACATCATAGTTGTCTGCCATTGCCTAGTCACAGTTAAAAATGCAGAAAGCTTAGAGAGGCGGACTTCTAGAAACATCCCTGTCTGCCTCCATCACGCAGTAGCAGAGCACCTAATCGCAGTGATCTGTCAGTGTACCAACTGTTTCTTTGCCCACTGGCCCACTCCCAGGGGCCAGAGGGGTAGGGCAGGGAGTGGTATGGTGGGAGACTAAAATGACCCAACCAGGTAGCACTCATAGCTACAGATACCACAGAAACTGCATGGTATTCCCTGAGAAAAAATGTCTTCCTAGGAATCCTGCACATCCAACTGATATAATGGTATAGGCAGTAAGTGGGTCACTGAGAATGATGGCTCCCAGTTATTCAGAAGGACACTGATTTAACTCCACAGAGTATCCCTTGCAAACTGATGATGAGCTACGCTTGTCTAAGGACGCTCTAATGCTCTTGCAGGTCAGGAGCTGAAACTGCTTCATGGTTGGATTGGCTCAAGATGGACTGCCGCTGCTCTAGACCCCAACCCAGGAGTGACCTTGAACGTAGTGGGTAGGGAGAATCCTGTTGGGCAGAGCGTCCACTGAACATAACAGATTCGCCACTCGTCAAAACATTAGATTCGCCAACCACCTGGGAAAGAATAACTCAGCCGAATATATAGAAAGAATTTAGATGGCCCTTAGTTCAGGGAACCACGGGCTGCCCTTCCCCATGCAGCAGAAAGGACAGACGTGAAGGAGTAAGCTGCAGAGGAAGAAGACCACGGAAGAGACGGGGAAGGGGCTGTTTAAACTCACCTTGACACAGAAGCAGAAACGGGGGTCGCCTCGGCCCTTATTTGGTGGGGGGATATGGGTTTGTGCCCCTCATTGGTGCAACGCTGGTTTCACAGCCTGAGGGTTCCTGCCAGAATTCCACCATCTGTTCTGGGTTTGGCTGGAGGCAAGCTCCGCCCTCCTCCGGTTACCGGGGTAGCCATCAATAACTAGAAAATGGCCCAGCGAAAGGATGAGAACATCCATGGATGTGACCGCGTGGGAGGAACCATGGAAGGACAAAAGCTGAAGGACTGGGGGAAAGAGGTCTGAAAGGGAGTGTTTTTGAATTTTTCTACAAGCGAGCTTTTTCCAATGTGTCCTTGCCTTTGGTACATCTGGTGTCTTTATCAACCACAGGGCTCCAGGAGCAGGGCTACTGGGGCCACAGCCTGGACCTGCTGCACAGCCCTCTGGGACGTGCTCAGCAGGGCCTTCCCTCCACCAGCAGGTGCTCACTAGCCATCAAGCTGAGAAGCCTGAAAATGTGGCAGGGCGCACCCAGGGCATCTCCAAGGACAGCACCGACAGTGCCTGCTACAGAAGGCAACGCCCTCCCACGCTTTCAGTGTGTGCATCTAGTAAACTGTAAATTTTAGTTTTGAATCAGGATTCAAAATCAGAACAGCCTCAATACATGCAAGATGACAAAAACTGTTACCACACCTATAGAAACACATCATCACCATCTCTAATTAAAAAAAAAATCCTAGGAGAATGGTGCTTTAGAGCACCTATGGTTAATTGATTGAAAACTCAATACCAGGGGTGGGCACGGAGGCACAGCAGGTTAAGCTGCCACTCGGGATGGCCACATTCCATACTGGAGTGCCAGTTAAAACTCTGGCTCCTCCATGTCTAAGTCTCAGTTACTCCGCTTCTCAACCGACTTCCTGCTAAGGTGCCTGGGAGGTAGCCAACCATGGCTCAAGTGTTGAGGTCCCTGTCACTGACATCAGAGAACTGGGTGAAGTTCCTGACTTGTGGCTTCAGCCTGGTTACTACAGCCCTTTGGAAGTGAATTAGGAGATGGAAGATCTCCTCTGTCCAACCTCCCCACGTGTGTGTGTGAGCGAGAGAGAGAGAGAGAGAGAGAGAGAGAGAGAGAGAGAGAGAGAATTATGCCTATCAGATAAATAAGATAAGCCTTTTTATATACTCAGTGTCATATAAAACCCCAACGCTTATGGAGTATAGCTCCTGAGCGTGCCTAACAAGACATCCCAAACCCTTTGAGATGGAAGCCACTGAAATGTGCTCAATTCTTTGCCAGGCTAACAGAGCTCTCCCCATTCACGCCCATCAGTGAGGTTTCAGGCCATCAGTAAGTTTCAGTTTCTTGAAACTCAATTCCCCAATGACCCACTTGTTAAAATAAAATGGGGCCTTCTCAAGTCCCTCAGTGTTAATTAATCTTGTGGATGTAACTTTTTGCGCAGCCTCCTGAATTAAGGTCTGCTGGGGACTAGTAGAAACCCAGCAGCTTAATCTGTGCGGCATCTACTCCCCCTCTCTGTCATTCGGCATCTCACTGACTCCCACTCTTGAAGCGCTGCCCCCAATAAAAAGTGGCTAAAAAGAAAAGTTCTGCCATGAGACCTCCCACTGTGTATAAGTGCAGACAAATTACATAGTGAAACAGGGAGTATTTCATCAGACAACTCAAATTGGAGAATGCTACAAAACCCGATTTTAACTGTTTTTTTTTTTTTCTAGGAATTCTTCCAGAACCTAAAAACCCTGCCCTTCCCGGGCACCTGGAGTCCCTCCCTTAACGTCTCCTTCATTCTCTTTTCCCCTCCTTCTCTCCACAGTGATAGATCCACGCGCTGGAGGAGAGGAAACACTGGCCACAGCTTGTAAGGAAGACTTCTTCACTGGGGCTTCTGCCCTGTTGGCCTTTCAAGGCCAGGAAAGATCATGCACTTTAATCTCCTGTACTCCACAAGGAATCATTGTAAAACTCCTTTCAGGGCCTGGCACAACGACTGCATTGTGTAATCCTCCCCTTGCACGTGCCAGGATCCCATATGGAAGCCGGTTCATGTCCCAGCTGCTCCACTTCCCATCCAGCTCCCTGCTTGTGGCCTGGAAAGCAGCAGAGTATGACCCAAAGCCTTGGGACCCTGCACCCACGTGGGAGACCTGGAAGAAACTCCTGGTTCCTTGCTTCAGATCAGCTCACCTCCAGCCACTAAGGCCATTTGGAGAGTGAGCCAACAGATGGAAGATCTTTCTGCTTCTCCTTCTTTCTGTAAATCTACCTTTCCAATAAAAATACATGAAATTTTTTTAAATGTCTCAATTTTCATGCAAAGGAGAAGGGTTGCCTACGAGAGAGAGAGAGAGAGAGAGAGAGAGAGAGAGAAAGGGAGACCAAGAAACCACCATAATATTCCCAGACCTCTCCCTATAGGGACAATCTCGCTCCCCGAGCATCCCTACATGATGCAGGGGCTCAGCAGGGCCTTTGGCACCAGAATCACCGGGTGGTGACCCAAACTGTCAGCGTGCTAGAAACACAAATCAAGACCTGGAGCTCCGGTCCTGCTCCATATCACCCTGAAAGATTTATTTATTTGACAGGCAAGGAACAGACATGTGGGCAGGGGGAAAGAGTCCCTCTCAGATGCTCACCATAATTGGGGTTGGGCCAGGCCAAAGTGTGGAGCCAGGAACTCAATTCAGACCTCATCCATGAGTGGGAGGGACCCAATTATGTGAACAATGCTCTCCCTGGATTCACATTGCATTGATAGTTGAAAGTATCTTAGCCTCCAATATGGGCAGAAAGTACTTTTAGCCCTCCTAGGTGCCTACGCTGAGTTTATGGACAGCTCTCAGAACAGCTCTGCATGGACTCAGGGACCTTTCTCCAAACTGAAACTCCTTAAAGAGACTTGGAAGCTTTATATAGCTTCTTCTCCCAGTCTACTCTTTTGTTCCCCTAGCACTCAGGGGTTTTTTTCCCTGAAGATTTATTTTATTTGTATTGGAAAGTCAGTTATACAGAGAGGAGGAGAGACAGAGAGGAAGGTCTTTCATCTGTTGATTCATCCCCCCCAAGCTGCTGCAGTGGCCGGAGCTGCGCTGATCCGAAGTCGGGAACCTGGAGCCTCTTCCTGGTCTCCCACGTGAGTGCAGAATCCCAAGGCTTTGGGCTGTCCTTGACTGCTTTCCCAGGCCACAAGCAGGGAGCTGGATGGGAAGCAGGGCTGCTGAGATTAGAGCCAGTACCCATATGGGATCCCAGCCCGTGCAAGGTGAGGACTTTAGCTACTAAGCTACCGCTGTCCTTATTTTTTGTGTGTGTATATATATATATACATATATGCATATATACACCCACACATATATATACACATAGAGATATATTAATGTATATGTTTATATGAGATAGGGCCAATAGTGGGACAAAATGTGTGAAGCCAGTGCCTGTGGTGCTGGCATCCCCTATGGGCACCAGTTTGAGTCCCAACTATTCCATTTCTGGTTCGGCTCCCTGCTTGCTAGTGTACCTGGTAAAGCAGCAGAGGATGGCATGAGTCCTCGGGCCCATGTACCCATGTGGGACCCCCAGAGGAAGCTCCTGATTCCTGGCTTGGGACTGCAGTAACCATCTGGAGAATGGAGCAACAGCTGGAAGATTCTCTCTCTTATCTCCTTTCCCTCTGTAACTCTTTCAAATAAGTAAGCCTTTTTAAAAAATGAGATAATATTAGTTTTTCATTCGATTAAAGGTCAAATATATTCACACTATTGTCAACCTCCAGAATTTCAGCTTGTAAAACAAATTCTATACCCGTTCAACACCAATCCCCCGTCTTCCCCCTTCCCCATCATTCCACTTCTGCATCTATGAATTGGACTACCCTTCTTATCGCATGTAAGTAGAATCATGCGATAGTGTGTTCTTTGTCATTGGCTGATTTTACTTAGCTTAATGTCCTTGAGGTCATCCACCTGTTGCAGCGTGTGTCCAAAACACCACCATTTTAAAAGCTGAGTCGTGCTCCATTGTATGCACTCATTTTGTTTACCTGCTCCTCTGTTGATGGGCAAGCGGCTTGTTTTCACCATCTGGCTGTTATGAATAATACTGACAGGTGTGTAAATATTAGCTATTAGTTGTTCACATTATCACGATTACTGAAGTCTTTCCCTAGCTGCCTTTCCCAGCTAGCGATAACCCACAACGACTAACGATCCCACCCACTTGTCTGAAAGCTGCTGTTTTTACCGAAGATCTGGCTTTGGGTTGCTGATTTCTACTTCCTTCCCTGCAAATCGCATCCTACAGAATCAGGACCAGCTCCTTCACCACCATGTTCTCCCACGGTCTACTTTGTTCTAAGCATGGGGAAAGATCTTATCTGAATTCTGGGCCCGGCGCCGTGGCCTAATGGCTGAAGTCCTCGCCTTGAACGCGCCGGGATCCCATATGGGCACCGGTTCTAATCCCGGCAGCTCCATTTCCCATCCAGCTCCCTGCTTGTGGCCTGAGAAAGCAGTCGAGGACGGCCCAAAGCTTTGGGACCCTGCACCCGCGTGGGAGACCCGGAAGAGGTTCCTGGTTCCCGGCTTCGGATCGGCACAGTACTGGCTGTTGAGCTCACTTGGGGAGTGAACCATTGGACGGAAGATCTTCCTCTCTGTCTCTCCTCCTCTCTGTATATCTGACTTTGTAATAAAATAAATAAGTCTTTAAGAAAAAAAAAGGTCTTATCTGAATTCTGCACAGTGACAGAAGGGGCCTGGCTTATGCTTTGAATTCTATTTCTCTTGGCACAAATATCATAAACCAAAAACAAAACAGACTTAGCCTGGAAAGCCCTAAGACTGGCTTTGATTGGCCCAGCTTGAGTCATACGCTCAGCTGTAAACCAGTCACTGTGGCCAGAGGCGCATAGCACTCCCATCAGCCAGAGCTACATCCTGTGCACCAGCCCATGTCTGAAACCCATGGATGGAATGAGGAATGTCATCACTGCGGAAAATGAAAGGCATTACAATCAGAAAAGAGCAATATCACAATGGTGTAAACAATAGACAACCATTACCTTCTGGGAGAAAAGAATCATAATACAGTAAGTCTTTAAAGCCAAATTCAAGAAACGGTTGCCTTCAGAATTCACAAGGCACAGACGCTGAGCTCAGCTCTACTCAAGCATGAGGTCCAGGGTAAACAGCAGCTTCTGTACTCCCTCTCTTAGGCCAAGGGCCACTCCTCCAGTATTTCAGCCCTGTCCTAGGAATACTGATTGTCCCAGGATCTTTAATGGTGGAAGGACACAGTCCCTGCGGGAGTATGAGCTGGCCATTGTATCTCAACAAGACATTCCCAACAAAACGTGGTCTTCAAAACAATTAAGATTTTGCAACTTCTCACTCACTCAGCCCGAAAGTAACACCATGACTGGGGTACCAACGTCGCAGCCCATTGGGGCTTAGCCAAATGTGGTTTCTTTTCTCCAGACAGGAATGTACCTGTACATTTTTCCTGTAGCCCTGAGGTTGTTCCAGATCCTTCATTCACAGCTATGTGAAAAAAGAAGCCTGAGATCAAACCATAATTTAATGATTTGGAATTGTCCAAAGTGGTTCAGAGGGAATAATTCATTTGAAGCGCTTAGCACTGGAGACCTCCAGACACACAAGGTATCCTGTTTTTTTTTTTTTTTTTTCAGCTGTAATAAAAATACTTCAGGAAGGGATTATGGCTCTTCTGTCGCAGCCTGGCTGGCACGATGCTGAGAGCGGAAGTCTGCAGTCAGGAGAGAGGGCTCTCCCAGGATGGGCAGGAGAAGGACGCAGCAGAGCTGCCCTTGGGGCCTCATGGCAGCTGTTGTCCACCCCCACAAGGCTTGCCTGGCCAGGGCCCAGAATAGCAACCAGGCAGTCTATAATTCCTCTGAGAACTTGACCGTGAATGCTGCAGGCCCCATGTATTTCCACAATGCCCCTCTACCACCCAAGAAGGTAGGAAAGGACCCAAAAGACCTCTTGCAGCTTGCATTCTCATTGGAGAGTTGCTAAGTCAGGTATTAACATCCTGGAAACAGCTGGGGGCTTCTTCTGAAGTCATTTCCTAGACCTCCTAAATCAAGCTCTTTAAACACAGTGATAATAAGCATTTTTATGGTAGACTTTCATGCAGGACAAAGATCAAAAGCATGTGTCATCCATGATGAAGGGCAATGTTTCTAGGGCTAGAAAATAAAAATTGTTCTTAAGCAAGTCTAGGTTTTATTTTATTTTTAATGAATAATTTAATAGCTCAGTTATGATCTTCCCCATGTAGTTACTTAGAATAGAACCCCTTGGAAAGTACCAGCCACTTCACAGAGCCGAGTCTTCATGGCCAAATCACCTGGGCATGACAGGACCTTCCTTCTCTTTCCCATGCCTTTTACAGGCGTTTAGATGTGCCAACTGTGCCAATTTGGGACAATTTGGAACAGCACCTGCACTCTGCCTCCTGAACAGGGCTGCGGTATAAACAGCCGCTAAGCAGGAACTACATCTCCCCTTTCGTTGCAGACAATATCAGATCATGAAGGTGTTATTATTAAACTCAAAAGGTATCAACATGAACAACTGCTAATGGAAGCCAAGTGAAACATTTTCAAGTCAGGGTGAGGCAGGCACGCGTCTCCGGGCTGCATCGTTCTCTGCTGAGAGACAATGCGGACCGTATCCCGGCTTTCCTCCCTCTGAAAGGAAACCTCCAACTCTTCCTTTCATGAACAACACGTTGTCATGTGAACCAATGGCGGCTCCAGCGCAACTGCGGTTGTTGCATGTGTTTAAGTCAGAAGCTTCCAGAGTGGCCTGAGGGAAAGCATGCGTTTATTTCCAGCTTGGCTCCTCGCATGGGCAGCCTTGGTGCCTGCCCCTCGGAACCTTCTCTCTGCCTGCTGCGCACGTGGGACACTGTGCTGTGTTAGAAGAGCTGTGTCTACCGCGCCCTCACCGCACCTCAGTTCCAGGCATGCGCAAATCTCAAGCCCGGAGACCCAGCCATCAATAAGGCGGTTGAGCGCCCTAACTCTCCCAGAGTGACAAGGATCTGATGAACTCAGGAGCTCTGGGAGCTCACTAGCACCCTCAGGCATTGTTCAGATATTTCAATTTCCCAGGCAGAAGCAGTGGCCTGAGGAGGGTATTGTGCCTTACATGAAGAGAGGGCCATCTGTCACAGCTCAGGACAGGGTTATGGGATCTCCTCCTTTGTTCGTGGGTTTTAGGATCAAATCCTCCAGAGCGGCTCCACGGCTGCCCCAGGTTGGAGAGTGCTACTGTCTGCACAGGAAGCCCAGCCCACGGCAATTAGAAGATCCACAGAGCAGAAGTCCCGGGGAGAGCGAGCGGTCAAGCGTTCCTGCAGAGGTTCCACAGCAGAAAAGAAAGCTGGGTTTCTTCTCTACCCACAGTCTGCCATTTTTCCCTAAGGGTGCTCCTCCCTGCAGCCTGCCTTCCGCAATGACAAAAGGAAATCTCAGTATCCACAGGATAGTCACAGAAATTAATGTCACCTGGTTCCTATGCCCGACATGAGCCATTATAACATCTCAACTTAGGCAGAAGGTTCGGTTTCTCCCCAGGATGATGAAGTTCCCTCGCTCCTCAGCCCACATCCAGGCAAGTCTGTGTCGCTGAGAATTCATTGGTTGACTCTCATCTAGGCCCATGGGTGTCAAGGAGCTTCGGGGAACTTAACTCAAGCTTGGAGCCTTTGCAGAGGCCAATGAGGCCATAGGACCATGAGGCGTCTCCATTTCACTGGGGCCCAAGACAGAGAAGCAAAAAGGCAAAGTTAGGGTCAGGGTCATCCCTGCAGGTTCAAGTTCACACTCAGAGTTCTCGGAGCCCTGCCAGTTCTGCTACAGGCTCTCAGTAACCCTGCCATCCACAGAGCATGTGTGATGGGAAATATCCCCCCGCCAAGATGATGTTCAGAGCATGAAACTCTTTTTCTGGCATCATACAAAGCAAGTTAAGGGATCCTGTGGGGGAGGAAATCCTAAATTCTGCTTCTTTAGGCTTCTCTCTACCGCTGTAAGATACAAGGCATCCCAGCCGAGGGCATCCCATCATTCCCTCAAACGCACCTGCACGTTAACTTCGGTAGCAACCCTGTCTGCCAAATGGGTCTGCATCTTTCTAACCATCCTTTGTGATGCACGCCCATTTGGCGTCACTCAGAAATTCTCACGTTTCCACCTAAGGCATTAAATCACACTGCATAATCTTCCTGCCAACAGCATCTCAACCAGGAAGAAAGGTTTTCAATCAATGAGCTAAAATCTTTGGTGATTTATGAATCTGCCAGTGTAACTGGAGAATCTTCCGTTAATTCCTCATAACTGCTAAGAGAAACAATCCAGAGGAAATAATGCAATTAAATGACGATCCCAATACGTCAATCTTATACTTTTTTTTTTACCTCCCTGATAGGTTGCACACTAACAAGGTACCTTACCTGGTGTAAGTGACATTTTTCAGGATGTCTCCCCCAATATTTTAGTTTTTGTACCTCTTTCTTCATTTATCAAACTCCCAATGGCTTTTTCTTTCCATCTTACAAAAACGTTTCTCATTATGATCTGAGACATTAATTCTGATTTGAGAGGTTTTAGCTCATTTCTCCTAGGTGTTAATCAGTTCTGGCCATATGGTGAGGGTGAGGTAATTCATTATGACTTTACAATGAATGCCCTTAATTACATTTGCACAAGTAATATTAGTCCTTCTGTTTATTTGAGTTTGTATGAGCTGCTGCGGGCAACGTGATCTGAATTACATGCAAGATACATTACAAGCGCCAGCTGACTTTCTCTAAACTCGCCTTAGGACAGGAGACTGGCAAGACAAGAGCAGGTGGGGACAATGACCGCCTGCAGGGGCTGCCCACTACTCTACCCAGCTGGCCCTTCTTTTCTCTCCAGTTGGCTCCAGGCACTTTACACTTAGCTGTGCCCTCACTCGCAGTCGTGCCAATCTGGTGGGCAGCAGCAAGGCTCCCACCCTGTTTCTGAATCCTCCCCCTGCCCTGGGATACAATCTGGTGGTAAACTGTGGCTTCCCTTGACAGCATCCAGGAAAGGTAATTCTCTTCTCAAAAGACAGGTAAGTGTCTCAGAGAGCGTCCAGGGCATGGTGCTGAGTGAAAGGCCTCCTGCCAGGAGGGAATGAGCCCAAGTGATCTTTGGCTGGGTGAGATGCTGCTTGGGACCCTTCTGGTGGCAGTCAAGATGAATTTACCAGGTTGGATGCCACAGGAAGACCTAGAAAAATTAATAATTGTAAGTTGTCAGTCAAGTCATCCAGTGACTACTTGAGACTCCATATTTTTATTCCTTCAACAAAACATTTTTCTAAAATTCCCAGTGCCCTTTCATTTACAAGGTTCATTTTAGGCATGCCAGTTTTACTAGGGAATAATCTAGGCAAACAGTCATGAAGCCATGAGGTGTGAGACAAAAAATTACAGGGACTGCATACCAACAAGGAAACATCATGACTCCTATTGCATTTAAAACATGGATGAATTGGCAAATGAACAGACTATTGAAACCAGAAAGACTGAAGAACACGACTACAAAAAGTTAGAAACAGCTTTACCAGTCATTTCTAATCTCAAATATTTTCTCCACAAAGGCTCTCTGGCATACACCTTTGGCCAAATATTTCTGGCCAATTTTGTAATTAATAAATCATATTTTTACATTCGTATGGGTTATTTCAAAAATTAATGGAAAATGGAACTATAAGGTAGGCAGCTTTGGGCAAAAAAATTTTTTTAAGTTTAATTGCATGAATAACAAGGGTCTTTAGAAAGCTTATAAAACAGAGCCTGGTGCGACAGCATAGGAGTTAAAGTCCTCACCTTTAAAGTGCCAGGCTCCCATATGGGCGCAGGTTCTATTCCTGGCGGCCCCGCTTCCCATCCAGCTCCCTGCTTGTGGCCTGGGAAAACAGTCGAGGACGACCCAAAGCCGTGGGACCCTGCACCCGCGTGGGAGACTTGGAAGAGTCTCCTGGCTCCTGGTTTCAGATTGGCTGAGCTCTGGCCGTTGCAGCTCACTTGGGGAGTGAATCATCAGACAGAAGATCTTCCTCTCTATCTCTCCTCCTCTCTGTATATCTGCCTTTCCAAGAAAAATAAATAAATCTTTTTTTAAAAAAAAAAGCTCATAAAACAGCATATTACGAGAAAATTATGCATTGACATCAAAATGGTTCTGCAGCAAATTTACTTGTTTAATCCCAAGTTCAATGAGCTCTTTGAAAGCCCTCATGCAGTCATCACAGAGCTCGATTTCCGACTTTGACAGTCATTGATAAAGGTGAACGCTTTAAGCTTTTTAGTAATGCCTTTAAGAAAAAATATTTCAGCAAACCAGAAATAGAACAGTATGCAGCCGTACACTCATTACCTGCACACAAAACTTACTACATTTTTTGCTATGTAATTCCTCTGTGTGTTTTTGTGTAAATATGCTAACTCCAACTTCAGTCAAACATTTCAGGACTAAGTATCTTATCTGATAGCTCAACAAAATCAAGGATATTGTCAGTATTAATCAAAATACCACCAACAAGCCAGCAGAATCACTAGTAATTCCCTAGGACTGTCCATGTTGCCTCAGTTATTTAAAAATGTGCTTTACAGCTATTTTTGTTTATTATTCAAAAGTTCATTGAAATCATTAAAAAAAGCTACAATCAGTATTACATATATAATTTTTTTCCTGAAGATTTATTTTATTTTTATTGGAAAGTCAGATATACAGAGAGGAGGAGAGACAGAGAGGAAGATCTTCCGTCCAATGATTCATACCCCCAAGTGGCCGCAACGGCCAGAGCTCAGCCAATCCGAAGCCAGGAGCCAGGATCTCTTCTGGGTCTCCCACGCGGGTGCAGGGTCCCAAGGCTTTGGGTCGTCCTCGACTGCTTTCCCAGGCCACAAGCAGGGAGCTGGTTAGGAAGTGGAGCTGCCGGGATTAGAACCAGCACCCATATGGGATCCCGGAGCATTCAAGGCGAGGACTTTAGCCATTAGGCCATGCCACCGGGCCCTACATATATAATTAAACGCATAGTGGCTCCTCCTATTCATTTAAAGTATTCTTTAAGGATTTATTTTTTTTTTATTGGAAAGGCAGATATACAGAGAGGAGGAGAGAGAGAGAGGAAGATCTTCTGTCTGCTGATTCATTCCCCAAGTGAGCGCAACAGCCAGGGCTGAACCAATCTGAAACCAGGAGCCAGGAGCCACTTCTGGGTCTCTCATGTGGGTGCAGGGTCCCAGGGATTTGGGTCATCCTCACCTGCTCTCCCAAGCCACAAGCAGGACACTGGATGAGAAGCAGGGCTGCTGGGATTAGAACCAGTGCCCATATGGGATCCTGGTGTATGCAAGCTGAGGACTTTAGCCACTAGGCTACTGTACCAGGCCTGGCTCTTCCTATTCTGTCCCTTCAAAGCTGACCAAGTAACTCAAACATCTTGTGCCTGACACCCAACACAGAAGAAGAGCTATGAGCATCTCAGCCACCTTCATAACCTGAACTCTCTCACCATGTGCCTCTCTTCCTTACCTTTCCCTCACCTGCCCCTTCATCTTCTATGTCTGTCTGCTTTTTGTCGCCCACCACCATTTGCCCTGGTTCTCCCCAGGACAATGTTTACACGTTGCCTCTGAATCTCTTGCTCTTTGCTGATCTGTCGTAATTGACTTAACCAAGCCAACCCCAGAGACGGTATGCCTGGCAGGTCTTCTAGGCCCTCAGTGAGGCGACAGGACATTTTGCACAGTGAGTGGGGTGGTGGAGGATTTCAGATTTGTTGCAGTTAGTCATGCCACATTCCCCTGGCATGCTATGGCTGACTACTCTTCCACACCTCCGCTCCTGGCACCTGTGTCTCTGCCAGGCATCTTGACAGGATGCCTCACTGAACTGTTGGATTGTGCCATTCAGGCCTCAACTACGTATAGGGTTTTTCTACATTCCAGCGGCACTTGGGCAGGACCATCGTTCTTAAGTAGGGAAGCGCTAGATCAAGACAGGGAAAGATCAAGACATTTCAGGGAAAGAGATGATCTGATGGCGCCTGCCACGTTTAGGTCCGCCAACAAGTTAACAAGCACTACTTCTTCAAAAGTGACTGCATGATCGCCACAGAACTCCCCCAAGAGAGCTCTCTGAATAATTAAACCAAGAAATTAGCCTTCTTATTGTCATGAGTGCTAATCAAAGCCATGCTCCTTGCATAACCCAGTGGCATCTAAAATGAGTTCAATCCTGTACACTACAAATACGGAGGTCTTCCCCAATGTAGTATTATCCTTGTGCAGGCACCATGCTGTGTCTCTGCATAGGTCTGATTTTAATACTTGTGCAAGCACAGAATCACTTCACACATGTCTGTGACCGTTCACTCTGGGTCAGGACACTGGGCTGAAAGCCATTTCATAGACGAGACAGAGACGGTCGGAATCTCCCATGGAATGAGCATCTTCGCAAAGCAGCCCACTGAGCCTCTGGGTTGACCCAGTGTCTTATTGACTTGGAATTTTCCAGCACAGCAAGTGCCCATTTTTACTTGCTTTGGCCTCCTTCTGTGACCTCCTCGTTCAGAAGCCTGGGCTTGACTCCAAGACTGGGTCTCACCCTGCAGGTGAGTCCAGAGAAGACATTTCTATGGTTGTCCTTCCTAACATGGGTCCCGCACCTGTTCCAATCTCCTTGCCTGGGTTCCTCTGCCTTCTTTTAAAGTTCCAACTCTTTAACTCCCTGCCTCTCCCTGACCTCTGACACTTACTGACCCCTTATCTGTCCAGGCCTCTCCTTCCACACCTTTTTTTGGGGGGGGGAAATTATGAGTCCCCCTTTGAATCTGTGTCTGGTATCAACTTCCACAGCAGTTCCCGGTCACTAATTTGCCTTCTTCCCATTTTGCATTTGCAGGTTGCTTCGATTTGCCTATGTCCTGATTGTGGCATTATGCCCCAAACTGACCTATGCCACAGGTTCAGGTGCCATGGCTAGTCATTTGAATGCAGAAGATGATTTCATGGCCTTTCGCAGAGTCAGCAGGCAGTACTTTCGCTCAGCAAAGCTACATTTGTGGGCCAGCGTGTTGGCTCAACTGACTGATCCTCCACTTGCACACCCGTGTGGGTGCCAGTTCATGTCCCAACTGCTCCATTTCCCACCCAGCTCCCTGCTTTTGGCCTGGGAAGGCCACATGGGGAAGAAGCTCCTTGGCTCCTGGCTTCAGATCTGCTCAGTTCCGATCATTGCAGCCGTAGGTCTGCCTTTCCAATTCAAAATAAATGGATCTTGAAAAACAAAGCCATACATTTGCTTGGCAAGAAGTTAAGAATCTGTAGGAGACATACTTCTAACCAGCCACATGGGGAAGGGGTAATGTGGTGGAATTTGAAGTGTCAGTTGTGTCTGCAGGGATGGAGGTTTGGCTCAACACTCCTGTGGATCTGTGTCTCCTGTTCAACAGAAAGGAGCTGTGTGAGTGCTGTGGTTGGGGAACATAAAGGCTTGAACCGCCTGTACTCACCGCCATTCTCCTCCATGGGAGGCGACAGTGGCAGGACCAGAGCGCTTCTCCACGCAGACACCGCTTGGCTCCGGGAAGCAGAAGTGAGACCACATGATAACAAGCACCTGCTGTCCTTTAGGACTGAGTCGCTCTTATTTCTTCGCTTTTTTTTTTTTAAACCGATGCTATTTTTGACTATTTTATCTGAACCTTAAAGCTGATTTGATTATACAAACTGTGTTGATTTGCCCAGGTCATAATGATCACAGTTTTGTCTTACAGATTACTGGGAATATTAGCTAGGAAAATGAGACACTTCAAAATTGTAAAGTCATGTGCAATTCAAATTTTTTTCCTAAACAGATTTTATTCGACATTAAATATTCCAGTTATAATTTCTATTTACTTTTAGTGCATTTGAATCTGAAAAAAAGGATTAACTATCATCATTTGAAAATAAATTTTGAATGAACAGAATTTACTACTTAAAGTTATTTTAGGTTCACAGCAGAAGTGCCCAAGTTCAGCAGAAAACCTCCATTACTCCCAGCATCCTGCCAGACTGATCCACCTGTCACCATTGATGACCCAACATTGGCATATCATTATTACCCAAAGTCCATAGTCTGCATCGGAGTCCACGTCTGATGCTGTATATTCTGTGAGTTTCAACAAACGCATCATGACATTTATACATCATTACAGTATCACACAGAGTATTAATTTCACTACCCTAAAAATGCTCTGAGTTGCACCTACACACCCCTTCCTCCCTATCCCGCACCCCTCATCTTTGTGCTATCTTCACAGACTGACTCTTCCAGAATGTTCTGTAGTTGACATCATACAGTATATAGCTTCTTCACACTGGCTTTTTAAAAAACATGTATTTGTTTTTATTGCAAAGTCAGATATATATAGACAGAAAGATCTTCTGTGCGATGATTCACTCCTCAGGTGACTGCAATGGCTGGAGTTGAGCTAATCCGAAGCTAGGAGCCAGGAGCTCTTCTGGGTCTCCCACGCGGGTGCAGGGTCCCAAGGCTTTGGGCTGTCCTGAACTGCTTTCCCAGGTCACAAACAGGGAGCTGGATGGAAAGCGGGGCTGCTGGAATTAGAACCGGCGCCCATATGGGATCCCGGCGCATTCAAGGCAAGGACTTTAGCCACTAGGTCACCATGCCAGCCCTCCCCCCTTTTTTTTTTTAACTGGGTAATAGACATTTAGGTTTTTCTCCAGGTCTTATTTTATCTTATTTGCTCATTTCTATTTTTAAAATTGTATTTATTTTGATTATTACAAAGGCAGAGAGAGACACAGAGAAATCTCCCAACCAGTGACTCACTTCAAAAATGCCACAGAAACTCCCGAACGGGCAGAGCCAAAGCCAGGATCTAGGAACCGAATCCAAGTCTTTCATGTGGATGGCACGGACCCAGCTTTCTGAGTCATCACTCACTGCCTCCCGCAGCGCACAGGCGCGGGGATGAGCAGCAAAGCTCATATGGAACCCTGACACTTCCATATGGGGGTGTGGACATCCCAGGCACCGTGGGAACGGCCGTGCCAAATGCCCATCTCCAGACTCAGTGTTTTCTTTTCAGCACTGAATGATAGAGCCTTGCCTGCATGTGTCTGTTTACTTACCCATTCACCTATTGAAGGACTTCTTGGTTGCTTCCCATTTGGGTCAATTATGAGTCAAGTCACCAGCAGCATTCATGTGCAGATCTTTTTCGAAGGACTTCTGTTTTCCTTTTCTTTAATATTTTTAAATGTGTATTCTTATTGGAAAGTTAGATTTACAGCGAGAAGCAGAGACAAAGATCCTCCAGTCACTGGTTCACTCCCCAGACGGCCACAACAGCCAGAGCTGAGCTGATTCGAGTGAGAAGTAGAGCAGCCAGGGCGCGAACTAGCAGCCCCAAGGGATGCCGCTGCAGGATTAGCCAACTGAGCCATCGCGCCTGCCCCTAGACTTAAAATTTTCAACACATCCAGCTGGACACCAATGAGCATGATTGCTGATCATACAGTAATAAGATATATCTTTTTTTTTTTTACAAAGGGCATTTAACTAAAAATAAAAATTGAAATTTTTCATAATGTGCTTGAAGTGCTTCAAACAAAAAGGCGTAAAACAACTGTAGGATACTACCCAGCATGCTTGCCTAGTATTTTCCACTTACCCTTCTTCCCAAGAAGTACTACTATCCTGAATTTGTTTTTAATCTTTCCCTTTCCTCTCTTACACTTTTAGAGCTAATATGAATATTCCTAAATAATTCAATGCTCTTGGTGAGTTTTTAACTTTAGCTAGGTGGTACTCTATCCATATCCTTTTACAACCTGCCTTTTCTCCCCTTCTCCCAATACAAGGCTTATAAAAATTCATCCTAATTGGAGTTTGGCTGCAGAGCTTGGGTGGTAGAAGCTTCCAGCAGCATAGAGGAAGCTGGGGGAACCTGAGCCATGTCAGATTCAATGCTTGGGGCCCTGGCCATGGCCACTGCTACCAAGTGGTGAGTGAGTGAGTCCTGGTCTTTGGGCAGCCCAGAAACGCCCAGTGTCACTGGGCTCCACCTGCTGGCTGCCCTGCAGGGAGCTCTAGGCTCTTGGGGATATATAATTGCTGCCTAGGGACATCCATGGTTCAGGCCACTGTACATGTAGGTGAGAGATGAATCCTGTGTGACACCCAGTGACAGGGCCACTAAACTGGCAGGTAAGCAAGGGAACTGAGACCTGGTGGATTGGAAGGGAAAAGCCAGAAGGTCTGTATGGCTCAGACTGATTCACCAGCCCACATAGGAACCTTAGCAGGACTTGTTCGCATGGAACACTGCTGACCAACACATGCCAGTCCTCACGAAAGCTATGGCTGGGGGTCTGTCTGGAAGGGCTAGATCCCAGGACCTGACTGAATGTCACAACAGGGGACAGGTCACATTAGGCAAGGTCATGACACTAACAAGCATGCAAGAGAACCAGGTCCTGTGGGTAGATTCTGTGGAAGAAATGTGGGCCCAAACCTGTGGAAATTCAAGTCCCACTGGTTAGCTCAAGAGTTGGGGTGGGGATGGGCTGAACTAGGTGTGACTATGGAACCTGCCAACACGCATGCGGACAGGGACTGAGAATAGTCTGGGCAGGCCCAGGCTACAGCACCTGCATGTGCATCCTAAAACAGGGTGTGAGGTGGGTGGGGCCGCAACATTCACCAGCCCTTACAAGGCCTAGGTGGAGAGAGCAAACTATGCTAGGCAAGGGCCTAGCACCCGCTGGTATGCATAAGATCTGGGTCTGGGAGTGGGCCAAGTGGAGGAACCTGAAAAACTCCCCTGTGGGGTCATAGCTCCTGCTGGTGAACATGTGGTCCAGTCCTTGGTGTTGGGTAGCCTGGGCAAGGTAGCTCCCACTATTGGCTAATGTGTGGGTTGGTTTTGGAAGGGGGAGGACATGGCAGGGCCGAGCAAACCTTAGCTCACCAGCAAGTGCAGAAACCAGACTGGAGCACAGGTCATGCTGGGCTAGGCTGTCACACCTACTGGTTATTTGAGCCACGGACAGGAGCAGATTGAGAAGGGCCAGGTTCCTTCACCCGCCAGTGAGAGTTGGGACTGGGGGCAGGCAGGGTCAGGCAAGGCTACAGCATCCAAACGCAAAGATCATGACAGGTGAAGGACTATGCCAAGCTGGGTCGGAGCAACCACTGGCATATGCAAGATCTACAGCTGGGAACAGATCTGATTGGGGAGCTATAGAGACACCCTGACTGGGTTGTGGTACCCACTGGTAAGTGCGGGGGCTGGAATGGGAGCCGCGTCCTGGTCCAGACATGGCTGTAGTGTCCCTTGGCCTAAGTTTGGACTAGAGCTGAGTGTGCTGGCCTGGGCTAGACCCCAGCACCATCTGGTGCTCATGAGAACCATGACAGGTATAGGACAGGCTTGGCTAGGTCTCTATGCCCTGCTGAGCCAGGTGTGAGCTGTATCTGGGTACAGACCAGGCTTATCTGGGCTGTAACACTCAACAGTAATAACCAGAATGGGTTGAAGGCCAGTCAGGAAAGTCCACTGTTCCTGCTAGGACAGGAAGTGGACTTAGTAGAGCTGGCCCATGGACCCACTCATGTGTGTGAGATCTGGCACTGGGAGAGGTTTTGATGGAGGAGCTTGGGCAACTTCTCTGTCAGGACACAGTCCCTGCAGATGAGCACAAGAATCATGATAGGAAGTAGCCCAGACCAGGCCAGGTTACAGTACCCAGTGGCAGACATTTGGCACAGGTAGGGGGCAAACCAGGCAAGGCCAGTTCATATCACCTGCTGGCGAATCCAAGCACCAGAATGGAGTTGGGGTCAGGCCATGTTCAGTTGCAACCGTCTGTGCCAGACTCTGTACTGGCAAACACACACAAGAATCTGGTCTGGGATCACCTCAGACCAAGTTGCTTTGAGTATCCCCCCCAATCAAACTACTGAGCTCAGAATCCCAACCACGAAGAAAATTGCAGATTCCATGGTCTGACCATGGAGTGTATGTTATCAAAGCCGAGCCTACTCAGTGGTTCAGAGGAAGCAGTGGATAACATATCCAGGTGCACACGGAGGATATGGCAGTACATTGGAACCTGCCTAGCACACCTGGTACCACAAGAGAGGACAGAAGAAATTGATCATCTACCCCGCCATGTGTTGGCAGTGAATATCTGGGCAAACGGAGACTCTAAGGTGGACTATGTCAGCTAGTGGATTCTGGAGAGATTTCATCGTGCTTGGAGTGGCGAGATCAGCAGCAATTCAGAACAGTTGAACTATCCAAACCACTTGAGCAGTGCCCTCAGAGCACGTCCCACATCGGGGACCTTGGGATGGTTGGGAGGGTGGGTGTGGCTTCTCCCTTTGTCTCTCCCTTTCCCCCAGATACAGGAAATAAAAAAGAGAATGTGGAAACAGAGGTCTTACCCACTTTCCTGTAGCCCTTGACCCTTTGAGCCGTAATCAACTATGTAAAGATCATCAAAATGAAAAAAAAAAAATCATCCTAATCAAACATTCAGTTCTGATTCCTTCACTTTCATTACTGAGTTGGGCTGAATTCTGTAAACACGCCAGAATCTGGTTTCCCTTGTTATTCCAGATATGTGTGTTTACAATTAGACTACAAACAATGTTGGTGGAAATGCTGGTTTGTGACTCCTTGGGCACCTAGACAAAGACTTGTCTGGTGGGACAGTGGCACTCACAGAAAATGCACATGATGAAACACTAGACATGAATTTCAAGGTTTTGTACCAAAAAGAACCTCATTCAGTTCCATTTTTCCACAAATTTGTGACATATCCTCCTATGGTCTAAGAAGTATGTTTCTGATAAATTAATACCCTCCTTGAATCATGAGAAAGTATTAATGTGAGAAAACAAATTCAGCTAAGCTATAAACTATGGTTCATAATCACTTTGGTTTATAATATTACAGTTCTTATTCAGCATTGGCAGAGAGAAAGAGAGTGAGTTAGAGTGAGAATGGATATATTTAGGAATGGAATTATTAAGCCAGGTGGTGAAAAATCTGCCTTCTAAATAATAGCAAGCTGTTCCCTAGAGCTCAACACCTAATACCAAGGTATAAATTCCTGTAAATCTGAAGTACTAAAATGTGGCACCGCCTTGAACACAATAATTTAAATGGAGAGCTCCATCTAAACAGTTTCAAGTTCCAAGTCAGGCAAACAGCTAACTTAACTTGATGCTTATACCTTCGTAACACCTGAAAGACCAGGTCCAATTTTAGAATTCTGAAACTCCTTCAAGTCCAACCTGCAAGGTGGGTGGTTGAGCCGGCCCCTCCCCTGCAGCCCATGACTCCTCCCGCTCATCCTCAGCTTCATTATCTACTCCAGATGGGGTGTGTGTGTGTGTGTACAGTCTACACATCTAAATTCATCCACACTGCAGTCAGTTCTGGCCACCTTGGGAGGACACACTGTGTCGCGGAGGGACCCCAAGTCATACCAGTGAGCGCATAGCTGCTTGGAGGAGGCTGCAGCTCCTAGCCCATGGTCCAATGGCTCCAACAGGCACACTGGCTCAGCTCTTGATGACTCTGGCCTGCTAAGAAAGGGGAGAATCACAAGGGGGTCTGAGCTCAGTCCTCCATAACACGGCCAGGGAAAGGGACTCCTCTTGCCCTAGCAGAGCAATGCCTGACTTTATCACTCTCAGTGAGGTTTTCAAAATCATAATGCTCATTTTGATATTCATAGTGCTAAGACAAAACTCTCTTCTATATCTGTGTTTGTTTCTGCTTTTAATTTTCTCTCTTTTCATCGTTTGTGTTTTCTTACTTAGTTTTCCCAGGGTTCTGTCTCATTCATCCTTTGAAAGCTCAGCTTTCAGGTGAATTCATCTTTCCATTTCATTATTGACTTCTTCCAGAGCATGCCTTCAGTTCATCAGATTTAAGCTTTCTTGTGTGATGAATTTGCTTTGAGAGAATTTTTCCTCTATTATTTTGACAATTTCCCACAAATGTTAACAAATAGCGTTTTTTTATTGCCCAGTTCTTACGATATGCAAATGCTTTATAAAATGCATGATTATTTAGTAGTGTGTCATTTGTTTCCCAAGTAAGTAGACTTTGAAAAACAACCCATTAACTAGTGGTTAATTTTCGTACTATATGATGACTACAGAACATATTGTATTGATGTTACCTTTATAATTTATTTAGACATTCTTTCTGGCTGAGGCCCAGCCAGAAATCTAGAGAAATTTAACTTCATCATAATTGGTTTAAGAATAATTAAGATACCTAAAGATTCCTAGGTACATTAAGGAAATTATAAAACTCAATTTGCTCAAAAGATTTATCTCTCAAAAATATCAACATGTATTGCTGTCATGTGCCCAAACTCCCTATAAAGGTTGTAAGGAACAGATAATTCTATCTCGCTTAAACTTCTCTTGAGAGAAGAAAACAAAATGTTCAATTATTTATTATTTCAACCCTTACAAGCTGATCCAACACCAAGTTTCACTGGAATCCCATAAGGGCACTGGTTCATGTTCTGGCCCCTCCACTTCCCTTCCAGCTCCCCGCTTGCAGCCTGGGAAAGCAGTTGAGGAAGGCTCAAAACTTTGGGACCCTGCACCTCCATGGGAGACCCAGAAGAAGCTCCTGGATCCTGGCTTCGGATTGGCTCAGCACCGGCCATTGTGGCCACTTGGGGAGTGAGCCGGCAGATGGAAGATCTTATTGCCTCTCTTCTCCGTAAATCTGATGTTTCAGTAAAAATAAATAAATCTTTAAAAAAAAACCCACTATAAACTGATACCTTTCTTGAATATAGACATGAAATTTAGAAATATTGCCAAAACAACTTTTTAAAAGATTTTTTTGGGACAATAATAATATATCATTATCATGACTAAGTTGATTTTATCCCTGGAATGTTAGAGTGGTTTACAATTAGAAAATCTATATTGGCCGGTGTGGACGAGCTCATGGGGACCTTGAGGTATGGGCTTGTAAGTGGCCTGGGGGATGGTGCCAGTGGTGGTGTGCAGGGATCTGGTGGCTTGTGCCAGCAGCTGGAGTGAGCCTGGATTTTTGTCACCTGCTTGATTCCAGGATGAGTGGCGAAGGAAGGAGAGAGCCCTAGGTTAGCATGCTGGTGTGGTGTGCTGGTGGACTGGGCTTGGGGAACTGTGTATGTGCTTGGGTCTCAGGTGGGTGGAAGGGTGGGGGTCCCGGGCCAATGCATTCCAGAGGACCAGGCTTGGGGACCTGTCTGAGCTGGGCTAGTTAACACAGACCACCACTGACCACCACCCATCAACTCACATTAAAGCTAGAGCTGGGTACCTACCTCTCAGAGCTAGATCATGGTATCCACCAGTAAGTGTCAGAACAAGGAATGGGTAATGTTAGACTGGACCATGACACTAACCAGCATATGAGAAAACCAGGTTTTGGGGCAGATTCTATGGGGGATATATGGACTCACCTCTGTGGAACTACAATATCTGCTGGTTTGCTGAAGAGCTGGAGATAATGAAGGGCTGAGCTAGGAATGACCATGGAACTCCCACGCTTCCACTCCCCACCAACAATCATAGGTACTGTGGTTGGGAACAGGCTGGACTGGTCCAGGCTGCAGCACTTACAGGTATACACAAGAACAGGGTGTGGTGCAGGCTGGGCCAAAACATCCACTAGTACACACAAAGACTGAGACAGAAGGGGCAGACATGTCGGGTAAGGGTCTAGCCACTGAAATGCATGAGATCTGAGTCTGGGAAGGGTCCTGGTGAGGGAACTTGGGGAACTCCCAGGTGGGCTACAGCTTCTGCTGGCGAGCACATCTTGTCAGCAAGTGTATGAGTTGGTTCTAGGTGAGTGAGGTATGTGGGCCAAGCAGGGCCAGGCCAAACCTTACCACACTGGCATGTGCAGGAGCCAGGAAGGAGTGCAAGCCATACTGAGCTAGGTAATTGCATCTACTTGTTTGCCTGACAGCCAGGGATGAGGGCAGACTTGGCAGGGCCTTGCTACAGCACCCACCAGAGAGAGTTGGGACTTGGGGTGGGCTGGGCCAGAACAGGTTGCAGCATCCGATGGCAAAGACCAAGTCAGGAGATGGATTATAGGTAGGCTGAGTTGGAGCATCCACTGGCGGGTACAAGATTTGTGACTGTGAGCAAACCTGGTCAAGGAGCTAAGGGGACTCTCCAGCTGGGTTATGATTCCCACTGGTGAGCATGAGAGCCAGAATGGGAGAGATAAATTGGGGTGGACATGGCTGTAGCATCCCTCAGCAGCGGTGTGCACTGTGTCTGGGATATGCCAAACTGAGCTAACTCCAGCACCCACCCGCTGATGCTTGTGACAGCCAGGGTGAGTGTAGGACAGGCTGGGTTAGGTCTCAGCACCTGTTCTCACCATGTGAGAGCTGGGTCCAGGTATGGACCAGGTGTGGCTAGGTTGAGGCATCCAGCAGTAAGAGCCAGAATGGGTGTTGGCCATTTGGGCAAGGTTGCTGTTTCTGCTAGGACAGGAGGTTGTCTAAGTCAGCCTGGGCCAAAGACTTGCTGTTGTGCATGAGATCTGCCACTGGGAAGTGACCTTATAGAAGAACCCATGGGGAGCTCCTCCATCAGGGCCCAGTCCCTACAGGTGAGTGCAAGATTCAAGAGTGGGTGCAGCCCAGACCAGGCCAGTTACATTACTTACCATCATATGAGTGGGTTAGGTCTGGGGGCGGGCCAGGAGAGCCAGTTTATAGCACCCACTGGCAGGTGTCAGAACCAGGACAGGGTACAGGACAAAGGCTGTAAGACCAGCCAGTTCACATTAGGGCCTAGACTGGAGGCAGTCCAGGCTGGGCCAGTCTGCAGTGCCTACCAGCAAATGCCAAGGTGAGGCAGGCCATGCGAGACTGGGCCAAAGCCCCCACCAGCACATGTAACACTTGGTGGTGGGGAGGTTGATGAACCCAGCTCCACTGCTGGGCCACTGCTCCCGCTAGTGAATGTGAAAACTAGGACCAGGGGCAGGCGAAGCTGGGCAGGGCTATAATACTCAGTGGCCTGCATGTGAGCTGAGTTAAGGGAGAGAGCCAGGCTGGGCGAAGCAGCCATATCCACTGGGCATGCATGAGCCAGAGCAAGTGTAGGCTGGTCGGGTTTACTGCAGCTTCAGCTGGTAAGTCCTGGGAATGGGGGAGAGGCTTGTCATGCTACACCACAGAATCATCTGGAAAATGAAAGATCTGGGACTGGGAATGGGCCTAGTAGGGAAACTGTGAACACCTCTCTAATGGGCTGCAACTCCTACCAGTAAGCATGAGAACCAGGGCTGGGGGCGGATCTGGCTGGACAGGCAGTAGTACCTGCCAGCATAAGTGTGGGCTGGATAGCAGTGTTGGTTAGGCTGAGCTAGGTATGTACAAAAGCCAAATGGGATACACAACACACTGAACCGGTCTGCTGCACATAGCGACAGGCACAGGAACCAAGGCTTGGGGAGGATCTGGTGGGGGGAATTGGGAATTGCTCCGACTGGCTGCAGCTCCCATGGTGTGTGTGAGGGTAGAATGCATGTGAGCAGGGTTAGGCTGGACCATAGCATCTGTTGGTTTGCATAAGAGACAGGGCAGGAGATAAAACTGACCCCCAACTGCAACCAGCAGTGTGTGTATGGGCTGATGTGGGTGATAGACTGAGCAGATTCCATAATGGCTGGCATACACAGCACTTAGTTCTGGGGTTACCTCTGGTGAGGTTTTGTTGGAGACCTCCAAACTGGACCCCTGGATTCACAACTCCAACCCCAGGGAAAATCTCAGGATCTATGGTCTGACCATGGAGTGCGTGTGCCAGAACCGGGCCTCCTCAGTTGCTGAAGACAGTGCAGTGCATGGCACGCCCAAATACACATGGGGGATATGGCCCGTTCACTGAGGCCTGCAGAAGATATCCAGTGCCATAGCAGAAGAAGGAGGACAGAGCAAATTGGACAATTCTCCCAGTCAAGTGTTGACAGCAAGTATCTGGGTGAATGGAAGCTCTAAGGTAGACTATATCAGCCAATGGACCTTGGAAGGATTTCCTCATCCTTGGAGCAATGAAATCAACAGCATTCCAGAACTACCAAAACCAATTGAGCAGTATCCTCAGAGCATGCTCCACATCAGGAACCCTGGGATGTGGCCACCCCCTATCCCCAGGTCGTGATGCTGTTAGGCTACTGGGTATGACATCTCCCATTCTCTGCCCTCCATCCCCCAGACACAGGAAGAAGAAAAAGAAAATTGGAAACAGCGATCTCATCCACCTTTCCCTATTCCTTGACCCTTCCCACCCTAATGCTTGGCCCACATGGGCACGCACCCTTCTCAACTATGTAATCATCATCAAAAATAAACTAAAAAAAATAAAAATAAAAAGTCTATAGTAATTCCCTTCTATTTTCTCAGTTGACTGGAGAAAACCTGATTAAATTTAAAATCAGTCATCATTAAGTACTTTTTTAAAATGGGGAGATAAGAGAACTTCCTCGTTTGGCCATTGTTAGCACATCCACAACAACCAGTATATTTACTGGGAAATGTTAAAAGCATTCCCTCTGATACTGATAGGGCAAGGATGCTGACCAAATTATGCTACAAAAATAACTAACTAAATAAGATGATGGCCTGTGCAATAAAAGAAGAAACGGGAGTTGTAGGAATTAAAAGAATAAAACTGCTCTTATCCAATGATGATTGTGTGCTTGCAAACTGTTCATTCTAACAGTCAGCGAGACTATTGGATACCAAACAGTGTGAACTCAGTGACACGTCAATAGACCAGCCATGGTCAGAAATGGAAATCATGTCAAAGGGACAGCCTTTCCAGATTCCCACAGGGTAAGTGCTGCTTCCCAACACTGTAACTCTGTTTCTATTCTCTGAAAGACATGAAGATTAGCAACAGCAGCAAATGAAGCCAACCAAACGGCATGCTGTATCCTAACCAGAATAGAATACTACAGACGTCAATGTACATGTTAGGAAGCAAAGGAACAAATTCACAGTTCTTGCCCCTGAGCCCACAATAGAGCCAAGAGCTGGATAAGAACAACAAACAAATGAGGAGAGTGAAGTGACATTCTGACAGGGGCAGAGCACAGATCTAAATATCGCAGTCAGGTGCAGAGTTTGATGTTGCAACCAAGATGGCGCATGGGACACCCTTGCCCCATAATTAGAACACCTGGCTCCAACTGCAATTCTAGCTCCTTGCTAATGCATGCCTGGGGGGCAGAAGACGATGGCTCAAGCCCTTGAGTCCCTGCCACCCACAGCAGGCATCCAGACTGAGTTCCTGAACCCTGGGCTTTGGCCTGGACCAACACTGGCAGTTACGGTGCCAGTGGGGAGTAAACCAGTAGACGGGAACTTTCTTTGTTTCTTTTCTTCTTTCTTTTCTTCCTTTCTTCTTTCCTTCATCTCTCTCTATCTCTCATTCTCTCCCCTCCCTCCATCCCTCCCTCTTTCCTCCCTTTCTCCTGACTTTTGAATAAAATTAACAAAAATAAATATATACTTATTTTGAAAAAGAATCAAAACCAGAAAAAAAAAATCCTGTTCAGACAAGGAACTCTGAGAAAGGCTCTAGGTTGGAGCAGATCGGACAACTAAAGAATCCAGTGGAAGGTCCTCCCAATTGTGTAGCATGAAGAGGCAGCATGAGGAACACACCACTTCAGAGAAGACAGCATTTTGGAATGGAGGGCAGCTCTTAAAGAGGTGGAAAAAGGAAAGCAGAGGAAATTAAGGACTCCACAAAACATGCCAGTCATGCAACTGGAAGACACTCCTGGCTCCCCAGACACCAAAATAGAGGCATCATTAATTAAACAACCTGCACCTCACTATGTCAACAGGAAAGAACACCCTTAACTAAAGAACCAGGTAGGGACTCCAACCAGCTCCCTGGCAGCTGTTCCCTGTGCTAGACTTGACAAAGCCATCTAAAAATGATCAGAAAGAGGCAGGTAACCCCAGAGAAAATTACTACAAAAAGATACAGTAAGAGGCTCAATGTTCCATCCTTCCCCCTCCCGAAAAAAAAAAAAAACACACACACACATACACACCAAAAAGATGAAACAGAGAAAACTCTACCCCAGGTTCCCGCATGGATTAAATATAATTAAGCAAGTCATTCTGTAGACAAAAAAAAAAAAAAAGAAGAAGAACAACTAAAAGAAGAAGGAGGAAACTCAAACCACCATGAATAAGAGATTCCTAATAGAAAAAGACAAAAAGGAGACAGGAAACAATTCATCCACTCAGAAGAGAAAGTGAAAGAAAAGTCAGAATCATCTCATAAACTAAGGGCAAATTACAAGGTGTTCAGAGTATAACCAAATGAAAATATTCAAGAGAATGGTCAACAGGGACCACCTCTAGCAATGCCAACCATTGAACCATCATCTCACGGCTCATCACACTGCTTTGTGGCTGCGGTGCTGGGAGGCTGCAACCACACTGCTCTGCCCACTGGACTCAGGTTGGCCTGCGACAGTAAGGTGAGTAGAAGAAGATCCAAGGTTGAAGGAGAAAGGACTTCCTGTTTCAGAGCTGGTCCCCTGCGTGTCACCATGACAACACTTCTTTGCCACAGCAGCAGCATTTCCTTTTCATGGAAGCAACCAAAAGTAGTGCGCAGCTTTTCCAGGGCTGAAGGAACTGGCCCCGTGCTGCTGGCTTCCTGTGTCCTAGAACCAGTGGAGAGCAGCCTCAAACTCAGTGGTCTGTTGACTCTGATGAGCCCTGCACCTGCTCCAACTTATTCCCCTTCTTCTTGTTCCTTCGACCCCACCACTACTAACAGCAGACTTCTTAGCAGAAACCTAGCAGGCCAGAGAGAGTAGGATGATGTATTCAAGATCTTGAAAGGAAAAAAAAAAAAACCACTTTTAATGAAGAACATTATATCCGGTGAAGCTGTCCTTTAGAACTGAAGGGAAGACAGAGGATCTCTGAGGCAAACAAAAGCTAAGGCGGATACAATTCATCATCACCAGACCAGTCCCACAAGAAATCCTAACAGGAATCCTGTGTTGGAAGTGGTCATCATGAAAATACACAGCGGTGCAAAATTCAGTAATACAACATACACAGGAGAGAAAGAGAAGAGAATCCCAGCTTTTCACAGAAAGCTGCCAAAACACAAAGATCAACAGTAAGAAACAGACTATATGAAGCAACCAACAGGATGACGGGAGTTAGCTCTTCACCAGCATCAACCTTGGATATTAATAGATTACATTCTCTGATCAAGGATGCAAGAATGGAGGACTGGGCAACTGCAGACAGTGATGAACTTGTCTGGTCCAATGTACGCGCCAGGAAGCTCCATGCAACAAGATAAAGGGGCCATCAGCCTCAGGCTGACGCAGCAGAACATTCCAGCAGGATCTATTCCTAAGTGCATCACAATTTCATTTTCACAAGTGATATTCTGAAAAATAAAAATGGAAAACTGTGGCATATTACTTTGCTGACTTTAAATATTTTAACTAAAAGTGTAGGTTGTCTAAAAGGGTTAAAAAATAAGACCCAACTCTATTCTGAATACCTGAAATGTACTTCAAAGGTAAAGACCCACACAGACTGGAAGGGAAGGGCTGGAGAAAGGTATGTCATGCAGATGGAAGCCAGAAACAAGCCTGTACAGGAACATACTCATGTCAGAGAAAACAGACTTTAGCAACTGTAAAAATGGACCAAGAATGCCATTAGATATAAATACATGTGCACACACACACACACACACACACACACAAAATCACCCAAAGACAAAGCAAGTGTTATCATACATAAACGGAAAGATAACTTTAATACAGTAACAGTGGGAGGTTTCAGAACTCCATTATCATCAAGGAACAGATCATTAAGACATGAAACCAACAGACACATCAGAGTGGAGCAAATGAACCAAACGGACCCAACAGATATTTACAAGACATTTCGTTCAATCACTCTAGAAAAGACATTATTGTCATCAGCACATAGGGCATTTTCTAGGACAGACCATATTTTAGTTCACAAATCAAGTCCCAGGAATTTTTTAAAACACGTGATGTTTCTTCTATGGCCACAAAGAGATAAAACTAGAAAAAGCAACGCAAAGAAAAGAAAGTTTACAAACGCACAGAAACAACAACATGCTCCTAAATCACTAATAGATGACAAAAAAAAAATTAAAAAGAAAACCAACAAGTGTCTTGAGACAAATGGAAATGGAAACAGCATAATGAGAAACCTATGGGACAGCGCAAAAACAATAGTAAGGAGGTTTACAGCAGTCAGAATTCGCATTTTAAAAAATTAGAAAGCTCTCAGAGAAACAATTAGTGAGTATATCTTGTGACTTAGAAAAGCAAGAACAAACAAACCCCAAATTGGCAGAAGGCAAGAAATCATACGAATCAGAGCAGAAATAAATAAAAGTCAAACTTGCTGTCTCCCTCTCTGTAACTCTATCCAAATAAATTGGAAAAACTTGAAGAAATGAATAAATTCCTGAATATATACAGTCTACCAAGATTAACTCAAGACACAGACAATCTAAACAGACCCATTGTGAGTGACAAGATTGAAACAGGAACTGTACTCCGAAATACTTCAAAGAGCATAATCCTGCCTAAGTTTTTTTACGAGGCCATCATTACTCTGATAACAAACATAGACACAATGCAAAAACAAAATCACAGACCAATATCCCTGAAGAAATCAGATACAAACATTCTCAACAAGCTATTAGCAATTCAAATCCAAGACCGCGTCAAAAAAAAATCCTACATACATCATGATCAAGTGAGATTTATCCAAGAGTGTTTCAACATTTGCAAATCAATAAACATCATAAATCACATCAACAGAATAAAGAATAAAAACCATACGAGCCTCTCATTAGATGCAGAAAAGCATTTAGTAAGATGAAACAAATCTTCATGATTTGAAAAGAACTCAAGCAATTAGCCATGGCAGGAACATGCCTCAGACATACACAGGCTGTATGGAACAAACCCACCATCAAGATCCTACTGAATGAGAAAAAGCTAAAAGCATTTCTCCTCACTTTCACCACCCCTATTCAATACAGAATCAGAAGCAAGATCTACTGGAAAAACAGAGCAATAAGGGGCATCAAAATTGAAGTGGAGGAAGTAAAAACATTCATGCTTCTAGAGATAACATGGTTTTGCACATACAAAAGGGGCCTAAACTTTCTATCAAAAAGATGCTAGAACTGATAAACCCATTCAGTAAATCACAGGATACAAAACCAACATGCAAATAATACTAACATTTTCATTCAACAATAATTGTCTCCCTGAAAAAGAAATCTCATTCACAATAGCCACAAAAACAGTTAAATGCTTAGGAATAAATTTAACCAAAGAAGTAAAAGAGAGCCACAATGAAAGATTTAGAGCCCTGATGAGAGAAATCTCCAAGGACACACACAGAAAAGGGGGAAATGTTCCTTACTCATGGATTAACAGAATTGGTTTCATCAAAATCTGTTACTAAAGCATCCACAGACTCAATCCAAATACCAACGGCGTTCTTTATAAAATTAGGGGAAAAAAAATCCTAAAATGCATATGAAACCATAAAGGAGCCAGAATAACCAAAATGATTTTGAGCTAAAGGGGGGAAAAAGGAATAAATACAACTTGAGGCATCACCATACCCCATTTCAAAGCATACCACAAACCTAATTATAACAGCGTGGTACCAGCAATCAAAACTGTCACAGCCAGATGGAACAGAAGAGCCTCCAGCAACGCATTCCCATGTGGACGGCCCGCTGGTTTTGACAAAGGCAAGAACACACATTGAAGAAGGCAGCGTCCCTTCAATAACCAGTGCTGGTGACGCTGGCTTCGGGTATGGAAAGGAGGAAGTTAGATCCCTCAGCCTGGAGGTGGTACCGGAGGAATCTACAATAACAGTGGCAACCAGCCTTTATCTGCCAGCCATTGGCCTTTCCCCTTCTGAGCCACCCCTAGAGACTCGGGTTTTTCTTTATTTTGTTTTTGTCTTGCCGCTGCTCTGAACACAGCGTTCTTTTTTGAAGACATCCATGGTTCTCACCACCTCGAGAGCCACTCGCTCCCCGAGTGTCTACTGAGCATGTATGAAACACGCATCCCGGGAAGCTTCCGTGTGTCTTTCTGTTGTTATTTCATTTCGATGTTTTATTTATTTTTATTTTATTTGAAAGCAGGGTTCAAGAGACAGAGAAAAGGGAAATGTTAGCTTTCATATCTTCCACCTGCTGGCTTACTCCCCAGATGGCCTCAGCAGCCAGGGCTGGGCCAGGCTGACGTCAGAAGGCAGGAACTCCATCCGGGTCTCCTTGAACCTGAGCGGACTGATCAGGGCCGGAAGTGAGTCACCTCTGTCCTCTCAGGAAGCAAAACGAGGGAAGAAAGAGTCCAGCCTGTCTGCTACTTCTTGTCTTCACTCAACAATCCTTTGTGCTGGTCAGTTTCTCCAGAATGCGTGTTTATTGATATTTTGTTTAAAGGTTGAAGGACTGCGTGAGGTCGTGGAAGCTCTCTCCTGATGAATCCGTGTACCACCTGCCTTCAGGTGACTGTCACTAAAGTCAAACAGCCGCATCTGTTCGTGTTTGGATCGCTCACCATTTTGAACACCATCTGACAGAATTTTTGCAGGCCATCTCCACTTAGGAACCACCAAGCATTGCATTTGTTGTGATCAGATGAAAGCAATTAGAGTCATGTATATATTTATTCTTTCAAAGGCACAAGTGTGACAGAGCCAAGGGAGAGAGAGAAAGGAAGAGAGAAAGATCAGTCTAGTAAATTCTGATCACTCCCAAAATGGCCGCCCCGGGCATGGCTGGGCCAGGCTGAAGCCAGGAGGCTCGAACCCCAACCTGGTCTGCCATGGTCACACTGGAGCCATTTCCTGCTTGGGTGACCAGGGAGCTGCACAGAAACAGGGCACTGAGACTTGGGGCTGCTCTGCCTTAATCCTCTGAGCCACACGCTGGCCCCTGCATTGCAGGGCATATTTCATTCCTTGCACCGTGGTAAGCTGGCTCTTCCCTTGGCACACTTCCTGTATTCATGTTTATCTTTCTTCTTTCCTAACAGCTCTAGACCCTGTCTTTCTCTCACTTTCCTAATACATTGTTGGGTTTTTCCCCCCATCTTTCAGCCACAAGTAACCCATAAAATGTGAACCCAGTCTCTGATGTTTTTCTTCTAGAGTGTTTATTACCCAACCTTTCACATCCCAACAGGAAGCCTTTGTTTATTCCTGCTTAAACAGATAGAGGAAAATGTGATCCCTTTCCACAAAGATAAATCCTTAGAAATCACCAATTAAGTAATCAGAAATCCTGTCAGTGCTAGCCTTCCTCCTTGGCTCTCAGGTCCAGCTGGCCTTGACTTTCCTTCTTCATTGTAAGGAAAGGCAAATTAAATTTTACTGTGACTTTGGCTTGTCTATTGTATGAATATGAATAGTCCTGCTTTCTCCCTATTATAGAGCACAGGGCCTAACAAGAATTCTGGGTAGAAGGGCCCTGCAGGGAAATCACTTTGCTATGGCAAATATTATTACACTGCAGCTGAGTTCATGGCTTCAGGCTCATTCCTAACTGGAAGGAGCACCAAGATTCTTCTGTGTATATGGCTCCTTCAAAAAATTAAAAGGGGCCAACAGGGTAGTGTAGCAAGCTAATCCTCCAGCTGCAGTGTCAGCATCCCATGTGGGTATTGGTTCGTGTCCTGGCAGCTCCACTTCTGATCTAGCTCTCTGCTTAATGCCTGGGAAAGCAATGGAAGATGGCTCAAGTCCAAGGGCCTCGTACCCATGTGGAATCAACTCAGCTCCAGCCATTGTGACCATTTGGGGAGTTGAGCCCACAGATGGATGATTTCTCTCTCTGTCTCTTTCTATAAATGTGCATTTCCAATAAAAATAAATAAATCTTTAAAAAGAAGAAAACCATAGAGATATACACAGAGTGCCTGGGATCAAGTCCCACCTCTGCTTCTAATCCACTTCTTGCCAACATTCTTGGAAGGCAGAAGGTGACAGCCTAGACCTTGGACCCTGCCACTTGCATAGGAGTGCTCAATGTACTCCCTGGCTCTTGGCTTCAGCCTGGTGCAGCCTCAGCTGTTATGTTCATTTGGTGAGTGAACCAGTGGACAAAGGATCTGTCTCTCTTCCAAATTCATAAGTAACAACTTTTTTAAAAAAATTAACAAATAATACATTTTAAGATGGGCAAAGAATATGAATAGATATTTCTCTAGAAGAGGCATACAAATTGCCAATAAGCACATAAAGAGGTATTCAAAATCACTAATCATTTGGAATATGTAAATCGAAACTACATTTAAAACCATTTCACACTCACTGTAACAACTATAATTCAAAAGAAAAAGAATCACAAATATTTGCTGGTGAGCCATGGAGAAATTGGAACCCTCCTGGATTTCTGGTGGGAATGTACAATGAGGCTTTCTTAAAATGTTAGTTACCACATGACTCTTTAAGACCACTTTTCTCTCTCTCTCTCTCTCTCTCTCTCTCACACACACACACACACACACACACACGCACTCTCAAGAGAAATAAGCATGTACATACACGGATCTTATGCACAAATATTCATTGCAGGATTATTCAGATTTCCACCAAATGATTAGTAGATAAAGAAAATACAGTATATCCAAATGTTGAAGTGTTACCACTCAACAAAAAAGGGATGAAGTATTGATACCCGCTATAGTATGTGTGAATGCTGAAAACCTGATGCTAAATCAAGTAATTGAATCACAAAATGCCACATCATGTGTTATTCCACTTACTTGAATTGTCCAAATAGGTAAACCTACTCTGGTAGAAAATCAATCAGGGGTTGTCTTCAGAGGCCTGGGTAGGTTTACAGAGTCTTTAATTAACAAAGACACTGTATGATTGTTGTCCTGCTGTGGCACAGTTCATTGAATCCACTGAAAACCATGGAACAGAAAGTCTTAAATCATTGTTTGATACTGTGTGTGACTGATATTCCCATAGAAGTGATCAAAATAATACAGTTTTAAAATTTCAGAAGCAACTAACATTAAATGCAAATGTTCCTAAAACTACCTTTATCTATATCTTCTTTCATTTCATATGTTCAGTTATTATTTAGCAGCCTCGACAATGAATGTGATAATAATGGATTAGTGGTTTATTAATTGCCAGGCCCTGCTTTTTCAACCCATGCTATTTTCAGAAGCCAAATGCAGAGGAATGAGCTTTGCTGGGCCTGTGTCAGCTCCCACCAAATGTGGAACGTGTGGCATTTCCTTCCTCAAGCTCCCAGATGCCCAGGGAGTGGATAGATGCAGGGACAGGCTTGTCAGATCCGGTCGTCAGCACTTGTTCCTTCAATCACCTGGCCCTCCTACCCTTTGAAAGCCCAGGAGAGTGAAGAGTCCAGAGCTCGACTTGAATTCTAAAGGGTCTTCACTCCTACAAGCTTCCAAAACAATTCTCTGAATATCCAGCATGGAACTGAACCAATCGCGTCTTGGCAGAGTGATTTATGTTAGGAAAAAACCCCTCTTAAAAATCCCCGAGAGCATGCGCGCCACTGTGTGCATAAGACCTGAGGTTATTGAGAAAACGTATGGCAACCTTACCAAGAATAGCAAAGCCAGTGTGTCTATACTAGTTCATGCACACGCCTTTGCTGAGCTCACCTGGTGCTGTAGACAGGACTAGAGGAAGGCACAGGCTGCCATCCTTTTGTGTCTCTGGGAAAACATTCAGCACGTGGAGTTCCATGAAATTGGAGCCCCCCAAATCAGAGTCTCTCTGACTCAAAGCAGGACATTCATTTTAAACTTGAAAATTTCAGATACTATTGGTGCAGGTAAAACAGTAAGATTTCTCTGAAAAATGCTCTCTCCACCACTTTAAAGCTGTGAGATGAATGGAAATCACCACTAGAAACAATCTGAAGTTTGGAAACCAGTCAAAACATCTGAGCATTAATAAACAGCAGTGGAAGTCATGGAATTGACTTTCTTGGATTCCAATGGAGCCTGGCAGAGAAAGTGTTTTAAACGTGTTGATATTCTAATGAAAAGGTAAATCCTTGTGGGATGAAAGAAGGTCTTGCAATCCCCGAGTAGGGAAGCAGGCATGGAGTGAGTGAGTTCCTCTTGAGCCACAAGTGTTTCCAGAATTGGTGACTACAGTAGTAAGAATTTTGCAAAACAAAAGACTCATGCCTCTAAATTTGTGTGGATTATGAAATCCCTTCCTGCAAGAAAAGAAATAGCTGGAAATAACAGTTGATGAAGCCATTGGCAATCTTAAGTCCAATCCAACTCTCTGCTTGTGGCCTGGGAAAGCATCAGAGAATGGCTGAAGGCCTTGGACTCCTGCACCAACATAGAGGACCCGGAAGAAGGCTCCTGGCTCTTGGCTTCAGTGTGGCCACCTGGGAAATGAACCAGCACATGGAATCTCTCTCTGTGTGTCTCTCAATCTCTATGTGATTCTGACTTTCAAGTAAAATAAGTTTAAATATTGGGCCCCACGTGATAGAATAACTGCTAAAAACCCACCTTGCACGCACCAGGATCCCATATGGGCACTGATTCTAATCCCAGTGGCCCCACTTCCCATCCAGCTCCCTGCTTGTAGCCTGGGAAAGCAGTCAAGGACAACCTAGGGCCTTGGGACCCTGCACCCGCTTGGGAGACATGGAAGAAGTTCCTGGCTCCTGGCTTCGGATTGGCTCAGCTCTGGCTGTTGCAGTCACTTGGGGAGTGAACCATCAGATGGAAGATCTTCCTCTCTGTCTCTCCTCCTCTCTGTATGTCTGCCTTTCCAATAAAAATAAATAAATCTTTTTAAAAATAATTTAAATATTAGGTCTTATAAGGGTTGTTGGTTGTTTTAAATAAAAAGGTCTAGAACCAATCTTTGTAAGCTAGGTAGGATTTGGAAAGCCAGAGGGAAGAGAAAAAAGCTTATTTTCCAAATAAGTCTAGGTGCATGCTAGCACTGGAATCCAAGGAGGAGCTTGGCCTCCTGGGAACAGTGGACTGAACGAAGCTATAGGGAATAGAGTGAAAGGTGAGCTGCAAAGGGACCTAGGCTCAGGTTTCATATATCAGCAAGCTGTTGTACTTTGAAATGTATGTGAAATGAAATGCTGTGTGCTCAGAGAAGCAACCTGCTGGGGTGTGCTGGCTAGACTGCCCGGAGAGGACAACGCCGGACAGAGATCCCCAGAGAAAGCCAGTGGAAGGGCAGGGAAGAACGGGCCCACAAGGAGAGAGCCATTACGGCCCTGAGGTTGTGAGAGAGCAGCCTGGTGGGAGCAGGTGCAGCTGAGCAGGCTTGGGGTAGGTGACCACTGTGACCAGGCCTTCCCAGTGCGTCGAGGGACACTGGGAAACTGAGGCCCTAGGAATGCTGGGTAGGCCTTCCGGAGCAGGTGGAGCTCTCTAGATCTTTAAGAGCCTTTAGCAGTGCTAGAAGTTGAATGATGCTCTTTTGAACTTATGTTGGAGCCCGGCATAATAGCTTAGTGGCTAAATCCTTACCTTGCGTGCACTGGGATCCCATATGGGCACCGGTTCATGTGCCAGTTATTCCACTTCCCTTCCACCTCCCTGCTTGCAGCCTGGGAAAGCAGTTGAGGACAGCCCAAAGCCTTGGGACCCTGCACCCTCATGGAAAACCTGGAAGAGGCTCCTGGTTCCTGGCTTCAAATCAGCTCAGCTCCAACCACTGTGGTCACTTGGGGAGTGAACCAGAGGATAGAAGATCTTTTTCTGTCTCTCCTTCTCTCTGTAAATCTGACTTTCCAGTAAAAATAAATAAAATCTTAAAAAAAAAAAAGCACTTAGTTGAAGTCTTCTCCCTCTGAACCTGTGAAAGCAACCTTATTTAGAAACAAGGCCTTTGCATATATAAGTGAATGCAATTGAAATAACGTGGGTGGACTCCTAACTTGATGTGACTGATATCTCCATAAGAAGCGGGAAATGAGATGAGCACTGAGAAAACATGGCTACCTGCAACAGTGGCAGAAACTGACTGACGTTAAGAGACATTAAGGACTGCTGGCCACCCTAGCCACCAAAGGCAGGAACAAGGACCTCCTCCTGGGGATTCCAGAGGCAGTACGACCTGCAGACCCCATGATCTTCGGGCCTCTAGAACAGCTGACACTTGGAAGTGCAAGCAGATACCCAGGACTGACCAAGGTGGGGCAACAGCATCATGGGTGTGTGTCGGGGTAGCCCTTCTCTAGGGTTGGACATGATAAGACGGATATCAGAAAAGCCCAGCTCCTGGGAAGCTGATCCCCAAACGTGGGCTGAATGCTGAGTTCAAGAATGAAGGACACCCCATGTCTTGCAGTTTCAGGGTTCAGATTTTCCCACGACGTGTAGGAGGCACACAGGGTGATTCTGACAGGGGTGGAGAGCCGATGGATGGCTTTGGGCCAGTGAGGTAGATGGGAATTTCAACTTTAATGATGGATTACACTGAAGTGAAGCAAAACCAAAGCAAAAAGAGACATTTCTAGAAATTAGTTCATAATGAAAAGGACGTATGACGTAACATTATCCTCAGTCAGGACAAAGGTAATGGTAGGGAGAGAGACAAGTTCAAGGACCTAAAAGATGTTTGACAGATATGACTACTGAATAAGGAGGCAAGAATGGAAGAAATCGAGGGTGTCTGAACCATCCCTGGTTCCTCAAATCGCAAGGATGTTCATAGGAGTCAAGGGACATGACTGGTTTTTAGGACCGAGGAAAGCCTCCAGTTAACCAAATAATTTGCTAACACATTTTGTTCTATTCTCTGCCCCCATCACATTCATCATAATATGTGACATTTGCCACTGTTATAGACAAAGAATGTCCTGATGCTGAGCCAGGAGCCTTTAGCTTTGCCCCTCAGCATTTTCCAATTAAGTTATTCTGCTTTGTTCATCAGGATTCGATTATGTAAACCTTTACTCACATCTAGATCTAAAATCTAATTATGCTTCTGGGAAGTGTTTTGTTTTCAGAATAAACATCATTTCAGGATATAAACATCAGTCAAATGATGTATGCTGATCAACAATCGCCCAAGGTCCTGTTTTGGAGACAGGGAGATCACACATGTGACCAAAACATAGTCCTGTCCCAGCAGAGTCCACAAATCAACAGCTGGGCTAGAGAACTCCTTGGGATTCCCCGGGAAAGGTAGCTTTCTCACCATAAACAACCTCTCTCAAATTTACTTAATAAATCCTCAACTCCCAAGTGTGCCAAACGACCACAGCGTGTTTGGTGAGCTCTAAACGAGCATGGCGGCTGTTGGACCCTGGCATTCCACAGCAGAATGTGCCAGAGCCTGTAGCCTCACACCCAGAGGGCAGGCTGGAGTGCCAGCAGGGCTGATGTGCAGAGCCAGCCATCCTCAGATTTAGACTATAGTCAGATGAAGAGACAGGAGGGAAAGAACCCACCCAACTCCAGCAGGCAGGCCTCCCTGCCATCCACGTCAGCTAGCTGGAGAACACCCAGATGAAACTGTGCCTAAATGGAAAGCAGGTTGCACAGCAGAGAACACGGGGGTGCAGACTCAGCGCAAAGCAAGGAAGGGAGAGACGCGTTTGCATGCACACAGCATATGAGCAGACGAAAGCTGCTGACCTCAGGGCACCAGAGGTAACTTCTGAGAAGAGAGGCTGAGTCAAAGAGAGCAAGACACTTCCTTTCCCCTTTCATTCGCTTTGATTTCTTCACATGAGTAATGCATTACTTCCAAGAGACTGTATATATTAGGTTAATTAGGGATTACAATAATCATTTCCCAATGGATACCTACAACAGAATACCACATTGTACAGCACAAATATCGACGCTTCTTGTCAATTATGCTCATTCAAAAGAAGACAGTGAATAAGAACAAGTAAGTGCTCATGAGTAGTAGAAGTACTATAATATATAGACTGAACAAGACCCAGCAATTCCACTCCCAAAAGAACTGAAAGCAGAGACTCAATACTCTAACATTGCAACAGTACCACTGTCTCCAAAAGCTGAAAACACCACAAACCCTCATTGCAGGATGAATGACAGATTCTGATAAATCCACATCAGAGATACTTAATTACTTAGCCATTAAAAGGAATAAGGTACTGACACATGCTTAATACCAATGAATCTTGAAAACGTGCTGAATGAAAGAAGCCAGTCATTACCACTCACCTATCGCAGGATTCCATCTGTAGGACATTCCCAGAGGAGGTTACTCCACGGAGACAGAATGCACATGGAAGGTTCCAATAGGCTTAGAGTCAGAAGCAATGGAGTGCAAGTGCTTCAAGGCTACGAGGTGTGCTCATGAGATGGAGGAAATGCTTCAGGAAGGGGCAAGTCCAGGCAGGTGTTTGGCCTAGCGGTGCAGCAGCTGCTTGGGAGGCCACATCCCACATGAGGCTGGCTGAGCTGGAGTCTCCGATCTGCCCCCAGTTTCAGGTTCCTGCTATGGGCTCCATGAGAAACAACAGGTGCTGGCTCAGAAACTAACCATGCATGTCAGAGACTCAGATAAAGTTCCTGGTGCCTGGCTTCAGTCCTCATGGTCTTGGCTGTTCCAAGCATTTAGGCAGTAAATCAGCAGTTGGAGAAGATCTCTCTCTCTCTCTTCCCCTCCTTTCCCTCTCTCTATCTCTCCCTCACCTTCCCTCCTCCCTTTCAAATAACCACCACAAAGATTTTGTAAGAACTAGATACAGATTGTGTTTGCATACCATTTTAAATGTGCTAAATGCCACTGGATTGTTCACTTAGAATGGTTTATATTATCTCCTAATATTACCCCCATAAAAATTTTCAAGTAAATGGAAGTGAGAGAGATACAAAGATAGCAGGGAAAGACATAGATCACCCTGGCAACAGCAAGCTGAATGTCAGAGGAAACAGGATAAGAGCCCCCCTAAAACCAGCTTGCCATGCATCAGCCCAGCATGCTCTCCAAAGACATTTCATCCAAACACAGAGCAGAGTGTGATTAGATCATAATGCAAAGTAATGATCCTGAAGCTTACCCATAATTCCATCCCACTAAGAACTAACTTCATCTTTGCTCCAGTGTGGTTTTAACAATACATTGCTTGGAAAACACTGAATTAATGGACCCTTTCCTCATCCTCCTTCCACTCTTTGACGCAAGAGTAAACTCATTAAGTTTCTTCTTGTTGAACTGGGCACACGTCCAGCTTGGAAAGAACACTGCTCTACTGAGGGGGAACTGGCAGAGACCTGCCCTGGTGAGATCCTCCTGTCACCAGGTGAGGGGGCATCTGTGCACAAGTGCCCAGCATGCGCTGTGGCCTGCGCTGTCCCTTCCCTAAACTGGCACGGCCCGTCAGGCTGCCTAGACCTGCTCCTCCTGCCTGGACTACTCTACCAGGTCCTAGCTGGACCTGCTGCCCCCACTGTCTACCCCCTCACTTGGCTGGCACGCTATCTAATTCAGAGCCAGGAACTCCACTGGGGCAGGAGAGAGCTCCTCCTGGATGCAGCCTGGGGTTCCTTCTCCACCCTTAGCTTTGGTCTCAGCTAACTCAGGCGTCACAGTTTGTTTTCCATGGTCACCTAAAAACCACTTAAAATCCATCATATGTAGTTAAATAATAATGAGGGGGATGTTTATTGGTTTGAAAATGGAGCAGTGTGATTGTTGCCTTTCTCCACAATCATACTGCTGAATGAGGATACTTACTGCAAAAAGTTCATAGAAAATTGAATTAAAAAGCAAGTTTGTGGACCCTGTGTGATAACTCACTGGCTAAATCCTTGCCTTGCATGCACCAGGATCCCACATGGGCTCTGGTTTCTATGCTGAGCTCCACTTCCCACTCACCTCCCTACTTATGGCCTGGGAAAGCAGTAGAAGATGGCCCAAAGCCTTGGGATGCTGCACCCACATGGGAGACCCAGAACAAACTTTTGGCTCCTGGCTTTATTCCAATAAGAACAAACAAATCTTTTTAAGCTTGTTTGGTAAAATAAATAAAAACTTGTGAAGTACATGTGTTTTTTTCACATTCTATATTTTCCATGATTTTTTTTAATTCCCTCATGAGAGCCTGCCAGGGCAACCACAGTAAAGTAACAAAGACTTAATAGAAACGTATTTCCTCCTGGCTCTGGAGGCTACAAGTCCAAGATCAAAATGGATTGGTTTCAGCAGAGGTCTCTCCTTGGCTAGCACAAGTCTGTCTCCTCCCTGTGTCCTCACAGGGCCTTCCTTCTGTTCATCTCTATGTCCTAACCTTTTTCTTCAATAGGAACACACTTATATGTGATGAGAACCCAACTCAGCAGCCCTGCTTTGAGTTCACTGCATCTTAAAATAAAGAGTCATGGGCCTGGTGCAATAGCCTCGTGGTTAAACCCTTGCCTCGCATCCACCAGGATCCCATATGGGCACCGGTTCGTGTCCCAACTGCTCCACTTCCCATCCAGCTCCCTGCTTGTGGGCTGAGAAAGTAGCTGAGGACGGCCCAAAGCTTTGGGACCCTGCACCCAAGTGGGAGACCTGGAAGAAGCTCCTGGATCCTGGCTTTGCATCGGCTCAGCTCTAGCCATTGCAGCCACTTGGGGAGTGAATGAGCGGATGGAAGAGCTTCCTCTCTGTCTCCTGCTCTCTGTAAAATCTGACTTTGCAATAAAAATAAATAAATCTTTGCCCCAAAAATGAGTGAATATAGACTTATTTCCAAATACAGCCAATAATACTGGCGATTAAGACTTCAGCAAGCAAACGGGTGGGGACCTCATTCACACCATCACAATTAAAAAATTATGCCTTTGCATATGATCCAACACATACACTGACAATAATGTGCTAAGCACGCCATGTCTTAGACACTGCTGTAGGCTCTCGACAGCCTTGTTTCCTGAGTATTTGCAGCCATCCTAGAAGACATGCTCTATTTTACATGTATGGTCTTACAGACGTGGCCAAATACACCCAACAGGCAGAATGGGAACCCAGGTGAGCTCAGAGTTCTTAGCCAAACCAGATGGGAAGGAGGATGGAAGGAGAAAAAGAGTAGAATGCTTGAAAAGTACAGACACAACACTGCAATAGAGAAATATTGGATTTCCTGCTATGAGAGGAAATTGACACTCAATCAAGAATAATTTTTAAAAATTATGACAACCAGCCTGGTGTGGTAGCATAGAGGCTAAAATCCTCACCTTGCAAGTACCAGGATTTCCTATGGGTGCTGGTTTGTATCCCAGCTGTTCTACTTCCCTTCTGGCTCCCTGTTTGTGACCTGGGAAAGCAGAGGAGACAGCCCAAAGCCTTGGGACCCTGCACCCACAAGGGGGACCCAGCAGAAGTTCCTGGCTTCCAATTTGCTCAGCTCCGGCTGTTTCAGCCCCTTGGGGAGTGAACCAGCAGATGAAAGATCTTGCTCTCTGTCTCTCCTTTCTGTAAATCTGACTTTCCAATAAAAATACACCTTTTAAAACTATGACAACAGTCACCAATCCAAAACTAGCAAAACGTCATTTAGACAGAGAGACCGTAGGCAGATATTTGCTTCCTAGAAAAATGAGAGCAACGTGTTTCATGACCGGCCTTTCGTTCGTTTCCACGTGACTCCTTTGAAACACACTGTCGTGGGCACTGAGTGTATCACTTCTCATAATCCACGCTCCTGTCTCCCAGAGACAGAACCACCAAGTGGAATGTTACGTCTACCAGAGCGGGAATAAATGTGCCCCCTACTCTGAGAAACGCCCAACGTAAACCACCCAGACAGTTGGCCATGAACTCCAGAGAAAAACAAAACAAACAAACAAAAAACCTGAGAACAGTACCCGAGGTTGTAAAGGCCGGACAGAGAGCGGGGCAGCAGGAAAGGTCCTCTGAGCTCCGCCGCGGAAGAGCGCAGATCTATGGGATATCCATGGCCGAAAGATCTGTCTTGGGCCTTTCGCCTTTTTTTTGTAAAGCAAGCTGTACCAAAAGGGCATATGCAAATAGAGTAGGGTCTAGGAAGGCACCCAGTTCCTGGTTACAACAATAGCATCCTGGGAAGGTGGGTGTATCAAGCTGCCGTTAAAGAGACAGCACGTTTATGCAAGAATACCAGCGTTCCAGGTCACCTGAACTCAAACCTGTAATAGCACATCGAGGTCACTTGGCTGCGGTGTATGTCCTTACGTGGGCACACCAATTTTTATTTAACCAATCCTCATCACTTCAGTAAGCATTGGTTTATCCCAGATCTTTCATGGATCCAGAATGTTTCATCTTTTCCATAAATCCCACCGTGCAGACTTTTGGCATGTCTGAAAATGCAAATGTCTAATGTTTTTACTGCTGATGAAGCTCCTACCTGCTGTACGCTTGACGGAAGTTTTTTTTAGGATGGAACGTGTAAGCATAGGTAACCCCTCAAGCCAACGGAGTAGCAAGGCAGAGATGAAAGATACAGAAGAGAAATGAGATCCGATATGGCGCAGGTCACCTGGTACAACGTGATGGGGCAGCTAGAGCGTCATAGAGATAAGAGGACACTTCTTCCATCTGAGCTGTGGGTCAGTGCAGATTTGTTGAGAGGCTTCTGTGAGCGTCTTCTTAATACCGAAGTCATCTTTGAACCTGAGGGATCACAGGCTTCCGCGTGCCATCTCAAAGATGTTCCAGGGAGGCCAGGGCCAGCCACTCCCACTTGGGTTTTGTCCATGCTCGTAGCACAGTCGGAGTTTCTCCGTGGGGCTAAGCGTCAATTCAGTTGCCCCTAGCCAGTCTCCTCCTCCTCCTTCAGATTCTCACCCGTCTTGCCCAGGCCAGGACCGTTCATTCATCTTCCTGTAGACTTTCTTTTCATCTTAGTGGACATCCTGTCGGCTGCTGGGAGGTATGGGGGCAGAGATCCTGTATTCCAGCTGTCACCTGACCTTTGACCTGCCTCTTGAATGACTTTCAGACCTCCACCACTTTTTTGAACGACGTCTATTTCTGAATGTTACTAAAACCAATGACCATGACGTTAATTCCTTCCTCAGGACTTAAGTCTCAGCACCTTCCCAAGGTGCACTTAGCTTGTCTTCAGTGCGTTTAACATTGGCCCCTCCTAAGGGAGCTGCATCAAGCCGTCTCGTGTGCTGGCTACACAACACGAAACTTCTCAACAACTTCCAGCATTCCCAGAGTCAGCTCTAAGTCATTCTCCTCAATCTTGATCATTTTTTTTTAAAAAAAAGATTTATTTTATTTTTATTGGAAAGGCAAATCAGATTTACACAGAGAAAGATCTTCCTACCCATTTGGGAGACCCAGAAGAAGCTCCAGGCTCCTGGCTTTGGATTGACTCAGCTTCAGGTGTTGTGGTCATTTGGGGAGTGAACCAGCAGATGGAAGAGCTTCCTCTCTGTCTCTGTATCTCTCTGTAAATCTGCCTTTCCAATAAAGATAAATAGATCTCTTTTTTAAATTTAAGTATTCTATCACACAAAAGATATTTAAATGAAAGCTAATGGGCAAGATAATAAGGCTGTCAATTACATGGTTTTAAAAGTTAAGAATGGGAAAGCTTATCACCCAGTAGTGTAACTGCAGGTAAAGATAACGTGTCACATATTTCAAAAAGATTATAAAGATTTTAATGTCCCTAATATAAAGAAATGACAAATATTTGAGAAGATATACCTGCGTATACTGGTTTGAACATTATATATTTACAGATACCAAAAATCACATAGTACCATATAACTTTTAATCTGCACCATAAAAAGAATAAACTTTCGAAGTATTTCAACTTAAAAAATTAGCAAATCAGGCCTGGCATGTTAGCCTAATAGCTAACGTCCTCGCCTTGTACACACCGGGATCCCATACAGCCATCAGTTCATGTCTTGGCAGCCCACTTCCCATCCAGCTCCCTGCCTATGGCCTGGGAAAGCAGTAGACAATGGCACAACGCTTTGGAACCCTGCACCTGCATGCGAGACCCGGAAGAAGCTCCTGGCTCCTGGCTTCAGATTGGCTGAGCTCTGGGCTTTGTGGCCACTTGCGGAGTGAACCAACAGATGTTAGATCTTTGTCTCTCCTTCTCTCTGTAAATCTGACTTTCCAATAAAAATAAATAAATCTTTTAAAATTATAGTGTGAGTACCTCTCTTTCTTGCGGTTCTACTCAGAGGAATTTATTACATAGATACCCCCACATAAACTTTAAAATATCAGGAATGAGGTTATTGGTTTTAAAACTGTTTTCCATACAACAAACTGAATAGATTCTATATTTGGTAAGAACAAATGATTTCGTTTACTTTTTTTTAAGAGAAAATTATTTGAAAAGCAGAACAGCAGAGTGAGTCAGCAAGCGAGAGAGAGAGAGAACTTCCATTTACTGGTTCACTCCGCAAGTAGCCACAGTGGCTGAAGCCAGGAGTCAGAAACTGTCCACTATGTGGGTGGCAGGAGCTGAGTCCTGGGTTATTCTCTGATGCCTTCCTAGGCACAAAAAGAAGCAGCTGTGCCAGAATTGCAAGCGAGAGCTTAACCCACTGTGCCACATCACTGACTTCCATCAAAATGTTGAAATGACAATTTATTGTAGTAAAATGCTCATGGTACATCATTGTGTGTACATCATCATTGGTTGGGAGAAGACTCTGTTTTTTCAAATAATATGGGAAACAGATTTTTAGCAAAAGCCAAGAGGAAGATTCTGGGAGTGTAACTTCAAAACTCGGTAAGTGGGCTTAGCGCAGTAACCTAGCAGCTGAGTCCTAGCTCAGCATGCACCGGGCCCACTGACCAAGTGTTGAAGGTTTGTGCCCCAGTGGCCCAGCTTCCCATCCAGCTCCCTGCCTGTGGCCTGGGAAAGCAGTCCAGCATGGCCCAAAGCCTTGAAACCCTGCACCCTTGTGGGAGACCCGGAAAAGGCTCCTAGCTCCTGGCTTCGGATTAGCTCAGCTGTGGCCGTTGTAGCAACTTGGGGAATGACTCATTGGACAGAAGACCTTCTTCTCTGTCTCTCCTCCTCTCTGTGTATCTAACTTTCCAATAAAAATAAATAAATCTTTTTAAAAATCTTGCTAATTTCGTTGCGCTGACGACTGGATATGCAACTCGATCTGACAGCTGACAGACTGGATCCGTAGTCTGTTCATGCATTCCTCACCCAGCCTGAGGGCGAGTGGAGGCGCCTACATCCTCAGAACCCCCTCTCTTGACAGACACAGGCTCAGGGACTCCCTGGTTTCTTAGTACTCACAGGGAGCCGTGGCTACGTGGACAGATGGTGCAGCCAGGCAAACACAACCACATGGGACAGAAACCAGGGCAGCGGGAAGCAAGACCTAGACATTCTCTCCAAACAGACTCCTTAGCCAAGCAAACGAAAGGCAAGATTTTCTAATAAAAATCCTATCAAGCAAACTATTTACAGCAGGTGTGGCATGCATGAGCCGATTTAGGAAAATACCAGAACTGGCCAAGACCAGAATGAAAACCATTTTGTAAAAGCTGCTCATCTCCATCTTTACAACAATTAAAACAAACAAAAAAAAAAGCACGCAGTCCGTTTTTGAACAGCCTTCATCCTTTTAAGCAGCTTATTTTCCAGCATGCACTTAATCTGAAAGCTTGACTTAAGCGTAAATTGAGCAGATCGGTGTAGAAAGGTAAATCAATACTGGACAGATTAAAGATAACTGAAAGAAACAAGCGCCCTATATATTCAGAACCTTTGAAGAATGATCGTTTTGTCTGGTTCACTCAATGCTAGAGAAAGAAGTGGCTGGAAATTGGCACGGCAACAAGTGGGAGCTGTAAAACCGCCCGTCTGAAATCTGCTCTTTTTTTGTGGTGATGTGGGCCAGGCTGCTGTCTCCTCGCCAGCGCTCCTCACAGACAGCACTGTGTTCACCCCAACTAGGCACGTCTCGTCGCATGCCTGTGACGTCACGTGCATGCCCCAGGCCGGCCCTCTTCACCCCGCCTGAATCGCAAGGGATTCCAGCAGCCAACGATTTACTATGACAGCTCCTATCACTTTGTTTTAAAACCTGAGAACCACAAATTTAAAATGGTTGAAAAGAGTCACTCTGAAAAGTCGCACACAAAATGCACTCCCTGGAGTCTAAGAAACAAGTTGGCTTAAACACCATGTTAATAAGCTAGAAATTAGTTCCAACTGTTTAAAACAGCCATTTTCCATTTTTTTAAGCCACAATGACTGTAACTTATGATAAGAGTTTCATAAAATATGTGTTAAAATATTGTGAAATATATTCACATATATACAGACGTGTGTATATGCACATATAGGAAGGGAGAGAAATGACATATAGTTACTCCCGGCAGTGCTAACTCAACAGGGTAGGTGGCAGTTTTGTCCAAAATGTTGGTTTACCCCTGTTTGTACAGGAAGTTAGAAAAGAAACTAAAAATACAGCTCCAGTTACCAACAGTCGACCGGTTTTTCTTACTTCTGGAAGATTCCATTTGGTATTGGGAAAACATGTATCTTATAATAAAAGCAGAAACAAAAGTATCATGTAAAAAAACGCCCCTTCAATAAAGGCCATGAACGTGTACATTCGCTCCCACCATGCAAGCTTTACTTCAGCCAGGGCATGCAGCCAGCCCATGTCACTCCTCGCAGAGGGGCAGGTTCCTTCCAGCTGTGTGTGTGTGTTGGACAGGAGATGCAAAGCCAAAAGCAGGTTGAGCTGAGGTCAGGGACCTGGAGATGCCAAAGCTGGTCAAAAAAGAATAATAATAAAAATAATGAGGATAAAAAAATCTGAGGATGGGTGGAGTTCCAAAAATCAGCCACGGGCCAGCTACACCAAATTGGAAGCAGGACAAGCCTCAACCCAGAGTCTTTGGGGGCAGAGCTGAGAACAAGCCAGTTAAAGGAGAAGAGGGATGCACACAGCAGGTGTGGAGAAACCAACACCAATTAGGTTTGTTCTCAGGACCTCTTCCCCTACATGCAGGCTCCTGCTTGCAAGAGCAGTACTCCAAAAAAATTAGGAAAGAAACCAAAGCAAAACTGGTGTCTGATGCAGACTTATTCACGCACAAACACACATCAACAGCAAAATCCTCAAAAGGGAGACCGACACACAAACAAAAGCTAGGGCCAGGCACGGGAGCCTATTAGCTAAAGTCCTCACATTGCATGGGCTGGGATCCCATATGGGCACAGGTTCTAATTCCAGCAGCCCCATTTCCCATCCAGCTCCCTGCGTGTGGCCTGGGAAAGCAGTCGAGGATGGCCCAAAGCCTTGGGCCCCTGCACCCACATGGGAGACCCAGAAGAGGCTCGAGGCTCCTGGCTTTGTATTAGCACAGCTCCAGTCCTTGTGACTGCTTGGGGAGTGAATCAATGGATGAAAGCTCTTCCTCTCTGTCTCTCTCCTCTCTGTATATCTGACTTCACAATAAAACAATGAGATAAATCTTTGAAAAAAAAAAAAAAACAAGCTAAAGGTTACAATTGCTAAATTAGAGCAACAAATTATGTCCCTCTAACTGTAGCACCCTTAAAATAAGAAGCAAGCGGGCCTGGCACAGTGGCCTAGAGCCTAAAGTCCTCGCCTTGAACACCCAGGGATCCCATATGGACACTGGTTCTAGTCCCGGAAGCTCCACTTCCCATCCAGCGCCCTGCTTGTGGCCTGGGAAAGCAGGACGGCCCAAGGCTTTGGGACCCTGCACCTGCGTGGGAAACCCGGAAGAAGTTCCTGGTTCCCGGCTTTGGATCGCCAACGCACCGGCCGTTGCAGCTCACTTGGGGAGTGAATCATCAGACAGAAGATCTTCCTTTCTGTCTCTCCTCCTCTCTATATATCTGACTTTGTAATAAAAAAATAAATAAATCTTTCAAAAAAAAATAAGAAGCAAGACTGATGTGTGAGTCATCCCAAAATTCATTCATTCAAAATATCTCATGAGTCACTACTCCCGACCTGGCACTGTGTGCACACTGGGTATGAACAGGTAAATACAATACAGTCAGGGCTCCCAAGGAATTCACAGAGAAAGAAACACCAAGCTGGGTGGCATGGTAAATATTACAAGGGTAATGATGGAATCTAAGCTGATGAGAACTGCAGGCATGGGGCAGGAGGCTCAGGAAAGACCCTCTCTGCTTTTTTGACCATTGGGTTTGATTATTCTCCACAGTAACAGAGAATTTTGAGAGAACTCAAAAGAAGACAATGAAATGAATAAAAGTCCCAAACCATGATCCAGCTGTGTTTCATTTTGTGGTTTTTTTTTTAATGTATTTATTTCAGGTAAGTTCTACAGTTTCTGGGATTTGCCCACGCATCCTCCCCAATGCCCCTCCCCTGACTGATTTCCCCTATATTATTACAATAGTAGAGTCCTTCCAAGTAGCACAAATCCATCTTTGAAGAGTAAAGAAAGTGGCATGCATTGATCTTGAACACTGTCAAAATTTTATTTTCAAAATGATTTTTAGGGCCCGGCGGCGTGGCCTAGCGGCTAAAGTCCTCGCCTTGAAAGCCCCGGGATCCCATATGGGTGCCGGTTCTAATCCCGGCAGCTCCACTTCCCATCCAGCTCCCTGCTTGTGGCCTGGGAAAGCAGTCGAGGACGGACCAATGCATTGGGACACTGCACCCACGTGGGAGACCCGGAGGAGGTTCCTGGTTCCCGGCATCGGATCGGCGCGCATCGGCCCGTTGCGGCTCACTTGGGGAGTGAATCATCGGGTGGAAGATCTTCCTCTCTGTCTCTCCTCCTCTGTGTATATCTGGCTGTAATAAAATGAATAAATCTTAAAAAAGAATGATTTTTAAAAAATGAGTCTATGTTGAAGTTGATTTTTAGTTTATCAAGGAAGGAGTCAACAAAAGGACAAATTGAGTCAACGAGAAATGCAAGAGAAGGATTACAGGTAGTCAACAGAAGAAAATAAGGCTAGGATAAACTTATTAAATAAGCTATAAAGCTCTTTAATTCCTAGCAGAATAAGGAATTAATTTCTGTCTGTTGTTTTCTCCAACAGACAGAAATCATCAGCATTGCTATTGGACAGGTTTTAACTTTTTTTGGTGAAAGTTTTGGGTCCCATTCATTGAGCTAAATAGTTACATCAGATGATCAGAGGAGAAGCTTCTCCAGAAAAGTTTTGGCATAACAACAAAAATTATATCATCATGTTTCTGGAGTTCTTTCATGTTCAGATAAATTTTTAGCAATTCCTCAAAAAAAAAAGTTAGCCTCTGAACTTCATCAAATATGAAAACATAGCACAATGGGAGCTCTGATTGCCCTCATTCTCCACCAGCAACTAGATGACAAGTTCCAGTAACAGAGCTCTTCCCTCGGACTCTCAGGCATAAAGAGTTTGAGCAGCACTTACCTCCAAATACTGCTGTTATTTTCTTTTACCCTTGAATCGCAACAATTATTCCATGTGATAGACTCTACTAATGAAGATTCTATAGTTGAGGAAACAATAGATCACATAAATATATAACTATAAATTAGTAAAGCCTATTTGGAGGGATCAACTGGGTTATATCTATTAAAAGTTAAAGCATGCCTGAATCTAGGCCACTGTACATGTAGGTGAGAGATGAATCCTGTGTGACACCCAGTGACAGGGCCACTAAACTGGCAGGTAAGCAAGGGAACTGAGACCTGGTGGTTTGGAGGAGAAAGGCCAAAAGGTCTGTATGGCTCAGACTGATTCACCAGCCCACATAGGAACCTAAGCAGGACTTGTTCGCATGGAACACTGCTGACCAACACATGCCAGTCCTCACGAAAGCTATGGCTGGGGGTCTGTCTGGAAGGGCTAGATCCCAGGACCTGACTGAATGTCACAACAGGGGACAGGTCACATTAGGCAAGGTCATGACACTAACAAGCATGCAAGAGAACCAGGTCCTGTGGAGGAAATGTGGGCCCAAACCTGTGGAAATACAAGTCCCACTGGTTAGCTCAAGAGTTGGGGTGGGGATGGGCTGAACTAGGTGTGACTATGGAACCTGCCAACACGCATGCGGACAGGGACTGAGAATAGTCTGGGCAGGCCCAGGCTACAGCACATGCAAGTGCATCCTAAAACAGGGCGTGAGGTGGGTGGGGCCACAACATTCACCAGCCCTTACAAGGCCTAGGTGGAGAGAACACACTATGCTAGGCAAGGGCCTAGCACCCGCTGGTATGCATAAGATCTGGGTCTGGGAGTGGGCCAAGTGGGACAACCTGAGAAACTCCCCTGCGGGGTTATAGCTCCTGCTGGTGAGCATATGATCCAGTCCTTGGTGTTGGGTAGTCTGGGCAAGGTAGCTCCCACTGTTGGCTAATGTGTGGGTTGGTTTTGGAAGGGGGAGGACATGGCAGGGCCGAGCAAACCTTAGCTCACCAGCAAGTGCAGAAACCAGACTGGAGCACAGGTCATGCTGGGCTAGGCTGTCACACCTACCAGTTTGCATGAGCCAGGGATGGAAGCAAACTGAGCAGGGCCCAGTTCTAGTACTGGTGCTCTTGAGGACCACGGTAAGTGTAGGACTGGCTAGGCTAGGTATCTGCCCCTACTGAGTCATATGTGAGCTGTGTCTGGGTGTGGACCAGGCTTAGCTGGGCTGTAACACCCAACAGTAATAACCAGAATGGGTTGAAGCCAGTCAGGAAATGCCACTGTTCCTTCCAGGACAGGATGTAAACTAAGTCGGGATGGCCCGTAGACCCACTGATGGGCACAAGATCTGACATTGAGAGAGGTTCTGATGGAGGAGCTTTGGCAACTTCTCTGTCAGGAAACAGTCCCTGCAGACGAGTGCCAAGAATCATGATAGGGGACAGCCCAGACTAGGCCTGGGAATATATACAGGACTCCACTCACCACGGCTTCTCTAACTGCTGAGCATCCAAACCACCAGCCAGGGGCCAGCATGGCAGCACCAAATATTGCATCATTACCTATGATGGAAGCATCCTATATTAGAATGTGCTCCTCACTTCTGATCAACCTTTCTGCTAGTGTGCCTGGGAAAGCAACAGGAAGTGACCCAAGTACTTGGGCCTCTGAAACCCACATGGGAGACAAAGATGAAGCTTTTGGTTCCCAATTTTAGTCTTTCGAGACCATTGGACAGTGGACCTGCAGATGGAAGATTTCTCTCTCTCTCTCCCTCCCTTACTCTCATTTCGCCTTTTGAATTAGTTAATGAATGTGTTTACCAAATGCCAGCCACAGTGTAGCATTATCTTTTAAGGATATTGACCCCTTTGTAGCAGTTTAATCACACTGTACCCCTTCTATCCTGGGAAAAACAAATTTCTCTTCTCTGGGGTAGCAAATCTGAGAGGTGAATTTTCCTTCCCAGCCCTCAATGACTTGGGGCAACTCTATCGTTTCAGATTTAAAATGTTCTATACACAGAAGTAGAATCTCCCATAACAAAGTGTAACTTTTCACCAAAAAAAAAAAAAAAGCTGTGGCAATGGGCCCATGATCATGACATCTGTTGGTCCTTTCACAGGCCATACCACCAAGAAGCCACTGGCCTAAAGATATGGCTGGCCACTAGCTTGGAGATGATGCTCTCCCCGCAAGAGCAGGGCATCCTACTCCTTAGGTAACAGAGCCTAAATCAACAAACATTATATATTGCTATGTTCTCAAGAGGCAGGGTACACGGGTCTGAGCACCAATAGGGTGCAAATAAAAGGAACTCAACTTATCATCACCCCCACTAGGCCTCTTAAGGCATTTCTGCTCCTGCCCTACAACATTAAGCATTGTTAATCCAGAGATTCCTATTCCCAGAGGAAGAAGTGTGTCCCACTTCAATCTGGGGATACAATAAGAACACTATGGAACTTGAATCCATGATTGCCGCACAGTCCTTTTGGAATACTTGTGTCAAAAGAACAGCGGACTAGGAGAGAAGTCACCTGGTTGGCAGGGAACATTATCATTCCTCAGCAGCAGAAGACAGCTGGTAAGTCCGCTACCGCACAGTGGCATAGGTCTGGCACTCAGGTGGCCCTCTAGGTGCTCCCATGCCAAAGGTTAAAGGCGAATGGACATACGTAACAGATACAGCCTGAGAATATCAAGGAAACTAGGGGCTGGCATACTTAAGAAATAAGAGTAAATCAGTACATTGGGCAAGCCACATAAACCAGCAGAAATGCCAGCCAGAGAAAAGAAAAGATCTAGAATAAAGAGAGAAAAGAGAAAAGAGAGATCTAGAATAAAGGGGAAGGGAGTGGGCAGATGAATAGCAGCTCAACCCTGAGATCAAGTGGGTCATCCCAGTTACTCTTCCCTTATCAATTCCCCAGGAAACAGGCCCTCTTGGAATCCTAGTAGAACTTTCTCAGATAGGCTTGACTTATTCTAAGAAGTAAATGGAGCTGAGCAGTTCGAGGAGCGGACTGTAATGGATAGGCAGATGCTCACCCAGGTTCCCTGTTCAGGACCAATGCTTCTGTCCTCCAGCTAGGCTCCTCATGGTGCACCCATCACAGTCCCAGGAACAGCCTTACTCAAAGATGCTCTCTTCCAAGACAGCGGCCCATGCAAGAAGTGTGACTAGCATGTAGCTGTCCATCTTTCAATAAATAATAACCTCTCCCCCTTTCGATGAATCAAAAGAGCCCTTTTTCGGGTAGTGTTGGGGTTTTAGGGAATGGGCTATTTATGCTGGGGATCAACAAGGCAATAGCTACCTCTGCACCCTAGCTGCAGTTGAAAGCCCACATGGCCTTGTGAAAATTCCGTTGATACACCTGTGCAGCTGCATGCCCTGTACCCAGGGTTCTCAAAACTAGGCCTTCTGTTCCCTGTCCCTTTCCTCTGCTTGGACCCAAGCCCTGGCTCTGAGGGCTTTGAACCTGACCTCGTTTCTTTGATCTTCCTTATCTAAAGCTGCCTAATTTCTGCAGTTTGCAAAGGTAGAGGCTCTGGTTGGTCTGCGTTCCATATCCTTTCTTCTTAGGGGTTAAACAGCACATGGTTCTGAAGCATGCCCAGAGTTTAGAGTCCTCCCTCCCCTGTGGGAGAGGGTTTAGATGACAATGATAAGCAGTCTAGCCCAGCTTTTGGCTGCGGCTAGGCCTCTTCAAGTTGGTGTGTGGTCCAGTTCCCACAGGTGCCTGCCCTTGAGTCTTAAAGTCACGGTGCCCATATCTGCTCCTCTTATGAGGACAGAGAGCCTTAGAAGTGTCTAGATATCTTTTTCTTTTCGCTGTACATAACTCTGGAGATTTAGTGTACTGCCATAACACAGGAAATTGAAGAGCCCAAGTCTCAGAGAGGCAATTATTTAAGAGCTAAGGCGCATTCCATGTTTACTATAAGGTATGATTCCCTTATCTTTGAATGAAGTAACTTAATTAGGTGAACTCCAATGAGCTTAATTGGTAATTAGAAACAGAAAAATAATCACTAATATGATTGCCTAGAATTTGAATTGAAAGCCTACCTCAGCTCCTTTTGAACTATAATTAATTTGTGTTTGTTGTGAAATATGAGTACATTTTGAGTACATCAAAATACATTAGAGATCTAAAGATGTATTATATGGCTACAATTATATATGCCAGGGGGCACTACGGTTAAAATTTAGGTTTCATGGATTAGGTTTTAGGACAAAAAAAAATATGTATTTGTTTAAATGATGGGGAGGGAGGGAGGAAAGGAAAAGAAGTGGGGGTGAGACAAAGAGACTCCCATCTTTCTGACTCACCCCCTAAATGCCCAGCACAGAAGTCTCAGGAGTCAGAAGCTCAATCCAGGCCTCTCATTGAGTGTCAGGAACCCAATTCCATGGGTTTTCACCACTGCCTCACAGAGCCTGTGTTAGCAGGCACCCAGCATCCGAAACAGAGCCAGGTGTCAGAGCCAGACAGTCTGCTGTGGCACACAGTGTCTTGATCGTGAGGCAAAATGCCCGCCCTTAGAAACTTGAAAAGGGTTAGCCAAGACTCTTTGTTTTTCCTTGGCATCATTCTAAGTCTCTTCATCTTCCATTTGCCATCACCTTATCGCCCCTCTTCCCTTTCTTTCTGCACCACCTCTTCTCTTTTTTATGTCCCCAACCCCCTTCCTTTAGTATGCTGTCCTTCTGTTTTGCCTCTCTCAAAACCAAACAAAAACTCTTCCTTTTCTAACATGACATACCTGCACATCATTATTGGGTAAGAAATATCCAAGGTACCAAGAGACACCTGCAAATACTATTGGTAGACATGCCCAGGGTCAAATCTTTTCACCCAAAAACTGGGGTGTGTGTTCTCATGCGCATACAGGATGAAACTTGGGGTTCTGTGTACTCATAGGTAGCTGCTCGCATGGTCTGCTGTGCTGTTTCTTCACTTGTTGGGCTGCAGCCTCCTAACATTAGGCGTCCTCCCTCTAGATTATGCAATAAAAGCAAGTGCAGTACAACGGCAAAGCCATAAATAAAGGGCATATATTTATCTGGCCAAGAATGGGCCACTTTTCATTTCCTCCATAGTTTGTTGGCATAAGTTGTTTACAAGGCTGTCTTAAGAGGTGCAATGAACATCTCTGAAGCACAGAATTCACTTCCATTCATTAGGGCAAGAGAGAAGATGGAGTTTGCCAGCCCCAGAGGTCAAGGCTAGGTCATGGGAGAGGACCTACATAGCACCAGGAGTGAGAGAGAACCTGACCGCGAGATGGGTCATGCCGTTAAGTCCACGGAGCTCCTCACACAGCAGGAAGACTACTGTGTTTTGTCTTGTCCTGATCTTGTGTCCTTGTTGCCTCTCGGCTTTCTGCCAGATGGGCATCTTGGAAGAGGCAGTCACAGACTCAGAGCTGGGAAAGGGTCTGCAGAGTCAGCCCCTCCATACTCTTCAAAGAGCAAGGGGTTCTTGAGCGGGCAGCCCGGAGCTGCGCTGCAGAGGCACCTCTGGAATGCAATCCAAGAATCAAGGAGTGCATGTGTCAAAGCTGAGCCTCCTCAGTGACTTAGAGCAGTGGACAGCATATCCAGGTGCACATGGAGGATATGGCAGTACATTGGAACCTGCAGAGGACATCTGGTACCACAACAGAGGACAGAGGATAGAACAAATCAATCAACTACCCCAGCCATTTGTTGGCCGTGAATATCTGGGCAAACGGAGACTCTAAGGTGGACTATGTCAGCCAGTGGATTCTGGAAGGAATTCATCGTGCTTGGAGTGGCGAGATCAGCAGCAATTCAGAACTGTTGAACGCTCAAAACCACTTGAACAGTGCCCTCAGAGCATGCCCCACGTCGGGGACCTGGGATGGGTGGGAGACTGGGTGGGCGTCTCCCTTTATCTCCCCTCTTACCCTAGATACAGAAAAGAGAGAGAGAGAATGTGGAAACAAGGGCCTTACCCACTTTCCTGTAGCCCTTGACCCTTTGTGCCCTAATCAACGATGTGAAGATTATCAAAATAAAAGTAAAAAAAAAAATTTCAAGTTAAAAAAAAAAAAAGAATCAAGGGTGTTTGTCTACACTATGCTGCCTCTTTCTAGAGGAAAAAAAAAAATAGGATAGTGAGAAAATAATATGAAACCTGAGTGTCCAGCTGGGAGAGAAAAGAGAGAATAAGGAACTTTGTTAGGGAGGGAAAAGGAGAAAGAAGGTAATAAGAAGGGAAAAAAAAATAGAGGAAAGACAAGATGGCTAGAAAGGTAGAAATGTGAGGTATTCTGAGCTGTAGTGATGCTAGCATCTAGTGAACTTCTGCCCTAACCAAAAGCATCAAAAACAATGCCATGGAACAGGTGTCGGTGTCATAGTTAGGATGCTGCTGGGGATACCTGCATCCCATTGCAGAGTGCCTGCTTTCACATTCCCACTCCACTTTAGATTCCAGCTTCCTCCTAGCACACATTCTAGGACACAACAGGTGATGGCTTGCACCCAGGGCCCTGCCACCCAACTGGGAAACCTGAATTAAGTCCCAGCTCCTGATGAGGCTAAGTCCTGGCTGTTGACGGTCAGTAGACCAGTGGGTGATCTCTTTGCCTTTTAAAATAAATAAAAAAGAAAAATATTTTTTAAAGAAACTATCACTTAAAATAAATAAACAAATAATACTGTAAAATCCACATGTGGATGTTTACCCCTAGAGAGGTGTTCACAAAAAGACCTTTACAATCATTCCAGAAAAAGTTCATAGAGTATTAACAACCAGGAACACATCAGGTAGCCACTAAAAGAAGAATAAAGTGGCATATATTCGTACAATGAAATATGTGTTATTGATAGATCCACGATCATGAGTGAATCTCCCACAGACTGCACAAAAAGAGGAGTTACACAAAGTTCTGGACAGTTGCAACGATCTGTCGAGAAAGCATGGAGGCTGGTGACGGAGTCAGTGGTAGCTAGTTGGCGTGGGAACAGGAGTCAGCCAAAACTCACGGGAAAATACACTCGAGATCTGAGCTTTTCACGGTGTGATAGCGAAAGAAAACAAGAGCCGCCAAGAACACTAAGCCCTGGTTACTGATATGCGTGCTCAAATGTTTAAGGCAACTGACCTTGAACTGCACTGAAGAGCTATGTCGCAGGAGCTGGCATTGTGGCATGTGGGTGAAGCCACCATGTGATTCTAGCATCCCGTGTGGGCACAGGCTGTGTCTGGCTGCTTCCTGCTTAGGGCCTGGGAAAGCAGCAAAGGATGACTCAGTCCTCACCCACATGGGAGACCAAGAGAAGTTCCTTGCTGTCTAGATTACAGGTCTCTGCTAAGAGAGGAAATACAACTCGTTCTTTTATTCATTCTTTAACAGATTCATTTGTTTTCATTTGGAAGGCAAAGTTACAGATAGAGAAGGAAAGACAAAGAGAGAGCTTTCATCCACTGGTTCACTCCCCAGATGCCTGCAGCAGCAAGAATGGGGCTCATCCAAGGCCAGGTGCCTGCAGCTCCTCCATGGTGACCTCCCACCCTGTCCTAGCCCCCTAAAGTTTGAGTAATCCTCTGCTGCTTTCTCAAACCACTAACAGGGCACTGGATTGGATTCAAAGCAGTGCAAGTTTGGGATGCTGGCATCACAATGGGGGAGGTTTAGCTTGCTATACCAGCACACTTGTCCCACACCTTTTATTAAAAACAGTATTTTTCTTTTCTACTATAAATTAAGATAGAGATACTGACCTTCATAACTCAAATGGGGAAAGTGTTCTCTTTTATTTACAATAAAACTTACCTAGCTATTTACATGTATACTCAAGAGCTAATCAGCAGCCACACGGATGACAGAATTTAATGTAAGCAGATAATGGGTCCGAGTGAAGAATTCTTTTTTCTGCCAGGAATCATTTTAATATATACAATTTCACTCATGGGGCATAAAATACTACTAGCCAATTTTGAGTCCTGCCTGTGATTGCTTTGACAGGGCCAGACCAAATGATTTTGCAAACCTTCAAGGGCCCTTGGACCAGAATACTCCCCAGCCCTGCTCTGCCACTGAGATGTGCACACGCTGAGCCTTCTGATCTAGAGTCTGTCTACCTCTCCTCTTTAAAAACCCCAGTCGTTCTTAAAGACTTGTCTTAAATGGCATCCCTCTATAAGACCTCCTTGGTTGGTACACGCAGGCCATCAAAAGGAAGCTGGGTTGGAAGTGGAGTAGCCTGGACATGAACCAGTGCCCAGATTTATTCCTTTTGTATACTCATCTCTTAACTCTGCCTATACAAACCCTAAGCATCCTTCAAAGTCCTTCATAAATGCCCTCTCTCCTAAGCTTCTCTGTTTGACTTATTCCATCCTTCCCCTTGAATAGGCTGATTCATTGCTTTGTCTTATTTTGTCTGTCTTGCATCCCAACATTCCTATGCTTTGCTCCCATTCCATATGGGCCTGGTGGCGTTCCAGACAGAGAACTCTTGGCTGTGTGTGTGTGTGTGTGTGTGTGTGTGTGTGTGTGTGTGTAGCCATTTGACCCAAGTTGGCCAATCAAGTTTTACCTTTTGGGATTTGCTACTGAGTAGAACCACACCAAACACAATGTGACTGCAACTGAGTCACTTGCCTCTAACATTTGGACGGCTCTGAAGTTTCTCCTGCCACAATCACCATTGCTACTCTAGATTCTGTCATTGTCACAGCATCTATTAGCTCTGGTTTACTATTCAGTATGCTACACAGGATCCTTCCAATAAGCCTATTATTTTTCCTGACCTAACTAGTGTTCAGTTCTTTCATGTGCAATCAAAGGTTGCTACACCTTTCATCTGAGAATATAATGCGCGTTAATCCCCTAGCACAACTTAATACTGCCTTGAATGACATGCTTCTGTCATTTCCCCACATTTAGTTTTCTCCCTTCTTGCTCCTCCTCATTGTTCACATCATGCTCATCGTCTTACAAGTGTGTGATGGTACAAAAAAGAGAAAGAAAGCAATTCCCAGTAGCAGAAAATGGCTCACAACATAGACGAACGATCTTGAAGCAAACCTTACTCATACTAGTAGGCTCACCCACCTGACTTAGACAAGCATCTCAAACCAGAGAACTCGCCAGATCAGAAACAAGCGGGGAAAATGGAACCAATTGCATTGAGCCAAAATATCAGTTCATCATGCAGGAAAAGGTATTTCACCCTATGTCCCAGAGAGCACTGTAGGAGCCAGCAGGACTCCTTGGAGAACATTGGTAAGTGGCATGTTTAAGCATCCTGAGCAAAGCTATGATTACCACACCCTCAGAGAGGCCTAAAAGGAGCAGTAAGAATAGGAAGCTAGAGGGAGGGACGGTGTGCTGGTGGCTGCCTGCGTGATCTGACAGCACACAGCCTCAAGGACAGGGATATTTCAGCAAACAGTGCTGATGGATGACATTGAAGATCAGAAAAGCACCCCACCTCCTGATGCTTTTATGTTACATAAGCCCTTGGAATTAGTCGTGACCCAAAAAAATGTTGAGGATCCCAACCGAGTCTATTCCAATCTGGTAAAAACTACAACTCAAAACAGATATTTAGTTGCTAACGGAAAACAGAGAAAGAAAATTGTTCTTTCTTACCTGGGTTGAATACTAACATTTATAGTCTGTACATACTTATTTTTGTACTGATCTTATCCTTCCCGTTGGACTTCCTGTTACCAAAGGAATGATTGTTGCCATCCTATCCTTATGTCCTTTGCAACTGCCATCACAGCAACGTATGCAACGTAGACTGTCAGTGACTGTCCTTAAATTGAGTTGATTGATTCAAGTACACATTGGGAAGTGAACAGTGGAATCGTACTACCACCATCTACTTTTCTATTTCTGGGAAGTTTGCTACACATTTTGCATATTTTTTAGACAAAAGAGAAGAATTGCAACAATGTCCTTTGCTTCTCTGGCATAGTGAGGTTGGTTGGACACAAATGATTTTAGAAGGAGTTGGTGGCATCTCTCCTCCGAGTTCAGAAAGTTCTTGAGCTTTTGCAAAGCTTAATCTCAGAATGTAAGATCTAGAAGAAACTTTCACCGTCATCTAACAGCCTTGTTTTTAAGCAAGGAGGAGAAAAAAACTAAAGCTCAGAGACAGGTAGAGATTCAACCAAAACAACAGCATCCATGGGTAAGGCAGACGGAGAACCCAGCCCCGTCTCCCCTTTCAAGACTGAGGTCCAACACCTCTCCACTTTCTTGCCCACTCTGTCCAACCACCTGGGAAAAAACTCAGAGCAAGTCAGGGCTTCTCATCTCTGGAGGGAGTATCACACAACCTCAGATTTTTGCCCCCATATCTGGATCCCGGACACAGGCAACAATCCAAGACTCCTTCCCATTCCATGCTCTCTCTCATAGTCTAAACCCCAATTCACTCAAAACCTTGTTTACACTCCTCCAACTTCTAGCTTCTCTACTTCTCCCCTTTTCACTCAACGCTAGCAAAATAAAGTCCTGTGGTGGACCCACCTCAACGCCTACATAGAATCCACATTCATTCACAATGAACTCATCTCCCCCTGCACTGTGAGGTCCTGCTGCTGCTCTCAAAGGAATGCAGCCCCTCTGCCTGCTCTGATTTTCCCTCCTTCCGAAGCGCTTGTCATCAGTGGCACGTGAGTGGGCGCACACAGACGGACCCTCAGTTTAAAAACAACCAAACTTGCTCAGCCCCGTGTCCTCCTTGCTGTCTTTCCACAGCCACCATCCTTTTGCTTTCCTCTTGAACCGTGGGTGCCCATCACGTCCATTTCCCACCACGAGCTGGCTGTTACTCTTGTCATCCGCAGTGGTTCTGCCCAGAGACCTTACCGTGTTGTGCCTACGGACAGTGGCTTGGTCTTCACCTGCCTGGACAGCACCTGACCCTGTTCACTAAGTTGATTGCTGTGATGCCACATTCTTAAGATTTTCTCTGATTTCTCTAGCCACATCCTGTCAACCTTGTTTTCAAATTACTTACTCAATTTCTTAAATGTTGATATCCCATGGGGTGTGAACCAGCTTCTCTAGTCACTCTAAACACTGCTATGCTGAGATAATTTTACCTACTTCTTGGTTCCAATTGCAAACCTTGCTGAGGCCTGGCAAATCTACATTTGCCAGCCCTGACCTGTAATTCTATGGACAGCTCCATGGGGCATCTCAACTCAACAACACCTAAGATCAGACTCAGTTTCATGCCCTAAAAAACAAACAAAAATCCCTTTCTTTTCCTAGTGAAAAACACTATCACTGATCTAGTCATCATCCTGGATTCCTCCTCTTCTCTCCTCCTTCCCAAATTCAATCAGCCACTAACTGCTATCAGGTCTACTCTCTAAATAGTCCTAAATCAGTCTACCTCTTGAGAGAAAATTGTAGGAAACACTTAAATTACAATCTATCATGTGGCGATGTAAGCAACTTGGCATCTCTGCTTCTTACTTGTGAAATGTAGTGGCAATCATGAGGAATCGCATCTCCAACATGTAAGGCACTTAGAAATGTCTCAAATGCATAGTCAGTGCTGACTCTCAATAAAGTCGTTACTGTCACTCACTGGCACCTACCATCCCATCCCCTCCTCGCTGGCTCACAGAAGCAGGCTCATGATCGTCCTTCTGCCTAGTCTTTTATTGTTGCTGTTTAATGATTTCTTTACTTTTATTTGAAGGGCAGAGTTCCAGAGAAAGAAGGAGAGACAGAGAGGAAGATCACCCATCTGCCATTCACTCCCCAAATGGCTGCAATGTCCAGAACTGAGACAGTCTGAAGCTGGGAGCCAGGAACTTTTTCCGGGTCTCCTACGTGGGTGCAAGAGCCCAAGGACTTGAACCATCCTGAGCTGCTCTCTCAGGCCATAAGCAGGAAGCCAGATCAGAAGTGGAGCTCAGAACCTGAACCAGTGCCCATATGGGATGCCATGCCATAGGCGAAAGATCAGCCTAGGCCACAGACCCAGGCCCTGTGTATACTGTTATTCCCCCTTCAATCCACTTCACACAGGATTCTACTAAGCAGAATTTGATGGTGTCACTTTCGTACTAAAAGACACAAGGGTGGCTTCTTGTTACTCTCAAAACAAATTTCAAATCTCTGTTTGTAGTTTTCAAGATGCAGGGCAACCAGGCGTCTATGCAATTCACCAGGTTGACATGCCACCCCTCTCTCCCAAATTCTTCCTCCAGCCTCACTCTTCACTCCATGTGGGGTCCTAAAACACAACCACCTCTCTCACCAGGGCTTCCTCTACTCAGAACCTTGCTGGTGCTGGTCACTCTGCAGGGGACACGCCTTGCTTATCTCACCTCAAAGCCTCACCCACAGGGACTCTGCCAAGCCCTCCTTACCCAGTATGTCTCAGCTAACCGCCACCTGCTCGAGGAACACAGACTCGAGACTTTCAAACTGGAAATTGTCCCCATCCTCTCCCAACCCATAAACCTCCACACTGGGCTCTCTGTCTATGCATGGGCGTCTATTTTCTGGTGCAGATTAAAACATATTTCTATCTCTTGTAGGTTTTTTTAAATGTTTACTTCTTTGCTTTGTTTTCTTTTGTTTTTATATTTTTCGTTGCCTGCCTCCATCCTATAGTCTGAACTCCCTGGAAGTAGGAACTTGATTTGATTCCTTGTTGCATCCTAAGAAACTAGTAGAGTGTCTGAAGTATAGAAATTAGTGTTAATTAAATATATGTGGGGTAAACTCCTTGGTGCTTAGGCCATTATTTTCTCAACACAAATGCTAGGATTTTCAATGACAAAAAAATATATATCACAATTTACTCTGGAAATTCAACACCAAGCAAACAGCAAATCCTAAGAGACTACAGTCTGCTCTTACTCAGTTGCCCCTGACCTTAAAGAACCTTGTCCACTCTTCTGAAGCGACTTCTCCCCACCAGATCACCTCCATCACATTATATTTCAAAGGATGGGCTCCAGAGATCTTTCACCTTGAAGAATCCTTAGTTCTTCTATGAAAAGCTTAGTATACCAGAAAAGTCTGTCAGCTACTTTCACCTGAAATAATGACCTTAATCACATTTGACAGCCCTTTCTACTCAAAATTATTCATGAGACTCAAATGAGTAGTTAGTAAATTAATGACAGATTTAACTTTAAATGGCCCATCCTGGCTAATGCTTCTGCTGTAATGACTTCCAATATGGGGTAGATTTTTATTGGTTTTAGGAAGTAAGAAAAGGAGAATTTCCTTCATTTTAAAATGTGCTATTTCAATTTTTGTCCTTAGGCCAAGGCATATGAGCTTCTAAAAGGGCCTGTGTCACTAATTATTATGATGAAGCATTTATTCTTCTCGTATTAATGTTTGAACAACTTGGTTACCCAATCGTGCTCTCTTCTCCTTTCTTTTCTCTTCACTCCCACACTTCTTGAGGACAAAGCAAAGAATATGAAAGAGAGAAGTATATGACATCTAGAAATATATGTATGTGAAGGAGAGTGACCTCACATGTATGTATATGTGTATATGCATGTGTTTTATGTGTGTATATGTGAACATCGGTACACATAAATTCTTAGTACAGCCTAGCACATTTATTAATTGATTTCCAGGGTCATCTTTATAAATAAATAACATTTCCATGATGAGTATGCATATACAGGACTATCTATGCCTATATTACTTCAGATACACATATATGTGTGTATTACTCTACGAATATACATGTATGAGATGTACATATTTAACTTAAACAGGCATGATTATATTTATGAATAATGCATACACGCTAATACACAAGTGCTCTGTGTGCATGTGTATCCACAAACCAAAACGTAAATGTATCCACATAATTCATATTATATCCCTATTACTAGTAAGTATTGTATATGTGTATATGGCATGTGAATGCTATCCCAACATAAGATGGCTATATATGCACACATATATATCTATATATTTTATACATCTATGAAAATATCATCCATTTATGAGGATGGCTGTCGCTGTCCTGCAGCGATGGACTTGGTGCACAGAGCCGATAATAACACGTGGACCCTGACTGATGGTCAAAAGCTGTAGTTTATTAGTAGCATCAGACTTTATACACTGAGGGCCATACAGGATTAGGGTAGAGATACTTAGTTCATCAACAAAACCATCAACTGTTTCTATGCCTTTGTTTGGAAGTCCTTTTCTCTTGTATATTACTTTCCACTCAACTGTTCTTATACAAATTATATCTCATCAGGTATACAAAAGGTAGCCATACAGTTGTTCTCATGCAAAGGATATCCAATCAGTCACACCCATTCAGTTGTTTATCATACAAATATTGTCCAATCAACTGTAATCCTGTGCTCACTGACCTCACAATGTCCTCCTACAGATGCCCCTGGGAATTACTAAATGTGCTGTAATATACTAAGTATTTATGCTCCTTACAAACTATACCACCACATATATTTGCATTAATTTTTAATTAGCAATCGCCAGCTTTCTGTAAGATGTCAGCAATCTTTCTGCATGATCTCAATTTGACACGGTTCCTTTTCCCAAAAGCTATCCTATGAAACCAAAGTGAATTAAGTGCGCCATAGATTTGGAACCAATTGCTTGACATCACCTGAAAATCCAGGAGTCACTCCAGAAGGCTGTAGAGACGGGCACAGCAAGGCTGCTGCGCCCACCTCGTGTCTCTTGGATCGTATGCTCACCACTTGCCACAAGTCTCCAGGCAGCCACTGTGCTGGGTTCTCGGCCCGGAAGACACTAGCCTTTCCAGAACAAGCAAGGCCCCTCCTGTACACAACTGCTGCCAGGAGAAATGGAGAAGCAGACAGCTGGATTTCTTATGCCTTCTGGCAACCCAAAGAGTCCCTGTGACCAAGGCTTCCTGTAAGGGCTGCTCTCCAGCCGAGCCCAACTGATCGAGAGGAGAGCCAGCTTTCCACAGCTGCTGTGAACCGGAAGTCCTGGGCATTATCACTCATGAGCTATGCACATCATTTCTCTTTCATGAACCCCGGTTCCGGTCTGTCTACTAAGGGATTTGGACTGAATTCTCCCTGAGCTGCCTTCAACCGTACCATTGCTTCCTGACTTACTCAAGCCCCATTTACTCCACGTGGTGAAAATGTTTGACCAGCTTACTGTCTTCCTATTGAAGACATGCCAAAAAACTGGGCAATAGTTAGTCCTATGAAAAGCGAAGACCTTGCAAGGTAGTATATCTTCTACTAACAAGATCTTCAGTGGAGAAAAAGGAAAGAGAAGGGCAGCTCGTGGAATAGCACGTCTCACCTTAAAGGTTCTGGAAGCAACAGAAATGACTCTGATAATCCCTCTTTCTCGCTCAGAGCTGAGTCTGAGTGCTGGGACAGACATCTACACAAGCCTGGGAGAGCCGAGGGCAGGTGGCCATTCAGACTCTCAGTTTTGTGTTTGTGTATTTATAGTAGGTTTGTTGAATCATGTGCTATCTTTGCATTCTGGAAAAGATGGTAAATAAAATTAATGGAAAGTGAAATTCCCACAATGATTCCAATAGGGTTTGTTAGCTGTCTGGGTTTAATCCAGTGTCTCCTCTCAGTCCACCAAGAAGAAAGCAAGGGTCTTAAAGTGAGATATAATTAACTGAAAGATCACAGTCCTATCCCACTTGGCCAAACAGAGGGGAGACCCATAATTACTTTCCCAGGGTCCTATTCCCAGGGCTCCTCTACACTCATTTACGGAAGGTCGAAGCTCATGTTAATGAACCTTGACGTCAACCCTGGCTATAACTTCATCTTGACCCGCAAGATAGGTTTGAGGACAGGAGGCCACGCTCAGTAGAGCAGCGTGGAATAGTCTGGTCCCTAGGCCACAGAGGACTAAGCAAGACTTGAACATTCAGCCAGGACTTCTAGATGAGTGGGAAACAAGACCTTATTTGGGATTTTAAAACTCAGAATTAAACATCATGTCCATTTCCGCATTAAATGTAGCTAAAGCTACAGATTTTTAAATATTTAGCTGCCTTAGACAAACACACATGGAACCTGCAAATAGTTCCAAGAGGCTCCTCCCCCGAGTCCATTCAGTATGGTATTCCACGTTTGCATTTAAGAGCTTGATTTTTATAGACTGTAATTTCATAGCTCATCATCCTTGTCTTAATTGGGTAAGGACAGGATGTTATTTCTTGTAATTATAACGACTATCAAACAAAGTTGTCCCACCCTAAATAATTGAGAACGGCAAAGTCACAATGTGTGCTTTCCGGACGTGTCATCACAAATAATCAGGCTTGGAGGTGGAGGAGGGTGGTGGTGCAGGGAGAGGGAGAGAGGCTGAGGATTAGGGCTCAGAAACACAGGGCTTCAATTCCCCTTCCCTCTCTTGCTGTTATTTTCTTGCTGACTTCATTACTGAGTACTGAAATTGTTCCATCACAACAGGCAAAAAAAAAAAAAAAAAAACCAACCCTGTGCCTGGTGACACAGCAGGTGTGGGGCACATGTCTTAACAAAACACTTTTTTATTAATTTAATTAGCACCTGTGATCACAGGCTGCTGTTGCAAGAGCTAGAAGCCGAAGCTGGAGCTATGCAACATCTTCCTTCCCCCACAATGAAGCCCTCCTGGGTCTCATTCCTCTCTGCTTGCACAGTGAGAGCCTTTTGATGGTTCTTCCTGTTGCCTCAGCCCCAAAAGGTGGAACTGGGAGCCTTTCTAAAAACATGGCAGTTTATCCAAATATCTTTTTTATGAGACAATGAGAAGTTAAGAATGGATACTCAGTCACAAAAATGCGTACAGTAGGATTACAGAAATGAATAGAGTGGAAAATACCCTTAAGACACTTAGAACCCACTTGGCAGGGAGAGGAAGAAGAGAAGTGAGGATTTTATCCAAAGTCATGCAAAAAATTTGGATTAGATGACATTCTGTGATGTTGTAATCCTGGGATCTGTCCACGAATTGGACACGTTTTTTAGCCTCAAGCCATCTGGCATTTTGAGGAAAGGTGCTGCAGTGCCGGGCCAGGATTCTGTGCTGGGTTTTGCGCCCCCGGAAATGCTTCCCAGAAAACACACACTTCTCTTCCCAGCACGTTGAGAGCACTAGGACAATCACAGGGGAAGAACGGTTGTCAATAAGCAAAATTTGTCTCGGGTTCATGTGTTTATTTGAAAATCAGCATTACACACAGACGGGGGAGAGACAGAGAGTTCTTCCACTCACTGGATCACTACCCAGATGGCGCACCGGTCAGGGCTGGACCAAAGCAAAGGCAAAAGCCAGGAGCTTCTTCCCCATGCGCCGCACAGGTGGCAGGGGCTGAAACACTTGACCCATCTATTGCTGCTTTGCCCAGGTCCTTGGCAGGTCTTAACGCTGTATCAGCAGTGGAAAAGCCAAGACAGAAACCTGCACCCATGAGAGTTACTACCGTCACAAGCAGCACCCTTTATCCACTACGACCACATCAATAAACAAATGTAATGTTTCAAGATTGAGCCACCTAAAGAGGATCAGAAAGACCTATGAATTCAGCAGTTTTGCTAACACATACAATTGAATGCGCCAGGAAAAGCTCTTTAAGATTACAAGCCGCCCAAACACCAGCTCGTACTCCAGCATGGTTTTGTTCGTCTCTTCTTGTTATGGAGGACTTGGTAACTGCTCAATAGTGATTTTTAAAATTGTTTTTAATGTAGGGGGGAAAATTTAATTTGCAAGTGATAGGAAGTCAGTTCAAACTGACTCAGAGCAAAACTAGGAGGCAAATGGATGAATCAGGACCATCAGGCTCACACACCTGCAGACAAGGCTAGATACGGATGCTAAAGGATGTCCTTAGGGCTCTGTTTCTGTCTCTCCATGCTGTCTCCATCTCAGTGACTTCCTTTTCTGTCAGTGTCTTTGCTTAGGGTGACACAAAGGCTGTCATCTGCTGCACACTGGGGGCCAGTTTTCCACCTGTGGTGGGGCTACTTGAACTGCCTGGACTGAGATGGGTACTGTGGGGAATACCCAATGCTGTGCCAGTCTCTGCTGAAAGAGCAGTTCTGGGAGGGAGATAAAGTTCTCCTTTGTAATGCTGGCCAATTTCTACTACATGAATATTCTCATCTTTATTTATTTATGGGCTCAGTGTGGTGGCCTAGCTGCTAAGGTCCTCGCCTTGAACACGCCAGGATCCCATATGGGCACTGATTCTAATACTGGCAGCTCCACTTTCCCATCCAGCTCCCTGCTTGTGATCTGGGAAAACAGTCGAGGATGACCCAAAGTCTTGGGACCCTGCACCTGCATAGGAGAACTGGAGGAAGTTCCTGGTTCCCGGCTTTGGCATGGCGCAGCATCAGCTGTTACAGTCACTTGGGGAGTGAATCATCAGACGGAAGATCTTCCTCTCTGTCTTTCCTCCTCTTTGTATATCTGACTTTGCAATAAAAATAAATAAATCTTTAAAAAAAGAAAAAAACTTTAGTTTTTGCCAGAAATATACTTCAAGAGAAAATCTTACAGAATTTAGGAAATACAAGGACCTGGCATGTGGTTCCTCGCCCTGCCCCCTTGCCATAACAAGAGCAGAAACCCAAGTTCTTCTGCAGTCTGAGCCCCACAGCAAGTGGTTTGGGGAGGACAGCTGGAGAAAGAGCTTCTTAGCAAACTGCTCCCACTTGTATTCCCAACTGAGCCAGTTATTTAATAGGAACTGAAATGAGATGGAAAAGTTGTTTGTAACATGATAAAAGTTAGGACTGATGTTGTTTGGAAAGAACCAAATCGTGTTTCTCTCTGTGTGACAAACATCCTCTCGCCTAGCAATGCTCACCAGCCCAGAGCGCCTTGAGCTATGCCTCTCAGAATTGCTACAATGCCTAACCAGGACACAGCCTACACTGAGTACATATACTTTCATTTGGTTACAAAAGTTTTGCCAAGTTTATTCTGCAAAGCATAGCATTGACTCCTCAATATTTATTGTTTTATTTCAAAAATGTTGGGCTATTTATCTGTTTGAAAGGCAGAGCATTAAAGAGATAGAGGATGAGAGATCTTCTATCTACCAATCCACTTGATGAACACCTACACAGCCAGAGTTGGGCCTGGCCGAAATCAGGAGTCTAGAATACCATTTGGGTCTCCCATGTGGGTGGCCGGGGCTCACATACTTGGGCTGCCATCTTGTGTCTCTCACACTGGACCAGAAGCCAAGGGGCTGGGACTCACACTGGCACTCCAATATAAGACATGATGCCCCAAATGGCAGCCTGATCTGATATGCTACAACACTCAACCCCGGGTTTATTTTTATTCTCAATCATATTGAACAAAGCATACAGCACCTAGTACATGCTCAATGAAGAGGGGGAAGCAGGTGTTTACTCTAGAGTTAAGGCACCTGCTAAGATGCTCACGTCCCTTAACAGAGTAAATGGATCTTATGTAGCAGGTCATAATGACAATACTGAAGTGGTTGGATCCCTGCTATCTACGAGAAAGATCCAGGTGGGCTTTGGCCTGACCAAGGTCAGCTGTTTTAGACATTTGGATATTTGAATAAAAAAGGAGCTCTTCTCTCCTTTATCTCTCTCTCTTTTTTCCTCCTTCTCAATCTGTTTGTCTGTGTCTGCCTCTCAAATTGAATTTAAATTTAAATTTTTTAAATAATTTAAGTGTAACATGAAAACTGGACTAGGATAACAAAGTACTACGTAGTAAAGAAACTTATTTCATGAACAGACAGCGGTGATTTCAGTCACCAGCAGGATAGTTAGGTTTCAGCGCTACCTCTAAATCCTTACGGACCAGAAAATTATGTGTTCACTTTGCAATCTTAACAACAGTGAGAATTTCATTTTAAAATGTTTTTGTAAAGATTATGTCACATTACAATGCAATTTATACATTGCCTGAGTCAACTCGAATTTCTTATTAATCAGCGTCACTATATGAGATTTCACAATGAATAAAAATTCACAATTCTCGGTCAGTCCCTTGCATGCTCTATTCACAGTGAGATCAATAAAGAGAAGAAATTGAACATTAAAACGAAAAACACTTGATAATTCCGAATCACAGAGAGATGGTTTCAAAGGAGAAGCCTGCCGAAGCCAACATCTTCTGCTGGCTGGTGGAGGACAGACTACCCGCTTCTTCAGACACAGCCTACAGCTGGACGTTAATTCCAACTGGAATTGCCAAGTTGAAGGAAGGAGTCGGTGCTGAAGCGACTTGACATCCACTTGACTTACCATCAGAGGCAAAGTCATTTCTCAGGTAAGAAAATTGAGACAATTATCACTTAATCATCTTAATTGTTCTTACCACACATTAAGAAATGTCGCTAAGTCTCCAATGATGTAATTATACCATCTTACTCAGCCTGTCTACTACATCTGTTCCCAAGGGACTACTCCCGTACACACCGTCCCCGTCCCCCACCCCCAACTAAAATAGCAATTCAGCTCTAGTTAGAATTTCCTAGTTTAAAAGGAGGTGTATGCTATGCATCTGATAAGCTCTCTTTTCAAGTTTTATTTCTCAGTTTACTTGGACCAGCTGCCTTTAGCAAAGTGACACTTGGTCCCTGAAATGGGCTGTGTCTGTCACGGTACCTGCTAGCATCTTTGATTCCCATGCCCTGTGGATTCACAAACTTTCTGGCTATCTCTCTAGTCCCATGTTAAGCCATATCTAAATTTATTTCCAAATACAATCTCTAAAATCCATCAACAAAAGCAGGTTGTTGGCAGTGTGTAGATTGTTGATGTGACAATGAAATGGAGGAACAGAAAATGGTGTAAGTGTGGCATTTAAAACACACTATGCTAAGCACAAATGTTGTTAGTTCTCCCGTGCCTCCGTTTTCAGGGGAGAGTACATTATTTTCCAACCATGATCAAACTGTCCTGATAACTCAAGGACCTACAGAACTTAATTTTGCATAGCTGATTTTTCAAAATTAGGTGAACAATTACGTCTCTAAAGATCAAAACTTGCATGGGCATTGGACTAGTGATTAAGGCACCAACTGGGATGCCCACGTCCAAGGTTGCAGTAGCTGGTCTGAGCCCCAGCTCTGGGTCCTGCTTCCAGCTTCCTGCCAGTGTAGCCCTTGGCAGACTACAGGTGATAGTCCAAGTAGCACGGTTCCTGTCATGCATAAGAACGACCTTGACTGAGTGCTTGGCTCCCAGCTTCTGCCTAGCCCTGCTTTGCCTGCTCGATGCATTTGAGGTGTAAACCAGCTATGGCACTCTTTGCCTCTGCTTCTCAAATACATAAATAAGAAAAAAAATTTAAAGGATTCAAAACTAAACCCATAATTTTTCACACTTGAATATTTCCTAAGATATATTAAGCTTGTAAATAAAATTTAATTCATTTAGCCTGGTGGACAGCCAGTCTGTACCCATGGGACCTGCTATCATTAAGACACTACACATTCCCATATCTGATATCCGCTGTTTGGGGACACCCTAGTATTCCCCCATGTCCCCTCACCTCAGTACATACACACACACACACACACACACACACACACACATACACCTGCTTCTCCAGTTGCCTGGCCAGTCTTCTGCACTGCCCATGAATCTAAGAGAAATATTCAATAAAATGGGAGCCAGGGAAGATTTTTTAGTTGCTGCTCCACAGTGTTGGCACCTACTCTGATGACTCAGTCCCTATGCACCAATTGTTAAATATTTTGACAGTGAGGAGATACCTTTGGAATGGGAGGGGCTGAAGCAGTGGTACAGCAAACTAATCCTCTACCCGCAGTGCAGACATCCCATGTGAATGCCAGTTCTTGTTGCACTTGCTCCACTTCTGATCCAGCTCCCTATTTATGGCCTGGGGAAGCAGCAAAGGCTGGTTCAAGGCCTTGGGCCCCTGCAGCCACCTGGAAGGCCTGGAAGAAGCTTCTGGCTCTTGGCTTCAGCCATCATGGCCATTTGGGGAATGAATTTCAGTAAATAGAAGATATTTCTCTCTCTCTCTCTCTCTCTCTCTCTCTCTCTCTCTCTCTCTCCACCTTCCCCTTTCTGTGATTCTTTCTTTCAAATAAAAATAATTTTTAGAAATGCAATTGTGAATATAATTGTTTTCTTAATTACCTTTTTCATATTATTTGCTGCTAGTATATAGGAATATAAATGACTTTTCTGTTGGTTTTATATCCTGCAACTTTGTCAGATTTATTGTTAGTTCCAAATGTGTTTTCATGCACTCCATAGCATCTCTATATTTAAGATGATGTAATTTTCATATAAACACAGATTTACTTATTCATTTCCAACTCTGATGCCTTTTTTTCCTTTCTTGCATGATTACTTTGTCTGAAACTTCCATTACTATGTTGACTAGAAGAAGTGAAAAGTGGGTATTCTGGGCCCGGCGCAGTGGCCTAGCGCCTAAAGTCCTCACCTTGCACACGCCCGGATCCCACAGCCCCACTTCCCATCCAGCTCCCTGCTTGTGGCCTGGGAAAGCAGTCGAGGATGGCCCAAGCCTTTGGGACCCTGCACCCGTGTGGAAGACCTAAAAGAAGCTCCTGGCTCCCGGCTTGGAATTGGCTCAACTCTGGCCGTTGTAGTTGCGTGTGGAGTGAATATCGCACAGAAGATCTTCCTCTCTGTCTTTCCTCTTCTCTGTATATATGACTTTGCACTAAAAATACAATAAATCTTTTTTTAAAAAAAGTAGACATTCTGTTCTGATTCCTGTTTTTTGATACAAATGTTTTTGGTTATTTCATGTTTGAGTATGATGTTAGTTGTGACTTTTTGACATATGGCATCCACCATGAGGAAGTTTCTCGCAATTTCTAGTTGATTGGGTGTTCTTACGAAAGGATATGGGTTTTGTTTAATTCCTTTTTATGTGTCACCCCCCACCATTTTACCAATGGGGTAGTGATTTTTTTTTTTGAGAGTAGAGAAATAAAGTCTCCCAAATACCCACAAGAGCAAAGCCTATGTCTGTCTGACACCAAGAATCTAAGACGCCCTCCAGTCTCCCCGGGGAGCTGCACCACAGCTCCTTGAGCATCGCCTGCTATCTGCCAGGGGACACACGAACAGGATGCTGGAGCAGGAAGCAAAGGAAATATCTGAACCCAGACACTTCAGTACGGGAGCTTGAAATCCCGTGCCTCATTTGAAAACTGTACAAAAGTCCTGCCCTGTAGACAAGTGGATTTTTAAAATGTAATTATTTATTTATTTATTTATTTATTTGAGCAGTGGAGAGACAGACACAAAGGGGAGATGGGATAGTTGTTCCATAAGTTATGCTCAAATGAGGATAACACACACACACACACACACACACACACCCCGCTCCCATTAATGTCAAAAGGTCCACAGGAGTGCCCGAGTGGGACACAAGCTGGAAACCAGGAACAACTGTAAATACACCAAGAACGTTAAGCATATATTAGGAAATGAAAGAAGCCAATCGCACAGGCCTATAAACCATGTGACTTCAACTACATGCTATTCTGGAAAAGATAAAATAATGGGGACCTGAAAAGACTGGTGGTTGGCAGGGACTGACGTTGAAGGAAGCGTTGCGAACAGGTGGAGAACAGAATTTCAGAGCCGGGTAAGGACTGTGTGATGGTCCAAATGGTGACACATGGCATTATTTCCAACCCAAAGAGTATGCAACACCGAGGGTCAGCATTCAGCTATGAACTCTGGGTGTCAATGATGTACCCATTTAAGTAGTTGGTAACACACATATCACCTTGGTACTGGAATGCTGATAGTCAGGGAGGTAAGAGGCTGTGTGTGCCTTGGGGGCTGAAGGTACGTGAGACTTCACTGTACTTTCTGCTCCATTTTGCTAGGAGCCTAAAACAGTTCACCAAAAAGTTTATTTTAAAAATAGTATAATGGAGGCTTTGTATTGCAAAAAATCTCATGCCTTCTCCTGGCCCCAGCCTGTTCTCCAGCTAGAAGCAATGTTTCGGGTGGTTCAGCCTCCTCCCAAGGCTATTGCTACAGAAACCACATGCGGCCACATTGCGCAGTGCTGAGATTCTGGTGAAATTGTTCTCACACCATGTGCACTTCTCTGCAACTTGCTCTTTTCCCATGCACGTGCATTGGACAGCTCTCCTCTGCCGTCTACCTTCACCTGCTTGGTCTTCCAAGTCTTTGTCCTGGGCTTCCACGCCACGGAGTGAACGCTAGGGTCCCCACCCAGCTTCATCTTCCGGCCCTGCCATTCCCAGCACTGTGATGTTGGTGTAGGAACTGGATCCCTGCACGGCTTGGCAGGGGGTGGGATGTGTGTGTGCTGGTGTTTTTGCAGCTGCCAAGTTTTTCTCTATTTGGAAATAATGCTGGTGTGTGTGTGTGTGTGTGTGTGTGTGTGTATCTCACTAGAACAATGTTTTTGCAAGCAGGACTTCATTATAATCATCTTTTGCTCTTTAAATGACATTTTTAAAACAAGTGTGTATATATGCTGATTCGAAAGGCAGAGACAAAGAGAGAACAGGTGAAAAAGAGAGAGCTCCTTTGTCTGTTGGTTCTTTTCTCACAGAGTCCCACGGTAACCAAGGCTGGGCTGGGGCTGAAGCCAGGAGGCAGGAACTCCGCCCAGGTTTCCCAGGAAGAGACCTGAGCGCTGAGGCCACCATCCGCTGCCTCCCACAGTGTGCAGTGGCAGAGAGCGGGATTAGAAGCCGAGTCAGGCCTCCATGATGGGCATGACAGAATACGAGCTACCTGTGGGGCATCTTAAACACCGAGCCAAATACTGGCTCTCTTCAAAAAATGTTGTCAGTACAATGAAAGACAAGTTTCAGACCGGGAGAAAATACTTTCTGTCACACGTGTGTGTGTGTGTGTGTGATATCTGTATCTACAATACATAAAGAGCTTACTGCTAAATAACAAAGAGGTAAGGCAATAAAGACAGCAAATAACTTCCCTCGAAAGATACATGAATGGCAAATAAGCAGATAAAAAGATGTTTCTATTTGTTACCCAAAAACCATAGCGAAAAAGCACTGTACAACTACTAGAACAGTTAAAATGAAACAGTTTGACCATATCAAGTGCCAATCAGCAGGCTATGGAGCAGCTGGAACTATTGCACGTTGTTTGGGGAAGTGTAAAATGGCACAAATACTGGGGAAAACAGTGGCTGTCTCACATACTCTTACTGTAAGGCTCAGCTATTCCACCCCGAAGATTTACTCAAGGGAAATGAACATGTGCATTTACTTGTGTATAACTTTATTCATAAAAGCCACAGACTGGAAAAAACGAAACATTCAATAACTGAATAGATAAGTAGGATCTCTCTACTGTGGTCTACTACTTAGCAATAAAAAAGAAAGAACTGACATATTCAACAACATACATTTCAAAGGCACCATGTGGTAGTGAAAGACAGACATGGACGTTATAGTCCATGTAACTGAAGCAGCACTTGCCGGCAGCATCGGGCATGGCATTAGAAGATCTACTGCAAAAGGGCCCAGAGAAACTTTCTCTGGGTATGAAAACATTCTGTATCTTGAATGTGGTGATAGGTAGACATCTGTACATATTTAGGAAAATTCATCGAGCAGCACACTTAAAATTGCTAAATTTGGGGCCCAGTAGCCTAGTGGCTAAAGTCCTTGCCTTGCACATACAGGGACTCCTTATGAGCACCGGTTCTAATCCCAGCTGCCCTGCTTTCCACCCAGCTCCCTGCTTGTGACCTGAGCAAGCAGACGAGGATGGCCCAAGGTCTTGGGACCCTGCACCCACGTGGGAGGCCTGGAAGAGGCTCCAGGTTCCTGGCTTCGAATTAGTGCAGTTCCGGCCGTTGCGACTACTTGGGGAGTGAATTAATGGATGGAAGATCTTCCTCTCTGTCTCTCCTCTGTAAATCTGTCTTTTCAATAAAAAAAAAAAATAGCTATAGAAATAAAGACAGGTGGTGACAGCATCATGGCATAATAAGCCACCACCCGCAACACCAACATCCCATATGGGAGCCAGTTTAAGCCTCAGCTGCTCCACTTCTGATCCAGTTCCCTGCTTCTGTACCTGGAAAAGCAATGAAATAGCCCCCAATTGCTTGGGCCCAGCACCTTTGTGAGCAGAAGAGGAAAGCCCAAGTGCTTGGGCTCCTATATTCATGTTTGTGTGCTGCCTGCTTTAAAACTGATCTAGCTCCCTGCCTGTGGCCTGAGAAAGTAGCAGAGGATGGCTCAAGTTTTTGGGTCCCTGCACCCACGTGGGATACCCGGAAGAGGCTCCTGGCTCCTGGCTTTGTATTGGTACAGCTCTGGCCATTGCAGCCACTTGGGGAGTGAATCATCAGATGGAAGAGCTTCCTCTCTGTCTCTCTTCCTCTCTGTGTATCTGACTTAACAATAAAAATAAAATAAATCTTTTTAACAAAAGACATTATTAAATATCTGTATGTCAGGCACATCAGTGCTACTATCTGCAGGACAATGAATAAAGATGCTATCAGGAAGGAAGACACAGGTCTGGCCCTCAAGGCACCTAGACTCTGGACACATGAAATATAAACCAACAGAAAAATCTAAAAAAGAAGCCCAGAAACATATTTCACTAATTTTTTACAAAACTGCTGAAAGAATGCAACGGAGAAAGGATAAAGTTCCAACAAAGATTACTGTTGTAATAAGAAAAAAAATGGGGCCCGGGGAGATAGCACAGTGGTTAAAGTCCTCGCCTTGAATGTGCCCGGATCCCATATGGGCGCCTGTTCTAATCCCGGTGGTCCCGCTTCCCATCCAGCTCCCTGCTTGTGGCCTGGGAAAGCAGTCGAGGTTGGCCCAAAGCTTTGGGACCCTGCACCTGCATGGAAGACCCAGAAGAGCTCCTGGCTTTGGATTGGCTCAGTTCTAGCCGTTGCAGCAGCTTGGGGAGTGAACCATCGGATGGAAGATCTTTCTCTCTGTCTCTCCTCCTCTCTGTATATCTGACTTTGCAATAAAAATAAATAAATCTTTAAAAAAAAAAAGAAAATTAAAAAAAAAAACTTTGGAACCCAGGACTAGGTGAAGTGTTCTCAACCATGACAGCAAAAGCATGATACGTACAAGGAAAAACTGATGAGCTGGACACTGTCAGAACTGAAACCTTACGCCCTGCCTCTGATGAGGATGGGAAGGCGAGGAACCTGGATTCTAGCCCAGGAGACCAAGAAGCAACAAGATGGCTGTCACAAGGCCCAAGTTCAAAACCACGAGAATGCGCAAGAGGAGATGGGTCCCAGCCCAGGGCCTCCGGGAAGTCTGACGCGGTAGGAACTTCCCTCGGAGGTGTCGGATTGCCATCGACTTGAACCTGAAGGAGGAGCAGTGAAGGCATGACGAGCAAACACCGTGAGGGCGGACGGAGTCAGGCTTGCTGGCGCAGTCCGTACACTGCCCAGTGCAGGCGGAGGCGGACGGGAAAGACGGGATGGAAAGTGAGACCTGGACGAGGTGGGAAACAAATTATGTAACTGTGCAGTGTGGACACGGCCCTGTTTCCAAACAACTCACATCTAGAAGATGGGAGCTGTGTAAAAGGTACGTATGACCTTAGTCCACGTGAACGGTGAGCATTCCGAAGAATGGGCCATCCTGAAAGATGCTCACCAGTCCCAGGAAGCAGAGCCTGGAGGGAGGGGGCTTTCTCCCCGCCTCCTGACCTGTCGCAGACTGGGCCACCCAAGGCTGTCTTTTTCCCTCGGTAGCCTCTTGCCTGTAGAGCTGCGGAAGGCTCAGCTGTGGCTCGGTCACAATAGGGTTATATCCTACACTGTTCAAGGTAGGAGCCCCTTCCCCCCCCTCCTCCTCCTCCCGCCCAGGTCTGAGCTGCAGTGTGGGTGTTTCAGCTACAGGGGAGGAAGACGAAGTCGATCAGACAGCAAGTCACTTATGGAATGCTTTCTCAGGAAATGCTTTACTCTGTTTTTCAAACCAGTGGATACCGTGGGAGTAAAAAAAAAAAGTCACTTGAAAAAATCGATCTATTTATTTGAAAGAGTTACAGAGGAGAAACAATCTTCCATCTACTGGTTCACCCTCCAGATGACATCAAGGCCACGGCTACACCGGGCAGAAGCCAGGATCCAGCACTCCATCCGGGACAACCAGAGTTTCATCTTCACTTTTTATATCTCTCTACCTACTGTTATCAGAAAAATGTAAGCGTCTGTGGCTTAAAGTCAATTCTGTTTCATTGCTAGTAGTTTCCAGGTGGTCTTGCCAGTACCTTCAAAATAGAAGACCTTTTGAGCTGTTCAGGAAACGTTTCCTGTGAGAACTGGCAGGTGGTTGGTCCAGCTGTTGAGACACTTCCCACGCTGGGGCAACTGAGCTCCCTCCTGAACCTGGGTTCCTGGCTCCAGCTTCTGAGCGTTCAGGGATGGTTCAGGAAGCTGGGCTCCGACCCTCCATGTGGGAGACCTGGAATGACTTCCTCACCCCTGGTCTTTGCCTGGGTGACCGTTGCCCACATCTGGGAAGTGAGTCAGCCTGCAGCAAGGCCTTGTATCTGTCTGCCATCCTATTTCTATGCCCCGGAAGCAGTAATCCTTTAACAACTAGGAACTTACACTGCTGTGTATTTTCCTGGTTCAAATAGCTTAGCAAAAAGAGCTGTTAGAAGAAATCAGAAAGGAAAAAACATTGTTTAAATCAGTGGAGAAGGGTGAGATAGTTTTTTCAACTCGGAGGAAAATCTGAATGCATCTTTTGGCTGTTTAGTTACACATTGCCCACCTGTCCCCTACCTTGCGTTCCTTTACCAAATTATTAAATGGGGAATATTTGTCATTCATGTTCTTATCCTAGTATCTGCAGCTTGCTGAACCGTTCAAGCTCTCAGAAGCAGGCCCAAAGGCTGACAGCATCCGCAGAGCAGCCAAACACCTGCTGGTGGCTTTGCTGCTGCTGAGATGAGCAGTAGGTTATGAACTTGAAAAAGTTCCTAAGACATCCTCTGTAAAAAAAAATAATAATACTGTACAGAGAGTTTGGTTTCTGCTCTTACTCTGTCAGCAACACCAACCAGGGAGTACCAGTGCAGGTTTCAACTCAAAATTAAGCACACGATTTTAAAAAATTATTGGTGACGTTATGCAAATTCTCTTCACTGACCACCCCACAGAAAAAATAATTAAAGGAAAGGTAACATTGCCCCATAAAATAGGAGTATAATATCTTTTTTGGTATTTCCTGCTTGTTGATGAATGCAGCCTGCAGGCTCGCTCTGGCCTCATCTCGCTCACTCTAAAGTGAATATTCAGTCAAAAGCAACCAGCCTCGTAGACTAAGAAAATCAAGCACTAAGATTACTGAAATTTCTTCTCTGTGCATGCTCTACTGTAGCAGTTCCTTAAACATATATCTCATAAACACATGGTGTGGATGGGTTTTAAAGTTTTTCCTGGCACAAATAACACTATGACCTGGAAGACACACACACTGCATCATTCATGGCTAGAATGTTCTCTCCAATCTGTGCCAATGAAAACTTGGGATCATCCAAGACACACATAACATGCATTACTTGAGTGTATGCCTTCAAGAAGAGTGGCTCAAAACTGCAAGCCCCACTTCTGGCCACTGAGAAAGAAAGGGAAGCGTGAGTGGGCTTTTCTCCAAGGTTTTCTCTCCCCCGTGTTTGTGAAGGAAATACTGGGGACGCAGCGAGGAGTAGACAAGAGGCTGGGGAAACTTCAGAGAGAGAGGGTGTTGTTAGATCTAGGACCTGGGGATGGACTAAGATCCACATGCAGGGAGAACAATGAGGGAGGACATTGCCACAGAGGAAGCTGCTGGCCTAGTCACGTGAGTGCAGCCTAAGGTCTCGGAAGAGGCGTGGACAGGGACACAAGTCTCACTCCGGTCATGCTTATGGAACGTCTCATGCTTGTATGTGGCTGCAACACCTGACAGTTTTTCATAGGAGAGCTATGTAATGACTATCTAGCATACTCCTGCCTCCTTGAGTGTCAGACAGCCGGCACCATGAGATGCTTTTATTTTTTAAAAACCATCCTTAAAGTATGTACCTTCCCCACTTTAAAGGTGAGACAACTGAGGCACAGATAGGTGAAATGGCTTCCCTGAGCTCCAACAACTAGCCAGCAAGGACAGGCAAGATTTCACCTGGATTGTAGCTTCCAAGCCCATGCAGCCTTGAGGGAAACATTACCATGGAAAGAAAATCATTACCATGTTCTAGAAAGCTATCTATCTCCATGGCTGTGTGGAGGGAGAATTAAAGGAGGGACCAGAAGCGGGAAGAGCATCTGGAGGGCATGGCTGACCTGAACTGGATAGATGTATTCCTCCATTTTGTGTTACTATAACCAAAACACCTGAAGTTGGACAACATATGGAGAAGAGAGGTTTACGCAGCTCACAGTGGGAAGCTGAAGGTCAGACAACATGAGGCAGGCTCTGGGAGAGTCCCCTTGGCTCCGGCACTTCATGTCAGAGACAGGTCACATGGCAAGACAAGGCACCAGAGGGGCTCCCCTAGCACAACCTTCCTGCATGGGACTGTCTCAGGGACCCAGGAGGACAACTTTGATTCTTCCCAGGGACCTCCCACTAGGTCCCACCTGTTGGAGGCTGCCCGTTTCCTTTCACTGCCAAACTGAGCACCAAGCTCCAACACACAAACCTTCCCAGAACAAAGCGCATCTCAAATGGTGCCAACATCAGACAGAAAACAGAGGGGAAGGTATGGGAGAAGTCGGGGGAGGAGGAAAGAGTGGCGACATTTGAAGGCAAATGGTTTAAAATATGAGGGGCTATTAAGTAGCGGGCTCTGACTAGCAGCTCAAAATTGCCAACTGGAGTGTGGGAGTGGTCAGGCTGAAGACAAAGAAAAGGATTGTCTTGGAGTTAGTGAGGCTTAAGCTTTGGTGTGCCTCCCCTGCCTGAGCTCGTCCTGGGCCCCGCAGGAGCCTTTGCAGTCTGTGCGCGTAGTCGTAGTTTTTCAGTAAACTGTCAGAATCAAGTTACTTCACCTTGACTTGATTAGGAAAAGAACTCCTACCTCTTTCCACCCTAAGATCCTCTCCCTTGTTCTTGCCCTCAGGTCAGGTGGCACTAGACTGCACCACGAGTCTGGAAAGGTAAGGGGCCTGCTCAGGGCAGAGCAGAATTAGAAACAAAATGTGAATTAGTATCCAGGGATACATCAATGAGGTTTTCACGCATAATTAAGTTACTGTTAGTGTCAGTCTAACATGGAAACTTTTGGGGGGCTGGTTTGTGGCATTGTGGATTCAGCTTCCTCCTGCAATCCCAACATCCCCATATGGGTGCCAGTTAGAACCCTGGCTGCTCCACTCTCCATCCAGCTCCCTGTTTGTGGCCTGGGAAAGCAGTCCAGGATGGACCAGGACCTTGGGATCCTGCACCTGCGTGGGACACTCAGAGGAAGCTCCTGGCTTCAGATCAGCTCAGCTCTGGCCATTGAGGCCACTTGGGGAGTGAACCAGCAGATGGAAGATCTTCCTCTCTGTCTCTCCTCCTTTCTATATATCTTACTTTGCAATAAAAATAAAACTTAAAAAAAAGGAACATATCCAAGAAGATACCCAGCAAAAGGGAAGGAGGAACAGGAAGTTTTTATTACTGAGGTTTCTTTTTTGAGGCAGGCCTAGAACGACAGATTATGTTAGAGTATGCAGTGATGGGGAAGAATGGTTCATACAGAATATGTAGCTACATGAGGAAGTTCCAGGAGGATAATAGGATATTAACAGGAGTCTAGTTTGGATCTAGTATGATATGTATAAGAAACCAGAGTGCATTTAGCCTAGTAGGTAAACACCCATTGTCCCACTTGGACTTGCTTCTCCTCTCTGGCTCCCAATTCCAGCTTCCTACCAGTGCAGACCCTGAGGGGCAGGGGTGGGTTCCCAATGAGTGGGTTCCTGCTACCCACCTGGGAGACCCGGATTGCATTCCTGGCTCCCACCTAGACCAGCTCAGGACTTTGCAGGTATTTGGGGAGGGAAATAGCAGGTAACAGTTCTTTCTGTATCTGTTCCTCTATCTCTCTACTTCTCAAAAGAGAAAAGCAAAAACAGAGGGAGACAAATCAGATGAACTGATCCATTGGGGCCAAAGGGTAGCTACTTTAGATGATGCTTTACTATTAGGAAAGAGGTGTTGTGATGTTTTGCGCAGAAAACAAAATTATTAAAGCTGTTGAGCAAGGAAGTAGAATGACCAGTTCCAACAATTTTTTAAAGACTTATTTTTTTATGTGAAAGGCAGATTTACTGAAACAAGGAGTGACAAGAGAAAGAGAGTTCTCCCATCTGTTGGTTCACTCCCCAAATGGCTTCAACTGGAGCTGAGCTGATGTAAAGCGAGGAGCCAGGAGCTTCTTTCAGATCTCACACGTGGATGCAGGGGCCCAAGGCCCTAAGCTGAGAGCTGGATCAAAAGTGGAGCAGCTGAGGCATGAACTGTTGTCCATATGGGATACTGGCACCATAGGTGGAAAACAAGCCTGTTGTGCCACCTCACTGGTCCTCCAACCATTACTTCATTATACTACTTGGCAGGAAGCAAGCAAAACGCTGTAGGCCATATAATGCAAGACAGTCTTTGAGCTGAAGGAGCTTACTGTCTGTTGAGACCTTGAGACACAGAGGGGGGCGAAAGTAAGAGGCACTGAGGCACCCGAATCAGAGTAAATACATGTCGCAAAAGAATCACGAAAGGAATCCCTCTCTGGTAGAGATACCAAGGGGGCTTAAGGTGTGCAGGTCATAGCTTACTAGAAGCGACTGTAGGGCAGTTTTCTGGAATTCTGAATAATTTGTCACAGAGACTTGGCTGAATGACCTAAAACTGAATTTCAATTTCCTATGATCCAACCTGATGGAATGTTATGACGGTTTTAAGCCCACAGGGAACATCTTAAAAAACAACTTTATTCTTTCCCTTTTTTACAGCAACATTTACTGGGACCCACAAGAGGGGTAGGCCTGCTAATAGGTAAAACCTGAAACTGGACACACAAACATTTGAAATCTGTCACCACTTCCGGCTCTCCCTAGTTTTGTTTAAGGTTGTCCTTCCAGCCCAAATAGGTTTGTCCCAAATTCTCCCCAGTTGTAACTGCAAGGCCTCTGTGTCAGGAAGACAGCAAGCTGACTGAAATAGCAAATGCTGATGTGTGAGTGACTGAGAAGCCATCCTACTCTCCCAGAGCTGCTTGACTCTTTAAGATTAGAGTGAGGCTCGGGGCAGCTTAATCCTCTACCTACAATGTCGTCATCCCAGGCACCAGTTCATGTCATCCGTGCTCCACTTCTGATCCAGCTCCCTGCTTCTGACTTGGGAAGGCAGCAGAGGATGGACAAAAGCCCTGGGACACTGGACCCACGTGGGAGATCCAGAAAAAGCTCTTGGCTCCTCGTTTCAGATTGGCTCAGCTCTGGTCTTTGCGGCCATTTGGGGAGTGAACCAGTGGATGGAATATCTCTCTCTCTCCTCTCTGTAAATCTGCCTTTCAAATAAAAACAAATAAACGTTTAAAAACAAGAAGTGATGCTCACGAATCTTTGGAATTTTAAGCAATGAAAATAAATCCTTCCTATAGTCATTTGGGTAGATTCAGAGGGTAAGAATCGAGAAGGTGAGATTTTCAAATGCTCCTTCATGGGACAATCTGAGACTTTAGTAAGTTTCTGCTTCATATTTTATAAATATTTTGATTCTTTGAAATTTGATGGGCTAAAATGAATTATAAAAAATTTTTCTAATAAATTAAAGGATTTCAAAACCTGCTTCTTCCAGAAGAGTTGATAGCTCTGTGAAGTAGAAGAAATCATGTTGTTATTTCAGCTGTTTCTTGCTTCCTTTGAATAGTAACCTGATTGAATTACTCCATTATGTATGTAGTGATTTTCCTAAAAGGAATTTGTTTTTCAAAGAAATCATGAATAATGTATATTCCATGCTTTGGGTTAAATAAGTATAATTGAAAACCTGATTTACTTGGCTCCTCTTCCTTAAAATAATAACGCTATTTCAAAACAAATAAGGTTTATTAGAACGTATCATAATGCTTAATACTGGAAGTTTTAAGGTCCTAATATTTGACACTTTCATAGGGGAGGGACTGCAGGTGATTCCCAAGTTCAGCTTATTGCAGAGTCATCAGCAGTATCATAGGCAGTGTTATTATATATTTAATTTATAAAAATTGCATATGAGACACTATTATTATCATCTCCAGTTCATAGATTAATAAACTGTGGCCCAGAGAGGCTCAGTTACTTGCTTAAAGTTACCCTACTAATGATGCCAGGATGTACACTGTGGTGGTTTCTAACTTCCTCTCTGCTCTCTCACACCCAGTGTGGATTCAGTAGATCTGGTTGGGGGCTCCTGGAACGTGCGGTTCAGTCTCCAGCTGATTCAAAGGTAAGTTGGGTTTGGAAATTCTCACACCAAGTCAGTATATTTTGTACTGGATGGCTAGCCAGCTCCTTATCAGTGTCTTAGAAATAACAGTTCATAGTCAAGTGACTCAGTACCTTTGCATTTCAGTAGTAAGCAAACATGCTTTGGCACAGCACTAAGGGAGCCGGTTAGCTTTCAGAAACAGCCACAGCTCCCAAGGGCCAGACTGTCTAGCTGGAGAACGTGAAAAGCTGGCCGTGGGGGCAGGCCCCAGGAGAAGGTGGAAAGAAGGCTCCCCGAGAGGACACTGTGCTGGAGTGTGGCATGGGAACACGATTTGCCAACAAAGAAAGGGAACTGTGAGAGTCCTTGGAAATGTTGTAGAAAAATGCAACTAAAAGATACATTTCCTTTGATGCAAATCAATCTAGAAATCCACTCCCAATTTTTAAATAATACCCGTTTTTCATTAAATTTTCGGTAGACTCCCCTATATGTGCGAATTGACGTATTTTTAAAGGCTTTAAAATTTTTTTTTAACATGTAACAATTCTACACTTTATGGAGTGAGCACAGTGCAATATTTGCAGCATTTCAGCACAGGTATATGGCATGAACTGATCATGTTCCGTACTTAGGACTTCCACCTGCTGCTGCTCAGGTTCGGAGCCTGCACGCTTGCCTCTTCCAGTTCTTCATGTAAGTGTAGAATGCATGATTATGAACCAGGGTCACCCTACCGTGTTGTGCAATGCCAGGCTTACTTCTAACTCCACTTTGGTGCTCATTAATCAGCGTCTTTCTTTCCTCCCCTGCCCAAACTCTGAGAAGCACTAAGTTCAAACAGATTTTTTAAAACTTTCTTGGACCTGACACAGTGGCCTAGCAGCTAAAGTCCTCATCTTGAACACATCAAGATCCCATATGGGCACCTGTTCTAATCCTGGAAGTTCCACTTCCCATCCAGCTCCCTGCTTGTGGCCTGGGAAAGCAGTCAAGGACAGCCCAAAGCCTTGGGACCCTGCACCTGTGTGGGAGACCTGGAGGAAGTTCCTGGCTCCTGGCTTCAGATTGGCACAGCACCTGCTGTTGCGCTCACTTGGGGAGTGAACCATCAATCGGATGGAAGATCGTCCTCTCTGTCTCTCCTCCTCTCTGTATATCTGACTTTGCAATAAAAATAAATAAAAATCTTAAAAAAAAAAAAACCTTTCTTATGTAAGAGGATTTAAAATATTTTTGGAATCGGGCCCGGCAGCATGGCCTAGTGGCTAAAGTCCTCACCTTGAACGCACCGGGATCCCATACAGGCGCCGGTTCTAATCCTGGCAGCTCCACTTCCCATCCAACTCCCTGCTTGTGGCCTGGGAAAGCAGTTGAAGACGGCCCAATGCTTTGGGACCCTGCACCCACGTGGGAGACCTGGAGGAGGTTCCTAGTTCCCGGCTTCGGATCGGCGCAGCACCAGCCGTTGCGGCTCACTTGGGGAGTGAATCATCGGATGGAAGATCTTCCTCTCTGTCTCTCCTCCTCTCTGTATATCTGACTTTGTAATCAAAATAAATAAATCTTTAAAAAATATTTTTGTAATCAAAATAAACTTTTTTTTATTTAAAGGGAAATTGATCTTCCATTTACTGGATCAGCCCCCAGAGGACCACAACATCTGAGGCTGGGCTGTGCCAAAGCCAGAAGCCAGGAGCTTCTTTCGGGTCTTCCACGTGAGTGAAAGGGTCCCCGGCACAGGTGCATGTTCTGCTGTCCCGGGCCAAGCTGGGTCTCCCACATGGGTTGCAGGGACCCAAGTCTCTGCACCATCTTCTGCTGCCTTCTAGGATTTGGGTCCTTGCAATCCATGTGGGAGGCCCAGGTTGAGTCCCTGGTTTCTATTTGTGGCTTAGAAGATAACCAGCAGGTAGGATTTGGTATCTTTGCTTCTCCTTCTCTGTCTCTCTATGTTTCGCATAAGTAAATGCGTCTTCACAAAAGGTCCTACAAGGTTACTTCAACAAGATCAAGGCAACTGAAATTAAGTGATATTTTGGGGGACTGGCATGGTGGTGTAGCAGGTGAAGCTGCTGTCTGTGACTCTAGCATCGCACATGGATACCCCACACATGCACAGGTTCATGTCTCCCTGCTCCAAGAAGCTGGATTGGATAGCAGAGGTGAGACTCAATCCTGGTGTTCCTTTATGAGATGCAATTATTCCAAGTGGCAGCTTAACCCAGTGTGCTACAACATCTGCTTATCTATAAAGATATATCTATTAAGGGACAAATGAAGCCAATTGGACAGAGCTCAGAGTTGCTTTTAAATACATTTGGAAAAGTAAGTTAGAATGGGGTGGGGTGTAGTAAGGTAGATGGCTAGTTCAGGGTCACGAGCTGGGAAGCCACTCCCTCACCATGTAGGTGTTCCCTCCTGTCCACCTGTGACGCTCACCTATCATCACTTGGAACCTCAGAGGGAGCCACATTGCATTGTAGTGAACCACTCCTCTCACAAGTTCCTATAAAGGCTCATGATAAAGAGAGGCTCACTTTCTTAGTCGTGTGCCTCTGTCACTCTGATTCTTGGCCTCCCCAGTGCCTGCTTGCTCTCTGGCTTCCCAAGGACAGACTGAGGACAGGTATCCCCTGAGCATGGCCCCTGTTATGTCTGTATTCCTCACTCTCTGTTCAATGTTGGGTGGGACAGTGAAGACAGCAATGCTAAGATGCTTTGTTTTTCTAATTTATCAGGAGTTCCAGGAGAGGTGAGGCCTAGCAGTAGTAGAATATGAGCAGAGAAGCCAGGGAAAGGTGAATGTCTGCAGCTTTGTAAGTGTGCCCAGGTTATTCACTGCATGTCTCTTAGGATAATTTATGTTGCTGGGGAAGCTGGGACATAGGTGTTCAGCTTAACAGATGGACTTTAGGGTAGTGACCATTTGTCCTAATTGGGGTTTCAATTGACTAGATTGCTATGTGGACGTGTGATTTGCTATTTCCATTGGGCCCTGTTATCACCAAGTTTGGTTAATAAAGATTCCTTAATAAACCTTCGACTTGTTTGGCGTGATCTCACTTGCACCGCGCAACAGTGGTAAGCCTTAAGTGCCAGGTTAGTTTTTTGACTGAATGCTGTATATGATGGGGATTCACTGACGCTGAAAATGGCAAAGGCATGATAATGAAGGCGTCGGTTCAGAAGATACAACCTCAGTCATTCACTATGCAGGCAGACAGATCAGGAAGACACCAGATGCAGGAAACAATTGAGAAGGATAAGGGAGCAACTTGACGGTAGAGATGTCTTGGTAAAGCAGTAGTTGCTGTCACTGGATCAGGTTGGACTACTGACCAGGCTGAGTGGTTCAGAGCAGATTGTCTTATTAGTATTGCTCTCGGCCTTGGGTTTTTGCATTAGGAAGTGGGTGTGGGGAGGACAGTGCTTGCTCCCCCTGGTCTGAGTGCAAGTAGACGATAGAATTCTCTAGCAAGGTAAAGCTCTGGGACGCCCAATCAACGTGTCAGCATTTCCAAGTTTGCTTCTAGACCTTCATGACTTAGAAAAACATCTGAGTGTTATAGATACTGACAGGGAAGTCAGCAGGCCTCTGCTTGGCGGAAGAGGAGAACAGGAAGGAACTAATACTTCCAGAGTGTTCTAGGAATTACATTGGGATTACAAAGGATTAATTCTCATCACACCCTTACAAGGTAGGTGATTTTTTTTAACATTCAATTAACAGGTGACTTAACTAGAGCAAAAGTTAGTCATCAAGATTGGGTACAGGGCCCGGCGGCGTGGCCTAGCAGCTAAAGTCCTCACCTTGAACGCACCGGGATCCCATACAGGCACCGGTTCTAATCCTGGCAGCTCCACTTCCCATCCAGCTCCCTGCTTGTGGCCTGGGAAAGCAGTTGAGGATGGCCCAAAGCTTTGGGACCCTGCACCCGCGTGGGAGACCTGGAAGAGGTTCCAGGTTCCCAGCTTCGGATTGGCGCAGCACCGGCCGTTGTGCTCACTTGGGGAGTGAATCATCGGATGGAAGATCTTCCTCTCTGTCTCTCCTCCTCTCTGTATATCTGACTTTGTAATCAAAATAAATAAATCCTTAAAAAAAAAGATTGGGTACAAACCAAGTTCTACCTAAACCTAATATATTTCTTTTTCCACCCATGTTCTATTGTAAAGTTGTATTTAATATATTTGAAAGAATTTTGGAAAGAAGGACACACACACACACACACACACACAGAAAGAGATCTTTCATCTGCTGGTTCACTCCCCAAATGGCCACAATGGCCAGAGATGCGCTGGTCCAAAGCTAGCAGCCTGGAGCTTTTCCAGACTTCCTACATGAGTGCCTTGGGCCTTCCTTCGCTGTTTTCCATTAGCAGGGAGCAGAAATAGGGCAGCCAGCACCCATATGAGATGCCGGCACTGCAGCCAGAGGCCTAACCTTCACGTCACGGTGCCAACCCCAATAAAGTTGTATTTTAATTCATTGGTTCACCTAATCGTCTTTTGAAGCTATTTTAAATTTTGATTCTGACATCTACCATGTTAATTATCCCTCAAACCTTTGAGTCATTTGTAGGGCCATTTATTTTGGGGGCACAAGGTTGGAAGAAGGATATTTTGAAGTGGAAACGGTAGGTGGTCTTGACCTGCGGTGTGGGAGGCTAGGCTATTCACCCAGAGTTGATGCGGTCTGCTCATCAAGTGGCGACCAGCCTTGGCGGAACTCCAGCTGCCAAGCACGGCAGTGCAGACAGGTGGGGAGTCAAGGCTGGCAGTGAGTGAAGAATGAGAGCCATGAGACATTTCTGGGTACACCCTTCTCCTGGGTGGAAGTGCCAGGGCTCCATTCGGACACCCAGCTTCCTGCTAATGCACATTTGGGAGGTAGGGATTGATGGCTTAAGAACACGAGTCTGCCACAAACAGGAGGCCCTTGAGTTCCTGACTCCTGGCGTCTGTTGGCCTCGGCCCAGCTGCTGCTCACATTTTGTAGAGTAAACCAGGGCAAGGAAGGTGGATCCCCCTAACTCCTCTCTGTCATTCCGGCTTTAAAACCCACAAGGCAGAAGGTTTTCTGGCAAACACTAAAGGGGAAGCTGACCCATTCAGTCATTCTGTTCAGCTGTGCGAAGTCAGGCAAGGCAAATCATATTGAATAATAAGATTGGAGAAGACAGGTGAGGGAATTTGAGGACTGAGTTTTCCAAGCAGCACGTGTGCCAATAAGCAGAGACAAGGCTATTAAAGAAAGCCATATAAAAAGTAGTTACCTATATCTTAACTTTGACTAGGTTATTTAGAAGTACATAAACCCACAATTTGCAAACCTATGTAGATTAAGGAATCCATCTTTTGGTGACAGAAGCATTCACAAACTAAAGAGGCTTAACGGACATCGATAAAAAAAAAATCCCCATTTCAGTAGAAGGAACCATGTATAGCTCTGGGGTTTTTTCATCTAAGAAACCTCCATTACTAGGCAAACTGTGTGAAGTTTGGTAGTGGCCTGTGCTCCGGCTGACCATTTCTGCCCTAAAGCGGTTCTAGAATCTCTCCAGCACCTTGGTTTGGAGAACACCGGAAGCTACTTCCATCCTACCTTCGGCGCGGATGCTAGGACCTCCAGAAATCCTTCCTTGCTCCTCCGTGGAGCCAGGCATCTCTCAGCTGAGCGTGAAGGCCGGGTAATAAGGATCTTCCCCTTTGTGTGAGGCAAGTCCACCCTTTCTGTTGCTACCTGTCCTGCCAAAATGGGCTTCATTTGAATATTCCAAATACCCAGTTACGAGTTTATTCCAAGTGGGTGAGATTAACTACCACTGACTGCGTGTAGAAATTATACTATTTCATGGCCACATCTCATGCCAAGCGTCATGTTATCAAAGACCCCAATTCTGTTCGAGAGGACTAAGGTAAGACGAATCTTTTAACATTTGCCAAAGCCGCGTTGGCTAAAGGGTCAGAGGAGAGAAGCCGAGTTTGGTGTATTTTAGAAAGCGACTTTTTGTACAAGACGCTCACTCCGAAAGACTGCAGGTGTAATGAGGGGAGCGAAGGGAATCCACGTTTCCGTCTCGCGCTGATTTGGGGGGTCATCGGTCCGAACAGACTTTACCTGCTGGTTGGCGATACTGCGTTTTGGGTTTGCCGTCCCAGTCCCTCGGAGGCACATGGTTGGGGCTAATCGTGTTCCATGTCAGCTCAGGGGAGAGTGTGCACACAGAGGACGGGAAGGAGGAGGCCCCTGTCCTCCGGTGTGCTTCGGGCAGTTTCTCTCGCAGGCTGAAGCTCCCCCTCCCCCCAGCCTCCCTCCGGTCAGCCCTGCTCGTGGGGTCCCAAGTGGCGGGAAGCCGGGGCTTCTTCGGAGGCGGCCCCAAGGCCAGGGAGGCTGTGAAACCTGGTGGAGGAGCCGGTGCGCCCCTTGGGGACGGCTCGGGCGTTTGGGGTGGGGTGGAGGGAGAGTTGGTGAGGGCAGGGACTTTGGACCTGCAGGTAGAAAGAACCCAAGAAAGCGGGGTGCTGGGGTGGTTGCAGGGGTGACCCCTCCGCTCGAGGGGGGCCCCCCGCAAGTTGCGGCGGGCGGGACGTTTCCGGGCCCCTCCCGCGCCGCGGGCTTGTGGGGCGATGGCGGCGACGGTTTCCCGGCTCCCCCGCCCCGGACGCCGATGGCGGTGCGTTCCGGCCCTCCCCCAACAGCTTCTCCCCCGCGGTCGCCGGAGCCGGTGAGGCCGGGAGGGCGGGGAGCAGCGGAGGGAAGGCTAGAGGGCGGAGGTTGCGTGGTGCAGGCGGCGGCGGGAGGAGGGCCAGGCAGGCGGGCGGGCTGGAGGAGAGGAGGAGGAGGAGGAGGAGGAGGAGGCGGGCGCCGTGTCGCACGCAGCTCCAGGCGGGGCAGCCCCGGTGCCGGAGGGACGCAGCCAGACCTTGGCGGGACGGGGTTTTCACCGCGGCCCGGGGCCAGCGACCAGGCCGAGACGTCGCGGGAGCTTTTCGGGTATTTAGAAATGCGGGTGAGTGGCGGCGGCCCAGAGGCGGCGGTGGCGGCGGCGGCGGTGGTGCAGGCCCGACCTCGAGCCGCGGTGTCGCAGTGACTGGGGCCGCGGCGGCCGAGCCCAGGCGGCCGGCGAGGCCATTCTGCCGATTCGCGGCCGGGCAGAATGGCGGCCGGGCCGTGGGGGACTCGTGGGCGGGAGAGGAGCGAGCTGGGGCCGGACCCTGAGTCACCTGGGCCGGCCCGGGGCCTGGCCTGGCCGAGTCTGGCCGTGGCTTCGGACGCAGGTTCGGGGCGGCGAGGCCCGGACTACGCACCGGGAAAATGCCCGATTCATCGCGCCGGGAGGTGGCGGCCTGGTGGCGCCGGGCGCTTTCCCAGCCGCGTCGGGGCTGGACTCTCGCAGCCTGGGCCGCCGTGTGGCTCCGGTAGGCGCGGGCATCCTCCTCCGCTCGTGCCGGCGACCCTCTCGGGACAGAAGCACTTTTTTTTTTTGCCCTTTCTCCTTCGCTCCCTTCCGGCTCAGGCTTCTCCTTCGGGCGTCGCTTGCATGCTCTCCGGCGCGCCTGGGGAGCCGCCGAGCCGGTCTCTCTGGCTTTCCGGTTCCCTGCCCGTAGCTCTTCGGATTCCCTGCTTGCATTGTTGCGGCTGTGCAGGGCGGTATTCTTGGGTAATAGTCTCCCTTTTGCCCGGTTTTCTCGGGATGCAAGTGCGGTGGCCGCCGAGCACTCGCGAGTCGGCCGGGGCCTTGCACCGTGGCCTGCGCGCGCCCTGACCCTGGAGGGAACCGGGGGCGCCCACCTAGACTGCGGGGACTTGGGGGGTCTGCAAAGGCATGTGCCTCAATTCCCAAGGCCCATGGAGCCCCAAGACTCCCCCGTCACCTGTGTAATGGTGTGTGATTAAGAAATGCTTACAATTCTTGAGATTAAGCCCCAAAGTTAAGAGTGTCTGTCTCCAGGCAGCTATGCCAAAAAGACCACTCTTCTCTTCCGATTGGGTCACTGTAGTTGCATTTAGTTCGGGGTTAGTGGTAAGTGCGCAAATACTGAGTTGCATTCAGCTTCAGTATTTATTCACTCTGTAATTGCTCTTTCCTGTCGCAGCGTTAAAATAGTTCAGAGTTTGGAGTGGAGTAAAGGGTTGCGCTGTATTTTTAAATGGGCTTAGCAGATTCGACAAGAGGAAGTACATTTTGATTTGAAGCCACGAGCTCCTGGGACCTAAGCATGTTTTATCACCCTGTGTGTGGAGTTTTTTAAGTTCTGCACTTCTTTTGGGGGCCTCCCTGAAAATGGACTGGATTTTCTGGAGTCCCTGGAGTGTTCATGTGTTGTCTGCATTAGTAAGTGATACGTTTAAAAAGTAGAGCCAGTCATCTTACTGTTTTTTTTTTAAAGTTTGGTGGATGTGAAGTTTTTTTCTTTGAATTGTTATATTAAAAAAATGTCGCTTGGAAGTTCTGTGTGTTGCTTTCCATGGTAAGTCAAAATAGTTGCATCGCGTTTCAGATTCCACAGCATGCAAACACAGACTGGCTTGCTTTAACTCTATTATGCCCATTTTTGGAGGTTTCAGTGGAGTGCCAATTAAACTAGAGAGAGCTGGTTGAATGGTTTGCTTTAAGAAAAAAAAGATTTTGCGTTAAAACAAACCAGCTTGTAGACATGCCTTGTCCCCTCCCCCGCCCCACCCCCACCAGCCACAACCCCAGAGGCCATGGGAAAGCTTGCCTGAGCCGACCTGCAGGCATCCCTGGATGTTATACCCCCCTTGGACTCCCTTCCACGGGTGGAGTGTTACTTCCTAACTGTGCCATGAACTCAGCCTTGTTTCCCACACATTTCACGAGATCTTGAAGGCAGGAAAGACCCTTGCAATAACACGGAAGTTAGTCATGGTGATATCTCAGTTGTTACCGCTTGGAATGAACAGCTGAATTTTCTGGAATACCTTGAATGTCAAGCCAGCGTTTGGGTGCTTGAGCTGATGTGGGTAACACGCTTGCTTCACCCTGTCGGTTCATAATGCAGTGACGCTTCATTATTCCATGACTGCCAGATACTTCTCAGGAGTAGCAGTTGACATCTTTGTCCTCTTCCGTGTACACAGCCTGTCTCGCAGCACCAACCCGGCACCCAGGACTGGTGCCACAGTGGAAGGATGCACTAATTTTCTGTAGCTGTTGAGACCCAGGCAAGGGCCAGGAAAACGGGCTGTGATCTAATTTTGGCTTTCTTCCCTCCAAAACTTGTCGGGTCTTTAAAGCATATACACTTGTTGAAACAAGAGTTGCCCCTGTTCCAGGTCGCATCACACTGCCTTGTCTTTGCAGTGAGGCAGGCCGCTGGTCTGCAGGAGTGGGGAGGAAGCCTCTCCTGGGCCCACGGGCTCCGGCCCCTGGCAGTTTTGGTCAGAAACTCGCTGGCCCGTGTGTACCCAGGACCCACCACAGTGTGCCTTTCTGGCGGTGTGGAACATCAAGATGAACAAATGTTGTAAATACTGTTACTTACAAATCCTCAAAAATAACACCTCAGGGCCCCCAAAACTGAATCATGTGTGTTGGTATTCCTGGCTCTCTCAGGGCCAGAGCCCTCAGCAGTCTGGGATCAAACTGGCTTCAAATTGCTAATTGGTCAGATGAGTTCCTTCAGTTTTGCTTCAAAACATGATCGTCAACTGAATAATAAATCAAATTTAGATAGACCTCTGAGCTTATTCGTGGAGACTTATAAGTCCCTGTTTGTAATATAGATATGTAATAATTGTACTATAATCAAATTTTTAGTTAGAGATATTTCCTAGTTTCTGAAAAAGCTGTCCATCTGTGTGTGAGAGCAGGAGAGAGAAATTCATTTCTGCTTATTGTGGAATATTTTGCTTGGAGAAAATGACAAGAGGTCTGGTTTGAGTCTAACTTTGTTAGGGCTTTGTGAAACACAATGTTTTTCATTGGCACTGTTAAAGATTTGTTTAGCTCCTCAAAGTGTGTGGGACAACGCAATACCATTTAGCGATAATTTTGTAAAGTTATCTTACAGAACGTGGTTCATCTGTGCTATTCACGTGTGCAAAGCAGAGTTGGAAAGCCTAAGTTTGCTGCTTAACTTTCCCCTGGGAAACTTGGAGCAAGTGAGTGCGATCAGCTGACAGGTGCATTCCCAGAATCCCCTGGTGTGGGCTGCTCCAGTGTCCTGCCTGCCCCGTGTACGCTGTCACTGTGCTCTCTCCAGTGGGTGACCTCTTGTGGGGTGTGGATGCCCTGGTGTGCACTTGCCCCCAAGGGCTCCACCCTGCTCCCGCCTGACCGTGTGTAAGCCACTGTAGGATATGGGGTAGAAGCTGAGGCTTACCAGTGGTGCTAGTAAGGTAGTGAAGCCCAAATTAGATAGTTAACTCCAGAGCTTGAGCTTTTAACCAGGTGTTCACTGAATGTTTGATTTAAGAAGACTAGAGGAGATTAAAATGAAAATGCTGTAAGGATTGACATCTGATAATGGATAATGAAAAACAATGCATTATGCAGAACTATGGCCCACCCCCAGGAAGGCCCTTGTTGTTCCTGGTCTTCTAGTAACATGGAGGGGAATAATTGGGCGCTGATGGCACAGAAATGAGCAGCTTTGGAACTTAGGGGCTATTGTTAATTGGTTGTGATGTTATGATTCATTGGCCTTGCAAATATTTGTAAAGCCATTTAAGATTGTTCAAACGTAACCAGCTTTAATTTTTCAAAGGCCCATGTCGGGAGATACTTTTGAAAGGGATTAATGCAGTGAGTGCAGCCATTGAAAATGTGCATTGAATGTGTATGCACGAGTAAAACTATTTAACTAGTAGTTAAAATGTTTATAATTTTAGGGTGGTGACCTTGTTCTCGTGCTTTTAAAATATTTTTCCAAAACAGTAGTGTTTAAGGGCTGAAAGATAGTAGGCAGGATGGCACTTTGAGCAGGCGGAATACCTCTGCGTGTAGCCGTCAGGGGTCATGGTGATTTCTCTAGAGTTATCAGGCTGTCATATGTGAAGATGTCAGAAAGAGTTAAAGTAAATGGCAAACTAAGAAAAATTACGTTTAAGCAATTGCAGTTTCTTAAAAAGGGGGGTGCTTTCCAATTCATAGGTAAAAATAGGCTATTCTTAGAAGAAACATGAAAAAGGAATTTTAATGTCATCAGGATTCCCAGAAATATAAGTCAGTGTGATACTGTTTCTGTTTTTATTTAAGACTTTTGGCATAGCTTAAAAAGAAGCCATTTCTAGAAAAGGGGTGAGAAAAGGGTCCACTCGTGTATCACTACAAAGGGTGTAACTGAGTATGATTTTTTGGCAAGAGCAAAATATTGAACCTACAAATAAGGGTATAGTCAAGAAAATACAAAAAGTGATGACCAGATTAATATTCTGTCCTGGGTGTCATGTTATTTAACTAATGCTCTATTATTGTGCATTTGTTTTCAGGGTTTTCTTCTTTTGCCGTTAAAGAAATTTTCATTAGTTAAATGATTTCATTATTGCTGAGATAAATCTTTGCATTTCTATAATGTAGGAAGTTGTGAATATTAAATGGTAAAACCCAACATGTATCTGGGGGAGTATGTATTTGCATAAAAACAATTATAAACCAGAATGTTGGGCCCGGCGGCGTGGCCTAGCGACTAAAGTCCTCGTATTGAAAGCCCCGGGTTCCCATATGGGCGCCGGTTCTAGTCCCAGCAGCTCCACTTCCCATCCAGCTCCCTGCTTGTGGCCTGGGAAAGCAGTTGAGGACGGCCCAATGCATTGGGACACTGCACCCGTGTGGGAGACCCGGAAGAGGTTCCAGGTTTCTGGCTTCGGATCGGCGCGCACCGGCCCGTTGCGGCTCACTTGGGGAGTGAATCATCGGATGGAAGATCTTCCTCTCTGTCTCTCCTCCTCTGTGTATATCTGGCTGTAATAAAATGAATAAATCTTAAAAAAAAAATAAACCAGAATGTTAATAGTGACCTTTCTGGTATAGTAGTGGGATTAGGGCTTATTTTTAGCTTATTCTTTGCTTGATGTTCTACAGTGTTCATTATGGATAAATTTCAAATGTTTGGGGGATAGGAAATTAAAAGATGAGTGTCTTTGGATAATAACATTTTGAAATCCCTACATACAGAAATGTTCAAGGGTTTGCCCTCAAGGTATCTTTAGAAGGTGCACAGAAATACCTTTTATGAAAAAAAGGAGTGAATTTCAAAATGTTTTGTACCAAAATAAACTTTGAATTCCATTTTTCATGAACTTTCTGAGCTGCCCTTGCGTTTATACACCACGTTAATCCGGAAACAGCGGAAGCAGGCAGGTGTCTCTGTTTAGTCTAATGCCAACATCGCTCGCCACCCCTTTGGCGTGCTGGTGGAGTGTCTAGTGTGGACATGGGGCTGGCTTCCCAGCGCTGGGCTCTTTGAAGACCTAATGCTCAGGTTGGCTCCCTCTGGCCTCTCAGTCCTTCACATACTTCAGGGAACCTCCATGAACCGGCCTAAATCTATCCCAGGAAAGTTTCCTTTTCTTAGTTGTGAATTTTGTGTTTTTGCTTGCTTCACAGCTCCTAGTGATAGTAGACACATTTGTAAATTGAAGGTATAAACTCCATGTTCTTACGGGTAAGAATATAAATTTGCTGAAAATTGAAAATGAAATGTCTTGAGAAGCTGGCATTGTTGTGCAGTGGGTTAAGCCATTGCCTGTGACACCAACATCCCATATCTGAGTGCCGTTGTAAGTCCTAGCTGCCTCCCTGCTGATGCACCTGGGAGAGCAGCAGGGGGTGTCCCAAGTCCTCCCCCACCCGCCGCCACCTGTGTAGGAAACCAAGATGGACTTTGTGGTGCCTGGCATGCATGGCCATTGGGGCTACTGGCGAGTGAACCAGCCAGTGGAAGATCTTTTTTTGTCACTCTCTGATAGCTTGGGAAATTGAAAGATTACGATTGAGTATTCGAAGGCTGTATCCTAAGTTGGGAATGCTGTGGAATGTTGAGAAAATAGGTGCACAGAAATACGTTGCTGCATGCTGGGGGGAGGAATGTCTACTACGCAGGAGTCACTTACGTGCTAACTGAAATAGTTTGATGTGCCTGGTTGGAATCCCAAGGTGAGAACGAGACGAAAAGGCAGGAGAGGTCAGGTCACCATTCCTGCAGGATGGCAGGAGGCTCGCTCTAATCAGACTGGAAGGAGTGACTGGGAGCATGGGCCAGACTGTATTCCCGAATGCAAGCCCAGGGATAGATGGAGGAGCCAAGCCTTTTACCCCTCACCAAGTCCCATATTTACCTTTGGAAACCCAAAAGCTTTTGCTGGGGAGGACATGGAGAGGGAAAAAAGTCTGGAGTAATTTCTTCTGACTTCTCCCAGTTTAAGGATTTAAAAGATTGAAAACATGCATTTACAGGCTAATCTCAGCCCTATGTCTGGCGAAGGCTGTGCTGCACACGGTTTGTGTCCTAGTCTCGCCCAGTCTCGGCTGTCTGCTCTTTGCATTGGAGAGAAATCTGTGTTAATGCTGTGCGGTCCCGGCCGTAGACTTTGAAAAGCAGCCCAGGAATGTATTGTGTCAGACAGCAGGTAGGGACTGCTGAAATGAGTCTCCTGTGTGATACGGTGATAAAAGGTTAACTGGGTCCTGGATTTAGAGTAGGTCCTGGCCAACAAGAGACTCAAAAGACACTGCAGGGACAGGCAAACTTAGGATGCCGTGTGCACACTTGAGCAGTTGAACAGTTTGGTCTGAAGTTGCTCATCTAGGAAGATAAGGAAGTAGGAGGGAGGATTTGTGAGTAAACAAACTCAGGCTTGGGCACAGTGCATTGCTGGTCTGACAGGTGTATTCATATTTCAGAAAGTTCATGGAAATAGAATTAAATTAATTTTTGGTGCAAAAAAAATGAGACTCATACATACAAGGGACCATCAAAAATTCATGGGAAGTGCGTGTCATTAAAAAAATTAGGCATGAATTTCAAAGTAATTTTGCACTAAAAAAAACCTAATCTTTCAATTTTTTTTTCCAATGAGTTTTTGAAGTAACCTGTGTGTGTTGTGTTGTGAAGGGGCACCCTTAGTAATAGCCTTTGAAGGAAGAAATTCTGTGACCATATTAAACAACAGTGTGAATTTAAAACGATGGGGATTGCAGAATTGTAGGCCTCCCAGTCCAATCTGGTGTTTGTCATCGTCGGTGGAGCAGCGACTAGCACTTAGAAACACTGCTGTCCTCTGGAGTACAGTGGGCCGGTGCTGCCGCCTCACGGCCAAGATTCTGCCGCACACAGCTACACGGTCAGTTGCCTAAAAATGACCTGTTTCAGTTTAGCTTTTTATCTAAATCCTAACTTGTCAGTTATTGCAGAAAGTGGTAGTGTGAAGGCACATGGGTCAGCATTAATCCATAGTTGGCACCAGGGAACGGCAGTTTCACATCTCAGTCACGTTTCTCCTGTTCTTAGTGATGTCCTATTGAGAGCACTTTTTCTTTATTTAAAGATTTGCTACATAAGGAGATCTTCCATCCACTGTTTCACACCCCAAATGACCACAACTGCTGGGACTGGTCTGGCTGAAGCTAGAAGCCTGAAACTCCTCAATCTGGCTCTTCCACGTGGGTGCAGGGGTCCAAGCACTTAGGTCATCTTCTGTTGCCCGCTCCCAGGTGTGTTAGCAGGGAGCTGGATTGAAAGTGGGGCAGCCAGGTCTTGAGCTGGTGCTCACCTGGGATGCCAGCGTTGCAGGTGGCAGCTTAAACTGAGCGCAACAGCACTGGCTGGGAGGGAGGGGTCACTTCTGAAACTGAGACACTTGGTGTTCTTTGGTGGAGTGTTGAAAGTAACTACTTCTGTACTGCTGGTCGTTCTTTCTGCCTTGTTGGCTGGATTGTCCGTGATCTAGGTGTAAACACTGTCGCCGTCGTGTGTTAGATCTGGCACACTACGCCCCAAACAAATGCGACCTATTTTATAGAGCAGTCAGGCTCCTCTTAGGACAAGCTGTAGCCCATTTTCTAGATCATGGGCCAAATTTTCCCCCTCCACCCCCTTTTTTTGGGCACTAGAGTTCTGTGAGTAACGCTTGAGGTTCCAGTCTTGTCTTCCTGCCTTTTGTGGGTGCTTGGAAGAGGTCTGACTTGATCGTGGGTTCTAGTTTGTTTTGTTGTGGAGTTTTTCAGTTTAATTTAGTCTAAGATATTCCGAGCAAGTTAGAACTGAGCTCCTAATCTCAGGTGTCAAGGCCTCTCTGGTTGGCTTGTTGCAAGTTGACCAAATCATCCCCAAAAGTGAGTTGGAGGCCGACTCTTCACTGGCCGGAGTCTTTGTGAGCTGTTCCCATAACACTGTAACCGGAAGAGGAGGGCAGCCCTGACCAGCGTGTTCAGGGGTTCTTTAGCAGTGATCATCCAGTCAGCTGGGACAGCACTGGCTCGTGATGGGAATCATTCAATCAGCCGAGCTCACACTCGGTAGAAATTATCCAGTCAAGAAACAGACCATCAGTTGAAGCATCATGCACTCTTAACTATCCAGTCAGTAAGCGCTACGTCGTGTCTGGTAGCAAACAACTCAGCCAAGCAGACAGGTCCTTCCAATCCCATGTGTTCCATGTGCAGAAACCAATCTGGGGCAGTCTGCTTACTGCATGAACTGTCAAAGCAAGATCTCATCCTGGAGTGAGGTCGTTTCTTTGGATAAGCACGCTTATTCCCCGTTAAGGGCTTTCTGAGAACTCCAGGTTATGGACTCGACCCGGAAACGTCTCAGGAGATCTAGCGTTCTTGCTGCCATTTTTATTGTCCTGGCTGTCACAGGCTAGCTTGCCTTTGCTTCGCTCTTACCCCAGACTCATCTCTGTTCTTCTCTAAACCCAGCTACTTCCAGCATATCTGAGACAGAGGCTTAACACTTTGTACCTGTCTTCAGTGAACTAACTCCTAATAGCTCTTCCTTCAAAATACTTTTTTTTAATACTTCCCTGTTTGGTCCTGCTGTCACCAGCTTAAGTAGGCCCTGATTTTCTCGTGGCTGGTTGCAGAGACCCAGACACCTGACCCGTCTTCCGCTGCCTTCCCAGGTGCTTTGGCAGGGAGGTGAAGCAGCTGGGACTTAAACCAGCACCTGTAATGGGATGCTGCTCTTATGAGCTGCTGACGTAAAGGCAGTGGTGTAGCCCGCTGTGCCAGGCCAATAAATAAACCTTAAAAAAAGAGTACCTGAGAGGCAGAAATGTGGTTGGGGGTGGGTGGGGAAGAGCAAGCCCCCACCCCCTGCTCTACTCCCCAAACATCCAGAGTGGCAGGGACTGGAATCGGGCTGGGAACTGGCTCATGGTCTGCCTGTTGCTTTGCAGGATCTGTGTGGGCAGCAAGCTGGAGCCAGAGGCCGAGACCCAACAGGCCTGTGTGGGGCTCCCCAAATCATTCAGTCAATGAAACTGCTCTGTATTCACTAAACAGGGTCTCTCCTCCAAAATACAGAGAATGTCCACAGAAATGAGTACAAGTTATTTGTGTGGCAGGAAAAAAAAAATGAGTCCTAGATGTGCCGCTCTTTATTTTATTAACTTATATTTTTCAGGTGATTTGCCTACAAGTGTTGAGATGTAGGTTTTACTTCAGAAAGTTGAATCCTGTTGTAAAGGCCAGGTCATCTCGTGTCTGTCACACAGGGATTCCTGCTGCAGAACAAGGCAAAGTCTGGAGTTGTGGTTCTGGTGTTACTTACCTTTCATCAAATATCAGCTGTAAGTATTTTCAGCTGGAAGCAAGAATTGACGGCTTTGAAAACAAGCTTGGAAGCTTTGGGAAAATAAGGAAGTGGAGTATATGGAATCAAGAATGCTAAAGCCTTTAAGCTTCGTGTCCTAAGCTTAAGCCTAAGGACTAAGCTAGCAGTGATGTGATGCTGCCCAGTCAGGTACGGTGCAGAGGTCTGCAGCAGTGTTAACAGAGAGAATGTAGGATATGATTAAAATGTGAGTTAGTTATTACCAACATATAGGTGAGCTACTTTTGTCTCTTTTGTCCCTAAGTAATATGCCCAGATTACCAGTCATCTTTTCCTTATTTTATTAAAAATTTGAATGAGCATGTAGTTCTGCATTTTGGGGAGGTACAGTTCCGTATCTCAACAGATAGACAGCGTGGAGCAGTGAAACCAGGCGGTTGCTGTTTGCAATTCCTGTGCTTTCTCTGTGTTTGGGTTCCGTATAGGAGAGTGCTTTATGTATCCCCTGATGGCTCCACTGCACCCGTCACCCAGCTTCCCTTTGTCTCCCATCCCTGCCCCTCCACCTCTTAGACATCACTGTAGATCCTGAGGCACGTCTACCTACACAGGGAAATACAGGGATTTGTTTCTGTGACTCCGTGGTCTCCAGGTCCATCTGCAGGGTCAGGGTGTCCTCCTGTGACTGCCTGCTGTTCCTGTGTCTGTATCCATTCATCAAGGCTGCTGTGAACACTGTAAGGAACATGCGAGTATAGCCGTCTCTTTCACACGCGGTGGTTGTTTCCTTAGAAGTAGGCCTGGAGGTGCCGTGACAGGCTGCTTTGGTCCATGGCCCTGTGTTTCTGGGAGGAGCCTCCATGCTGTCGTTCGTAATGGCTGTACTAATTTACACTCCCACTAACATTGTATGGAATCCCTTGGTTTTTGATGATAACCATTTTGAGGGCAGAGTTACAGACAGATCCTGCATGTACTGATTCCTCACTAAATGGTTGCAGTGACCAAAAGCTGGGCCAAACCAAGGTTGGGGCCTCACCTGGATGCATGCCCAGGGACCTGCTCCGTCCTCCACCCACTTTCTCAGGTACATTAGCAAGGAGATGGATTGGAAATGCAGCAGCTGGGATTTGAACCCAAACCCACATGGGACATTGGTGCTGCAGGTGGAGGCCTAGCTAACTGTGCCATGGCATTCTTACTGGAGTGAGGTAATACCTCATTGTGGAAAAGAAACCATTGTTCTTTTTTTAAGTTTTTTTTTTTATTTGAAAGGCAGATTTACAGAAAGATCTTCCATCCGCTGGTTCACTCCCCAAATGGCCGCAACATCTGGGACTGAGCTGATCCAAAGTAAGAAGCCAGGAGCTTCTTCGGGGGTCCCAGTGCCTACAGGGTCCCAGGGTTGTCCTCTACTGCTGCCCCAAGCCACAGACAGGGAACTAGATAGGAAGTGGAGCAGCTGGGACATGAACCAGTGCTCATATGGATCCTGAGCGGGTAGCGAGGACTTCAGCCACTAGGCCTGCACACTTGGACCAAGAAACCACCATTTTTAAAAAACTCTTTTTGTTTTTATTTTTGAAGATATTTGCATAGTTGATCAGTGTGGGGAGGATGGAGGGTCATGGAAAAGTGGGTGTGATAATTGTTTTCAGCTTTTCTATTTCTTCTTCCTGTATCTGGGGGAAGGGAGGAGATAAAGGGAGATGCCATACCAGCCTCCCAACCGCCCCAGTCAGATGGAGACGACCACTTGATGGCAACCCAGCGGGTCCCTGATGGAAACCATCATTCTTCATAGTGACAAATGAAAATAAGTTACATGGATCATGAACGAAATGCACTAGAAATTTTTGCAACTAAGGAGAGGGGTCGTGTCTATCGGCAGTTCTTTAGACACACACACACAACTTCTGCTGCCCATGTAGGAGACCAGGGAGAGATCGCACTCACACACACAGAGGTGCGCGTTACTCTGCCTTTCAAATAAGCTTTAAAAGGTACACATGAGGCTGCAGAATTCTAGAGACATGCCTCTTAAAAATAAATTTTGGACATGCCTCTTAAAATTTGGAGGCATGTTGTAAAGACTGTTGGTATTGCAGATGAAGTTTCTCCTTTTTATGGATATGGCCATTTTGTTTTAAGTCAGAAAGGGAAGCAAGATTAATACAATGGAAAAGCTCCTCACCTCCCTGCAGAGTGCTGTATCTTGATTAGAGTTCTGGGGACTTCCTCAAACAACTGAATGAGAAACTTGATTTAACCTAATTTGCCTTGATTTGAAGCCCAGGCTTACATGGACGCTTGTGTGTATATGTATTTCTTCCCTAATATGTATCATGTCTGAAAATACTAAATGTCAGGAGCTTGGTGGGCAGGTTCTCCACAGCAGTGGTGTGCGGTTCGGACAGGTGGCAGTGCAGTAAATGGCCTGTTTCCCTCTGAACCCCAGGTGCTTCCGGGAGCGTTTACTGGGAACGCGGCACCTAGCGGAGGGTGCCCTTTCACTTATCTCTGTTTCTTCTGTTGGATAAAATGTTAAATTGTCTTAAAAACACTGAAAACCTAAAAGCTCCACAGCAGACGGAGTGATGTAACACTGTTGACCCAGTTTGTAGCAGATGTGAAAGTTCACAGCCAGGGAAAGTTGCTGATCAGATTTTTTTTAATTTTGGAGTTAAATTATTTATCTTGGAAGAAAGATGGTGGAAAGAGGTTTTCTTATTGAAAACCCGATAAGGTGATAAGCAATGTCTTGTTCACGTAATGGCGTGTTGGCATCCAAAGCCTACTTACTGAATCAGTGGTTTTGCAAGGCCTGCGGCTTACCAGCTGTGGGGCAGAATGCTGCCTGACTATAGACATTTGGAAGCTAACTGAACGGGATTGTGAGAGCCAGGAGCTGAAGTGGAATTCATTTAAGTGAGAGCTAGAACATCTGCACATCCTTTCTCGGACACAGCCCTCAGCAGGGACACTTGCCAGTTGCATTCAGCCCATGATTGTGCCTCTGCTGGGTGTATGCCCTCAGCAACTGGCACCACCAGCATACTGGCCATCTTTGAGGAGTGCAGAAATGCCCACAGATGCATTTTTGTGTTTCTTGGGACTCTGAAAATACCATGTGACGCCAAGTCAGAAATGTCTGAGATGCTGTGGCAGCTCTCAGTGAGTTCCGCACAACAGTGGCTTGCCCATTCAGGAGTCAGGTAGGAAAATGTCCTACAAGACAAACCTGTATTGCATGGTAGAATGAGAGCTTGACGTGGGTTTTAAAGTAGAATGGGGTTTCAGAGAAAACTCAAACTCCGTCGCTTAGTGCTGAGGGTGGACTCCTTGGCCCCTGAGGCTGCCGAGAACCGGCTTGTGCTGGTAAGAACGTTTAGGTCAGAAGTTTAGGGAGCACTGCTTTGCTGCCATCAGTTGGCATGACTGTTTTGGAGTCTTTCAGGCAATGTAAATTTTCTTCGTTTTGGCCTAAATGATGGTGGTGGTGTCCCCCCTGCTGATCACAAGGTGACAGCTGTGCCGTCTCTCATGGCTGCTGAGCTTGGAGCCAGAAGTTTGACATCTTAATCTGTAAAATCTTAGCTATTTGAAATACTCTCGTTACTGTGAAGTTGATGAGTATCCCTGAGTTGTCATCAGTGTGGTAAATGTATTTTGTAAGATAACCCAACAAAGTTCCACTTGCCATTTACTAAACTAATTCTATGAGCTTAAAAATAATAAGCTATAGTCTTTCATCTGAAAAATACACGTGTATGTGATCATGATCAAATACAATACTGTCTGTCCTTGCTTTAAAGTGAATGGAAATGCTTGGGACTGAAATCCATGCAGGTCCCAATCCAGACCATTAAATGAATGTGAGTCCATCTGTGTGTGCTAAGACTGGGAGCTGAAATCCGGTTGTTAGCATTTGAAAGTACTTTATTGACATAAACTGCTCAGTGATACAGCACCAGAATTGTTAGTTTTTTTTTTGTTTTGTTTTGTTTTTTAAGATTTTATTTATTTGGGTTAGAGGGGCAGAGAGGGAGAAATCTTACATCTGCTGGTTCACCCCCCAAATGTTGCGGTGGTTAGGGCTGGACCAGCCTGAAGCCAGGAGCGTCTTCTGGGTCTCCCGTGTGGGTGCAGGGACCCAAGCAGTTGGGCCACATCCCTTCTCAGGTGCATTGGCTGGGAGCTGTATTGAAACTGGAGCAGCTGGGACTGAAATTGGTGCCCATGTGGGTTGCAGATCTTCCAAGTGGAACCCACTATACCACAAGGTGCCCCGATCCCCCAGCTTCTGTTAATTGTAATGTAGTGATAGCTTTCTCAAGTAATTTATACCAGTGATACTTAACAGTGCCTCATCCAAAAGTCTTAACGGTAATTGAAATATGAACACTGCATGTTGACTCACTTAAGCATTAAGCTTTAAGATTTTGTGTGTGGACTTCCAAGATTTAAGACCCCTTTCTTCTGCTTGTTAAAATACCAATTCTGAAAGAAGAAAGGTTGCTCCCTAACTGCAAATTTTTACTTAACGACATCTGGGATTTCTTATGAAAGTGTGGGTCTGTATGAGTTAGATTAGCATGGGCTACTCATGCTAATATATGTATATATATTATATGTGTGTATGTATGTTGTGTATCTGTTGATCATGAGATACTGGTACATTTAGTAAATCATCTACTCCTTTCCTGCCCTCATGTAACTAGATAATGGGACAGGGCCTAGAGATAACTAATCCACGAAACTTGAATCGCATACATTTTCTCCTGTCCTGCTCTAGAATGCTGAGTCTTGGCTTTGCTTCTTAGTTTATAAAACCATCAATTTTGCAATTTTTATGGCTTGTGTGAATAATTACATTTATGTGTAATATAATTATTGTGTACAGTACTGAGAGCAGGCTAGTAGAAAATAATGTGTAATTCACCACAATTCAGTCCACTTAACACTCTTAGTTCCTATGCTGAGAGCTGAGTGGGGTGTTGGGGTATTACATGTGATGTATTACCAGAGATTAGGCTGTTTGGACTAGTTGAGTCCCCAGGGTTTCTGGAGGCCTTGTGTTGTGCACTGAGTGAGGCGCCTGACCTGCAGTCACGGAGCAGAGCTGCAGGTGCGTGTCTGCCTCCAGCAGCCGCATGCCGCTTGGTGGATGTGTTGCTGGTAAACTGCTTTCTTAACTCACGCACATAGACTCGCTTCCAGTGAGTCGAAGAATTCGATTATTTGCAAAGAACAAGCTTTAATTATTGGCACATTTCCATTTTATACTAATAGATATAAATATGAAACCCACTTGTCAAACATTGTTCAATAGCAATAATTAGTAAAACGAAAACTTTTAGAATTCAGGAAATGAGCAAATATAGTATTAAATGTTACATACTAGGTTTTTGTTTATTTCTGTTTTCTGCATTTTAAATACATTATGAGTGAAATATAAGCATTTTATGATTTTTTTAAAGGTTTATTTATTTTTATTGGAAAGTCAATCTACAGAGAGGAGAGCAGAGAGGAAGATCTTCCGTCAGCACTCCCCAAGTGAGTGCAATGACTGCAGCTGAGCTGATCAGGAGCCAGGAGCTTCTTCTGGGTGTCTCGTGTAGGTGCAGGGTCCCGAGGTTTTGGGTCATGTTCAACTGCTTTCCACAAACAGGGAGCTGGATGGGAAACGGAGCATCTGGGATATGAACCTGTGACCGAATGGGATCCTGGTGAGGATTTTAGCCACTCGGCTATCACGCTAGGCCCTCATTTTTTTTTTTAAATTTTAAAGAAAAATTTAAAAAAAAATTTTTAAATATTTGTAAGTAATGTTTAACATTAAAAATGGCTTTGTGAAAAGATTTTACTCATCCCCTTGATCTCTAACTTTACCTTCTAGGGAGAGGCTGGTACTGTGTACTAGTGGGTAAAAGCCACCACGTGGACAGTGGTACCCCCATATCCCATACCAATTCAAGTTCTGGCTTCTCCACCTCTGATCCACTTACCTGCAGGTGCCTCTGGGAAAGCAGCACAGGGTAGCTGAAGTGTTTGGGCCCCCGCACCCACATGGGGGACCTGGAAGAAGCTCCTAACCTGGCTTTGGGCCAGCGCAGTTCTGGCCATTGTGGATATTGGGAAGTGAACCATTAGATGGAAGACCTCTCTGTTCCTGTCTAGCCTGTCCATAGCTCTGCCTTTCAAATAAAAAGATTTTACTCATTTTCTGATTAAATAATATGTTTTAAAGCAATATAAAGTAATATAGTACTGTAGTAATATAAAGTATTGTGAAGGACAACCCCCACTGCTCTTCTCCTTTCAGAAGCAATCAGACTCTCCTCTGGGAAATCCCTGTGACGTGCCAGGCGTAGAAGATGGCATTTTTACATATGATGCCTCATTTGACCTTATACCAATTCTGAGAATTTGGTACTTCCGTGTTTAATGCCCCACATTCCACCTCATTCCCACCCTCAGTTTTTCAAGTATAATTGATGAGTGAAATTGGTATATATTTACAGTGTGCAGTATGGTGCTTTGATGCATTTATGCACCATGGCAAGTGATTAAATCAGGCAGGTAGGCATCTTCGTTGCCTCAGATGCCACTTTTAAAGTACTTTGCTAGTGTACAGGTACATGATTGTGAATTGCAGCCCATGCTGTACCAAGGTTAGCCAAACTGAAAATGGTTGTTCTTTGAGCAGTGTCTCCCCCTCCATCCACCTGGGTTGTTTGTTTAAAATTTTTACTATTGATCTGTTTGGCAGGCAGACAGAATCTCCCATCCACCGGTTTACTTCCCAAATGTCTGTGATGGCCAGGTCTGGGCCAGGCTGAAGCCAGCAGGCAAGAATGCAGTCCTGGTGTTCCGCCTGAGTAGCAAAGGCCCAAGTGCTTGAGCCGTCCCCTGCTGCCTGCCAGGGTGCACGTTACCAGGAAGCTAGATTTGAGGGTAGAATCGGAACTTGAACCCTGTTGCCTTGTAACTGCTGGACCAAACACCTACCCTGGTGCTTAATTTTTAAGGAGACTTAAAAACAGTGAACAGGATTGTGAAAGAACCAAAGGTCACCTTCTAAGTAAATCTGACTAGACTACCATTGTGGCACCGCAGCTGAGCTGCCAGTTACAACAGCAGCATTCAGTTGAGGTCCTGACTGCTCTGCTTCTGATCCAGCTTCCCGCTGATGCGCCTGGGAAGGCAGTGGAAGATGGCCCACGTGCTCATGTGGGAGACAGCTGAAGCTCTTGGTTTTGGCCTGTCCCATTGCCTGTCACTGCCCTAAGTAAATCATATGTTAAGGTTTTTTTCATTTGAAAAACAGAGTTACACATAGAAAAGAAAGAGATAGGTCTTGTGTTCACTGGTTCACTCCTCCAGTGACCTGAGCTTGAGTCAGTCAGGAGCCAGAAGCTTCACCCCATTTCCCATGTGGGTGCAGGGAACCAAGCATTTGGACCATTCTCTACTGCTTGCCCGGGCGCATTAGCAGGGAGATGGATCAGAAATGGAGCAGCCAGGACTTGAACCATGTGGGGTGCTGGCACTGCAGACTTAAATAATCTTCTAAGAATGAATTGGGTCAGATTTGTGGCTCAGTCAGTGGGTTAAGCAGCTCCCCGCCATACCATATGGGTGGCAGTTATTGTCCCAGCTATTCCACTTTCGATGCAGGTCCCTGGAAAAGCAGCAGATGGTGGTCCACGTGTTTGGGCCCCTGAAATTGTTAGCTTTGGTCTGTCCCGGAAATGACTCTTGAGGTCATCTGCGGAGTGAACCAGCAGTTCAAAGGTTCTCTACTCTCTGTAACTCTGCCTTTCAGAAGCAGCTGATATAGGTTCTCTGTGATGATCACTGTTGTGTTTTCTCGGTGCCCTCTGCTGGTCATCTTGGTGAGACGAAGGGGATCTAACGGCAGGGGTCAGTCATCAGGAAGCCTGAGCACACGTGGACATACATGATCCACTTAATACCAGACGTTGGTCTTAGAGTTGTATGTGTTCCACTGTAGTATTGTGAGATTGCTGTTGTGAATAATCATCATTGGTTGTGCATTATTTTTGAGAAAGATGCAGAGTTTGTTTTGGAAGGTGATGTATGTTGTCATGGCTATATTTGTATGCGTTTGTAATGTAAGTTTCCGTATTAGCTTTGTGATTTCAAAGGAGAACCATGGCTTTTAGTGTCATTCTGTGATGGTGGGAAGGGTACTAGTTTCCCCAGGCTTTGAGCTGGTCACGGAGTAGCTGCCACCAACTCTCATGAGTCGCCAAGCTGGTGGTCAGCTCCACATGCCGCAGCTGCTCTGTCTGCTTGTGGAGCCTGCCAGATGTTTAAGTCCACCAGCATCTTGGCTCTTGTAGTGATTTTTTGTTGTTGTTTTCATATTAGATCTTCCCTTTTCTGGCTCACTTCCCAAATAGTCACCACCACCTTAAGCCGGGAGCCCAGAATTCCATCTGGGTCTTCCACAGAGGTAGCAGGGGTCAAGTACTTGGGTCATCTTCTACTTGTTTCCCAAACACATGAGCAGGAAGCTAGATCGAAGCAGAACAGCCACAACCTGAGGTGGCTAACCCACCTAGCGACCCGAGGTGGTGCTCCGTAATGGGCTGCCAGCACCGCAGGTGGTTTTTTCAGCAGCTCTACACCGGAACACTGGCCCCTATTTCAGTGTGTGTGTGAATCACTAAACACTTGATATTTCTAAAATTAAACTCTTTGTTTTTCTCTAGAATCTGGTTTTTCATGTAACTTATTTATTACTCTATTTTAATAATCCCAGGTTTTTTCTTGTAGGGTTGTTTTTCTCTTAAGATTTATTTGCAAAGAGAGTGAGAGATCTCCATGCCCTGGTTCGCTCCCCAGATGATCACAAAGGCTGGGCCTGGGCCTGCCTGAAGCAGGAGCTTCCTGGGCTCCCATGTGGGTAACAGAGGCCGGGTGCTTCCACTGGTTTTCCCAGATGAATTACAAAGAAACTGGATTAGACGTAAAACAGGCAGGGCTTGAGCCAGTGCCCATATGGGATATGCCATAAGCTGACAGGCTGCAGCTTAACGTGCGGTGCCACAGTGCCTACCCCAGGGTTGTTTCTGTCAAGCTCCTTTTACCCCTAGGATTTTACCAACACGAGTTTTAAATTGAATGTTCAATTTAGTGGCAGAAAGAATTTCTTGTAAGTGTAATTTGCCAGTGTCTGTATAGTCGTCATTTAACCTTAAGTTGCCGTCAAGTTTTGTACTGTGAGTTCATATTTATTTACCTTTGTTTTTAAGCAGAGAGCATGATTAGTTGAGATCTTGCAGGCCAGATACAGTCATACAATGTTTTACAGCTTTTCCGTATGACTTTTATCATTTAAGATGTCGAAGCGCAGCAGATCTGTCCGTATCTTAGAATTACGCATGCCAGCCTGTATACTTCCTAGTTAGGATCTAGTAAGTAGGATTTTTACTTTCTAATTTCAGACTTGATAAACATAAATGATACTAGCCTGTCACCTGTCATGGGATAATGGACAGCTCCAGTTCCTTGCTGTAAAGAAGGCCTGCTGAAACTGCTATGGTCTTTTGCTACTTTCGCAATGGAAGTAATTGCTCAATTTCTGTCAGAAGTTGGATGGGAAAGAGGCGCCCATCTTTTTCCTTAAGTTTGCTCTTCCCCCAGAATCTCTAGGATGCCACTTCTATCAGCTTCTTCCTCCCTGGGTTCTCCATCCCCCACGGGGAACGATTTTTATTTGTTTTCAATTGATTTTCTCAGTAAGGAGAGAGGGAGAAGAGACAGTGCTGCCTCACTTCCTAAGTGCCTGCAGGAGCTGGAACTCAGGAGAGCTCTCCTGTGAGTGTGGAAGGGAGCTCACACTTGAGCCGTCACTGCCTCCCAGAGCGCCCGTCGTCCACAAGCTCCGTGGTTGGTGGAGCAGGACTCTGGTATGGGTGTGGCTGTCTTAACTGAGGCACCGGATACCTACCCATCTTTTCCCTTGTTTTGTGTTTGAAGATTTATTTTCTTGAGAGACTCACAGAGAGAGCAAGGTCTTCCATCTGCTGGTTCACTCCCCACAAGCCTGTACCGGCCAGGGGGAGCCAAGAGCCAGGAGGGCCCTGTGGGCATTTGTGCCCCAGGGTGTGCGTTAGTAGGAGACTGCTGTGGAAGGGGAGTAGCTGGGACTTGAAGCCATTGTACCATGATTCCTGCTGCCTTTTTCTTTCTGAAAATGTATTCATCCCTGTGTGTTAGTTATTTACTTACCTCCCTTATTTTTCAACGGATATGTTGCTTTTTTTTTTTTTTTTTCAGTGAATCCATATGAGAACGGAGGTGGTCCTGGGACTGGCACTGGCATAGAGGGTTAAGCTGCCAGCTGTTCCACTTCTGTTCCAGCTGCATGCTCATGGCCCCGGAAAGCAATAGAAGGTGGCCCCAGTGCTTGGGCCCCTGTACCAGTGGGAGACCCTGACGAAGCCTTTGGCCTCAGCCTGGCCCAGTCCAGGTGTTAAGGCCATTTGGGAAGTGACCAGTAGATGGAAGATCTTTGTTTCTCCCTCTTTCTCTCTGTAACTATCTTTCAAATAAATAGAAATCAAACCTTTAAATTAAATCTTTAAAAATGCTTTGATGGTTCTAATTTAAAAAAAAAAAATAGTTGCACGATGCTCCATTCTGTGTATATGCCTCAGTCTTCCCATTTCCTGTTGGGTTTGGTTTGATTTCCAGTCTTTACGGCGACTGAGTTGTGACTCCCTGTAGTTTTTGGTTGGTTTCCTCTGGAGCTCTGTTCCCAGAAGTGGATGGCGGGGCCAGGGGCTGATTGTACCTGTGATGTTACCAGATATAGCCAGGTCCCTGTTTGTGACACTGAGCAATAAGTGTCCCACCAATAAGAGCTAAGCTCTTCTATATTTTTAGTGAAATGAAAGTATAAATTTGAAAGCCAGTCTTGGTCGTTCTTCTTTCTTTACCTATGTCATGCTACCCTGTTCTGGTGAGCTCAGTCACCTTAATTCTTACTTTGTCTTGTGTTGTGTGGTGTGTGTGATTTTAGACATTTTGCTTTTCCTGTTGCTGTGGGTGAGTGGAGCTGTTACCCAGTCAGATGGCATCCCAGGTACTTTAACTGCCTGTGTTCTCTCTCATGGAAACTCCACGGAGCACAGCTGTCTCCTCCCTTCTCCGAAGCCTCCCGTAAATCTTAGAGGCTTTGTGTCCCCTTGGTGCGGGCTCCCCCCGCCCATGCCTCGCATAGCTTGTGCACCAGTCTCCACTCAGCCTTGGGGCTGTTTCTCTGCTCCATACTCTTCTGTTTGTTCCTCTACTTGTATTCGAATCCTATTCATGCTTTGCAGAGTGGTTCATAACTTGTTTGTTTTGTTGAAGGTCTCTTGATCTTTCTATCCCATAATGATTTCTTTGCCCCCTTGAACTTGCATTGCTATGTTCGTCTGTTATCTTTAATGTGGTAGTAAGTCATGCATGCCTGTGGCATGCTCCTTCAGGCACATACTCTATATTGTATGTTCACCTTTGTACACTGCTGCAGGAGAACATGAGCCACTCTCCTGATAACGTCTTCTGTAGCACTTCTTGAAGTTTGATTTTTGGTTGTGCACTGACTGATAATGCCTTAGGTTCTGTGCTAAGGTCCTGTGGACATGGCAGCCTTCGGGCTATGCTAAGGTCCCGTGGACATGGCAGCCTTCGGGCTGTGCTAAGGTCCCGTGGACATGGCAGCCTTCGGGCTGTGCTAAAGTCCCGTGGACATGGCAGCCTTCGGGGCTGTGCTAAGGTCCCGTGGACATGGCAGCCTTCGGGGCTGTGCTAAGGTCCCGTGGACATGGCAGCCTTCGGGGCTGTGCTAAGGTCCCGTGGACATGGCAGCCTTCGGGCTGTGCTAAGGTCCTGTGGACATGGCATCTGGTCACCTTGTGGACCCCGATTTCTTCTGGGAGTGAACTGAACTGAACTTCACCCTCAAAGACTTACTGTGTTTAACAAGGTGCTTAAGGATGCCCTGCTTTGTGCCTGCTGGTCTTTTTCCCCTGAACAGCCATGTTCAGAACAGCAGAGCCACAGAGTGTGTGTACACACGTTAGAGGGTGAGTGCTCATGTCTACCGATTCATTCTGCAAATGCCCACCCTGGCTGGAGCCTGGCTGGGGCCAGGACTGGGATGCACTCCAGGTGTCCATATTGGTATCCGGAACCCAGTGAGTGGAGCCATTGCTTCTACCGTGCAGCGCCTGTACCGACGGGAAGCTGGGGTCAGGAATCGCAGTGCTCAGACGGTGTATTCTGGCATCCTAGGCTGAATGCTTGCTCCTCACTACCTGGCTTTTGCAAACATTATATTCATTTAAAACTTAATTTAAGAGTTTCTCAGCTAGAGAGCTTTCCAGTTGTTAACTCTGGTACTGGGTGTACACATTAGCCTAGAGCTCTCCTATGCATGTAAGAAATTGTGATAGACCATCACTGGGTCTCGTCTGTGAGCGAAGCAGCAAGGGCGCTCCTCTGGCCACGAGCGGCCTCCCCGTCCCCCCTTGTCTATGTGAGCCCCAACACGATCTGGAATGGCCTTTAGCCCTCTCCTCAGGTTCTTTTGCTTTTCTTTCGGCTTTTAATTCCTATGTTGTATTGATTTGCATAATTTATGTTAACTTCTTATTATGAGGAATAGCACCTACTGCATATCAATCACTCAGGCTTTTTTTCTTTAAGATTTATTTATTTACTTATTTTATTGAAAAGTCAGATATACAGAGATGAGGAGAGACAGAGAAGAAGATCTTCCATCCGCAGATTCACTCCCCAATGGCCACAATGGCCAGAGCTGTGCTGATCCGAAGGCAGAAGCCAGGCGTCTCCTCCGGGTCTCCCAAGTGGGTGCAGGGTCCCAAGGCTTTGGACCGTCCTCGATTGCTTTCCCAGGCCACAAACAGGGAGCTGGATGGGAAGTGGGGCCACCGGGAGTAGAACTGGCACCCGTATGGAATCTTCGTGCCAAAGAGAGGACTTTAGCTGCTACTCTACCATGCTGGACCCAGGGGTTTTTTTTTAACCTACAACATCTTAAATTGCACCCATCATATAATTTTACCCATAAAAGTATATGAATCTGGGTCCGGCTCAATGGCTTGATTGGCTAATCCTCCACCTCCAAGCACTGGGATCCCATGTGGGCACTGCTTTGTTTCTTGGCAGCCCCACTTCCCATCCAGCTCCCTGCTTGTGGCCTGGGAAAGCAGGAGAGGACGGCCCAAAGCCTTGGGACCCTGCACCCACTTTAGATCTGGAGGAGGCTCCCGTCTTCGGGTCAGCTCAGCTCCAGCCGCTGTGGCCACTTAGAGAAGCACAAATGGAAGCTTATATCTTTCCCTCTCTGTAAATCTGCCTTTCCAATGAAATCAGGAAATCTTTTGAAAGGAAACCAGAACTATGTGTATCAGAGGGTGTGCACGTGAGCGTAAGGGAACGTGATGAGCGCCGTCAGCTGTGGTGACCAGCACCCCACCAGACGTGCTGTGTAGGCTCATGCTTATCATTGCTGTGTCAGGCTTCCTTTATAGAGATACTCTTTGAATTATTATTTTTTAACTTGTTTTAGCTTTTTGTTTGTGTTTTTGAAAGGCAGAGCTAGAGAGACATAATCTTCCACCTGTTGGTTCACTCCTCAAATGGCTGCAGCGGCTGAAGCCCGCACAGGCTGGCGCCAGGAGGCCGGCGCTTCTGCCAGGTCTCCGTGTGCACGCAGAGGCCTTTCCAGGTGAACCAGCAGTGAGCTGGATTGGAAACTGAGCAGCCGGCACTGTGGGCAGGTGCCCAGAATGCTGTGCCACAACAGCAGCCTCTTGAATGAATCTGTGTGATCATCTTGTACTGGATGTATTCCTGCTTCACTACATAGTCTTTCTGAAACTCGTCCCTACGTTCAGTGTGTGGCTGAAGCCAGCTTATTTTGTGTGTGATCTGTTGTGACTGTCCTGCTTGTGTTATGTTGGTTGGTGTGTGGATTGTTTCCGGTTTATGTGTCTTGCTTTCATGGACAACGCAGCAGATGTGTCCAAGTGTGCTGCCTGGTACACAGTGCAGGTGCTGCAGGCCGCCCCGCTGCAGGCCACCCCACTACAGGCCACCCCGCTGCAGGCTGCCCGCTGCAGGCCCAAGCCGGAGTGCCAGAGCTGCGTCTCCCCGCGGCTTCCAAACACGGTGTGCTGCACAGTACTCAGGTCATTGACTGTAGTCCGATTGGAAAATGCTGTTAAACTAGAAAAAGCTAAATTTAGTTTTGTTTGACTTTTAACAGTGAATTTTACCTACATGATTGTTAACTGAGCTAGAGACTGTTTCTCAGCAATGCTGTAACTGCTGTGTTGTGCTACTACTCTGGTTTGAATTGTGTTTATGCTCTGCATCAGTGGGGTTTATAACAGGGTAAATGTGTTTGGTCTTAATTCATTGGAACGAAGGCAACTATCAGGATTGCGTTGATTGCCGCCCCCCCCCCAAAAAAAAGGTAATTCAATGTTTGCAGTATTTGAATCAAAATTGAGGAGGGCACAGAATTTTCTTAAAATCTGTGGATTCCCCCTGAGAGTAGGTACAGTCGTGCTCATTATTTGTGTACTTCTCTGCTGTTGTGTTTAGGAATTGTCGGGTGGGATCCGGTGCCTGGGGCTGGGCCTCAGTGCCAGGCTGCAGCCCAGCCCCGGCAGGCAGAGACCGCCCTGCTTTCCAGCCGTGCAGCGGGCAGTGCCTGGGGCTAGGCCGCAATCCCAGGCCACAGCTTAGCCCCAGCAGGCAGAGGCCACCCTACTTCCCAGCCGTGCAGCAGGCAGTGCCTGGGGCTGGGCCGCAATCCCGGGCCGCAATCCCAGCCCCAGCAGGCAGGGGCCGCCCTGCTGCCTCAGCACAGGTTGAGCTCCGTTGGGTCTCCCAGTGTCACTGGTTGCTACAGGCTCTCGGGTCAGCTGCGCATGCTTAAAACTGTCTGGGACACCTTGCACGTGTGACTGCCTCCCCACCTCATCCCTCGGGTGCTCCTGGAGTCTCCTCTGTAGGAAGCACCTCTTGGCCTTTTCACTAGGTGTTTATCCTATGCTCACTTAAGTAAAAATAATTACAAGACTGCTTGTGTACTTGATGAAAAGCGAATACCTGAACACTGTGTAGCAGGGACTGGTTGGAGGAATAGTAGAATATTACATACCTCAGGAAGACAGTGATGTGTATTTCATCAAGTGAAGTGAGGTATATCTCATTCTTAAGTGAAAAAAGACCAATGAATATGTGGGTTAGCACAGAAAAGTTTATTTTTTGTTTTATTTATTTTTTATTTTAAGCCATGTTCCCTGAACTAGTGTTTTCTGGAATATCTTATGGCTAAGTCTTTTGAGTGCAAGATGCTTAACTTGAGGGAAATTCATAAAATTTGTTCTCTTACCAAGGTCTCTGAAGTGTTATAACCAAGAGTTTCATCTCGCTGAAGCTCATATACCTGAAGTCGGCCGGTGTTTTCAGTTCATGTGTAGAGGAAGGCTGTTGTCAGTGTGCTTTTTAAAAAGATACTTGGAATGCGCAGATGAAACTTGAAATGAGTAATATCAGAGGGGATGTGTTTTCATGGTTCTTGAAGATTATTTTGTGGGTTTGTAGTTCTTAAAGAAGTCATATGCCTCGTTAATCTTGAGAAATGGGCTGTTTGATTAGTTTATGGTTTGCCTGTAAGGGGCTGGGTTTAAAGTTGATTCTGTCGGCTTTTATCTCCTCCTAAGTACACAGCCCTCCTTCTGTTGGGCCTGTTGATTTTGGTCCTTGCGTTCCATCATGTTGTATTGCCTAGAGAGATGAAAGTCAAGTGTAATGTCGGGCCACAGAGGTGATCATTTGCACTGGTTGTGGAGATACGGTTGGTTCCGCCATGGTTCCTGTCTTTGATACATTGCATTTTCTGCCCTTTTTTTCCCTCCTCAAGGAAATGAAATTTGCCCCTCTCTAGGCCCTGGCGAGAGCTCGTGAGCATGGTGTGTCTTCCGGCGAGCACTGCAGCTGTGAGAGCTGGGGCTGGCTGGGCCTCGGCGCTGGCTGGGCCTCGGTGCTGCACTCTGCTCACTGCCCTCTGTTTTGGCAGCTCAGGCCAAGTGCCCGGAGTGGCCAGGCTGCGGGCCGTGCGTCTCAAAACCACTGACAGTGCTTAACACAGGTGACGAGCTTGGTCATGGCCCGATTTCCTGAGGAAGGGTACTTGAAGAAATGCGTGAGAAAATGGAATTCAAGATAAAATTGTTTAGGTGCAAAAACTTGTCAAGTCCATGCCCATGTACATACTTTGTTCTGGCTTGAAAATCTTTGTTTTTTTTATATATATATATATTTTTATTTTAAATTTGGAATTATGTGGTACAATTTCATGTAGGCTGGGATTTCCCCCCCAAACTACCAACCCTCCGACAAATTTTCCCCATTTTACTACAATGGTGTAGTCCTTCATAAGGAATCATAATTCCATCAATCTCTTATTTACGTGTACCCCGACATTGTTGGTACAGACAATGTCAGTCCAGCATCCCATTGTCTGCACATGTCCAACAGTTTCACTGGGAATCCATCTTTCATCTGGAAGCAGGGATGCATGTTCCATTGTACCCCCACATCTATATATAGTAGACCCCAGTACTCCATCACTATACATTTCCATAATTGAGAAGGCATGAAACAAGGTCAACAACTGGTATGAGTTAGAACAGCCACAACAACAATATCAACAACAAATTATAACACCATGAAAAAACGTGCCGCTGAGTAACCAACACATGGGTGACAAAAAGGAAACACAAAAGTTTCTTGGGAAAAATGATGCTACTATGTAATCCATATTGGCTTTAAAATCTAACCTGTAACCTGAGCCCAGCGCAGTAGCCTAGTGGCTAAAGTCCTCGCCTTGACCGCACCGGGATCCCAAATAGGCGCCGGTTCTAATCCCAGCAGCCCGCTTCCCATCTAGGTCCCTGCTTGTGGCCTGGGAAAGCAGTCGAGGGCGGCCCAAAGCTCCTGGCTCCTGGCTTCACATTGGCTCAGCTACAGCTCTTGTGGCTACTTCGGGAGCCAATCAATGGACAGAAGATTCCTCTCTGCCTCTGCTCCTCTGTATATCTAACTTTCCAATAAAAATAAGTCTTTTTTTTTTTTTAATCTGACCTAAGATTTCTGATTGTGTGATACTGGGTTTTTTGTTCTGGCGTCTTACCTCAAAGCCTGTGAATCTGACTTTTAATGAAAGCCTGGCTGCTGCCGGGACCCTGAATTCAGGATACATTTCTAATGTTGTTAATTCTTGCCAGTGCACTCCTAAAACGGGAGCGCCCCTTTCCCTTCACCCCCAGTCTCACCAGCATTTGTATTTTTGTCAAGTATTACGTGAAAAATTGCTAAAATTCACAGAAAACTAGCGAGCTGGAGTGGTTTTTCCTATATATTAGTGGTTTGTGCTTATCCTTCTGGCAGTGACCTGAGCATGTCATTTTGGTGGGGAGGGGGAGATGTTCTGATTTTTCATAGCTCAGAAGGTACATGTCTTGATTACTTTAGAAGGTGGAAAAGGCAACAGGGACAGGTTGTGTTGTGCCAAGTTCAACTCAGCATTTCTCATGCATGCTGAGCATCATGGTTCTGAATGAGACACCTAAGTCGCCCGCCTAATGTGAGTGGGTTTCCACGTAGGAGGAGGATCTTTGGTACCTGTTGAGGCCTCACAGATTGAATATTGCTGTCAGTGGGTGTCATCTTATCACCTACCCCAGGGTGTTAGAATTCATTCATTGTCTTTATCTCTTCTTTAGGTTTTCCTGCAATGAGATTTCATTTTCTACATTTCAAGGACATCCTTTCTGAGCTGCTGTGAATAAATTTGGAATGCTCCTGTGTATTTTCAACTAATGGAGAATTAGCTGTATCTTGGACAAGGATTGCTGCGCTGGACGACCTCGGAATACTGCTCACCATGTCCTCCAACAGGAGTCAGAATCCCCATGGACTGAAGCAGATCGGCCTCGATCAGATCTGGGACGACCTCAGAGCTGGGATCCAGCAGGTGTATACCAGACAAAGTATGGCTAAATCCAGATACATGGAACTCTATACGTATCCTCATGCTAAAGTGGAGATTAAGCTGTCAGAATTGTGATTATTTACTGGTATAATCTATGAATTATAATCTAAGAAATGTCCCACTGTTTTTCCAGTTCATCTTGTGCTATAATCACAGAGTTCGTTTTTAGCTTTCAGTTATTTGAACACAAGTAAAATGGGCTGGTTAGTAGTCTGATGGGTTGCTGGTCTACTGACAGATGGGCTGGTTAGTAGTCTGATGGGTTGCTGGTCTACTGACATGGGCTGGTTAGTAGTCTGGGTTGCTGGTCTGCTGACAGATGGGCTGGTTAGTAGTCTGATGGGTTGCTGGTCTACTGACAGATGGGCTGGTTAGTAGTCTAACGGGTTGCTGGTCTGCTGACAGATGGGCTGGTTAGTAGTCTGATGGGTTGCTGTTCTGCTGACAGATGGGCTGGTTAGTAGTCTAACGGGTTGCTGGTCAGTATAAATGCTTCTCAGACATTAGAACAGTTCTGTCACTGTCGAAGTTCTTTAGACAGCAGTGACTGCGTGGAGGGTGTCATGTCTTTGTATGTGTCCGTGTGTCTGGATGTTATCTGTGTCTGCCTTCACATTGGAGGGTCAGAGCTGGTAGTTCTATCAGAAATAATCTGGTCTATCAAGCCTACAGTTTGTATGATATGGCCCTTTGTAGGAAAGGTTTGTTGACCTCATCTAAATGGATAGCACATAGAACAAGCTTCTTGTTACAGTCCTTATTACTGACATGGTATCAAAAAGGTGTTTTATATTTGGTTCCTGATATATAAAAGAACTGTATTTAACAAAGATCATTAGAGTGTATAAGGTAGAGTTACTAGGAATATATCCTCAGAGAAACACTGTTTAACTTGTAGAGTTATCTGATTCAATACAAATATAAAATTGAAATTAAAGCTAACCTAGTTAAGGCTACAGGTTGCTACCGACTCTAGGACTTCAATGGAAGGTTAAGTCTAACATGCATATATCCATGATTAGCAAACTAGGTTATGTGATAGTTTGGTATACCTTTAAATGTGCAGATATTTTAGAATCCTAAAATAACATTAAATTTAAGCAGATATTAAACTTTGTATCTCATAATGAACTTAAATTGTATTGTATATACACATATCCCTGTGTCTACATTTATATTATAGGGCACTTTAAAAAAAAGATTTTTTTTTTTTTATTAGAAAGTCATATTTACAGAGAGAAGGAGAGAAAGAAAGATCTTCCATCTGCTGGCTAACTCCCCAAGTAGCCGCAACGGCTGGAGCTGAACTGAGCTGATCTGAAGTCAGGAGCCAGGAACCTCTTCTGGGTCTCCCATGTGTGTGCAGGGTGACAAGGCTTTGGGCCATCCTCAACTGCTTTCCCAGGCTATAAGCAGGGAGCTGGAAGGGAAGTGGGGCATCCAGGATATGAACTAGCTCCCATGTGGGATCCTGGCGCATACAAGGCGAGGATTTTGGCCAGTAGACTACCGCACTGGGCCCTGCTGGTTTTTGTTTTTGTTTTTGTTTTTTTAAGCTGCTTCAGATATGTGATTAAGCTGTTCCACGGGGTACCTTTCATGTTTCTTGACACAGCATTGTTTGAAATGAACCCTACTCTTTAACATTGCTTTGACTGTGTCCCACAAGTTTCGATATGTTGTGTTGATGCCTTCATTGGTATCAAGCCTTTTTTAAAATTATTCATTGATTTAATCTGTAAACCATTGTTCATTTAGCAACATATTTGTTCAGTGTCTAAGCATTTACATATCTTCTGGGGTATTTGACTTGTTGGTCTTCAGCTTTACTCCGTGATGGTTTGATAAACTACAGGGGCCCAAGGACTCAAGCTGCTTTATGGTCCATAAGCAAGGATCTGGGTTGGAAGTGGAGCAGCTGGCGCTAGAACTGGCACTAGAACTGGCACTAGAACTGGCGCTAGAACTGGCGCTAGAACTGGCACTAGAACTGGTACTCGTACAGGATGCTGCTGCAGGTGCAGCATTTCCTTGTTGAGCCATTGCACCGGCCCTCAGGCACTCCCTTATCTGGCAATGCCCATTTGCCTCCCCACACTTGGTACAAATGGTGCCTCCCTCCTCACTCACGCCTGGTTTTTTTCTCCATTCCTGGAGGACCTCGTGCAAACCTCTAACATCCCGTGTCTGATACTATAACTCAGCTTACTGTGTACCTCTGTGCTTCCCACTTGGCCAATAGAGTTTCAGGATCTCAACTGTATTTTTTTTACCTATGGCTGGATTCTATTTAACTTTCATATTACATGCTTAATAAATGACTGTTGAATGAATAAAGTAGAGGAAACTCTAATAAAAAAAACTACACAGTATGATTTCAGTGTTTGTAAATTTGCTGAGGCTTGGTTTGTGGCCTGTGCTGTGATCAGTCCTGGAGAAGGTTTCCGGTACTGATGAGAAACAAGTGTGTGCCGTGTCTGTAAGGCGAAAGATTCTGTAGGAATCAGTTACGTACGCTCGTTCTGTTGTTCGGTTGAGCTCTGTTGCCTTTGTCTCGTCAGCCCGTCCATTGAAGTTGGTGAAGTGTTAAGGTTCCCCACTGTTACTGTATTGGAACCCATTTCTCCATTTAAATCCATTCATACTTATTTCACATAGCTGAGTGCCCTGGCATTTGGTTTGTATACATTTGTTATGTTAATTTTTTCTCCTTAAAGGATCCCTTGATCATTATGTGGTGGTATTCTTCATCTCTTTTAATGCTTTTCAGTCAGTCTATATTATCTGATATTAGAATGGTTATACCAGCTTGTTTTTCCTTTCCATTAGCCTGGAATATCCTTTTCCATCCTTTTCACTTTCAATATCCTAGTATCTTTGTTGGCAATATGTGTCTCCTATAGGCAACAGATAGATGGGCCCTGTGTTTTGATCCAGTCTGCTGATCTGTGTCTTTTGACTGATAAGTTTAAGCCATTTACATTCAAGGTTAATATTGACAGGTAGTGATCTGGTCCTGTCATTTTAGCATTGGGTTTCTCATTGTTGTATTTAGATTGCTTTTGTGAATTTATTGAGATGTTCTCTATATTTGCTTTTGAGTTTGGGAAGCGTTATTTTTTTTTTTTTCTGTTTGTATGTTATCTTTAACATTTATAGGGCAGGTTTGGTAGAGGCGAAGCCTTTCAGTTTTTGCTGTGAAAACATTTTGAAATACAAAGGAAAGCTTAGCTGGATATATTATTCTGGGCTGACAATTTTTTTTCTTTCAGCATCTGGATTATGTCGCTTCATTCTCTTCTGGCCTGTAGAGTTGCCTTTGAGAGGTCAGCTATGAGTCTAATTGAGGTTCCTTTGTAAAATAATTGACTTTTCTCATGTGCGTACTTAAGTATCTTTTCTTTATGTTCAACAAGAGAGCTTGATTATGATCTGTTGTGGCAAGGAGCACTTTTGGTTGACTCTACTTGGATTTCTGCGCTCTTCCTGTATTTTGTTTTCCAGTTCTTTCTCCATGTTAGGGAAATTCTCAATTCTTTCTTCATTGGATACATCTTTTTTTTTCTTTTTAAAGATGTTTTTTTTGAAAGTCAGATTTACAGAGAGAAGGAGAGACAGAAAGACTCTGCATCCACTGGCTCACTCCCCAAGTAGCTGCAGTGGCTGCAGGGGCTGGTGCTGAGCCAATTTGAAGCCAGGAGCCAGGAACTTCTTCCACATAGATACAGGGTCCCAAGGTTTTGGCCCTCCTTCAGCTACCTTCCCAGGTCACATGGAAGCTGAATGGAAAGTACAGCAACCGGCACACAAACAGGTGCCCACTTGGGATCCTGGCACATGAAAGGCACTGACTCCATCTGCTAGGCTACTGTGCTGGGCCCCTGCATACATCTTTTAGCTCAGTTTCTCTTTCCACGCTTTCTGAAACTCCCATAACTTTTATGTATGGCATTTTGATGGTGTCCCTTAATTCTTGGATACTTTTGTTAGTTTACTCGCTTCCTCTCCCAGTGTTTGGTTTCATTGTTATTGCAGGAGGTGTCTTCCAGTTCTGAGATTCTTTCTTCTACCTCATTCATTCTATTATTGAGGATTTCCATTGAATTTTTAATTTGCTCTATACTTCATTTCTAATAATCTAATTTGATTTGGTTTCAGTGTTGTTACTTCCTGTGTAGTGTATTCCTTAAATTGCTTGAACAACTCCTGTATGTGCTCCTTGTTTTTAAGGAGCTTCATACCCGTTTTTAAAAATTCTTTATCTGGCACTTGCTCGATATCTTCTTCAGTTAATTCTGAGGTTGTAATCAACTTTTGCCCCTTGTTGGGGGAGGCATCAGTAACTTCAGTCACTGTGTGTGCCTCTTCTTTTGCCCTTACCATTGAAGCTAAGATTAGTGGATTTTTTTTCCTTGGGACAAGTCTTTAACCTGTATCTTCCACAGGTCTGCAAGGCGACCTTACTGGTCCTGTTCAGTGCCCAGTTCTTCGTTTGCCATCACTTGTACCATGCCCTCTAGCGAGTTTTCAGTCCTGTCCCCGATTCTGCAGCCGAAGCTCCTGGGTCGCCTCTGTACCCTGTGATCCCATGCTGTGGTTGCACCACTGCCCGCTCAGCCTTTCTTCTGACCCCGGTTCCTGCAGTACTCGGGATTAAAGAGACACAAGCTGTGACTTTAAACTAGATCAACAGGGCTGTCACCTCGCCGGTTGCAGAGTTTCGATTTTTTTCTTTCCTCTTCTTGATGGAAGCTACTGGCAATTAGGTCTAGAGACAACCCAAACCTATTTTTGAGGGACCCATGGGCTGTCAATTGGCATATCTCCCCAGTGGGACCAGTACAATGAGCCAGAAGTGAGTGCTCCCCGGGGTTAGTGCATCCTCAGCTTGCTGTTGTCTGTCCCCCAGAGCGTTTGCCACCGAACTAAAACAATGACATCTGGGCCCGGCATGATAGTGTAATGGCCAAAGTCCTCGCCTTGACCGCGCCGGGATCCCATATGGGCGTCAGTTCTAATCCCGACAGCTCTACTTCCCATCCAGCTCCCTGCTTGTGGCCTGGGAAAGCAGTCGAGGTTGCCCCAAATCCTTGGGACCCTGCATCCACGTGGGAGAACCAGAAGAAGCTCCAGGCTCCTGGCTTCAGATTGGCTCAGCCCCAGCCCTTGCGGCCGCTTGGGAAGTGAACTGTTGGGCAGAAGTTCTTCTTCTCTGTCTCTCCTCTCTGTATGTCTGACTTTCCAATAAAAATAAGTAAATCTTAAAAAAAAATAGCATCTGTTGTGGCACTGGTGGTGGCCGCACCGTGAAATCTGCCACGTTCTCACACCCGTCTGCTGGAACTCTGCCACTCTGCTTCTGCCTGTGATGGGTTCAGAACATCAGTGGAGCCTGCAGTGCTCTGGCTGGATTTGCCTCCTGAATTCCCCTTCCACTTCCCCCTGGAGCTCCAGTCGCCGCTGGGGTATCTGTTCAGTGCAGCACCAGTGCGCTGTCTGCTCCTTTCCCGTGTCCAGGGTCTCCAGATGTCCCTCGCTGTCAGCCTGGCCTCCATTTCCCCGGATCACACCTGTCTGCTTATTGGTCATTCCTTCTCCGTGCGTTCTGACATGCCCTCACCCTGTTCCGCTATCTTGTTCTTGGGTGGGATTGTTGTTACGAATATTGTTGGACTGGAATGATTGACTTACACAATACACAGAATACTTCCAGTGTAGTTAAGCATGCTAAGTGGGGAAATTTTCAATAAAAAATATGACTGGGGTCTGCGTACAGGTTAACCCTCCGTCTGTGATGCCATCGGGTCTTAGAGTTAATCTGCAACTTTGCTTTTTTGTTCACTTGAAAAATAGAGTTAAAGAGGCAGAGACAGGTATCTTTTATCCCCTAGTTTATTCCCTAAATGCCCTCAATGACCAGGGCTGTGCCAGGCGGAAGCCAGGAGCCAGGAGCTTCTTCCAGGTCGACCACACGAGTGCAGGGCCCGAGTGTTTGGGCCATCTCTCACTGCTTTCCCACATGTGTTAGCAAGGGCCTGGACTGGAATTGGTGCCTAGATGGGATGCCAGCGGCAGCACCAGACAGCTTTACCCACTGTGCCGCAACGCCAATATCTTGCTTGGATCTCATTCTCTTTTGCCGAGGAAGCTCTGCTGGGGCGCCTTGGGAAGGAAGCTCAGAGTCTTCAAAGTTAAATGTGTGGGTTTGTTAGACTCTGTATCCTAATTAAAGAAAAAGAAAAACCTAACCTTCTGTCTGCTGAATGAAGCTTTTATTGTTTTGTTGTTGTTGTTATTTTTCTCTCATTTTTGTTTCCTTATTTTTATTCCTATGTTTACCTCTTATTTTATATTCTAACTTTTTTTACCTGAGAGTAACTTTAGAGGTGACCACTTTTTATATCAGTATTTATCATCCAGTCTCCGTACTCATCTAAAGTAGCTACTGGCGCTTGTTGGGACAGCAGTTGGGAAGGGGAGGCGAGCAGGATCCTGGTTCATTAAGAGCCATTAAGAGCGTTGCCCTGCACACCCCCCCACACAGGGGGCACCCTTCCTGCTAATTCAGAAAGACTTCTCTTCCAAAATCCTTGCTTTTTTTTTTTTTTTTTTTTAATGTTTAGTTTCCAAGAGATAGTTTCCAACTGATGGTTCCTTCTCCTAAGTGTCGTTAGTTACCACAGTGGCCAGGGCTTGGCTAGGCTGAGCCAGGAGTTTAGAACTCAGTCCAGATCTCCTGTGTGAGTGGCAGTTACCTGGGGCCTCCCACAGCACACAGGAAGGTGGGATTGGGAGAGACCCTGGATGGAACCCCAGCCCCTTGGCAATGGCATGTGGGCGCGGAGCTCTCAGACCCGCTGTGGTTCTGGTCTCTGCTGACTCAGCCTGGCCACCCAGCCACGGTGATCCCTCTCTGGCCTCACAGCTGGCCTCCCTGTCCCCGGGAGGACCATGTGTAAGCCTCGTGTCCCTGCACTCTTGTGGTCTGCTAGATACCCGTGTGAGTGTGTTTTGGAAAGTCTTTTACCAGCTTCTGTTTCACTTACAGGGAATATTTTACTTTTTATAATTCAGTCGTAGAGGTTTTATCTGATTGTGAATTGTATCTTCCTCATATTTTAATATTCATCCTTACATCTCTGCATGTTGATCACTGCTTTAGCCCATTCACATTCATTATACAAAGTGGTGGATTTTAGAGCTGTTTCTTCTTTCTTGCCTGACACTGTTTTTGGTCTTGCCTTCCTCTCTGTTTTTGGTTTATTAGAGATCATGTAGAATTTCAGTTTACTATAGATTGGCTTTTGGCTGCAGCGCTGCGGAGTACATACATGTGAGGTTGTGAGATTGCCTTAGAGATTGGAACTGGGTCCTACATCCCTTATGGATGGAGACAGTGTTCTGCTAAATGGCGTTGGGTCCTCGTGGTTCTCATTGTGCAGACCGAGGGGGCTGCGGTGTCGCTGGGTGCCTGAGGGGGCTGTGGTGTCTCTAGGTGCCTGAGGGGGCTGCAGTGTCTCTGGGTGCCTGAGGGGGCTGCTGTGTCGCTGGGTGCCTGAGGGGGCTGCGGTGTCGCTGGGTGCCTGAGGGGGCTGCGGTGTCTCTGGGTGCCTGAGGGGGCTGTGGTGTAGCTGGGTGACCTAGCTTTCCCTTTCCTCCTGAGGATGTGGGCGTCCACCTGCTGCCCGTCTCCTTTAGCCTGAAGAGCAGGTCGGACTGTGGGAATCTCGAGTTGTATTTTATCTGAAAGTATCTTCATTTTCCCTACTTTTTAAAGGATGTTTTTACTGGATACAGAATCTTGAATTTATAAAGTGGTTTTTTTCTTTCAGCATTTAAAGCTGTTCTGCTGTCATCTGACCTTTGTTGTTTTGGCTGAGTGGTGAATGACCATTTTAATTCTTTCTCGGCATTTGTCATGTAATTCTTTCCTGTCTGCAAGAGGTTTTTAGCCTCTTTGGCTTCCAGTGCGTCTTTTCTCTCTCCTGCTCCAGAATCGACGTCTTTCCGCATTGATTATGCATTGTGGCACAGCAGAGCAGCCATAGTCATAACACACCCGTGTCCTTTGTAGTAAACCACGTGGAAGCCCGTGTGCCCTGAAAGGCCTGGGGAGGGGTGGGACTTGCTAAGGCAGAGGTAGTGGGTCCACTTCGGACCACTGCCCTTCAGTGGGCAGGCACTCAATGGCTCAGGGCAGCCTCATGTGGGAGAGCAGACATCCTCAGCAGAGTCAGTGAGAAGAGGAAGACATTCTAGGGATGTCTTAGCAGTTTGTCTTTTCCGTATGTACTTGTGATAATATTGTCACAAATCTGAAACAGATACTGTTTCGGTGAAGTTCCACCTGATAGGAATGTATGTTATTTTACATGGCAGCATTTTTTTCTTTTTGTTCCTTAAATGCAAATATTGATATGTTGAAGCCTAGTAAATACAGTTTGGTCTTTTTAACTGTATATTCTCTGTCATGAAAAAGCTGTAAACTATCGAAATGAATGCCCACCAGTGGATTTGACTATTTCCCTGTGTTAGACAATTAGATTGTTGAAAGTTTTTGTACTATTATGTGCAATACTGAAAACGTATTTCCATAGTGGTTTCCCTGTGATAAACGCTTAGAAATGCACTTACTGCACTAGAAGGGATACAGGTGAGTTGGGAATGTTTCCAGACAGTCCTCCAGAAACACTATAAGCATGTCAGCTGTCTGGCCTCAGTTTCCTGCATTTAGCTACCATTGGGTTTAATTTTGTTTAAGAACATTTTTAACTTAATAGTTGGAAAGCAATATAATACTAGGAAACAGCCCTGGAACCAAGTGACTAGCACTGGTTGCTGGGTGAGTTATGTAGTGAATCCTAGGTGTACTGCTGGCTTGATGGAATGAAGGCGCTGACAGTGGGGAGCCCCTGGGTGGCAGCAGGAAGATCCTGGGAGGGGGTGAGCTGCAAACAAAGCCTTGTGCATGGCAGGCAGGAATGGGCTGGAAGCATGTTGCCATGGACATAGAAACCCTGGGAAGCCCAGATACCCGTTAGTAGAAAGGTGAAGTAAAAATAATATTAATCATGACCTGCTGTCCCAAGGACACACGTAGGTGAGTGTTCAAGCTGAACTCAGGCTGTGGGAAGGGTAGGGACGGTCGCGGTGGTCAGCTCCTGAGGTAAAGGGTTGGTGTTTGTGATAGCAGCTGATGTGAAGATTTCCCCAAATTATTAGTGTGGAAAATCCCACCAAATGTGAGTTAAAGTTGGAAGGCGAGGGAGAGTCCACTGTAGGGAAAGCGAACACAGAAGGTCCGGAATCGGGTGAGGACGTGGCTCTGGGAGCGTAGGCTCTGTGCCAGTGGTTCTGGTATTGGAGAAGTAAGCGACGGGGCAGGGTGCGGCAGAAATTAGTGTCTACATTTGAAGAGTCAAAAAAAAAATTCATGCAAAGGGAGTGTCATTTTTTTAATTTCATTTTTTTTCCATGAGCTCTTTGAAATCTCATTATTATAGACTTTTTTATGGAAAATGTCTTATTTTTTGTAGTTGCCAAATTTCTAGAATCTGGAATCTTGAAACAGTGTAATAAGTTGATTTTAGCATGGCAATTAAATATAGCCTGATTGAAATTAAAAGTTTAGTATATGCGACAAATATAATTAGACCTTTAGGAACTTAAAAGGACCCATAGAGAGCCACGAGTGTGAAATAATAACGAAGGATTAAAAAAAACCAGAGGAATGAAACACTATGGGAGATGTTTTTCAGAGATGCTATGAATATAAAATTAAGTCATTAAAATTAACTACAATTTAGCACAGCTGAAAGAAAATTACTTAACCAGATGGTAGATCAAGAAAGACTAGGAAGTTTGAATGAAGATGAAGTGATGAAAAATGTTTGACCTGAATCTAGATACGAGATTATGAAATGTCGGACGCGTACGCAATAGGAGCGGTGGTCCATGAAGACACTGTGACCAGGAGCGTTCAAGCACCAACTCAGGGCACAGTGCGCACCTAGAGTGTGGCGTGCCCTTGCGGGAACAGGGAGTGTCTAGCCTCAGTGTCTACAAGAAGTGCAGTGTGCTGGGCTTCCATCTCCATAGGGGGACAGGAAGACTCCAGGAGGCACAAGGAACCAACCAATCGCACAGGAGCAGTGTAAAGCTAAACTTAGCAAACTGTCAGGCTCTTCCCCGCCAACTGAATAAATTTGCTGTGGTAGCTTCCCATAGATACACCAAAACAGAAACATAAAGGTTGAAAACTAAACATTGGGACACAGCAATTTGGGGACAATCTTTTTTTTTAAGATTTATTTGTTTTTATTTGGAAGTCAGATATACAGAGAGGAAGAAAACCAGAGAGAAAGATCTTTTGTCCACTGATTCACTCCCCAAGTGACCACAATGGCTGGAGCTGAGCTGATCCGAAGCCAGGAGCTTCCTTCAGGTCTCCCATGCTGGTGCAGGGTTCCAAGGCTTTGGGCTGTCCCCGACTGCTTTCCCAGGCCACAAGCAGGGAGCTGGATGGGAAGCAGCGTTGCCAGGATTAGAACCGGCACCCATGTGGGATCCCGGCACGTGTGAGGTAGAGGACTTTAGCTGCTAGGCTAGCATGCCAGGCCCTTTGGAGTACAGAGAAGAGAAACAGAAAGGTGTTCTGTCCTCTGACTCCCTCCCCAAGTGGCCACAGGTGTGACACCTGCCTCCCGTATGTGTGGCGGTTCGAGTCCCAGCTGTTCCACTTGGAGTTCAGTGTTCTGGGAAAGTAGCAGAAGATGGTCTGCGTGCTTGGACCCCTGCACCCACGGGCACCCACATGCACCCACATGGCTGTAGCCTGACTTGGGCCTGGCTTTTGCGGCCGAGTGGGAAGTGACCCAGTGGAGGGTCGTCTCTCGCTGTTCTCGCTCTGCATTGTACCTTTCAAATCAACAAATTAAAATCTTGAAAGAAAAGCAAAAAGTTGTCTCAAGGCCCCTTTCTTGATTCCTGAGTTCTCAAAGCAAACGAAAGGACTTCGGTGAACTCTGTCACCATGTTAGGAGTGTCTCTGCCTGTTCTGGGAATTTATTTAATGAAATTGTATGTATCTGCCTTCATCCATTCACCATATTTTTGAGATTCATTCATGATGCAGTTCATTTTTTAAACTGCCAAGTAGCATTCTATGAATATCACAATTTGCCTAAGAAATTGCCGAACTGTTTTCTGAAACTGTACATTTTGCACTCACGTTGGTAATGTCTGAGCAAACCTTTCGGTGGGTGAAGGATGAAACCAGATGGTGTGCAAAAGGTGGATTAAAAACGCGAAGTTTCTAAGATGCTTCCTTGCACTACAGAGACATGCGTATTGCACGTGCTTGAGTGAGGCTGTGGGCAGTGGAGATCCATGCACTGCTGGGAACTGTACAGCCACCTTGTAGGGCTCATCTGCACCCCTCCTACCATCCGGTCAGCCTGTGCCTACAGGGGATACGCAGTTATGCTTATCTATGCTTGTTATAGGAGGAGACCTCAGAAAGTTTGCAAGCTCACATATGACAGTTGCATTTTTCCGTGGACCTGTAAGCTCCCCTGCTATTCCTTACAAGCTTTGTTTGTAAAAACCTGAAATTTAGCTGCTGAAATGATCCTTAGCAAGGTTCATCAACGAGAGAATGGAAAAATCACTAGAGATATATCCCATAGAGGATATGGTAGACGTCTCTCGTGGTGTCATAAACAAATGCACGTTGCAGTTTATGTAATATAAAAATATAAAACTGGCAGAAGAATGTATTTCCTGTATTGCTATCTTGCAGAGTGAGAACATTGGCAGGATTGTCACCTGCCAAATGATGGACTGTTTGCTCTTAGGGTGAGAAAAGGGAGCAGTGGGTGTGGGCAGCGCAGCGTTGCTAACACTTAGCATCGCCTTCCATAAGAAGATGAGGTGGGCTGCAGGTGACGAGAAAGTGTGGGAAGGTCGGGAGGCGAGTTGATGCTGGGCCTCGTCGTCTGTAACCTGTGATTCTCTGAACTCTGAAACAGCTCGTAAGGAAACAGTTCCTCGATTGCTGCTGAGGGCTGGAATATTCAGTTTTTGGCCATTAGTAAAAATTTCTTTGGGATGCTCTGTCAGTGTTTTTCTTTACATGTGTTTCTGTAGAGATCCATTTTTACATTGTGTTTAATTTAGTCTATAGTAGTTTTTACTTCAATTAAGAATTTTACATCAACAGTATGCTTATTAGAAAGGACTTCCCTAACAGGTACGTGTTCCTATGTATTTTTTTTTATTTTATAGTTTCCATTTATTAAGCCATGTGTAACACATTTTAAAATACAGACTGTTGTAGACTATCTTTCCTTAACTCCTGGCCCTGCCTGGGCCCTCCCTGTCTCTGCCTCCTCGGCCTTCCCTGTCTCTGCCTCCTCTGCCCTCCCTGTCTCCTGCCTCCTCGGCCCTCCCTGTGTCTGCCTCCTCGGCCCTCCCTGTCTCCTGCCTCCTCGGCCCTCCCTGTCTCCTGCCTCCTCGGCCCTCCCTGTGTCTGCCTCCTCGGCCCTCCCTGTCTCTGCCCATCTCTGCTCCTGGCCGACCTGTGTTTCCTCAATTGCCTCTCCGTGGCTGTGTGGCTGTGTGCACTGCTGTTGCTTGATCGGTGTTGGACGTCAGTGACTTTAATGTTTGGCCGTGGTTCTTACGTACTGTTGTTTGTGTTTTTGTTTTCATCACTCATCTTCAAAATGGGGTTTTGCTTGATGTTAAAAATAGTTATAGAAAAGTTTTGGTTACTTCTTTATTTATAATGTGCACTTGTGGGAACATTATTCCTAACCGAACACGAGCAGAGCGTGTGGTTACTTAGTTCCCTTTGTCTTCTCAGTGCCGTAGTTGCTTTTCCCTTTGCGTCTGCAAGCCCGTGTTTGTGCCTGCCTTGCCGGCTCTTGCCATGCAGTCTAACACACTCGGCACTTTTTCCACAAGGTCAGTCGTGGTAGATCATCTGAAAGGTCTCGAGGATGATGATGATGATGATTTTGTGGCAGTATCCTGGAACATTCCACTGTGCTCCCCCCTCGGCCTTCTGCAGCTTTGCAAATGGGGCATTCGCCAGTCAGTTACTGATCATTTGGATGGGATCTTTTTCTGTTCCAGTTTCTCAGTAGGCTTTGGCTGATATTTTGAGCATGTAGATACTGTAAGCAGATGTGTTCACAGTCGTTACTGTCAATATCTACGATGTAGTTTCCTTAACTTTCTTCCAAGTCATGTTTATAACTACTGCACTAGCGTACACCAGTCCAACCAAGCCCGGGGGGCTGGGGTCCCACCTTCCAAGTCCAAAAAGGGGCAGACGCCTGGTGGAGCTCAGTTTGTTGGCTTGGAATTATACAAACGACTTAAGGAATTTTTGAAGAATTACTTGACAAATCTTCTTAAGGTAAGATATTTTACATCTATATGAGCAATTAGCATGCAAAAAAATGGAAATGGTTTTAACCTAAATGCTAACCCTTTCACTGTTTGTTAATTTTATTTAGGTGTTAACATGACTTGCCTAGCCTTTTTACTGTAATGAAGACAGAACCTTCATAACCATACTCTGTTTTAATTTGTTACATTAGGAGGTTTTGATAAGTCTTAAAACCATTGTAGTACTGTCCTTAAACGATTTAGTGGTTTTGTATTTGCTGGAGGTTGATGAGCTTTTTCACTTAAAGCACGTAATTGTATGTTCAGATTACTTGTGCTTTATTTTGACCCAAATAATGGCATTCTCTAGCAAACGACATAAATAATTAAAAGGTTATTTATACTTTGGGAATACGTTTTTCAAAACAGCCGTGAAATTGTCCAGTCAGCCAGATCGGGTTTCACTCCAGCCAGCCGCATCCCTCTGGAGCAGTGCTGCCTGTGTCGAGCCTTGCTAGGGCAGCAGTGGGGTCTTTCCCCGGCGGCTGCCCTGCCCTCGCTCAGTCTTCATGCTCTGTCGCAGAGTATTGTGCCGCTCACGTCCAGCCACAAGGTGGACGAGTGACTCTGTCGTTTGGAAGAAATGTTGCTGTATTCTTGTGAGAATGTGTATTAGCATGTTTTGTGCAGAATAATTTAGCAGCATGCATCAATGGTTTTTAAAGCTATCAGTTTATTTTCACTTTCATCTTTGTTACATGACAACTTAGTCATCTTAAAGTTTGAGCTCACTTATTTCTAGGATGGAGAAGATTTGATGGATGAGAGTGTCCTGAAATTCTACACTCAACAATGGGAAGATTATCGATTTTCAAGCAAAGTGTTGAATGGAATTTGTGCCTACCTCAACAGACATTGGGTTCGCCGCGAATGTGATGAAGGACGAAAAGGAATATATGAAATCTATTCAGTAAGGTCTTTTTTAACCTTTGCATGTGTATTTCCTAAGCTACTTCGCCTTTCAATAAGGGGATGGAGGCAAATATTAAGCTGTTTTCAGAGTAGTGGATGAACTTATCTCTGTATTCAAGAATGTTGGCACAGCAGCAATATCTCATTGCTTAACTCTTGACAAATGTAATTAGAAGGAATACGATGCGGCTCAGAAGTATGACTAATTTTTATTGTTAAAAAGTTTGATGTGTGTGACAGACCTGCACTGTTTCCTACTGGAGTTTGCAGTATACTTGTGAAGGGTCTTTTTTTAAGGGTGTGTTTATTTGGAGTTACAGTGGATTGGGCAGGGAGGAACGGATCTTCAGTATGCTGGTTCACCCCTCAGATGGCTGCAGCCAGTGGCTAGGGCTAGGCCAGGTGGACGCAAGGGGACTAGACTTACATATTCAGGTCTCGGAGCCCTACGAGTGACAGGCGCCAGCACTTGGGCCTTTTGCTAGCTGGGAACTGGGTAGAAGCAGAGGCCCAGTGCCAGCCCCGTAAAGGTTTTGAAAACTTACTTATTTTCATGTTACGTGAAAGGCAGCGGGCAGAGAGCAAGATGCACTGATTGACTTGCAGAAGCGCGCGCTAGGCAGGGCTGGGCCAAGCCACCACCCAGAGCCTGCAGTCGGTCAGATCTCCCCCATGGACAGCAGGGAGCGGAGGGCTTGGCCGTCACCTGCTGCCTCTGGAGTGAGCTGCCAAGACGCCAGGATCGAACCAGGCACCCAGACTGGCAGCTGATGAACCAAATGCCCCCTTAATCATCATAACATTTTAAACTTCCTAGAGTTATCTTTTTCATGAGGTTTTTATACTTCCCCCTATTTATATTTTAATTTTTAATTGGCAAAATTGTGCATGTGTATGTTTATCATATGCAAGTGCTGCTTCGATACATGTACCCACGGTGGACTGGCTTCTTGCTATATGCAAATGCTTTCTTGAGCCTCAGCATTTTCAGCATAGGAGCTCTGTAACTTTGGTTGATTGCTTTTGGAAGCCTACTTAGCTACAGAACCATGTACGCCCAACAGTATTACCCAGACTCTTGAAAAATGACTAGTTTTTAACTTTTCCCATACTGTGTTTAACAATAGTTAAAGAAAATATAAAGGAAAAAGTAGAGGTGCTTTCTAGAGTGTATAGTCATCTTTCTTGAGTTTTTTTAGTTCACTTTCAAGAGCCGTGCATTCTAACCCTTTAATTAGTCCTGAGTATATGTTGTTCTTATATTGTTACTACTTTATTTTCTTAATATTACTTTCGTGTTATTATTTTTCTTTTTTTAACTTTCACATTCCTATAATTTTTAGCCAAAATACTACTTTGAAGTTTTTGATGATTAGATTTGCATGTAATCTTTTCAATAAATACAATATAAATATAAACCTCAAAATATCGAGCTGTGTGTCAATTTGAATTTGGCAAGAAATAAGGCTGATACATTTAAAGAGCTAGTCAGCAGTATATTTTTATGTAAACAAAGTTGAATTTAACTGAATGATCTCAACAGAGTACTCATCTGTACATTCTAATATTCCTCTTTTCAGAAACCATTTTATATTAATTTGCTAATATGACTCCTGTGGGAAGTTTAGAAAAACACATAGAATAAACCGTATCATCTTTATATATGCTCATTACAAATGAGTGTGCTGTGCGTGGATGTACGTGCAGGGAAGGTGGGGGTCTCAGCTCGTGCACCTGACCTGCATCCAGCGGAAGCATCTGGAGTTTAAAGTGCGCGCTTGTATATTTACCTGTGTATCATCACCACGATTCAGAGCTTAGATTTTTAGTCTATAATTTATTTTAGAGAGTATTAGGAAGCCATGATGATGAATGGAATTATCTTTATTCTGCTAGGTCAAATGTTAAAATTATTTGACCCAGAAAGCATATTTGTAGATTGAATCCACTGTTATTTAAGCTGATGGGAATGTTCTCTCTAATGCAAAATTCCCTTTAAACTGTTCAAATGTGAGCTGATAAAGTATCCATTCTTAGAGTGGTCTGGTTTCATTGTGGTAAATAAATGTTTGCCAAGCTATCATTTGAATATTTTGGTAAAATCTTATATCCATGTATATATTTCCTGTGACTTCAAAAGTCTTGTGGAAATGTGACACAAGTATAGACATTTCACACTTTGTTTTTCTCCCCATCCAGCTTGCATTGGTGACTTGGAGAGACTGTCTTTTCAGGCCATTGAATAAACAGGTACCTGCTTGGGGGGCTGTGTGTGCTTCTTGGTGGGACCCCATGCTGTAGGCTCTCTCATGAGCATTGCTCGGCTTGCATCTTCCTGGAGAGTACATCTCATCTCAAACTGTTTAATGACTGAGTGTTGAAGCAGATATGCCATACCAAATGTTAAATTCTGTAACTCATATGTCTAATAGTTTTCCTATATTCTTTCAAGGTAACAAATGCTGTCTTAAAGTTAATTGAAAAGGAAAGAAATGGTGAAACCATCAATACCAGACTGATCAGTGGAGTTGTGCAGTCTTACGGTAAATCCAGTTCATTGGAGTTTTTGTATCAAATGGCAGACATAGCAGTGCTGGGCCAGAGTTAAAGGATTTAACATTATCAGGAGAAGCATTAGCATTGGCAGAGGTGCTCGGGAATTCCTAGTCAGTGATATTTTATTTGATTTTACCCTCTTAAAAGTTGTTTGATCCTTTTGTCTTAGAGAAAGTTTAATGAGATAGATGTTTGAAATTTTCTTTTCTGGTTTCATCACAAACTCCTGGCTGTTTAATGTGGCACAGTGTTATTGAATTGCATGATAAACCTGTCAGCTTGAAAAATGAGACAGAAAAAGGGAATACGGTGTTTAAAAACCTTGTCTAGCATGGTATTTCTTTGGAAATTTAAGTTAGAAGTTTTTGTTAGAAGTTTTTGTTGCTTTTGGAAATACAAAGTTTTCCAAATGAAACATGCATGACTATGGGTTACTATGAATTACTTCTGTATGTCCTGGATATAATATGAGATAATACGCTTTAGTATTAGTAAATAATAATTGCCTTTGTGCCCTGTCATTTCACATTTATATTTAAGTCTTAACTTTAACTTGGTATTATATATAAGTATATTCTGTTAAATATATCGTAAAAATAGAATAATTGAAATACAGCTCATATTTAATTCTAGTGGAATTGGGGCTAAATGAAGATGACGCATTTGCCAAGGGCCCTACGTTAACGGTGTATAAAGAATCGTTTGAATCTCAATTTTTGGCTGACACAGAGAGATTTTATACCAGAGAGAGTACAGAATTCTTGCAACAGAACCCAGTTACTGAGTATATGAAAAAGGTAAGCTTACATGTAATACTTAAAATAGACTTAAATTAAAACAGCCCTTGTCATTTCAAGTGAGTTACTGTTTTTGCACTCTGCTTCGCACAAGTCATTTGTTGGACATTGTTGTGCTAGCATGTCTTCAGCGGCTGTAACTACTGCTTCTGACTCTCCAAGAAACCTTTAGAAATTCCTTTGGTAGCTGTGCCCAGGAGTTCTTGCTGTGTGTTGTAAGAACCACGTGACTTGCCTTTTTGACCTATTTTTCCTAGGATATGAATCTACTATGTAAGAACGTTTTAAAAAATAAATACCAGATTTGGAAAGTCTTCAGTGCTTGTTTTGCTTCTAAATGCCTCCCTAAGAGTCTATAAAGTCAGGTCCTGTTGCAATAGGACTTGACTCGTCGTGGGGGAGAACCATGGGGCATCCTTTTCTGTATCAAGTGGTGTGACCAAGTTTTGGTGGATATATTCTGCATTTTCTTAGAAATACAGGAATCTTGGGCTTGGGCTCTGAGGAAGGACTTGCATCGGGAGTCAGCAACTTTCTGTGCCAAATGCTGGAGAATAATACTTCAGTGTCTGTGGCCCAGTGGTCTCTCTTACCACCATGGAGCAAAAGCAGACCTAGCATTGTGAGAATGAGGGCGTGTGGTTAGGTGCCGGTACAGCTTTGTCTGCATTTAAAAGGGAAGAAAGAAGGTAGCAGGCGTGCTTTGTCCTCCGCGCTATGGCCCGTGGAGCCTCGCGTGCATGTGCTGGGTTTCTGGTGAGTTATGGATCTTGCCCTTTAACCCCTGTGCACTTGGCGAGTGAGCAGGCTGCACAGTCATGCCTGTATGATGAGAGAAAGTGAGGGGAATCAGCTCTGCTTCTGCCAAACAAAGTCCTGCCCAGCTCGTTCCTGGAGTTCTGCATGTGTGGAAAAGGGGAGGGCCGTTAGAATTTTTGCAATTGAAAGTCTTCAACAACAGCAACAAATTTACTCTCAAAAGCTAAGAAACTAATAGAGTGATTCAGGAGTGTTATGCCTGAAATACTCTTAGTTCTTTGTGTATCTGTATTTTGGAGTTCAACTGTTTTATGATGATCTGAATTTCAGAGAGCTGCCTGATAGATGAGCTTTTGAAATAGAATCTGTTTTGAATCTTAGCATTGCTGTTACTTGGTTTTACAGTCAGTGAGGCCGTCTCTTGCTGACATCTGCTGTGTGGTGATCCCTTTGAACCATCCACTTTTTTTAAAAAAAAAAATTTATTTATTTTATTACAAAATCAGATATACAGAGAGGAGGAGAAACAGAGAGGAAGATCTTCCATCCGATGATTCACTCCCCAAGTGACCGCAACGGGCCGGTGCGCGCCGATCCGAAGCCAGAAACCTGGAACCTCTTCCAGGTCTCCCACGCGGGTGCAGGGTCCCAAAGCCTTTGGGCCATCCTCAACTGCTTTCCCAGGCCACAAGCAGGGAGCTGGATGGGAAGTGGAGCTGCCAGGATTAGAACCGGTGCCCATATGGGATCCCGGGGCGTTCAAGGCGAGGACTTCAGCCACTAGGCCACGCCGCCGGGCCCTGAACCATCCACTGGAACCTGTTGTGAGGAATAGTGGAGGCCTGTTTTCTCTCTGACTTGTGTGTGTATTGTCGTTGAGTTAGTGATTCATCCTGGAGAAGGGGGTAGCACTGTGGTACAAGGAGACCAGTTGGACAGGACACAACATCAGCAGACAAACTGATGTTTAAAGTCAGGCCTGAAAGCAGAGGCAGCTGGAGAAGCCGTGTTCCCGTCCTGTCCATCCTGAGCCCTGCCTGAGCACTGATTCCCATAAAGGTATTTTTTTCTAGAAGTTAAAAGTTAGATTCAGCTCTGCTTGGATCATGTCAGGTATACCTTCCATCGCATTCTGAAAGTCTGTAATGCAAGCAGTCTATAAACATAAGTGAGAATTCAATCATGCGATTCTGTACTGTTCACTTTTGTCTCCAAATGAAACATGAATCTTAATTTTAAATCCGTACTCCACCATTTACTAAGGGGAAATGATCAAAACCTTTCTCTTCTATAATTTTCTCGTGTAAATAATAATAGTGATGGAAATAGTAATAATGGAAATAAATAATGGAAAGCTTTAATTTTAAAATTACTTTAAATGAGATTTTAACTTCTGTGTGTATAAGTACACAGAATAGCATCTGGTAGGGAGTATTTGGTGTATACTCATCTAATTGAAGCTCCCGTATGTGACTGACTAGACGCAGAGCTGCATGGCGAAAGGGAAGACATGTTAGTCAGTAACTGAGGAAGAAGTGACACCTAGGTTAAAAGAAGCATTCCAGCAGGAAATAGAGTAAAACATCTCATGAACAATACTGAAGTGTTGATTTGCAAGAAGTATTCTGCTTTGAGCAGTCAGTTCGGGCTAGACGTGCGGATTGCCTGGCAGCCTCAGGACGCTGTCCTCTGAGGTCAGGAGCATTTGACTGGAAAGATTTGAAATTCCTTGGCTTGTATTTGAAAGAATGGCTTTGATTAGCAAATAGACCTAAGCCATGGTAGTATTTTTGTAATATCTGTCTGGAATGATTGAGAACAAGCCAAACTATTAAAACCTTGTGTGATTGTTTAAGGATTCTAATCTTTAAAATTTTTAATTTTTAAAATTGTATTTATCTGGGAGGCAAAAAGCCAAGAGCCAAACAAGCTCCCATCTGTGGGTTCACTCCCCAGACAGTCCAGGTGCAGCTGTTGCGGGCATCTGGGCAGTGAACCAGCAGATGCAAGATTGGTTGTGGTCGCTGTCATTCTTTTATTCAAGTAAATACAAATAGGTTAAAAATCTATGTGTAAAACGACTTTGTATGGCTTGAAAGCCACCAAGAATGAAGATGGCTGTCCTTCATGCAGCCATACAAAGTCGTTTTACACTTAGTTCCTACAACTATGGCTTCCTTAGCAGTAAGACATGCTAGTATGCCTCGACTTGAACATGTCTGGAATCCCTTGGATGCCTGTTTGCCCAGCTGCTGTTTGTTGCATAAGAGTGGAAAGCTGGTGCAACAGGAATCAGCAATGAAACCAAAAACCGGTCTTTCAGCTGGAAAGGGATGAAGTTTTCTTTGCTACGCAGAGTGCTTATGCTCGTCCAAGAAACGGGTGGTGCTGTTTCATTCCCATGTTCTGTGTTCTGTTCTTCGTGAAACAGCAGAATGGAGCGGTGCACTTCTAATAATCTAGGACTTCCAAGTTACAACTATAGAGTCTCTCTCTGTCTCTCTCTTTTTTTAATTACAAGATTTTGTTTTTATTGGGGTGCAAGATCTACAGAGATACAGGAAGATCTTCCAAACAGTTGCAGTAGCCAGAGCTGAGCTGGGCTGGAGCTACAAGGTGCTGATGTGTCTTCCATGCAGGTGCAGGGTCCCAAGGCTTTGGGCCGTCCTCGACTGCTTTCCCAGGCCATAGCAGGGAGCTGGAGGGGCAGTGGGGCTGCCAGACACAAACCAGCACCCACATGCGATACTGGCACTTGCAGTTGAGCTATTTATTGCACCTACCCCTAGAGTCTCTTATTGTTTTAAAATAACTTTGTGATCAGAAAAGCAACATTATGTATTAGTTATAGGCCTTTTGGAAAATGCAAGAAATGTGTTTACAACCCTGGGACACCTTTACTGATTATGTGTGCAACTTAGGTTGGAATAATGCTGTAGGTTTTTTGCAGCCTGCTCACTGGTGATCTGTTATATTGATATATTGTGTATATTTTAGAGGAAGTGGTATTTCATTAACAAAATTACTATATTGAAAATTTAAGAACTTTGAACTTTTATTTGCAAATTGTCTATTCCTTTGACCTGTTTTTGTTTGGGTATATTTACTGATGTGTTGGAGATCACCATGTATAAAATATATTGATTTTTTTTAATATATGCTATCGGTATTTTTCAAGTGTATTTTTCAAAATTTAGGCCATGCTAATGTCTGTGATTTAAATGATTGGCTATGGTTGATAATACCTCCTGCGTTTTCAGGGTTTCTGCAAATTATATGAAATATGAAAATCACTTTGGGAAATACTGAAGTCTTTTATAATCAAAATAGTTTAGTCTCTCATTTAGATCATTAGAATAGCTTGAGATAATCAATGAAATTTCTTCCTTTGGTAATTTAGAGGTGCTTTGGTAATATTTTGCATGACACATTTCTGGTGATAGATTCTATAAAAAAAAATCACTGCTCTTTTCAATTGCCTATTTTCCTGTCTTCTTGGAAGAAGTTTAAGAAGTTCGGCATATTGATAATCAGCAGATTCCAGGGGCCCATGCCCAGTCATTAATTAGAGAAGCTGCACTGTCTCTGAGGTCTGGTTGGTCATGATTGTTTCTGGCTGGCCATTCAGAGAGTATGCTCATGTGGCTCTTGAAGTAACTTTTAATACAATGCAGAGCTGCTTAGTGTGCCTGTGCCCAGGTTCCTCAAGCTGTCCGAGATGAAATGTCTCTGAAGGAAGAAACTGATGTGAAGACATGTTGTCTTAAACAGAAATACATTTTGCAGAACACATCCGTGGTTGTTTAAATATGATTGACTTTTACCCTAAGACCAAAGGGCGTTCTCCCTCTGAGTCTTACTAGAGCAGGCTTGTGAGTTGAATTGGCCGCTTCCGCAGCTGAAGCACTCACTGAGGCTCCCTGTCCGCAGGCGGAGGCGCGTCTGCTGGAGGAGCAGCGCAGGGTGCAGGTCTACCTGCATGAGAGCACGCAGGATGAGTTAGCCCGGAAGTGTGAACAGGTCCTCATCGAGAAACACCTGGAAATCTTCCACACAGAATTTCAGAATTTACTGGATGCCGACAAAAACGAAGGTGAGCCGTTAAGAGTTGTGAAAGGAGGTGGTCTTACCTGCAGCTTGGAGAGTCTGCCCCGAAATGACAGTATTACAAAGGGCAGTGTTAGTACAACGCATTCCAAAGCTGCCGTGTTTATGGATGTCAGGGTGCGCTTTTCCTGTGGCACACTTCTGGGGAGTACTTCCGGGGTGCCTCTACGGCTTGTCCCACGTGCTTGAACGTTAGGTAATTCTACCTCTGACTTTGACTTTGGGTGGTCTTCCTTTGAAAATTCTCTGAGGTTGTTTTGTGCTTTCCTTAGCAGCATGTTTACTGGGACACAGCCAGAGCTCATTTAAAGGATGCAAGTTCAGATTTGGGAATGTTTTTGTCTACGGTCCTCAAAAATTGAACATAGGCTATACATATGTTTAATGAAGAATTTAGAGGACTTTTTAGTATACCCATATAGATTTATTCATGTTTACACAAATGTTTGAATGCCTTCTATGGGTCAAATACAAATGATACCTTGATCTTCAATTTTACAAAGTATTATTACTATGGTTTCATATAGAAAACTTCTCTACTATGTTAATGGCATCTTATCCTAAGGAAAAAGTAAACTTTGCAATAGTATGACTTCATTGGCATTTGTATACCAAATAGAAAACATTGTGTTAAAATTGTATGGAGTCATAAGGGCTAAACTCATGGTTATTTTGTCTAAGAGTGTCTCCTGAATAGAACACATAATGGGTGCAGTGTGTCTCAGTGCTGTGCGGTGTGTCTCAGTGCTGCGGAGTGTGTCTCAGTGCTGTGGAGTGTGTCTCAGTGCTGTGGAGTGTGTCTCAGTGCTGTGTGGTGTGTCTCAGTGCTGTGCAGTGTGTCTCAGTGCTGTGGAGTGTGTCTCAGTGCTGTGTGGTGTGTCTCAGTGCTGTGGAGTGTGTCTCAGTGCTGTGGAGTGTGTCTCAGTGCTGCGGAGTGTGTCTCAGTGCTGCGAAGTGTGTCTCAGTGCTGTGCAGTGTGTCTCAGTGCTGTGGAGTGTGTCTCAGTGCTGTGCAGTGTGTCTCAGTGCTGTGGAGTGTGTCTCAGTGCTGTGGAGTGTGTCTCAGTGCTGTGCGGTGTGTCTCAGTGCTGTGCGGTGTGTCTCAGTGCTGTGGAGTGTGTCTCAGTGCTGTGCGGTGTGTCTCAGTGCTACCTTCTTCTTCCAGATCTGGGGCGCATGTACAACCTTGTCTCGAGAATCCAGGATGGCCTAGGAGAACTGAAAAAGCTGTTGGAGACACACATTCATAATCAGGGCCTTGCAGCAATTGAAAAGTGTGGAGAAGCAGCTCTGAATGTAAGTAGCCCTTCATTGGAAGTCGGCTGTATCTAACCTCTCAGCAGACACAAGTCACCCCGAGTCTTACATACCTTGGTTGAGACTTTTGAAGCAGAGTTCTCAGACATCTTTAGCAAATGCTTGCATGAATTATTTCAGGTGCTGTTTAAAATCATTTCATAATTACTGTGTTCTTACACTGGAAGAGAGAAGATTTTAATTAGTTCTTTAAGAACAGGTTTTATATTGAACTCATAAAACATTTCTGATTAAGAAAAATGGTTTTTCTAAACCTGATGCTCTGCGTGTTTCCCTGGGCTGCTCGCTGCGAGCTCTCGGAGCGCGGTTTGCACTGCCGCCTCGGCGCTCTGTGCTTCTGCGCAGCCTTTGCTGGGTGCTGCCTCCTCACCGTCTCCATTCCCAGTGATGGGGCAGCCAGGAACTTGAAGAAGCTCAAGGAGGAACAGGTGTACCCAGTATGTAACTGGCATACAGTAGAAACTAAAATATTTGCTGTAAGAAAGAATAAAAATTGAACAAGTGCAGCTACACAATAATTAGGAAATAATTGTTAATCATATATGGTAAATACAAAAGATACATTATAACGTCATCCATGATGGCTTTCTAGAGACCACTGGCTCAAATAAGGTTGTCTTGCATTAGCACAAGGATAATAATAATTTTATAATTATATATAATAATAATTTTAGCAGCATCTCATTACTTTGAGAACCTAATTTTTAATGTTTGTAGAGTTTTGCCTGATTGAGTTGAATCCTTGTATCTGAGATATGTACAATTAGCATCTTAATGCCATAGATGATAGTACAATTTTTTTTTTAGATTGATCACTTCATTTGAAAGGTAAAGTACATAGCAAGAAATCTTCTATCCACTGGTTCACTCCCAAAATAGTCACAATGGCCAGAGCTGAACCAGTTGGAAGCCAGCAGCTTCTTCAGGGTCTCCCACGTGAGTGCAGGGCCTCCACTGCTTCCGCAGGTGCACCAGCAGGGAGTGTTCAGGTCTTGAACCGGCGGCCGTAGGGGGTGCCGCACTGCATGTGGCAGCTCTCTGCACTGCTCCAGCACCAACTCAACACCAACTCCTTGGCGTTCTGGGTCACTCATGTGTTTGCTGTGGACTGAAGGGCTGCACGGTGCCCTAACAGTGTCCTCTGCTAAGTAAGATCCCTGAAGGGGGCCTCCTCCCAAGGTTTTCATTCATCTGGTCCTTCCATAATTGTGATCACACTATTAATCTTGTTGAAAACTATCTTTACTGCTAAGTGGCCTAGATGGAAGTTTCTAGAGATTGTATATTCATAGTATGATTCCAGTAGTATCTTCATGCTGCGTACTTTAGAAACTTTGATTTTTTTTTCTTAGGATTTTGTTTTCATACTTAAATGCTGATGTGGGCAGTAAAGGCTATGCCTGAGTAACTGGCTGCAGGGGAATTCCCCTCGTGATAGCCTTTCTGTACTGAATTAAAAGTGGCAGTCCGCCTTGGTAAAGCCCTTCGTGCCCTTCGTGCCCTGCACAGACACCCTTGCCAGCCACCACACTGGGAATGCAGGTCCTGGCTCCCCGTGGAGAACGGGGGCTTGCAGGCTGCACGGTGTTGGCATTGCACCCTGCTCCCTGCTCTGCAGGTCCCGGTGTGTTTGCAGTTCTGGCAGCCTTGGTTGAGGTTAACGATGCTGACACCCCATTGCTCTGACCAAAGACACATGAGAGTGTTGCTGATGCGGTGACTTGGGAGACTGGTACACAGATAGGCCAGCGTGGGATTTAAACCTGGCTCAGAGCTGGACAACAGCAGGATCAGTAATTGTTTCATAGCAGGTTACCCCAATGTTTCATTTTGGACTGAAAAAACAAGCAGGACATGATGGTAAATTTGCACATTTTACATAGCGTTAGAAATTTTCTGCAAGTAAATAAAAAAATTTGAGAGGTCTTCCATGCTGATGGGAGTGGGGAAAGCACAGACGTGTTCAGTAGTGGCAATACAGAAAGCCTTTGTAGAAAAAAGTTAAAAGTGGGGGAGGTCAGGCTGCTGGGGCTGCTACACCTGCTGGGATCGGAGGAGAGAAAGGGCATGGCCTATGGGCCAACTTGAGGAGAATCCCGCTAGCTGAAAGAGGAACAACTTTAAAAAAGTAACATGACGGGCCCGGCGGCGTGGCCTAGCGCCTAAAGTCCTCGCCTTGGACGCCCCGGGATCCCATATGGGCACCGGTTCTAGTTCCGGCAGCTCCACTTCCCATCCAGCTCCCTGCTTGTAGCCTGGGAAAGCAGTCGAGGACGGCCCAATGCATTGGGACCCTGCACCCGCGTGGGAGACCCGGAAGAGGTTCCTGGTTCCTGGCATCAGATCGGCGCAGCACCGGCCGTTGCGGCTCACTTGGGGAGTGAATCATCAGACGGAGGATCTTCCTCTCTGTCTCTCCTCCTCTCTGTATATCTGACTTTGTAATATAAATAAATCTTTAAAAAAAAGAAAGAAAAAAAATTATAGTGGGTAAAGCCACCACTTACAGTGGCTGTTCCGCTTCTGATCCAGCTCCCTGCTAGGAGCCTAGGAAAGTAACAGAAAATGACCCTAGTGCCTGGGTCATGTTGTCCACGTGGGATGCCTAGTGTTGGCCATTTGAGGAATGAGCAACAGTGCGAGATCTCAAATGTGTCTTCTCTAACGCCAATTTTGAGATAAATATTTAAAAAGAAAAACACGTTTATTTATTTGCAAGGCAAAGAAATGTTGAAGCACTGTTCAGATAGCATCCTGGACTGTGCCAGATGGAAACCCAGAACTCCATCTGGGTCTGCCATCTCCACAAGGTGGCAGGAAGCCCAGCGCCAGAGATGTCACCACCTGCTGCCTCGCAGGGTGCAGGCTGGCAGGAAGCTGAAAGGGAGAGCTGGGTGCGGCTCGTCCAGCACTGCCATACAAGGCGCAGGTGTCCCCAGTGGGAGCTGAAACCCCACCTGCTTCATTCTCACCCGCTTTCTGTTCCCTTTGAATGCTGTCCTTCATCAAATATTTGTGCAGGTAGGGAGCATAATTCTATTTTATTGAAATTATGGTTTTGTTTTTTCTGTGAGGCTGCCACAATGCTTAAGTGACTAATCCTTGGTGTGCGAGTGTTGACATCCCCCATGGGCGCTGGCTCGTGTCCTGGCTGCTCCACTTCCCCTCCAGCTCCCTGCTTATGGCCTCTGAAAGCAGTAGAGGACGGCCCAAAGCCTTGCAACTCTGCACCCACCCACCCACATTGGAGACCTGGAAGAAGCTCCTGGCTTCAAATCGACGTAGCTCCGGCCATTGCAGCATTCGGGGAGCGAACCAGTAGATGAAAAATTTATCTTTCTCTCCAATAAATATAATATTTGAGGAAGTGACAGAAGAGACGGAGACCTTTTTTTTTTTTTTTTTTTTTTTTTGTCTGCTGGTTCAACTCCCCCAGGGGGCTGCGGTGGCCATGTCTGAGCTGGATCGAAGCCGGGAGACAGGTGTCATGTGGGCAGCCTGGGCCCACGTGCTTCAGAGAGAGCAACAGGTGCTGGAACTGCTGCTGTGGCGTGGGATGCTGGGGCTGCAGGCTGCAGTTTAATGCGCTGTACCACAGTTTAGCCCCTGAAATTGTCTTTATTCTGTATTTCTTTATAATATTAAAGCTACAGTTATCTTTTTTTTTTTTAATAAAGATTATATATACTTTTCCATTTCCGCTCACTGCGCTGTGGCCGTGTCATCAGTTGAGCTCTGCCGGCTGGGCTGTCATGTCCACCTCCCAGGCTTCCAGGTTCCTGGCTCCTACCTGACTTAGCACATGGGCTTTGTCCTTCTTCCCAGGTGTTGAGGAAATGCTGTGTGAGTTCAGTGCTGATTCTCTTGTTGTCAGGCAGGATGCTCAGCTGTGACTTGGTTTCTTCATCTGTAAAATGGGAATCAGAGCAGCAGCCTCCATGTGATCGGGACAGCCTTGTCCGGGGCGAACTGCAGTGTGACTGATGGATGATCCCCACACTGTGTGTGCTGTAGATTTTGTCTTTATTATTTTTTCTCAGCTTTGTGTCCTTTGTCACGTTGCTCACCTACAATTGCAGTTCATTGCTCTCATGGTGTCCTGTGGTCTTCAGTCTACCCTCCTGCTGTGGGCTGGCCCGGGGCCCCCCATCCCTCTCCCTTGCCCATCTTAGGAGCAGGAGGTTCTTGGGTTGCTCTGACTTCACAGCCTGTGTCGGAGCTCCCTTCTTTGTGGCCAAGCCCAGGCAATGCTTGTATCACCTGCCGGCTGAGTTCTGTCTTGTCACCTGGCTGTCAGTTGGCCAACGTCCAAAACATAGGCTGATCAAAGCTGTCACTGTGAAAATGTCATTTTCATCAATCTGCTGAGATTTCACCATTTTTAGTGCAAGCTTGAAATCTACTTAATTTTGGGTGTGGAAAAATTATTTTCTTGAATTAAAGCTAAAGATAAAATGTCCCGTGTGTTTCAGAGATACAGCCAAAGGTGGTTATTATAATTTTATTATTAGTATATCTTATTGGTTAACTTGTTACAGAAATATCTAAACCTCCTAATGCGACCATAGTAATCAACTCCTGTGTTTCTCTCCTGCCAAGGACCCCAAAATGTACGTGCAGACCGTGCTGGATGTCCACAGGAAGTACAACGCCCTGGTCATGTCGGCGTTCAACAACGACGCCGGCTTCGTGGCTGCACTTGATAAGGTGAGGCGCGTGCTGGGGCCTCGGGCTCCGCACCCTCCGTGCGGGCGAGCTCAGGCCGCCGGGCCTCACGCTGCCTTGTGTTCTGCAGGCCTGTGGTCGCTTCATCAACAACAATGCAGTAACCAAAATGGCTCAGTCGTCCAGTAAGTCCCCTGAGCTGCTGGCTCGATACTGTGACTCCTTGTTGAAGAAAAGGTATTTAGATGACTTTGTTTTTTTCTGAGTGAGCTTATTTGAAATACCAGCTTGTATTTAGGGAATGAAATTTACATTACATTTTACAAATATTTCATGCCATTTTAGAAAATACTTGAAAATGTAGTAACATCCTCTTTGCAATAGGGAACCTGCACTAGCTCCCACTACTTGTCCTTTAAAGCGGAAGGTCGTGCGCGAGGGCACTCCTGCTGTTTGCTGTGCTCCCAAACTGTCTCCCTCAAATGAGTCTGTTACTGTTGCAGTCTGTGGTTTTGATCAAGTCTCTCAACTGATACTTCTCCTGATTAGTTTATGTGAATGAAGAGCTGGAGGTGACATGTCTAATACAGTTCTCACCTCCGTGTTATATTTCTGAAGTTCTCATTTGATTTGTCCTTTCTGTGTCTGTTCTGACTTTCCTGAGCTGCTTTTTCACTTTTGCCAGTTTGGTTCAGAAGTATTCGGGGCTGTATTTTACTATTCCCAACGGTAATCGACCAAAGTAAGACTTCCATGCAAGGGGATGGGGCCTCTTCAGGCTTTCAACGCCCACATTCTACTGCTTTGGGGTTCATTAGTCATGTTTGAAGCAGCTCGCCAAGGCTAACTAAGCCCATTCCGAACGACAGGACAGCAGAAGCTGCACGCTAGGGCCCCGCAGCCCGAGCTCTCGGCTGTCTTCACTAAAGTGTTGACAAACCAAATTGAAGCAGTGAGCTAAAATGTATTTCTTCATTTTTAGGAATGTAAGGAAGGCTCAGTAGCAATAAATTCAATGTGATTTACTGTATTAACTAAGTGCACACTGTATGGTCATCTTGGTAGACGGTGAGAAAGCATTTGGAAGCGGTCAGTGGGGGTGTGTCTTCGCCCAGAGCCTGTGAGATGCCGAGGGCTGGGTCTGGTCCTGTTTACTGCAGGGATGGTCTGGTGTGTTCTGAGCAGATCCTGGGATGGAATGTTTCCAGGAATGAAAAGGGCTTCATTGCAGTTTTGTAAAGTAATGACTTCAAGCGTGGAGCTCACCATGTTTAGTTCTGCTGTGTGACAGACACTGAACGTGTATGCTTGGATTTTCATTGGTGGCCTCGTGAAGTCCACCGAGTCACCCGGGCGGAGATATTCTGGAGGGTTCCATGATGAGCAGGTATTAGTGTCATTCAGTAGCCGCTGGCTTCGGCTTCTCCCGGGAAAGAGCAACAGCTGGCCTCCAGGTGTGAAGATTAGGGCTAGATAAAAGGTCATTTTTGGAGACTATGAATATCTTCTGTTGATTGTCATGTTGCATATTCCAAATGACTGTTTCATCGTCCGTGTACTGGCGATAGGGTTACAGTATGGAATTTCCACGTAGCTGCAGGCAAGGGAAGTTAGCTTCCCTCTTGCACGCGGATCGTTTGCACACCGACTCGGCTCGCTGCTGGGCCGGCTGGCTAAGTGACGTGTGGTCAGATGCTTGCCGGGCTGGCTCACGACACCGTGCCTTCTTAAAACTTGCAGTTCCAAGAACCCAGAGGAGGCTGAGCTTGAAGACACACTCAATCAAGTGGTAAGGTGCTTCATAATCACATTTGTTTTCCCTGTTTATTTCATGGATTGTCTGTTAGGTTATTCATATAGGATGTCTGAATGAGAAAATGTTTCAAATCTATAATTTTACTCCCTAAACTGAGTTACAAATTTAGCATTTTATTTTGTTCATTATTACCAAATCTAGTCCTACTTACTGTGTTTTTTTTAAAGATTTATTTTTATTGGAAAGGCAGATATACAGAGAGGAGGAGAGACAGAGAGGAAGAGCTTCCATCCAATGATTCACTCCCCAAGTGAGCCGCAACGGCCGGTGCTGCGCCGATCCGAAGCCGGGAACCAGGAACCTCTTCTGGGTCTCCCACGCGGGCGCAGGGTCCCAATGCATTGGGCCGTCCTCAACTGCTTTCCCAGGCCACAGGCAGGGAGCTGGATGGGAAGTGGAGCTGCCGGGATTAGAACCGGTGCCCATATGGGATCCCAGGGCGTTCAAGGCGAGGACTTTAGCCGCTAGGCCACGCCGCCGGGCCCTAATGTGGTTTTAAGAGGTGAATGGAAATACCTGAAGCCTCTGGTGTAGTTTTTGTGTTTGTTTTTAACCATATAAATGCCGGCAGCCAGGCCCAGCCACAGCTAAGCATGCCTGCTGCTGCAGCGTGCGGTCAGGCCAGGCAGCCTGGGAGCGGGCCTGGTGAAGTGTGTTCTCTCGGGGCTTTGGCAGATGGTTGTCTTCAAGTACATAGAGGACAAGGACGTGTTTCAGAAGTTCTACGCAAAGATGCTGGCCAAGCGACTGGTGCATCAGAACAGCGCGAGCGACGACGCTGAAGCAAGCATGATCTCCAAGTTAAAGGTGAGCTTCCTCTTGACCTTGAACCTTCCCGTTTGCCTCACTGAGTAGTGGTTGGTGCCTGCAGTTTGCCTAGAGTGCAGTGTGAGCTCTGCTGCTCCCTGCAGAGAGTCCCCCAGAGCTGTGGTGTCCTCTCTCCCTCCCAGACTTCCTGGCTCCTGCCTGGTTGGCTTTGAGCCAGTGGGCCATCCTGGTTTGCTGTGGACTTGGCTAACACTCCACCAGGGCCTTGGCTGGCCAGGAGTTCTTCCTCTGGCTTCTTTGCAGTCCAGCCTGTGCGTGTTTTGCCGCTTGCCTGCCTGTCAAGTGACTGCATGTCTCGTGGCATGCTTCGCTTTGATCTGAAATTAGAGCTGTGTGGCTGGCCGACTGCTGAGACTGCCAGCACAAAGCACCACAGACAGTGTGGCTCACACGACAGCAGTGGAGTCTGCCCAACTCTGGAGGCCACAAAGTCTAAGATCGGGGTGCCAGCTGGTGGGCCCCCAAGGAGGGCTGGTCGTCTCCCTGGCTCCTCCCGTGACCAGGAGCCCTGAGGAAGCTCTCTGTGTCTTAGACAAGGACACAGGCCAAGGTTCAGACCTCAGCTAAAGCCTGTGTGTCCCACAGACACCATCTCTAAGTAGCATCCCTGGGGGGCGGGGCAGTGTGGCTGCCATCCTGAGTAGGGTGAGGAGCAGAGGTTCCTTCGTCCTGGTTCTCCCACAGCGACACAAGAGCTTGCTCCTAGGAACGCCAGTAACGGCTGTTACGATTACAGACCAAACTCTCTAGCTCCTACCTGAACTATTGAATGGTGTATTAACTGTAGATATTTGTGCCTTTGCTAGTAGGTTCATACAGTTAGGTAATAATACGTACTCTGCCTTCTCTTGCGTGCATACATCCCTGTACAAATTCATGACACGGCGGCCTGGGTTCACTTCAGCAAGCCTGTGGTTTTGAGTATACATCTAAGCTTCAGCGAATGTTTCAAGATATCGGTGTAAGCAAAGACTTGAACGAGCAGTTCAAAAAGCACCTGACGAATTCGGAACCCCTGGACTGTGAGTATGTGTGAGGAAAGCTGCCGGCGTGCGAGCAGGATTCCTCCTGGGCCTGGCTGTCCACTCCTGGCCGCACTGTGCCTGCCGAGGTGGCCCGGGGGAGCTCTCGGTGCTGGCCCAGGGACCTGCCGTGGGGTCCCAGGCCCGAGGACTGGCCAGCCCACACTCCAGAGAGGGACTTGCCAGCTGGTTGATTTTTCTTTTTTGGAGGGGGCAGGAGATGTTTTTTTAAATTTAAGGAAACTTGCTTGGCCTATGTACTAGCTAAGCCCAGGTCCTGGTAACTGCAGGTGGGATTAGGGGTCAGGGCCCTGAGCTGCGGGCATCCATTGCCCTGGGAGAGGCAGCTGTGTGCCTTCTTCAGGGCTTGCTCTAACAAGAGGCCAGCGTACTTATATTTAGCTCATCACGTGAGCATTTTTGTCGTTTTAAATGAAAAAATTGGGAATTTTGTTGTTCCCAAACCAAAACTTTATTCCATTATCAATCTTAAGATTTTTACAAATGAAGATTTCCGCTGTCTGCTCATGTGAAGTTACTGTGTGTGTGTTTCCAGTAGTGAGTGGCCATGGGAAAGGAAGCGGTTTGCTCTCACCGCTTTGGGGTGCCCGAGTTCAGTGCCGTGGGGCCCTGTCGGGTCCGTGCAGCTGCTCCCCAAGTTCCTGCAGCGCCTTCCTGAGCCAGCGCACGCATGCAGAAAGGTTACAAGGAGGGAGAGAACTGTTGTCTCAGACTTCTGCTAACACCCTGCTAGGTTCAGTTCTGAGTTTTACATTCGGGCAGAGTGTGTCATGATGCCTTTGCTGACGGTGTGTCCCGAACCCCTCCCGCCCTCCCGCAGTGGACTTCAGCATTCAGGTGCTGAGCTCCGGATCCTGGCCCTTCCAGCAGTCCTGCACGTTCGCCTTGCCGTCCGAGGTGAGGGTGGGAGCGGGCAGGCGGCACTGTTGGCAGGGGCACTGGGGGTGTTGGGGGCATGGGCCATCTATGTGACAGCTCACCACAGCAGACTGGTCCACTTGAATAGAGTGGAACCCGGTATGGTCCGTAATAGCCTTGCTAGTGCCTAGTAAAAGCTTGCTTGGTTGTATCTTCTGATGGTTCAAGTGCTCACCGGTCACATGCCCTCCTCTGGAAGCCCCAGTCTTGTCCTGTAACCACCAACAGTGTGCCTTATTTAGCCATGCTGAGCCTAGCCCCCAGGGGTGCACACGTGTGCCACTGGCCCTGTCCTTGCCCGCAGCTGGAGCGAAGCTATCAGCGCTTCACGGCCTTCTACGCCAGCCGGCACAGCGGGAGGAAGCTGACGTGGCTCTACCAGCTGTCCAAAGGAGAGCTGGTGACCAACTGCTTCAAAAACAGATACACTTTGCAGGTAAGGTCGCTGCTTCATTCTGGACACCTGGTAGAATCAGATGACTGGCAGAGCCTCTGGGGAAGCAGGCCAAGGCCAGAGGTCAGGTTGTAAGGCAGCCGAGCTGATTCCGGGTCCTTCCGGGAGAGGGACAAGTTCCTGCAGGCCTGGGCCTCAGGGTTCTCCTCCAGGAAGCAGTGATGTTCACACTTACACTTTCGAAGTGGTGCAACAATTTGATGAAATAACATATTAAGTATGTAGCATAATCTCCCTGGAACATGTGAAAAGTTCAGATGGGGGCTTACGAAGTTGGACTCCTCAGCATCATTACGGCGACAGCTGTTTGCCTTTGGCAGAGCAGTTTCAGATCAATGTTAACCCTCAGTCCCTACAGCAGTACTGAGTGCTGTGTGACTGGGTAGCTAGTACCATTTGCCTCTTGTGGATTAGACAAATGGGGCTTTGGGAAAGGTGAGTGGCTCTGAATCCTTGCTTCTGTGTGCCAGACCAAGTTTCGAGCAAGGGCTTCGTAGCTGGGCGCTTGGGAAGGGTGGCCGTCACAGTCTCGCGAGCTCTCGGTGCTTCTAACTGTTCAGAACTTGGAGGATTGCAAACTTCAGTGACTCTATTGCCATAAAATCCTTACAGGTCTGAGTCCCACCCCGTTCAGAGGTCACCTTGAGTGTCCTTCCTAGCCACATGGGACAGACGTGTACCCCTAGGCATGCCCCAGCACAGAGTCCCTCCCTCCGCACCTGCCGCTCACCCCCTCGGCTCTGCCGGCGCAGCCTCTCAGAACCCTACGCCTGCTGCCCACTCAGGTCTGCTGCCAAGGGGGTCCTGAAACAGACACGTAGCATCCCTTTCACTTTCCGTGGACCAGTGCCTTGCCTGCTTGTTGTCGTGGGTCAGGTGGCGTGACTGTTCACTGCCTCACGCTCCAGCTCAGAACAGTGAGTCTGCGCACAGCTGGGCTTTGCCTCACAGATGTGCTCACTCAGTGCGCAGGTGCTGGTCCATAATGTACCAAAGACGGATTTCCTTGGCGCAGGTGCCAAAGTGGCTTGGCAGGGCTGGTGCCAGACGTGGCTGTGTGGCAGGGGAGCAGGCGGGTGTGCTGTATTTTTACATGGACAGCACACTTCAGATGAAAAGTCAAGGTCACTTTAATGTTGGGGAAGGTGGGGATGCCCTTTGAGCCACGCGTGGCCTTGCAGTGGCTGTGGGTATGATTTCACTGTCTTCCTTTACCAGTTTAGCAGTGCAGGATTGATCCCACTGACGAATCCTTCAGTTAAGCTGCATTCGGGGTTGTTGATTCTACGCATTTAGATTTCTCTTCTCTTTGTTTTACATGTGGGGCCCCCAAGGCCTCTACGTTCCAGATGGCAATCCTGCTGCAGTACAACACGGAGGACGCGTACACCGTGCAGCAGCTGACCGACAGCACGCAGATCAAAATGGTACCCACACGTCACCCAGCTGCTCGTGTGTGTGTGGCACGAAAGGGGAGAAAGTATGGGTGTCTTTGATTTGAAATGGACATTTGCGTCATGAATGTAATTTGCTCTTATCCCAGGATTTTAATATAGCTCACAAAGGGCTGAATTTTTTCTTTCCGTCTTAACACTCACACCCCATGGCATGCTTTTCTCTCACTCAAGTAACCGTCTCTCTTTTCTAAAAAGATTTATTTGTTTTTATTGGAAAGCCAGATTTACAGAGAGGAGGGACAGAGAAAGATTTCCATCAGCTGGTTCACTCCCAGAATGGCTTCAGTGGCCAAAGCTGAGCCGATCTGAAGCCAGGAGCCAGGAGCCTCTTCCAGGTCTCCCCACACAGGTGCAGGGTCCCACGGCTTTGGGCCGTCCTCGACTGCTTTCCCAGACCATGAGCAGAGAGCTAGATTGGAGGTGGAGCAGCTGGGACACGAACCTGCACCCATATGGGATTCGGGCACTTGCAGACAGATTTAGCCAGTCGAGCCATCATGCTGGTCCCCTCAAATAATCAGTTATTAAATGTTTTTTCCAGCTAGACTTTTGCTACTAAGCATTAATCTTTACTTAATTTTACTATTATTCTTACTATTGTTTGTTTTTTAATTGAGAATTCAGATAATACAATTTTGCATATTAAAATTCACCATATTGGGCCTGGCGGCGTGGCCTAGCTGCTAAAGTCCTTGCCTTGAACACGCCGGGATCCCATATGGGCGCCGGTTCTAATCCCGGCAGCTCCACTTTCCCAGCCAGCTCCCTGCTCGTGGCCTGGGAAAGCAGTTGAAGACAGCCCAAAGCCTTGGGAGACCTGGAGGAAGTTCCTGGTTACTTGCTTCGGATCGGCACAGCACTGGCTATTGCAGCCACTTGGGGAGTGAATCATCGGATGGAATATCTTCCTGTCCGTCTCTCCTCCTCTCTGTATATCTGACTTTGTAATAAAAATAAATAAAATCTTAAAAAAAAAATCACCATATTAAATGCAGTCATAACGTGTGGCCTTGGAGTGTGCCACCTTCCCCTGGTGCCCTGTTCTCAAGGCCACCTGCTGCATGTTCTCAGTCCCTCTCTGGTACTTGCCCCGTGCTCAGTCTCTGGATGGACCATATTTTGGCATTCAGCAGTTGGTGGACATTTGAACCGTTTCCCTTTCTGCGTATGGGTGCATACCGGGTGAGGAGTTCTTGGTTCGTGTCTGTAGTTCACGTTGGCGGGTTCGAGCAGCGCACGCTGGCCGCGGCGGTTTGTACGCTCACCAGCAGCCCGAGGGCTCCACATCCTCCACGTCGGTGGCTTTCCATTCCTTCCTTGTTGCATTGGCGCTTCATCCTGGTGGGCTTGAAGCAATTCCATCGTCGTGTTGGTTTGCACTGTCCTGGCAATAGACGCTATTTGGAAGCTTTTAATTTGTTTATTAGCTATTTGTGTGTCTTCAGTGAAATGTCTTTTCAACCCCTGCCCATTTTTCAGTTTGGTTATTGACCTTATCATTGCTGAATTGGAAGAAATCTTCATACGGTCTCGTAAATACATCCCACAGGAGATCCGTGACGTGCGAACCCTTCTCTCCTGTTCAGTGAGATGTATTTCCACTTAGTCACATAGACAATTTTTTAAATTCTGATGAGGCCCACTTTGTTCCTTCTTTAGTTGTGTGCGATTTTTGGTATAATGACTGAGGAATTATTGCGTGTTAGAACTCACAGATTACTTTTCTACTGACTAGTGCCAGCAACTTGATTGTAAGGCAGTTGGCCAAGGATGTTTGCGTTGAGTTACGGGTTCTCAGTACTTTTCCAGTGACTCGAATGTTTTCCCCCTTTGCCCTTAGGGTGTTGATCGCTGTTGTTTTGTAGTGAAGTGTTGAAGTGCAGACTTCTAACTCAGTGTTGCTTCTGAAACATTTCAGTGCTATTCTGAGTCCCTTCCTTTGCCACATGAAATTCCCAGCCCGTTTCTGGAGAAAGGCTAGTGGAGATCTTGCTAAGGGCCTGCACTGCACCTGTGGAGTGCCTTGGGCAGTGTTAGCATTGTCGCAGTGTGATTTTCCAATCCATGAATGTGATACGGCTTTCTGTCTGTTGAGGTCTTTTTTTCTTTTTCAAGTGTGTTCTGCAGTTTTCAGTGTGTGTTTCTTGTACTTTGGTTAAATTTCTTTCTGAGTATTTTTGATGCTATTGTAAATGAAATAACTTTCTTACTCCGATTGATGATTACTAACAGAAAGAAATGGCTGGATTCCACACCAAGTAACTCGTAACTTTCACAAAGTCAGTAACCAGCTCTGGTAGTTTGGGGAAGGGAATAAATTCCTTAGGATTTTTAAAAATATAATCATGCCATCCGCAAATACAGTTCTAATTCCTCCTTTCTCTGTTGGGATGCTTTCATTTTGCCCCATTCTAACTTGAAAGTCTGCTGGAATGTTGACTAGGTGTGGTCAGAGTAAGTCTCCTTATCTTGTTCCTGCTCTCAGGGACAAAGCTGTCCCTTGTGACATAGTTGTGGCTTCTTCCAGAGGTTCCCTTGTTGGAGTTTTATAGTTGATGGAGTAATGTTGGATTTCCTCCTGCTCATCTTGCTCTGTTGAGATGACTCTGTGCTGTTTGTCCGTGGAGTGCTTCGTCCTAGTTGAGCCAGTATATTGTGTTCTGGGGTAGAGTCTAGCCATTCCTTCCCTGGGCTGCTGCAGGAGGAGCAAACCGAACCCTAAGTCCAAACTGGCTCAAACCCAAAGCCGCTGAGCGCCGTCGTGGTGCGCAGAGAGTTTCACGTTTGGACACTGTGGATTATTCAATTAGAGATTATTCAAGTCAGTCCCAAATGTTCTTGCAGCATCCAATAACAGAGTGAGCTTGTGCCTCTCCTGGGGTTCCTTGCTCATCCTCCTTGCTCACATGAGGATCGGGCGACAGGCTGGCAGGTGGCCTGGCCACCTTTGCTTGGCCTGCTAATCCGGACGCTGTCCTAGTCTAAGCTCCTTGCCACGGCGGCAGCATTCCCTTGTTGAGGCCATAGCTGCTGTCGCCCTCCCCACTGTACACATTGTCCAGGCAAGTCAGGTTCAGTTCACACAGTGACCCTTGGTGGCCTCAGAGCTGGGGCTTTGGAGCAGTGGCAAGGCCAGCAGCCCGTCGCCCTGGCAGCCTGGGCATTAGAAGCAGTGCCCTGTCTGGGGGCATGCAGGGGGTGACCACGGAGGGTGATGGTTGTGCTCTCACAGGGTGAGAGCTCTCGGGGGCCTCTATCCCACAGCCACATATAACAAGTGTCAGCTTTTATTACTGATCCATCAAGGCCAGGAAGGGATTGGTTTTTAGAAGGGAGAGGAAGTAGTAAATTCAGAGACCCTCTAAGAAGTGCGTTTCCCGCCTGTGGACATGATCTGATTGGGTGATGACTGTTGTCATTAAATGGTTGATTCTTTCCGCCACCCCACCCTGCCCCCTGGAAAATGGACGATGGGGGTGTCTGGGGCTGTTACTGTAAAGAGAAGTACATCTTCCTTTTACCTCACCATGTTTTTCTTCAATTGCAGGACATTTTGGCCCAGGTCCTACAGATTTTGCTGAAGTCGAAGTTGCTGGTACGTGCTGTGTTTTTATGCAGTTCCCAGGAAGCCGCCCCTGGAGGCTGTGTAGTTAACAGCCGTTTTTTTTCTTACAGGTCTTGGAAGATGAAAATGCGAATGTTGATGAGGTGGAACTGAAGCCAGATACTTTAATAAAATTATATCTTGGTTATAAAAAGTAAGAAAACTCTAATAAATAGGTGGTCCTGTGCCATAGACATCCCCCAGCCCTGCGAGTGCATTTCTATGAAACCTGAGGCAGACGACAAACTCGGCCTGCTGGGTCCCAAGCCGGACACAGCCAGCCTCAAGGCCACATAGTGGAGGTTCTGGGGGTCCTTCCACTTGCCTCGGAGTTTAGGGGTTTTGTTGGACAAGTAAGCCTAGGAAGTTTAGACTCCTGTGTCCAGGCGTCTTGATTCTGTTTTGTCTGACGTCCTGGGGAGGCAGCCGAAGGAGCTGGCTTGCCTGCAGCACAGATGGCATGGCTGGCAGCAGAGAAGGAAACCTCCCTGCTTGGGGACATGGGGAGCTGGGGGCAGCACGTTCCCTGCGGTGGCCGGGACTTGCGTGGGAGGAGCTGTCAAGGTAGAAAACCGGAAGCCTCAGTCAGCCTCCTGTTGAGACAGTGATTGGCCCCCGACTCTCTTGACAGTAAGAAGCTAAGGGTTAACATCAATGTGCCAATGAAGACTGAGCAGAAGCAGGAGCAAGAAACCACACACAAGAACATAGAGGAAGACCGCAAACTGCTGATTCAGGTGAGCGGCGGCCGTGGGCGCGGGCGTGCGCTGCTTGTCCCCATTGGGTGGGCCTGGGGGTGGCGGCCGGGATGGCGGGGGCTGTGGTGGCATGGCAGGTGGTTTGAGGAGAGGATGAGCAGCTCCCGCGGGCCTGAAGATGCGTTTTTGTTGTTGTTGTTGTTACTGTTTTGGTTTTTTGGGTTTTTTCTTTAAAAATGCTTTGTGATTGTTGGTGAAAGTGCTCACAAGGTCAGAGTCCACTAAAGCTGTGGCCGCATTGGAACGGAAGCCTGTGTGAAGGAGGGGCTCCCCAGCCCCCCGCAGCCCGGGGACGGGTGGCAGCAGGCGCTGGCGCTGCGGGCAGCAGCCGGAGTGCGTCTCTTTGCTTGCGCAGGCGGCCATTGTGAGGATCATGAAGATGAGGAAGGTTCTGAAACACCAGCAGTTACTCGGCGAGGTTCTCACGCAGCTCTCCTCCAGGTTCAAGCCTCGGGTCCCCGTCATCAAGGTACGGAGCTGGCAGGGGCCTTCCCCATGTGGCGAAGGCAGGTGGCTTCTTCAGTGATCACTCCACGCGAGAAAATCTACTTCATCGCAATTTTTAACTGGAATACATTTATACAGAGCACACCATTTGGCCATTTACACAAAGTGAACCTGTGTTGGGGGTCACTGCGACAAAGACGAAGCCTGGCCAGCTTGCGCAGGCTCGGGCACTCACGCTGGTGATCTCAGGGCAGCAGGAAAACCCACCTCCCTGCAACAGAGTGGGGGGCCCTGGGTGACCCTCAAGTTACACTGCATGCGGGTGCAGGGTGTGACCGGTCCTGCTCTGGAGGCAGCCCGATGTGGGCAGGAAGGCTGAGTGGGGCCCGGGCGCTGCCGGCCAGCTCTGCAGAGGGCTCGGCACCCCAGCAAAGGAGATGCCCCAGCTCTGTTCTCCAGGCAGTATCTGCTGCCCAGGGACAGGCCTTTTGTGTGGGGTCAGTTTCCTGCCCACTGAACTCCCAAGAGGGGCAGACCCCGAGGTGAGGCTGGCCTGTTCCCATGGCTCATAATTGTCTTTCTCTTCCCGTTTCATTTCCTCTTCGTTTTCAAACCCCCAGAAATGCATCGACATTTTGATTGAGAAGGAGTATCTGGAGCGGGTGGATGGTGAAAAGGACACCTACAGCTACTTGGCTTAGCCCTTCTAGAAGGGTCTGACTGCGTGACCCGCGGCAAACAGCTCATGTTGGAAAGAATGAAAACACCTCGAGTTCGTAGCAGCCAGCCTGCCACCATGGACCTCCCTTTTTACAGCTGAGACTGGACTCCCACCAGCCGGTCTCGGCCCACACCAGAACTGCTCAGGATTGTCACATTTCAAGTCTGTAAATATGGACACCGATGCCATTTAACCTAATTTAAGAACAGAGGGGAATTGAACCTTTCATGCTGAGGGCTGCATGCGACTGCATTTAAATCAATACATTGGCTGCCTGAGGGCCAGCTGCCGGCTGGGCCAGCACTTGGAGAGCGAGTCTGAACGGGCCCACGTGTACTCTGCTATGAAGAACCATTTGTATAGTGTGTTTCATTTTCTAATGTGTGAAATAAAGAAAATTAAAGGATTTCTGTACAAGTTGCATTTGGTTTTAAGTTTTACTAATTTCTATATGTAAATAAAGATATAGATTGTGCAGGTTTTTATTCCTAGTGTCTTCCTGTAGTGTAAAAAGAGCCACATCCTTCAGACTGAAGATGGTTTTCAATGCTGTGATCTGGCTTGCTGGTTTCTCCGCACTCCCCTAGAGACTGGAACGCAGCACCGGAGACTGTGGCCACGGAGGACTCTGTTGGACGCTTGTGAGGATGGAAAGGGTTAATCCTGACATGCTGTGTGGGAAATTACAACTCCCTTGGAACAGCCTTTAAGCCGCAGGTGAGCCTCTAGGCCCTGCATCCCAGACCCCTGGGGCCCTGCTCCCTGCACAATCAGACAATCGGCCTGGAGGACGCTGGCAGCCGGAGGCGCAGTGGAGCCTCCTCCCAGGCTTGCTCTGGCCCTAGCTAGTTAGCCTAACAGGAGCACAGATGGAAACCTCGCTCTCCCTGGGGTGATTCACTGGCTTAGAGGCTCAGTCCTGCTGGGCTCTTACAAAAGGTGCTGTGGTTCTGCTCACGTCCTGGAGACCCCCTTCCCTGCACGTGTCAGGCCACAGAGCAGCAGCCTGGGAGATTAGGAGTGAGGCTCAGGGCCACAGCTTCTGCGCTGGGAGCCGTCCTCCCAGCAGTCCTCAGTGCCCAAGGCCAGCTCTGCAAGCCAGTGACAGGATCGCTCAGGTGAGCAGTGGTTGGCAACCTGGTGCGTAACCGTTTCACCTAAAGCAGTGTGGGTCATGCAGCAAGGTGCACGGGCCCAGCACTTCAAGGGTTCCCCTACTCAGCCATCCCCCCTCAGGTCCTTCCCTGGAATCCTGTGTCCTTGCAGTGCAGGAGCCCGGGACTCGGGTTCTGCTGGAAACTGTCCCCAGCACCTGAGCTGTGAGTCACAACATGGCTTCTCACGATTCACTCCTCCGCTGTGAAGCAGCCACGACCCCACTCTGCACCTGCGCGAGTCCCACCCGGAACCAGAATGCCGGAAGGAGGTTCTGCTGGGATCTCCAGGGCCTGCAGAAGCTGGCACCTCTTGGGTGAGTGTCTTGGGACACTGGATATTGTCACGGAGAAACAAAGCGAGGCTCAGGTGGAGTCTGAGTCAAAGGCCCTTCCTGTGAGATGAAGGCGAGGTTGGTGGATGTGTGCAGCAAAGGCCAAAACCAGTTCCTGGAAGGCCACATGGTTGGCCATCCCAGAAGCGCAGCCCCTGGTCCTCTGGCCCCTCGTCCCTTGGCTGGAGTACTACATGGTGCCATGGTGTTGCAGGTGCACTTAGCCTTCTGGCTGTTACTCCTGCCTCTACTTGTGAATATTTTTCCCATCCAGGACAGCGGGACCACCTAGGACTAGAGAAGCAGGCAGCCTCCACACACCCAGTGCCAGTGCCCTACTGGATCTGCTCACAGTGTCACGTGAGCACAGAGCACCCTGCAGACGTGAGGTGGGACAGGTCCAAGCCCCGTGTCACTAACCTATGCCTGTTCACCTTGACTTGAAGGTTGAAGCAGATGCTGCACGCACTGCTTCCCTCCCCAGATGGCCTTGGCCTTGCCCGCCAGCCATGGGGTGGAGACTTGGCCGCCTGAATGGTCACGCTACCTCCAGGCTGTGCCCCAGCAGGCAGGGCTGGGACCCAAACCCAGGCGTCTGAGACAGGAAGTGGATGCCTCGAGCAGGATGTTTTTGATGGTCATACCGACCACCAGCCTTATTTGCTGCCGCACGGGAACTATTTCTTAAAGCCACTAGAACCAAGGGTAGGGGTACTTGTTGCTGAATTCCAGTCGGAGTAGGCACAGCACCTCCCCACCCACACCCGGAAGCGAAGGTTCGCTTTCTATCCAACACGACACTGAAACCCCTCCTTTGACAACTCGGAGTAAAAATTCACTGCAGCCTCGCAGAACAGGCTCTGACCTGAGCCCAGAGGAGCAGGGCAAGCGTGGCCCGCTGGGTCCCAAGCAAACTCCTCTTGCCCGGTGGGGAGACCAGGCAAGGGGGACTTTGTCTCTACACCCTGAGGGCAGCAGACCCTCCAGGTGGGGCAGGTGTCACGTGTACAAAGAGGGGAATCTTGCCCTTGTCACTGCCTGTGACAAAGCAGCTGAACTATGGGGCCCCAAGAATGAAATACTTTGAACATCTTGAACATTAGTATAGTTTTCCTCTGAAGCTGGTTTCCCCATCCCCATGTGAGGAAGCAAGCAAGCCGACTCACGTCTGCATTATTCGCTCCTTTGCTGCACCGGGTGATGTTAACAGAAGTCACAACGCCTCACCTGCCCGAGGACTTGGACACGACTGTCCTGTGGCAGACAACATGACTGTCCCAACAGGTGAGTGTTTTTTTCACTACTTCTGATCCTCCTTGGCCAGAGGCAGCCTCACTGGAACGCTTACAACAGAGTTAAGGGAATAAGTATGTATTTCATTTAGCAAAAACATTAAGTTTTTCCAAAATGCTTAAATTCAGGGCCTGGCACAATGGCTCAATGGTTCAATCCTTACCTTGCAAGCACCGGGATCCCAGTGTGCCAGTTTGTGTCCCGACTGCTCCACTTCCCATCCTGGCCTGGCAAAGCAGCAAAGGATGGCCCGAAGCCCTGGGACCCTGCACTCACGTGGAGACCTGGAAGAAGCTCCCGACTCCTGGCTTCGGATCGATGCAGCTCTGGCCACTGCAGCCACTTGGGGAGTGAGCCAGCAGATGAAAGATATTTGCCTCTCCTCTCCATAAAATCTGATCTGCCTTTCCTATAACAATCTTCAAAAATGCTTATTCACATTCTGTTTTAATGACCTACTTGCCACCTGCCCTCACTCATCTCTGTTGGTTTATATATCCCATTTGACAGGCGTCCCCAGCACCTTGGACAGAGTGGGAAGGGCATGAGCCAGCAAGTACTGAAAAATGAACGGCAGCTTCAGGGCGAGTGGTTCTAACTCACTTTTATAAGGATACTTCAGAATCTGTAGAAAGTGTAATTTAAAACCTGACCACCCCCCCACAAAAAAAAAATCCAAGGTTTTTTTTTAGTAATATACATTTTAACTGTTTTCCAAATTTTTGAAGTACTCTCGTACAAGATAACCTAGAAAGGGATTCTGACCAGCAAAGCAGTGCTGTTCTGCGGTGCCTGTAGCCGCAGCGCGAGGGAGGAGCCTGGATTTGGATGTAAAGCTGTTTTTTTTTCACCTACACAATCCAAGGTCTCCAGCTGACCGCACAGCATCTATCAAATGGGTGTATGTCAAGTATCTCTGACAGGAAAAAACTTCATGGTCATAGAAGCCACTCAGTATATTTAGGGAAATCCCTTTTATTTTTTTTAAATTGATTTATTTTTATTGGAAAGGCAGATTTACAGAGACATTCCGTCCACTGGTTCACTCTCCAAGTAGCTACAATATCTGAAGCTCGGGAGTTGGGAACTTCCTCTGGGTCTCCCACGCGGCTGCAGGGTCCCAAGGCTTTGGGCTGTCCTTGACTGCCTTTCCGGGCCACAAGCAGGGAGCTGGATGGGAAGTGGGGCAGCCAGGTTTAGAACCAGTATCCATAACGGATCACAGCACATGGAAGTTGAGGATTTAGCCACTAGGCTATGGCACCAGGCCCAAGAAGTGCCATTTCTAAACCCGCTATAAAAAGCTTGCTGTCCATGAACACCAGGGAACTGGGGAACAGCAGGTCGCTGCCCGTGGAGACACCCACATTGCATCTCAGAGTGTCAGCACCCCCGCTTCTGCTCCAACTCCCTGCTAAAGCATCCAGGGAGGCGGCAGACCGCTCACGAGCTCATGATGCTGGCACCTACAAAGGCGACCTGGATGGAGTTCTGGGCCTTTGGGTTCAGGCTGGGCCAGCTTGGGGGTCCAGGCATTGGACAAGGAAAATAAACAAAGCAAAAAAATTACACCCGTCGGTGCCCAAAATCGCTGCGCCCCACCAAGGCTACACCAGGGACCGAGGAGCTGCTGCACAGCACCTGGCTGGACTTGCTCCCCCTGCCGGTTACTGACTCTGGGGGTGCACAGAGAGCTGTGGCTGCAATGAGCTCTCAGCGGTTACTGTTAGAGCCAAGCCACCTCTGAACTGGCCTTCAGGTGGTAGTGAGGAGTGACGTCATTGAGACGTGACCTGCTGAGTGCCAAGAGCAAACCCTGGGAATTCCTACTGTGAATCCGCAGCAGGTATATGAGAGAACAGAGACAACATTCCTTAGCACTAGCTTTAGGAGACCGGCACCAAGACGAAGCACGGTGAGTCTCCTTCCATGGCACCAGCATCCCACATGGGCACCGGTTCAAATCCTGGTAGCTCTACTTCAGGTCCCTGGCCAATGGCCTGGGGAAGGCAACAGAGGATGGTCCAAGTCCTTGGACCCCATACAGCCACATGGGAGACCCAGAACAAGTGCCTGGCGCCTGAATTCGAGCCAGCCTAGTTCCAGCCAGAGCAGCCATTCGGGGAGTGGCTCTCCTTCTCTTGTAACTGCCTTTCAAACAAAAAATAATTTTAAAAAGAACAAACTGGGAGAGAACTTAGGATTAACATGTAAGAGATTGGAGTCACAGGCAACAGCAACGTAAGTTCTTACTTATATATCATATTAATCTGCAAACAAGTCCCTAGCTGTAGACAACCGCATAGGTTGCCTTGTACCCAGGCAAGTGTTACACCACTGCTGGGTGAAAAACAGCCAGGAGCTGGCACGTACTATGAGCCAGATTTTTGCCAAATTTGCGTTAACTATACCAGTATGCCAGCATGTTGCCTATTCTTACTTTTTTTTTTTTTTTTTTTTTTCAAAAGTACAGTACAGAAGGCAGGAAACACTGGGCCAGACACACACCCTGGCAGGGGAGGGGCAAGGTGCTGCGGACTGCCTGGAGAAAAGGGTCCAGGGACATACTGCAGGAATGGTTAGGGACGGAATGACTTCTGGGGTCTTCCACGGACTGGGCCACTGCACTTGCCGGCAGGTGAGGGAGCTGGGATGGACTGGTTCAGGGGGGAAATAGGACATGTCTGGGTCAGGCCAAGGCACACACCCATGTGGGAGACCTGGGCTGGGTAAATAGCGTCACCCACCACCAACTTGTACACATAAAAGCTGGGGCTGGGGGGCACGCCTGACTGGGATAGGCCACGGTACCAGTCTGCAAGTGCTGGAGCACAGGGTAGGCCATGTCAGGCTGGGACACAGCATCCACTGAAAGGTAGGCCATGTCAGGCTGGGCCACAGCACCCATTAAGACACTAGAGAACTGGATCTGGGGGGGCTCTGTAAGGGACTTGTGGGCTCACTTCTGTGGGAATGAAGCACCCACGAGTTCACACAGAGAGCTGCGGAAGAGGCCAGGGCTGAGGGCATACCATGTCCAGCAGGGCCACTGTAACCACCAGCATATGTAATATCTGGGACTGGAAGCAGGCCTGGCAGGGGAACTTGAGAAACTCTCCTTGTAGGCTGCAGCTCCCGCTGGGGAACACAACAGCTGGGCCTGGGGAAAGGACCAGGCAGGCAGGGCTTCAGCATTCAGCATTTGTGTGGGCCAGATCTAGCGGTAGGCCAGGTTGGGCTCAACTGTGGCACCCAATGGCAAAGCCAGGACTGGGTGCAAGTCATGTCAGGCTGGATCCACAGTACCCCCTTGTAAGGGGGCAGAGCTGATCGGGGAAATGTGGGCATTGTCCTGCTGGTGAGCATGAAAGCCAAGCCTAGAGGCAGGCCAGACCAGTCAGGGCGGCAGCACCCATCGGTACCCGAGTGGGCAGTTTGGGTTGGGGTAAACTGCAGCATTCACGCATATGCATGAGATCCAGATGGAATGTGGAATGAACTGGGCTTGGTCACAGCACATGCAAAAACCAGGGCTGGGGGCAGGCCTGATGGGTTTATTGGGACTCACCCCAACCAGGCTGCAGCACTTGCTAGTGTGTACAAAGACCAGGCCTATGTGCTAGGCCACAGCACCCATAGATCACGTGAACGATGGGGCTGGCGGCTGACCAGGCAACCGCATCCAGCAGAATGTGTGCTGGCTGGTGCAGGAGGTGGACTGAACCCGACCCTGCACTGGTCATGTCTGAGGTCACTCCAGGTGAAGTTTCTTGGGGTTGGGGGTCTCTCCAACTAAACCACTGGACTCAGACCCCAGTCACAGGGAAAATCACAGATTAATGGTCCTACCTCGGAGTGGATGTACTGGGACTGGGCCTCCTCAGTTGCTGATGCCTGTGCGGTGAACAGTATGTCCAGATGCACACAGGGGATAGGACAGCCAGCTCACCTGGAGGAGAGAGCAGAGCAAGCGGCACCCCCCTCCTGGCCAAGCTTTGCAGCAAGTTCCTTGGCCTGTGGATGCACTGGGGTGGGCCTTGGATCTTCTCAACCCTGGAGCAATGAAGCTGACAACATCTCAGAACTATCACAGCCACTCAAGTAACACCCTCAGAACATGCTCCCCGCGTCGGGGTCTCCGAGGCTTCATCAAACGACTGTCCCCACCATCCCTGGGTGCCGACGCGGTCTGAAGGAGCCCCCTCCCCCATGGACAAAGGAGGAAAAATTACCCCACCCTAATCAGAGACCCACACGTTTGTAATCCCCCTCAACTATATAAACAATATTTAAAACAAAACAAAATAAAGAGCTAAAAAAATCTGTAAGGGCAACTTACAGATGTCTTCTGCCTACTAACAGGCAATATTACCATTTGCTGTCTTAGTAAATTCTGTTATCTGTTATTAAACTATAGATTTACTATGCAATGCATTATTGTGCAAATCAACATGCTGCCCATCATGGTAGTGTTCTCGGTAGAGAGTCCTTTTCTACAGTCGGCTGATGAAGCTTAATGACAGTTGACTCAACAAACAAGCAGAAGTTCAAGTATTCTTTATTCAAAATTGAAAAATGTACCATACTGCATTATTGCAAAAATTCACTGGTACAAAACACTTTTGCAGCTGGTGAAAAGGCAATAAAAACTTGATTTTAAAACTCATTACTATAAATTATTCTTACAGTACTTTGCAAATTCAGAAATTCAGACTGCATTTTCCTTTTCTAAATTGCCCACAGTACTCGAGGTTCTGAAGCTAAGGCAGCTGTTCCAGAGGAAGGGGAGGAGGAGGTAGCAGGTGTCACGGGATTTCCATTTCTCTCTCGATGCCCACGTACTTCAGGGCATCAGCCTGGCTGTATCTGAAACAATATGGAGAACAGTGACCACCCTCCCAACACACCCACGCCTGCTAAACAGGGTGCACAAAACCAAGAGGCGTACCCCAACACAGAGCTGCATGTCCTCGCTGCGTCACCGGGAAGCAACAGGAAAGCAGCCAGCAGGTTCCCAACTTGGAGACCTGGTCCATCACAAGCATTCCCCCACTAGGGGAATTACTGTTGCTAAGTCAGGATTATTTCTCTGTAGTAAGGTGGGGAGCTAAATCTTGACTTCTGGAAGAATTTTGATCTCAATGATACCAGGGAGCTTCTTTGGGTTGAATTTGGTCCCATTTTCCTTCAAGCACCGCTCGGACAAAGAAAATTAACCTGGTCATCAGCTTGGCAAAGGAAACCGGCCTTCTCTGCTAGTACCCTCCTACCTCAGCAAAGCTGGTAGAAAGGCTGTTCCCCTCGACCTTCCATGGAGGATAGGTATTCCTAGAGGGAAGGGCAGAAACTATGTGATAAAATAGCTGTGTCTATGTGTTTAAAGGTGAAGTTCAGAGGCTTAGATGGTTCTGGGCCTCACATCCCATGGTACAACAAGCTGAGGCAGTCACTACAGAGAAATAATCCTGACTTAGCAACAATGACTACAGCCACCAGGACAAAGGGCCAAGGAGTAACTGGAAGCCAGGTGAAGAAAGCTGGGGACCATGAGATACCAGTCACCACCGGGTGGAGCCCTCCAGCACTCTGCAACACTGTGTGCACCTGCCCCTCCCGGCTCAGGGCAAGCCTGGACTGTGGCCATCCTCCCAAAGACCTGACTCAGACCTGCTATTAGATCCTAGAATGCAATAACAGGTTCTAAAAACAACTTCTGCGTGGAATTTATATTCAGCTACAGGATTTATTTAGACATTCACCTGACTGCATTTAAATGAACATTACACGTATAGCTTGTAAACTACTGGCCTAACGGGTACCTCGTAATCGCTGTTGGTGGCCCCCAGCATTCTAAGGACTCTCCTGCAGAAATAACCCACAGGTATTTGCCAACAGCGCTCGACTTTTCAAACAATACACAAGGATCTAAGTATTCTAGCACCTGAAAACCTGAAGTCGCTCTACCCGTGTTAACTGTACTGCACCGTCAAGCACTCAAGGTGAGGACAAGGACCAGCAGGCACATGCAGCTCTGAGCAGCAGGGCTTTCTGCATAGGCTTCTGCAGGTCTTAACACTAAGCTCTGCTGTACAGGAGCTGCATTGCTGGGAAAGCCTGATGCAACGCCTTGCCAACGCCAACATCACCTGTGACTGACCAGTCAGGAGAAGTCCCCCTCCATCAACAGCAGATCCCACCAGGCACTGACAGACAGTTCTTGTCCACGGCTCACGATGCAGGTAGGAAATGAGAAACGTGCTTTTAACTAACCTGTAATCGAAAAACAGCTCCTCACCCGTCTGGATGGCTCTTTTAGCAAAAATGCCTATCCGGTGGTCTCCGTTCACCATCATAACTGGGAAGAGAGACACTGGAGTCAGCAGCATGAACCGGCTTGCTCACGTAACGCAGCTGCCCCGGAAGTTCTCAGCCCTCGTTAGCAGCCAGGCAGGTCACGCCACAACGCGCATGACATCTCAAGTTACCCACCTTTTGCATAGCAGTTGGGATTCACTGAATGATTTGCAAAACGAATCTTATTACCCTTGCGGGTCGCATCCACTACAAAATCTAAAGAAAAAAAAAATATGGTGGTAAGTTTACTATGGATTAATAAACATTCTGGAAATACAACTGGGTCTAGTTCTTCAGAGTCTGAATTTAAAAGCAAAAAGATCATGCAGCTAACTTCATCCCATTCTAAATGCCATCTGGGAGAATATGGCTGTTCTGAGTTACAATTCAACACTGGTAACTCAAGGTGCTTTCCTCATACCATTACTTACTGTGTATTACTAAGCAGAACAATGTTTTTTAAAGGGATCTAAATCCCACACAACATAAAAATAGCCATTTTCACGAGTAAGATTATATTACTTTTTTTCATCATATTGTTTACATAACGTATTTACATATGCAAAACCACTTGTTCGAGCGGCATCTCTCTCCACGCAGAACACACCCTCACACCATCACATCACTGCTCCCCTCCGAGCAGCAGCCCTTGGTTCTCTGTCTTTGGTAACAGGCAGAGGAAGTTTTGGAAGATGCTTTTAAGTATGATGTTCCATGTCCTTCCCATGCCAGAAGTACTGACGTGAAGGTGGCTGGCAAGCTTACTCAACACCCAAGTTCTCAGGAAACCAGAGGGCCACCACAGGGGACGGCATGCAGGATGTGATCCCGGGGGCGGGCGGGGGCGCGCACAGCACCCTCCTCCCAGAGTTCACCCTGCTCCCAGCTCAGCCCTCCCTCTCTGCCAGGGGGTGGAAAGCACCACAGTGCTCTGCCCGAGAGCTCCTCGGAGCCACTGCTTGCACGCCCTTTCCAAACAGGCAGCCCGGGACCCCAACTGCAGCTCAGAGGAGCAAAGCACTTGTGGCTCAGAAACACACCATTGTTCAAGTTGAACAAAAAGCTGCACATGTATTTATCATACACTTTCCCTCTTCTGTCTGCTTCGTCTTGAGATATTATCTGAAAGACACGAGAAGAGTTTTTGAGCCTCGCAACACAGCCTGCTGGTACCCAGAAAAGTTCAAGGACCTTCCACCTTCCTAAGAACACTGAACAAAAGATCACCAGCAACCCATCACTTTTTCATTTGCTTTGTACACTGATAAGAACAGCAACATTTTTAAGGATTCCAACTCAAAAATATTTCTGTTTTATAGTACAACAATTATGGTTAGGACCTGGCGCAGTAGCCTAGTGGCTAAAGTCCTCGCCTTGAATGCACCAGGATTCCCATATGGGTGCCAGTTCTAATCCTGGCAGCTCCACTTCCCATCCAGCTCCCTGCTTGTGGCCTGGGAAAGCAGTGGAGGACAACTCAAACCCCTGGGACCCTGCACCCGCATGGGAGACCCAGAGGAAACTGCTGGCTTCAGCCTGGCTCAACTCCAGCCACTGTCGTCGCTTACAGAGTGAACCAGTGAATGGAAGGCCTTTCTCCCTATCCCCTTCTCTGTATATCTGACGTTCCAACAAAAATAAATTAATTAAAAAAAAAATAGTTAGAGAAAATGGTTAACAACAGTGTTTCTATTGAGCAACAAGTATATTGCAGCTTCAACACAGAGGCGCCCTGTGACCCTGCCCTGGCCTACCGCCAACCCTAAGATACTGACGACACGATCATGTCCAGGTCCTTCCCACTCCCACTGCGAGCTGAAGCACCACAAACCCGACATGGCAAAGTGCTCGTTCTCCTCTTTCCCACCAAGTGAGAAAAGCCACATGAGGCTAAAACTGAAGCACCCCAGTTACTGAGCACCCCAAATCCACAAATGCCGGAAGGTTATTTTCTATTCATTGCTTATCAAACCCAGTGGACTTACCCAGTGAGCATGAGAACACACGCTCAGTCCACCTTACCTCTCCACAGTATTCAGAGATGAATTCATTTTTTTGCACAGGGTCTTTGATAAAAATTCCCCAGCCTGCCACATCAGATGGTGCCAGCAACAAATGCTAGAGAATAAAACACAATCATATTATCATAAAGGAAAGTAGACGGACCTATTCCAACACAGTGATTCAAAACACTGTATCTTCAGTCACATGAAAGCTGCTGAGGACAACTGGCGAACTGCAGACACAAAGCTTTGTTCTGGATGACATGAGGGAGGGGGCGTTTGGCACAGCACTTGTTGTCCCGTGGCCTGGGATCGATTACTAATGCAGTTTCCTGCCGAGGCACCTGGAAGGCACCAGAGGATGGCCCACGTACTTGGGTCCCTGGCCCCTCCTGGGAAACCCAGAGCGAATTCTGAGTACTGGCTCTGGGCTGACTCAACCCCGCTAGCGCAACCATTTGGCCCTTTCAAAGAGTAAAGAGACGGGAGAGTTACTCTTGGTCTCAGAGAACACCCCTGCTTTGCACTGGCTCTTGACGGCCTTATGTGACCGACTTTCAGCTTGAATTTAACCAAGGAACACCAATCACTCCCCAAACGGATTCCGTTACTGGCCCCTCCACTTTCAGCCCTCCGGAAGCCCCCCATCTACCTCTTCCCCCAGTCTGGCACTCTATTTTTAGCTGAAATGCCAAGATAATCACTGTCAATTTTACAGTTAAGGATTCATTCCCAAACATATGCTCATTAGTACTTTCATACAAAATCCTTGAATTGTCAAAAGGCTGCCTGACCACCCAAGCTTTCAGTCTAGCCCTGTTCTGGTCCATCCTGACTTCACTTGACAAGTAAGTCTCCCACATGCTCTCCTCATTAGAAAGCAGCTAAATATGATCAGGAAAATAAAATCCAACTGGTAAAGGCAGCCACACAGGCTTCTGTCTTGAGAATTAAGAAATGTCTACAATAACAACATGTCAATAATAATAGTATTACCCATGTTCTGAACAAACTAATGGAAAAGTGTATCATTCAATGGTGAATATGGCATGAGGCAAAGAAATTTGAAGATTTTTAGCTCAGGAGGAGTTAGGTGGCATGCCGAAGAGAACCAACCACAAGGGCATCTAATGGAACAGAGTTCAACAAACTAAGATGACTGCCCATGAAACACATCTGAACACAAGACGATGGCGGTGGAACAACACAACAGTGAGGCTGGCGCTAAAATGCCCAGACTTGATTTCTTACTAATTTAAGAAATCTGCCACTTGGGCCTGGCAGCGTGGCCTAGTGGCTAAAGTCCTCGCCTTGAACGCCCCGGGATCCCATACGGGCGCCAGTTCTAATCCCGGCAGCTCCACTTCCCATCCAGCTCCCTGCTTGTGGCCTGGGAAAGCAGTCGAGGACAGCCCAATGCATTGGGACCCTGCACCCGCGTGGGAGACCCGGAACAGGTTCCTGGTTCCTGGCTTCGGATCAGCGCAGCACCGGCCGTTGCAGCTCACTTGGGGAGTGAATCATTGGATGGAAGATCTTCCTCTCTGTCTCTCTTCTCTGTATATCTGACTTTGTAATAAAATAAATAAATCTTTAAAAAAAAAAAAAAAAAAATCTGCCACTTGGGCTTTCTTATCTACAAAGGGAATTAATGGATATTCCTAATCCAGAGTTATCGGATTAATGGGTTCATACACAAAGCACTTGGAACAGTGCCTGTAACATACTACATGGTTAAAAAATTTCAGTGCTGTGGCTTAACAGGTTAATCCTCCACCTGCAGGTAACGGCATCCTATATGAGCTCCAGTTTAACCTGGCTCCTTCACTTCCCATTCAACTCCCTGCTTGTGGCCTGGGAAAAGCAACTGAGGAAGGTGGCCTGGGCCCTTGGGCTCCTCCACATTGGAGACCCAGATGAAGCTGCTGGCTTCGGATTGGCTCAGCTCCAGCCACTGCAACCATCTGCAGAAATGAGCCAGCAAATGCAAGATATTTCTGTCTGTTCTCCCTGTAAAACTGCCTGTAAGTAAATAAATCTTTTTAAAAAGTCAGTTATTATTACTAAAAAAACAACCAAAGGGAAAAAAACATCATCTATCCTAAAAAGACTGAATTTTCCCAGTACTGCACAATATCTGCTCAATATTTACTTTGCTATGATTAGAATTACCCACGTGCAATTCAAAGGCTTCAAATATTTAAAATACTATTTTTTTTAAATGTTACTTATCTGTTTGAAACAGATAGAAAAGGGAAGAGGGGAGAAGCAGCCTTCACTCACTGCTTCACTCCCCAGGCGGCCGTTGACAGCCAGCGCCGAGCCAGGCCAAGCCCAGGATGTACACATTCCTTCAGGGTCTCACACGCCGGGCCTAAACATCTGAGCCACCTTTTGCTATTGCCCAAGCCATGAGCAGGGAGCTGGGCTGGAAGTGACCCCCAACTTGGGATGCCAGCACTGCTGCAGCTGGCTTAGCCTTCCTAGGTGCCAGCCCCCAGAAGCCTATTTGGTAAGAATGAGTTCTCAAGCTTGACAGAAATCACCCAGGACTTATTTTCACTAAGGAGACTAACAATCACTTGGCTGTTCCGCCCCTCGCTCCGCGGCTGAGCAGGCCGACGTGCAACAGTTCATCAGGAAGACCCCAGAGTGAACGCTAGTTACCTTTTTGGAACCCCGCTGAATGCTACAGTTCTTGCAGGACACATTTTTACTGTCCCAGTGGTCAGCAGCTCCACAGGTCAGACAGAGGTCAGGGTCACACTCTCGGACAGCCAGATAGCACGGGCACTGCTTGGTATTGCACTGTGCTTTGCAACGGCATCCAGGAAAGCGGTTTTGACCTTCAGAGAGATGTTCATCATCATCATCCTCATCATCACATGCAAAAATGTGCAGAAAGGCAGGTAAGCGCACTGGGCTGGGCACCCAACTCACATTGAACCCTCACAACACCTGATTATCCATCCCATTGCACAGCTGAAGAAACTGAAGTTAACAGCAAAGAAAAAGCAGTCCGGACTGAAAAAGAACACCACTGAGTTCTTGTGTTTCTGTTTTTCATTTGTTAAATGGTTTACTGTTTCAGGGTCTATGATTTATAAAATAGGTATGAAAGAAGGGTTTAGACTACAAGACATCCATGGTCCATAACCATTCCAATCATTTCCTTAATAGGCAAGGTTTGTGTGCAGCTTCATTGAACAAATATAAACATTATTACCCTATGCATATTCTTTTATTCTAAAGACTAAATCCTAACTCTGACCATCTCTGCTGCCTCACAATTACCCTGTAGCTAACAGATTCATGCCCCTTACATCCTGTGCCAAGTGTAGGATGGCTTGACATCAGTGATCAGAGACAAAACATTCAGTTCCTTTCATGCAATTTTGTCTGTCCTGTGCACACACACCCACAAACACACATGCACACTCACACACACTCATGCTACCCAGCAGAATGACTGGGTACCAGGAGAGGGCCGGTTACGACACTCAACATGCCCTCTCCTAAGGCAACAGGGGAGCATTCCCCGGCTCTGCAGTTTGATTTAAATGCTGGCCAAAGATCGCCTTAGTTCTCATGCAATTGCGCCAAAGCCACAAATACTTACACTCTGAACTACACTGACAAAACTTTTCACAAAAATTTTGTGCTATCACACAAGGGCACGAGCTGTCACAAGGCTGCCGTGGATGGTCACATGGTTGATAGTTGTAAACATGGTTAGAGGAGCCATCTGAGTAAAGATAACAGCATGCAGGCCCATTAATCCAGGGAGAGGCAAAAGGATCACACACATTTCACAAGAGTACACTCTTCCTACCACCTGTGGATGTTACACAAAGTCCTGTTAACAAAATGAAGACAAAAATCCCCCCACCCCTAAAGACTCATCATCTTTGCCACTAAGTCTCAAAGTGCATCTTTTCCAAACTGCTTTTCCTTTTTCCAATCAAGAGACTCTCTTCATCCACTCGGTGTCTCTGCAAAACAGCATTTACTGGCCATTCATAAAAGAGACACCTTCCACTGATACAGGTTCAGCATACATAAATCAGTTATATCAGAATAACCCAAACTCTAATCCAGTCACTATTCTAAATCAAATGCACAAAGACATTTTAAAGCTACAAATGAAGTTGAATGGAAAGATGCTAACCCTTTTTCAGCTGTATCTTTCTGCAGTGTGCTGCCCACAACCTGCAAAAGAAAGAAAGAAAAAGAAACAACACACAAAGAAAAAAAAAATACAAACTTGTCATAAGGCTAGGAAGTATGGTCACAGCTAAAAATCAGAGAGCACAGCCCCACTGGCTCGACCTGTGCCCTCAACACAGCAGGGCCCTGAGGCCAAGCAGCTGGCAGCGTCAGGTGATCCCCAGCTTCCACTGGTCATCAATGTAGAGCGACTCCACAACAGCCTGATGGCCCGGCTGCCTGGTGTGTGCTGGGAGGCTGGCCCACCGGCTCCACTATGCTCAGAACTTACAAGCAGACACATCTTGTATCTCATTTATTCTGAGGAGAATTACACTGTCTAACTTCAAGCCATGTTACTAATCCATCTGGGCTAAAGGAACACAAATAATTCAACCAAAAGTTTGTTAGATTCTACTAAGACCAAACTTTACAGAGAAAACTTTACACTGTAAGTTCTGAATGAGACTGACTCTATCTTTAAAGAAATGTACCAAGAGCCTGTCCACAATTTTTTAACACATCTGGGTATTCCTTTACTCACTCAACTATGCTTCTCTTTAAAAAAAATAAAACACAAAGAGGCAGACATGCAGGCCAGTGGTTAAGACAGTTTCTCCCACAGTGGTGTGCCCGGCTGATCACAGCTTCCTACCACCAAGGCAGCATGTGCTGGTTCAAGCAGTATGGTCTCTGCCACCCGCAAGGGAGACCCACATTGAGTTCCCAGCTTCTGGCTTTGGCCTGGCCCGTTCTCTGCTGTTAACCACTTGGAAGCGCATTCTTTTTCTCTTCAAACAAAATGAATCTTTAAAAAAGAGACATGCCTAAAAACTACCTCCCAGCAGCACATTTCACAATGCTTCCTAACAAAATGCTGAAATGAGATGGTCTTTACGGCAAAAGCCACTAAATCATAGTATGATTTTGCTAACCAATATACAGCACAGTAATCATAACTTATATAACACATAACATTCCACATTTTCAGAAGACTGCTGTACTCTTACAGAAAAATAACAGCAACTACCACTGGAAACAAGATTGCAGGGAATGTTTTTGAGAGCAGTTTTTAAGTTTCTGTCTAACGGAGCAGCAGGAAGTGAGTGGCCCCCCCTCAGCAGGCACCCGGCCTGCGGCCTCTGCTCTGGCCCCGCTGTCAGCAGACCTACCGGTGTTTCCTCTTCTTCTTCCTCGGAGGGGTATCCACGTCCTCGGCGGGAACCGGAGCAATCACACTCGACTCCTTGACTCGAAACTCATACACCTGACAGAAGAGATTCACACAAACATGACAATATTTTCTAAAGCAAATTCTTCTTACATCCATCTTTACTAAAAAGATTTCTGTCTCCTAGAACAGCAGAAATCACCAGTTCTGCCTTTAAGAAGGAGAGAGTAGCTGCAGGCATACTGTGGTCAAAAGTAGTGGTGCTGGGGTCAATGGTCGTGCAGCAAATCAGACTGCCCCCTGGGATGGCCACAGCCCCTACCAGAGCATCTCGTCTGAGTCCCGGCTAAGACCCCTGGGAAGGGACCAGATGATGGCCCAGAAACGTGGGTCTCTGACACCCTCAGAGGATCCAGATGGAGTTCCAGCTCCTGGCTCCAGCCTGGCTCAGCCTCAGTGGTGCCAGCACTTGGGGTGTGAACCAGAGAAAGGAAGAGCACTGTGAATGTTTCTCCTTCTGCTACTAAGCCTTTCCGATAAATAAATAAATCTTTAAAACAAACAAAAAAAAAAGGAATGGGCCAACACAGTGGTGTAGCGAGTTCAGCCACTGTCTACAACACTGACATCCCACACAGGCATGAGCTTGAGTCCCAGCTGCTCCAATTCTGCTCCAGCTCTCTGCTCAGGGCCTGGGAGAGCAGCAGATAGCAGCTCTAAGACCAGGTCCTCCCTGCACCCACACGGGAGACCTGGCGCAAGCTATGGCTCCCAGCTCAGAATCGGTTTGGTTCTGGCCATAGCGGTCATTTGGGGAGTGAACCAGCAGTTGGAAGATCTGTCTCTCCTTCTTGCTCTCTAAATCTGCCTTTCAAAAAAACAAAAATAAAATAAAACAAACCTTTAAAATAAAGAACAGTAAACTGCTACGAGTGTACTTGCTTCGGCAGCACATATACAAAACCCACTGCCACCCCGCTGATGGATAATCTCCACTCAACTCTTTCTCAGGTTAAAAAACACAAAATTCAACTCTTTTCAGGACAAGAACAGGTGTTTAACAACCATCAAGAATATCCTTGTATTTGGACAATCACTACATATTTATATCTACATTTCAAGCTCCTATAACAAAATTTATCAGATATGCTTACCTGTCTACATGTTTTGGTCCCAATCAACCTAGCAATGGCACAGAAATTATCATAGTAAGTGCCAATGAGGACTCTAAACATTGAGGCCTCAGCACCACTCCACTCCACATTCTCAGGAGGTTCAATATTTGGCTTCATCTTTATTGGTGTCTGACATCGAGAATTTGCTTCTGTAACAAAATGCAAACAACGGTCAAAAATGGTGATGTAGAAATAGTTTGAAGAAGTAAAATCAGGATGTATTCAAGGACAAAGCAGAAAGGAAATAATATTTTCAAACGAACTGAAGCAAGAAATAGTATCGGCACTATTTCTACCATCCTGTCATTCTGCCTTCAGGTGGGCCAGAGGTTTGAGGGGCTGCTTGCACAGAGTGCCAACGTCATTTCCACTGAACACTTCTTCCCATCTAGCTCCCTGGCGGTACACCTGGAAGGCAGAAGGTGGCCAGAGAAGGTGGGTCTCTAGCACCACGCAGGAGGGCAGGATGGCACTCCTGTGGTGCCAAGTCTTGGGGACACAGCAGAGATCACTGTCCTACCTTAAGGCAGGAGACACTTGCTGTAACTGTATTCTAATCAGGAATAGAGAACTAAAATCCAATCAGTAAAAGACAATCTCATCCACACCAGTTTTCTTTAACCAAAAGAAACCATAGAATATCAAGATCATTAAGTCACATGACCTGAATTTCATGATGTCTCAAGAAAAACAGAAAACACACGGCACCAAGAGTGAAAATAAGCCGTGCTATCAATCCCTCACCAGGGTAGGGGTGAGGGCAGAAGACAGTAGCAACTGGGCACGAGTTAATGAAAACTACCCAAGCACGACACTGTCCAGTGGTAGAATCCAGATCTCAGGTGTGCCTCACCAGAGGAGCTGGACGTTTCATCTTTCTTCTCTTCTTCCTCTTTGTCATTGTTCTCGCCCCCAGTCTCGGTCCCCGCTTCCCTGTCACTGTCCGTGTCCTTGGACTCCAGCACATTGATGGTGGGCGTGCTGGGCCTGCTACTGTTATTAGGAAGTCGTCCCCGTCTGCGACCCCCTGGGCGTTTTGGAGGGGTCTTTATCCGCTCAGCTGTGAGGGCAGCAGCAAACTCCTTTGCTCCCTCCTACAAAATGAAAAAGGCGGGCATTAGTGTAAAGTTCTACAATGATTTTGGCGGAAAAGCAAAAAAATAAAGATTACATGAGAACAAGTTAGTCGAGATATCTACCACAAGATCCACTCATCACAAATACATATATATTGAAATATACTGTTTTAATTTGCATTTAGCTTTAAGATTTTAGAAAGGTAAACATTCGTTCACCATACTGTCACGCAATAGTCTTAAATGTAAACTGATTACAACTGAGCTACAACATGAATTCCTTATGTGTAAAGATAGCTATTTCTATATTTTTGCTTACACACACATATACAAAGGAGCATCTTTTACAGAAAGAATGCTGTTCATTAACTCAGACCTCCTACCTTCGGAGTGAAGATAAAGCAGTAACCCTCTACAGTAATATTTAAAGACAAAACATACACACATGCTTCAGCTCCTCATCTCCTGGTCTCACTATTAAAACACCCTGGTTTTTTTTGTTTGTTTCCTGTGAGGGATAAGCAATCACAGGAAGACATGAAAGGAACTTGAGGAAAAGGACTCTCCGAGGGTTACAGTTTGCACTGAGGTACAACTCTCCAGTCTCAGAAAGTTCAAACAGCAGTAAGAGCCTGGCTTACAGAGAATACAGCAAGTACTAGCTGAGCTAAATGAAATTCTGCCTTCTACAGAATATTACAAAACAGTGCTCAAGAATTTGGTTTTTTTAGTGAAAATAGCAGGGAGAAGTTTGAGAGCAGCCAACACTTTTACACTTCATTCTACACAAACCAAATTGCTTAAAAATATGATACCTTCTGCAGGTGCCATTCAATGAATCTTCTGTCCAAAATCCAACAGGCAATATATACCCATTTAGTTCCTAGGTAGGAGTGGCTTGGTTCAAAGAGGGGAAATGGTAAAAATAAGATAGTACCCGTAAAAAACAACTTTCCTACCTCATATTTTCCTAACCCCTTACCTTGTCTCCATCACTTAAAAAAAGAAAAAGGAAAAGGAAAAACAAAACCAAAAACAAAAAACAAAAGAAACAACAACCAAACCTGGGATCTATAATTTCGCTGAACTACAGTGCTACTGACACTCAGAGAGGGCGCATGGCCGCAGGAGCCACAGCACACACTTCCTGCCTGCCTGGCTTCTAGGTGGGCTACCTGGGCTCCACATTCACAAACTCAGTCAAAGTCCTTGATCCTAAAGACCTTGAAATGTCACTGAAGAGGTAACAGATAAACAAAAAAATAATAAAACATTAATGAAGGACTAAAAGTGTAGTATATGGACTATAAAAGAAATGACATGGGTAAGAACATTCTACCTAATCCATGGCCAGTCAAAGCGACAGACCACGCTGGCACTGACTTCACCACCTCCACCACAGTCCAAGGTCAAGGCCTCTCCAACACCCTCGGGAACTGGGCAGCACTAAAGCTTACCAAATGCTGGTAACACTGTGGTCCACAAGGCTTATTGTCCAGGGCTGTTTCTGTGTTCTTTCGTTTGTAAGTGTTGGGTGTTGCATGAAAAGCTGCAAAGCAAATTAAACATCTAATGCAACTGCGAAACATTTAACTTTTCAGATTTTTAAGTACTCTGGGAAAACTCAATTATATTAGACTGTAACCTTCCTAAAACATTTCTGACATTACTTGTTATGACTTTCCTTGAAGTTGAGCTGTCAAATGTACTTTTTGCTCAGCTTCCTCTAAGAAAACATAGCAAGTTCTAGAATTATTACCAATTTCTTATTTTCTCCTTGCGAACAGAACCGATGCACAGAATTACTAAGCCTATCTTTCCAATCGGTCTTTAACGTTCCCCATATAAACAGCTGATATTTTCTTAAAACACCACTAGTTTTTTATCAAAAGGATTCTGACACCTACAATTTCTTGATCTCAAAAGAAAAAATCAACAATCAATTGTCAGTTGGAAGGTAGAATAAGAGATTCATAACTAAAACACATTTGAAAAAGAACGGGGCTGGCACTGTTCTTACACAGCACCCACACGGGTGACAGCTCATGTCCTGCTGCCCCGCTGCTGGTCAGCAGAGGACGGCCCCTCCCACCCACGGGACACCTGGACCAAGCTCCTGGCTCCCAGCCTGGTCTGGCTCAGCCTTCCCACTACTGCATTTGGACAAAGTTTCCAGTAGATAGAGGATTTCTCTCTGATTCTGATTTTCTAATAAATCAGTAAATCTTTGAAAAAAGGTAAATAGCACTAACCCATACTGTTGAAAAGTAATGTTTGAAAATCAAACTCAATTCAGAACCTAATGAGAGCTGGCATCTTTCTAAGGAAACACAAGGGTCAGATCAAATAGGTTTCAGAAAGATAACAGTCTTTGAAACATGAAATTCTCAAATAATATGAAAACGTTAAAGTAACGTTTAACAGCCATGTGAGGAGTGCACCAATGGATGGAAGACCTCTGTCTCTCTTTCAGTAAAAATTTGCCTTTCAAATAAAAATAAATATTAAAAAGAAAAAAAAACCTTCCCTTTACAAAATCAATTAGACATAAAAATTACTTTGCTAACACATTTTACTGGCAGGACTCTGAGGAAACAAAGACTTATTTTGCTGGTAGTTTTTTAAATAGGCATATTCCTACTGGGATTTCTAGCTTTAGCTTTGGCCTAACTCAGGTGTCAGTAAGGCATGATTTTAGACCAGACCATAGTCTGTGTGATAGGTGATTCCACTTTGTTGACCAAAAACGGTGTTCCTTTCTTCTTGTGGCTATTTAAGGAGGTAGCATGCCTCATGTGGCCAGGACCCTGCTGCCAGAGGGCAGGGTGGATGTATGGAATGCCTATGGCTAGGCCCAGTTGCCAAGGAGACCATGGAGTCAATAAGCCGTGGTTCACTTAACCGTAGACCCAGACTGCCCAGCACCTAAGAGGACAGCAAATCAAACAACTAATCACTCAATGTACTTGCTAATCCACAAATAATCACAGACCCTCAGATTCAAACAATGTTTGATTCTTTCACATACAATAAAAACAGGCTCTGGGAGTTGTTCATGGTTTTTGAGCACTGAAGGACAAAGAGACTCCTAGTCCTGATATTTCTGAATCTTTTCTTATTTTCATTCAGTGCCCGCCTCAACCTTTGTTTTCTTGTAGGTTTGTTGAATGCTGGTGTACAACATATATCCATATAACTAACTGAGTTTATCATTTAAACTTGAACTTGTGGAAAATGGGTACAGGTACATGTAATGTTATTCACTATTACAGTAAAACAATAATCCAAAGTAATCATGTTAAGGGGTCAACTTGGTAATTCAGAAAGCCTCCCATGGTACAATACTATCATACAGACAGGCCTAACCATTCATAATCTAAAGTCAGGAAAGAGAAAAATTGGAACATTATGGCACCATTTGAATAAGATGACACATTAACAACTCCCGGTGAACTGTGAAAGGACACATAAGAAAAGTCAGAGTGACCGCCAGAAGTGAGCTGGAGCCTCAGCAGGCAGCTGGGCAAAGGAGACCTCACTGTACGCATTGCAGTTCTCTGCTGAAATGTAAACAACAAAGATGACCTATTTAAAAGACAACAATAGCTAATAAAAGCCGGTTATTTCAAGTATTTCACACTTACTAATTCATTTAATCCTCACTACACCTTTAAGAGAAGGTACTACATATCTCCAATGGGTGGGGGGGGGGGCAACCTGAAGCACAAAGTGTTACATTTGACATTTCTTTTAATATTTTAACTACTTATTTTGCAAAAGAAAAACACATATACTATGTAGATGTCAAGTTCACATAAAGCAACGAAGCATCTACAGAATTCACTGAGGTTCTATTAGGAAGAAACTCATTCTAGTCCAAAAGAAAGATGGACTTAGAGCCACAAGCGGGCAACCTATGACACCATGAAAGTTGTCTCTATTAAAGTCAAATATTTCCCTTCTCTCCAACGTGAATGAAATCATTAACATGTTCAAGGTTCATCAAAATTACTCATATCTGAAGAACACAGTAAAATAACTCTCGCAATAAGACGTAAAAGTGGTTATCCTACTTTGCAGGGTCATACATACAACAAAAAGATACATGAAATACAACAGCTATAAACAAACTGGAAAGACCCTATCAATAACTCAAACACAAATATGCCTCCAATCCTTACAATGACATTCAAATGCAATTTACAATATTCTTAGCACAAAAGACATTTTTAATTAAATGGTATGTAAACTAAAACGTAATTTGAGGCAACCATTTCAAGAGCTGTGTGAAATAACACAGCTCAGATAAAACACTGGTAACTCTCTAATACCTCAAGCAACAAACCGAAGACTACCGAGTCATCCCTGAAGTTACTGTGAGTACAGAGCAATTTACCCAGAGGGCTAAAAATTAAAAAGTAACAAAAAACAAAACCCACTAAGTAAACAAGAATATCATACTGCTTTAGCTGATTTCTTTAAATAAACAAACATTAACAGACATACAGTTATAGTTATAGCTATAGTTATTTGAAAGGCAGAATGATGGAGAGAGGGAAAGACAGAGATCTTCCATCCACTGGCTCACTGAGCCAAGGCTGAGCCAGGCTGAGCGATCAGAACTCCACTGGGCATCTCCCATGTGGCTGGCAGGCGTCTTCCCCGTCTTCCCATTGTGTCAGCAGGGAGCTAGATGGAAGCAGCACTTGGAGAAAGGACAAAGCAAACCCAGGCAGTGGCACTGAGACACGACTTCCATCCCTGCTCAATTCATCATCGCACAGATTCTGTCAGTATCAGTGATGCTGCCCTGGGCCATCAGCAAGTTCACACAGCAACTGTTTAGCGTTTACGCTGTGCACACCTGTGTTCCAAGCCAGTGGAAAACAACAGTCCAAACTAAATGTGCACAAAACAGTCCTTAAGCAACAATGTAAAGATAACAATCCTGACATCTCCACGTATCTTTTAATCTTAACTATTAAGACGCAAGAAAAACTCTAACTGCATTAAATGACATCACTTTAAGGTGCTTTAAGAGATAATTCCACAAAGATGGAAAATGCAAACGTACAATAATTGCACTTACGATGTAGGAAGCAGTCATATTTAAAACATCGCCTACAGAAGAGTGTGTGAAATGAATGCAAGCTCTGCTCCCTCTGAACAGATTTGGCATGTGGCCCATCTATGTTGGGAGTACATTCAGGAGGAAGCGCGCCTGGAAGCTGCTGCTCAGTGAGTTCCTTGTATCTGACATTAACCAAGAAAAATATAAGCAAATATGAAAGAAAAAAAATTGCTTTCTGAAAATAATGCTTATCTTGCCTAAAACAAAAACAAGTATATCTGACCTAAATCAACTTCTACAGACAATTAAACAGTATACAGTATATCAAGCTAAGATTCACTGCAGCGATTCAGGTATATCATGAAAAGGGGCATTAGTTTTAATAAAGCAACAAATGTATTAAACATTCTACGAATATACAGAGACATTTTCCTCTAACTAACTATACTACTAAATCATAGTTATGTAGAGTATGCACATTAATATAAATGTCCTTATTCCATGTATAATAAGCTTTATAGCATAAAATGCCACAGGGAAAATACTGCTTCAAATATCTTGCCAACATCCTACACAAAAAGTGGCTATATCTGTTCCATTTGCAAAAAAACAACAAGGGGAGTCCGACAGCACTCAGCTGAGACCGTCTCGGAGGAGCAAGTCTTACTTTTCCTTCAGTTCTTCTGCAGTGCCCTTATCTGGAAACATTGAGGAGATGGCTTCAAAAATTTTATCAGATGGAAATTTCCGAGGTGGATGGCTTTCTTTATCTAAATGGGGAAATACGAAAGAGGAAAAAGAGAAAAGAAACAAGTTTTCAATCTTTAACTGTCCCCACATAACTGAATTTCTACAAAGCTGACTGTCTATGAAATCAACTTTTTATTTCACTTGTAGCATATTTTATGTTTTTATGAGATGTTGATAGATTAAACAAAAGATTCAGATATAAAAAAAGTTTAAGAGTTCTGGCAGCAAAAACCTAAGTTTTAATCCCAAATCTGCTACTATTTCTCGTGTCTGGGCCTCATTAACTCAACCATCTAAAATTTGCATCTAAAATTAAAAGCTGAACTAGTCACCACTAAGGTTATTATTTTATTACACACACACAAAGAAACCTACACATCTTTAAAATTCAAATTTTTCCCCGAATTACTCTATCATCTTTTAACGAAGGCAATGCCAAGCAGATAACACCAACTACAGACTGCAGACAGTAAGTGACTCGGGCAGTAAACACGTAACCAGAGTTACACACAGACCGAGCTAGACTGACAGACAGGTTCTCATCTGCGCTCGGGAGGCCAGCTCTCTCCCAATAGCACAACTTCATATAAAAACTTAAGCTCTCTGTATCTATTTCCTTGAATACAAAATGGATGTTATAACAATAACTACCTTATGCAGTTTTTATGAGGATTAAATCCATGTATATTAAGTGAAGAGCACAATTTACATGCTTACGGCAAATGCATATAAAGGTTATTTACTTATTTCTATTTTATGCACACATATAGCACGTCATATTACAGTGATGTTTAAGCTGACTGTTCAGATGCCCCACAAAAAACTTGGTTCCTCTGCTAACACCAAGAAAAACACAAAAATGTTCAAGGGCAGGATAAAATGTTGCAAATAATGTTCTAATTTGGTTGATACTACTGTAAATGTGACTTACACAAAGATAAGGAGAGAAAGGAATCACTTTCAATATTCATCCTATAATGTTGTAAGAAGGCTAAGCCCACCAAAAAGCACTAACAACCACACGTACCATCTCGGTGGTCTTCTAGATCTTTCTGCTTTTCTTCTCTTTCATCAGGATCATCTCCATCATCATCATCGTCGTCGTCATTGTACTGACCAAGAGCATTTACCAACTCCACAAAAATCTCATCATTTATAAACCCACATTCTGAAATTCATTAAAGATGTTCAGAAATACACACAGGAATGGGGCAATGACAAAAGTTTACATATTCCTTTTCTAATTTGTGAGAAAAGAACACAGCTTACCGATATAATAATACCAGGTTTAGAGGACAGATAATCTTCGGGACTGTTCTTAATCAAAGTTTGAAAGAAAAACTTATTTCCAGTACTTATCACTTTCTCTTGCACCCAAGGCCTAGCACTAACCCATCCTCTGCAGTTAATCATGGTGTTCGCCTCCTCTCCAATAATATACCTGGCCTTTAACTGGTCACATCAGACTTGGCTTACACCAACAGTGACCATGGAGAACAATAAAGATACCGCCCTCCTTTCAGACACTATGAACAGAACCTCCACACATATTCCCAAAGACAGAAAGATGTTAACAACTGTGTTTCGGGCATTACAGTAGTCTAGAAAAGGCATGTTTTAGTAGCAGGGCCGTCTCACTTACATGCCACTCAGAGACTGAATTCTAATTGGCCTGATTACTAAACAATCTTAAACTCCACATATCCACGCAATTTCTATTTCACTTCCCTGTTACTGCATTATACTATATGCTACCACCAACCACAAACAACGAAGTGGCAAACATGGCCCGCAGTGCAAGAACAGGGAAGGAGCAGGCCCTGGGCCCACACCAGCAGCAGGAAGCCTGGGCTGCCGTCCTGGCCCTGCGTCCCAGAGGCAGCGGGCGATGGCTCAGGCACTTGGCTGTCTGACACACACGTAGAGTGCTACGTGGAGTCCTGCTTCCTGGCTCCAGCTGAACCAGTCCCTGCTGTTGGGGACGTTTGGGGAGTGATACAGCAAACGGAACACTCTCTATTGCTCTGCTTCTCAAATACAAATTTCAAACTCTTTTTTATAAAAAGAGAGAATAGAAAGAAAATATAGGGCTTCTGACTAGATGTCCACCCTTTACAGTTTAAATTTTATTATTAAAAATTAGTTCATGTCCTATGGTTAATAAAACCAGAATATGAGAATTCTTTAGCCATTTTTCCAAAGGAATAATCATGGCTCACCTCTATCTCCATGTACTTTTCCATCATAATTTTTTATTAGTTCTTCAATGAAAGTGCCATCCTGGTCTAGAACTTCATCCCCCATATAAGGAATGTTATGTAAAACAGTTTCATCTTCCACCTAAAAGTTTAAAAAAACAGTTTAAAACAGACATCCCCGTGTCAACACAGGTCTTGTTTATTTATTTAAACACTCACTTCTTAAGAAAGCAGATATACAGAGAGAGAAGGTGAGACAGAGAGAAGGATCTTCCATTTGCTCGATCACTCCCCAGATGGTCACAATATCCAGAGCTGAGCCGAGCCAAAGCCAGAAGCCAGAAGCTTCGTATAGATTTCCAAACAGGTGCAAGGTTTCAAGGCTTTGGCCAATCCTCTACTGCTCTCCCAGGTTATAGGCAGGAAGCTGGATGGGAAGAAGAACAGCCGGGACACGGACAGGCACTCACATGTGATCCCGAGAGAAGAATGAGCCAATCCAGCTATTATGCTGGGTCCCAAAATAGGTTTTAAATGGCAATACAAGATAACTAAAGGACCTGGTGCAACAGCCCAGTGTCTAAATCCTTGCCTTGCATATGCCAGTATCCCATATCCTGGCTGCTCTACTTCCCATCCAGCTCCCTGCTTATGGCCTGGGAAAGCTTTCGAGCATGGCCCAAATCCTTGGGATGCTGCACCCATGTAGGAGACCTGGCAAAAGCTCCTGGCTTCCGATCAGCTCAGCTCAGCTCCAGCTGTTGTGGTTACTTGAGGAATAAACCAGTGGATGGAAGATCTTTCTGTTTCTCCTTCTCACTGTAAATCTGACTTTTCAATAAAAATAAACAAATCTTTAAAAAAAAATCAGTATCCATAGGAGATGCCTATGCCACACAGCTGCTTAACTAAAGTAAAAAGATTATCAAAAAAGACTACTATCAGAATAGGAGTAGAGATTTCTAAATTTCACTTGATATCTAGCTAATTAATACATTCAATGTGGCAAGATTTTAGGGATGTATAGTACCACATCAATAGTCTAATAAGGTTTATTCCAAAGAATTCATGCTTCTATGCAAAAGCATACTGTACAATTACAAAGCACTTTAATAATGATATGAACAAGATATATCAAAGTAGACTGAACTAGTAAATATAATAATAAATGAGTTCATATCTAGGTTTAGAAGACCACAACAAAGAACGGTTCTACCTTTGCAGGAAATAATCACAGAAAATTTCAGAAGGAATGGAACAGTCAAGAATACAAGGAACAGAAAGCTGTCCTTCATGACATTCTTTTCAATTAAAAATAAAAGGGACAGGAATCCTAGATGAAAACTGGATTGTTGTTAAGTGCACATTTAAAGAGTAAATCAAAGTAAGGGTAAGTCAATCTTAAGGAACCTCTCAAAGTAGCGATTATAAACAGAATTAAAAAACAAAAACAAAAAACCTCTTCCACAGAAGAGATTGGCTGAGACCAAAGAGACAAGTGTGCGGCAGCACAGGCTGGGGCCAGGAACATGACCACGGTTAATACGAAAATGACACAGGGCAGGCCTCAAAACACACGTGACAGGAAAGCAAGAGGAAGAGGAGAACCTTCCAGTAATCCACAGATAAACTCCAGCCACCTGGAGCATTCCTACAGACAACAGGTCTTCACACAAATAAGGGAAACTGGGAAAGGGGGAAATGCGAAATATAAAATGACAAATTCAGTTTTTAATATATTCCTTAGCCAACTATGATTTCTTCCTGCCAAAGGCCATCTGCATCAAAGGCCATTTGTATATTTGCTTTCTGTTTGTTGGAAAGTAGTCAGATCTACAGAGAGAAACAGAGAAAGATCTTCCTTCTGCAGGTTCACTCCGCAAGCAGCCACAACGGACAAAGCGGAGATGATCCAAAGCCAGGAGCCTCCTCCCGGTCTCCCACGCGGGTGCAGGGTCCCAACTCTGGGCCGTCCGACTGCTTTTCCAGGCCACACACAGGGAGCTGGAAGGGAAGTGGGGTAAGCTGGGATACAAACCAGCGCCCATGAGATCCCAAGGCAAGGACCTCAGCCACTACGCTATCGTGCCAGGCCCCATTTGTATATCTGTAACATCATTCACAGGCCAAGCAAAATTACCAACTTAAAAGCTGTCCTGGTAGTGCAGTACAACAAATTAAACTGTTGCCTGCAATATCAGCACCCTATATGAACACTGATTCCACTCCTGCCTGCTCCACTTCCAATCATGCTTCCTGTTCCTGGAAAAGTAGTAAAAGAGAGTGTTTAACCCACCAGCATAGGCAATTGAGACGAAGCTCGTGGTTCAGCCCACCTTGCTCCAGCCAGAGGGTCGCAGCGCTGGACCCACTGCAGGAGCACACCAGCAGGTGGAAGGCCTTTATCCCTGTCCCACAGCTCGCTCTAACTCGGCCTTTCAAGTCCACCAATACTTAATACATACCATATTCATCTTTCAAAATCACTCCAAGAGCCATCATTTTGATAACTTTGTTATTTCAGTTATCTTGATGAAAAAAAAATGTATTTAAGTTACTATCAAATAAGAAGATACACTATTTCCATACCATAAAATTCTGCTGCAGAGGAGACCACGAATACATGATGGGTACAGAGGCCACAGCATTCAGAGTCTTCAGCGGGATCACCTGGGTCGGGAAATCCAAATCACTGCTCACCGAGCACTAAGACAGAGAACAGAGCGGCTCTGAAGGAGGAACACACATCCGACAGCAATCCTGCACACTTCACCTCCAGAGAGAACACCCCTAGCTAGGACATGAGAGCTCACAGAACCAACTCGGGCAACTGCAGACAGCCAAAGCCCTCACCCATCTTCTCATACTTACCAAGAGCCACAGCCACCAAAGGCTACATGCGTTAACTTCAGCAATCTGCTTGACTGCTCCACATTTTTATTAGACATTTCCTAGCTCCTGCTTAATTTCTCTTTTACCTCAATCACAAAGGATAGTAAGATGTATGCCAAAGTCAACCAAATCTTTATAGTAAGGAAACTTTTTTAGGTTTACCTTTCTTTGTGTTATTTAAAAAAACAAAGTGTACTTTCCTGATGTTATCAAATGATATACAAATATTATTGTTATTAACAGATCTGAGTTTCAATCACAACAAAATGATTCAAATCAATTCTGTAAATCTCCAATAGACAATATTAAGTATTTTCTGTGTACAAGACATTATTTTAGCCATCTTACATGTCTAACAGTTCTCATGATATTAAGATGGGAACTATTCTTAGCGCTCATTTTGTTGAGAAAATTACGGTAAAGAAAGATAAATTTGCCCAAGGCAATGTATTAGGTAAGGCTAGAATTTAAACCCTGAGAGCCTAACACTGGAGGCCCGGCTCCTAACCACCACATCCTGCCACGACACATGATTTCTACACTCCAGGGCATCTAATTCCTTGAAACAGCATACTTGAGACGATCTACAAAGTTACTAATTTCAAGGCAAAATCATTTGCCAATCAAACTATGACAAACTTTCTTAACACAGTGATTCTAATTGTGCATGCTGCATGTAAAAAAATGTTTCCTTTTCTATGAAATATGGCAAAAATCTGTATCCCACTACTTTCCATCCTATCTAGCCCATACCTTTTCTTAAAAGAGCACTACTACTTACTATCAAAGGTCTCCAGAGCGTTCACAAAAATATTTGACGTTTTATTCATAAGATAAAACATTGCAAAAAGAATTGAGGCAAAAAGATTTGAAGCTATACGATGAAACAAAAATTTATATATATATATATGTATATACACAAAAACATGAAATGTTTAATTTTTATTTAGATGCAAAACAGCAGAACCAGATTTAGTGAAATTGTAGTAGAAATCTTTGGCATACAGGTCACAACCGTCCCTCGAGTGTGCCGTGCAGCAAGTGGGGCAACCACAAGATCATCATGGTTACTACAGCTCAACAGTAACTCCTTCCTTAGTGGAAGCAAAGGTTAAATGACGGAGTACTTGGGAAGCACTGTGACAAAGGTTCATCAATTAACCTTCACTTTCCAAAGGCAAAGATAAAATACTAGAAAGCTGACGTCTACATTGGATGATGTGCACGCTGGCTCACACTTTGCAATCTTGCCCTTTCCTGCTCTCTGGCCTCAGATAACCCTCTCCTCCATCTGCCCAAGAGGAGCAGGTAACATTTGTTGAGCACCTACTGTGTGGTAGGCACTGTGCTAAGTCCTTCAGCAAATAATCCTTATTCTTTATTACAACCCTATGATATAGTTTTAGTATCAGAACTTTTGCATCAGCAGACTGAGGTGCAGAAATTTTAAACAGTTTGCCTAGTCACAGAGGTAGCAAACCACAAACCCAGAATTCAAACCTAAATCTGACTGTATCACCCAAGAGTTTATTATTGGGCTGTTAGTTCTTACCTCTGAAATGCTCATAGGGAAAAGTAACAAAGATAGTTATGTAAGATCTGCTGTATGAAACAGACATATGGCATTGCTATAGGATTAACTCCTGTGCCAACCTCCTCTTATTATTTCTATAACCATCAAGTCTTCCTTCATTATTTTTAACTGAGTAAATTTGGGGTAAGGCTTGGTCAATGAATGAAGTGCTACATACTCTTCAGCATTATCAAACACAAAATCATTTTCAATTTTTTTTAAAAATGCAGTGTTTGCTTTACATGTAAAGAAGGGGATAAAATTAATTCTGTGAAAGAGCTGCCTTTAAAGTCTGGGGTCAGGGCTGCCTTCCCAACTCGGGCTGACTGACTTAACATCTAACCCAATGTCACATGTAGGGTTCAACAGTTAAATATTCAACTAGACAAAAGGACCACGATTTGCTTCATCTATTTACTCTGGCAATCCAGGAAATGCTCCAACGTATACTGAATAGTCAGTTGGTTTCCCCAGGAACAGAAAGAACCTAAGAAAGCACCGAAATCCAGAAGGCATAGGCTGAAGCAGGTGAGAACCACTGCCTACCAACTACCTCTCTGCTGCTCCCCTCCCCTCCATCTCCACTCTCCGGCACCCGTGAGTCGTTAAGGGACAGGAAGTAAGCGCTCCGAGGGCAAGAGCCGCTGACTCGGAGTAAAAGTGCACAATACTCAGCACAGTGTCTCAAAGAAGAAAAAAAGTAGGCACTCAAAAAATGTTTCTGGACTGAATGGACTGCATTTGTTGATTTTCCCTAACGAGTGTTCAACTTCAGTTTCTGTTTAAAGCCAAAAGTACCTATTCAGAAAACGAATGGTCTATCCCACCTCCTATCTCTGCAGCATCTCTAGAGTATTCCATGCTTTAACTGTTAATGTTAGCTAATAACCATATTCCTTTCATTCATAAAATCATATCCAAATGCAAAAGCATTTGTTGTTAAAAAAGAAAAAATAACAAGTTAGGGAATTCTTATTTGACTTAAAGGAAAATAAATCAAAATTCCCAATTACTTAACAGCAACTTTTTTTTCTTTGAGAATGTACCATCCTTGACAGTTTACATGATTAAGTCTTGTATCACTCAAAGCAGTGAAAAGAATTTTGACCTCACAGGTACTCACAAAATTTTACCTGATCACAGTCATGTGTCCTGGACTGAGGAACTATAAGATCTGTATCAACATACTGATTTCTCTAACTCTAGTTCCAACTTCAGGATCACACAGAAAAATTATGAAAAATCATTTTTCATCAATGATAGAGAGAGGAAGTAGCCAGTCTATCAAGGACGCTACATTTTCAGAGAAAGGGAGCTTACTGGTAAGTAACCAGGTTCCTCTGAGGATGCACAGACTTACATCAACCAGCTGGTACAATAGGCGACTGTGTGACTGGACCATTGGGAGCTGGAGAGGGAAGTCAAGCCAAAAAGAGTAGTTGTAGAGTACACAACCCAACAGATTCTTGGCAGGCTGGTTCCAAGTAAAAACTGTGTTATGGAAAATCGTAGAGGGAAGAGCAGGTGAATGGCCTGCAGGGAAGGGAAAGAAATTAACACACCCTACTATGTGCCAGCACTGTCTAGAGGTTACCAAAGTTCACTTTTTTAAAATTCGCAACTACGCTGTGAGCTAGGTATCACTGCCCGTTTTCTACAGCATACCATCCTGGGGATACCCTCCGGGGCCATCCTGCCTTTCAACAGTCTTTACCATGAACAAGGTTAAGTCCAACCTCCATGTAGTAAGAGGAAATACACAGTAAGCCAAGTCAAAAGTATTCTCGGGTACTAGTTGGTTTGTTTTAGTTCAAGTCAGAGAACAATGAACTGTCCACATTGTCACTTCTCTCTTAGCCTTTCCACCTGAGAACACAGAGGAAGGTAAAGTTGTCACCCCAGCAATCAGTCACCAGCAGCCACAGGGAAAAGCTAGAGAGGACTTCTCAAAAGACCCTAAATTTTCCAGAATTTGAGGAGAAGAAAAAAGAAAATGCATACAAGTATTGAGTGAGCCTATCTGGTGAAGACAGCACTTTATACAACTTAAACCCACAACTTCCAAAAGAGGGCAGGCCAGCATGTGGCATAACAGGTCAAACTACCACCGTGCAACACCAACACCCAAGGGGACACAGGCTGTCTGCTAACGTGCCTGGGGAAACAGAGGAAGATGGCCCAAGTGTTTCAGCACCTGCACCAAGTGAGAGGCCTGAATGAAGTTCCTGCCTCTGGCCTGGTCCAGCCCTGACCTTGGTGGCCATTTGGGGAGTGAACCAGTGGGTGGAAGATCTTGCTTCTCTCTGTGTAACTCCAACATAAAATAAACTAAAACAAAATAAATGCTTGGGGGAAAAAACCGAGGAGAAAAGTGATCAAAGGACTCATGATCTCAAACAGGAAGAAAAGAAATAAAAATACAGAGGAAAACTCTTAACATCTTGACCCAGATGTATTTGATAAAAGCAACTAATCAGGTTAAAGCATGAAAAAGAGGAACAGATTGTAAATTATTTTAGTTTGTTGCTAAATATTTATGTTACCGAGCCATCCCAGAATGAGCAGAGAAGCTCCACTCCGCAGCATATGACTTCGGAGCTCATTTTATCCCGTGCCACTTGTTACACTAGCTCCCAGGGCCTGGGATTTGGGAGGTGATACATGTATAACATTTAACATAAACATGCAACAAGTTTACTATGCTTAGACCCTTAAGGCTAGTCCTTGCACCAAAGCTTCAGAAGCCTGGCCCTGAATTAAAGAGATCAGAAATCTAAAACATCAATTACAGGTTAGAACCCAAGGTTATCCTGCTCAGAAGGGTGCTTGCTGGCAGCCTAAGTCATCTGCTTATTACCTGCAACTTCACTAAAAACCCCAGCTTTGGTTAAAAAAAAAAAACAAAAAAAAAAAACTGGTGACTGGAAATTATTGTTTCTGATCATTAAACTGTAAAAATAAAAAACTCAAAAAGGAACATGAAGCAGGTAACTGGTCATATGCATCCAATACATTCAAACCCAAGCATCTACTTCCAAAGCAGTCCTATGAGGAAAAGAAATAAGAAAAGCAGGAAATGGAGGAAGAAAACAAAAACTTACAAAATGGAATAAAGTATTGTGTCCATGGCTTCCCCTGCCGTGGCAACAAAATCATTTTCAAGTCTTGCATAAATGAACAGATTTACTATAGAGCAGTACAGGAACCAGAGGAAAAACAGGCAAGACAATTACAAATGTGGTCTTTAAAGGACAATGTTCCAATCCTGGCACTTGGACAGCTTACCAACCAGGTGGGCTGTTCTGCTCATCTTAACAGATTCACAACTACTCCAACTGGTCACTGACAATTCAATAGTGTTCAAACCACCAGTAAAGCTAAACAAAAAATTCAAAACTAAACACCTCCCAATCTCTCACTATAAAAAAGGAAGTTCTCGATTGGTTAAATGATAATATAAGCATGAAAACATGGAGCCAGCCACTGCTTGCAAAACTAGCGTGCCTTATGGGTGCGGGGTCAAGGCCCAGCAGCTCCATTTCCTATTCACCTCCCTGCTAACGCAGCTGAGAAAGCCCAGGTCCTGGGATCCTGGTACCCACATGGAAGACACGGATAACGCTCCCAGCTCAGCCTGGCTCAACCCTGGCCATGACAGCCACATGGGGGATGAACCAGTGCATGGAACATCGATGTACCACAATGTCCCACCCCCATAACTCACTTTCAAATACATGAAACAAATTTTTAAAAAAGAAAGAAATTAGAGTATTTTTACTACAAAGGGCCAGGCCTGGGTTCAGGACCCAGGTTCCTGACTCCAGCCTGCTGTGAACACTCAGCCTAGGAGGGGGATGACTCGAGAGACTGGAGTATGTGGGCAGTGCGCCTGGGACTCCTGGCTGCCCGTTCCTGCAGGGCCCAGCCAGGCCCTGGGGAGTGACCCAGGGGACTGGGACACGCCTGAGACTGCATGCTCGCTCACTTCCTCTAGCTCTTGTCTTTCTCACAAATATTTCTCATAAAACAATCAAAAAAGCACAAGTAAAATATAAGTTAAAATAGAAAAAGGTATGTGTAAAACATGACAAGTAAAATTTATAAATAATAGTCTTTATAAGGAAAAAGCCCAATACCATAACTCTTTACTTACAAAATGGAGATAACATATATACCATAACTGACATTCAGCTTCAGTAAATAACTAAAATTGCAACAAATTTTAATTTTTTTTACCTGACTGATAAAGATTAAAGACATAATATTTTTGCTAGGACTTTGAGCAAAGCGACACACCCACAAGCAGCTGGTGGGTACATAATACAAAATTCCTAAGGAGTATTTTGTAATTTCAGAATTTTAAATATACAAATTTTGAATATAGTAGCGATTATATTCCTGGGAACTTTTCTTGCAGAAATATTCAAAGATTCAAAGAGGTATATAGGAAGGACGTTCAACTACAGTACTGTGTGCAACTAAAAAACAAAAACTAGATGTACACACATGTATATACACAGCAATAAACTGAGTACCAAATATATGCATTTTTTAAAGAACAAAAAAATCTTGACATAACTTGTTAAGTGACAAGCCAAAACAGCAAACGTTTAATCTGTCCAGTAATTCCTAAAAACATACATTATCTACTCACACATTTCACAAAAAAAGAAAACACAAAGCAAGAGGGCTTGGACTGCAGGTTTGTTCCCTGGGTTTCTGTACTGTCACTTCTACAGTGACCTCTGAATTGGGCAAGATAAAACTCTTAGGCAAGTTTTACTAACCCAATATGCACGAGCCATTGCAAAACTGCCTCATCAGTTGCCAGAGCAGACTGTGAAGTTTGCCTAATCTTCCAAAAATGTTACATTTAGACATTCTTTAAACATTCATTTTTTAGACTTACAGTATCTGATCTTAAATTTATAATCACCATCCTAAGTATATGAAATACATACTTAATACATAACACGTACATTTAAACCAAACATCCTAAGTTACCTTTTTTCCTTTTTCCTTTTTGTAAGGATTTATATTTTTTTAATGGAAAAGCAGATTTACAGAAAGAAGGAGATACAGAAAGATCCTACATCCGCTGGGTCACTCCCCAAGTGGCCACAAAGGCCGGAGCTGAGCCAATCTGAAGCCAGGAGCCAGGAACTCCCACTTGGGTCTCCCACTTGGGTGCAGGGTCCCAAGGCCATATCTGCTCAAGACTCATCAAGATGTAAACCCAGAGATTTAATTCTTAAATTTACAAAATTAATATTAAAGACCACTAAATTTTCACTGGATATACAAAATTTTCTTTCTTTGTAAATAGCAACTGGATTCATAATTACAATTAACTGAGGAAATTACATTACCAGGTCAATAAATAATGCAACTGAGAGTTGACATGTAAGCCAGTTATGCTTTTCTAATAACAATGGCATGTTCAAGATGCCAATATATGGAAGAATTTCTATTCTGATAGAACCCTCTCCAAGAAAGAAATCATTTGCAAACAGCAAATGATACGCAATGAACTTAAAATCATTTAAAACATTACTAGGAAGAAAAAGAGAAGCTGTGCCAAGTTTCTCTTGCCCAATTGTAATACGGATGGGGAAAAACTCATACAATCAGTGGCGAAAATATCTTGCAGCTTTTTCCAAGAAATAAACAAACGCATAAAGATTTACCATTCGTACTGGGAATATGACTACAAACTGAAGACTTAATGAAATCAAAATGATAGTTACCTAGGTAAAATTCCTTTGTTAAACAACCACATTTTATGGCAAGTTTTATCTTATTACGTATTTGCTGAATGATAGCTTAAAGCTGGTACTCTAACTTAACTGGATTAACCAGAAAGCAAAAGTAAATCAGTTACTGTCTTCAAGATATGAGAGGCATTTTTTAAAAAATAAATAAAAACTAGGAACTCGTGCTGTACTAAAACTTTAGGGCAAAAGAGGCAAGGTTCTGTAATGTAACCAAAAATACCTTAATAACTCATGAAGAAAACGATCCACTCAGGGGCTGTGGGGTAGTGGGCAGAGCCACCACCTACAGTGCCAGCATCCCCTAGGGGCGTGAACTCAAGTCCTGGCTGCTCCACTTGTGATTCAGCTCCCTACTGCTATCCGGGAAAGCAGCAGAGGATGGCCCGACTACTTAGGCCACCGAGTCCTGGTGGAAAACCCAGGGGAAGCTCCTGGCTCCTGGCTTTGGGTCAGCGTGGCTCTACCCCTCCAGGACATTCGAAGAATGGACTGGCAGATGGAAGATCTCTTTGTGCCTTTCCCTTCTTATAATTCTGCTTTTCAAATAGTTAAATAAATCTTAAAAGAAAAAAAGAAAAGAAAGAAAATACACTAAATATACAGTCCCTAAGCTAATCTGTGGAGCTCTTTGATCTGAACTAAACATTTATAGTAGTTACTTCATTCGATTAGAAAGTACACAGTCACATTCCTTACTGAAATTAACCACACAAGCTCATACAGCAGAACTACAGAAGTGGTGTCTAAGACTTGACTGAAGAACTATGTCATTGATGCAGCACACCGCAGGGAACTCAAACTGAAAACGTCACCATTTACAATACAATTAGCTACAAAAAGCTAATAAACAATGCTATATGGCACTTCAGTGTTGAATGCTATTGACTTTCTAGATCTGATCAACATTGCAGTCTGAAATTCTGCCAGCAAAACCACTAGAAAAGTCTTCGTAAAACGTGCTCACTTTTTTTCTTCCCGCTTGACCTACGTCAGACTCCCAAGTTTTAAAATAAATGAAGGAAATTTTAGATGGAAATGCTCAAACCAGAGAGACAATAAACAGGTCTTTATTCTCATCTGAAAAGTTAGATTATAAGAGCACTAAAGTTCTTTCCAGTCTTAAAACTTGGGACTTATTGAAATAATAGCAAAAAGATTATCGCAAACCTTATAAAGCCTGTTTCCAAAAGGTGGTGATGATGATTTTTTAAAAAGAAACATAAATAAAAGATGAATCATTTCAAGTAGAATCTGCTACCAACAATGATGCAAACATTTGAAGATCTTGATCCCAAACTTCTATTTCAACGAAGTTCAGTTACTAAGGTGGAGGAAAACTCTCCCTGCCCGACCCTCCCCAGAATTCTGTGAAACTCCTCAACCATGTCAGGTACTGTGCAAATACAAAGCTCAGAAAACAATTTTATTAAGTATGCTGAGTTGCTCTCCGTTTCTCATACAAACTACCCCCCGCCAAAAAATGGGTATCTATGTTCAACTTCTGCCAAAATTAAAATTCAATGAGTAAATAGCTAAACTATCCTCTTAAATTTAATGAAAAATCATGAGAAATTTCAGTTGTACAAAAATAGTAGATTCTACTCTCTAGTTTGAGCAAAGAGCATTCTCCCCAGACCACACCTGATCACTGGAGCAAGCTCCCCAATCTAATGCCCAGTACCCTTGCCTGGGGAAAAAACCATCTTGAAGACTAAATGAGGTGGTGTATTTACCACAGTGCCAGAAGTCATTATTGCTATTAATTTTTATATAACTCTAACTTGGGCTTTTGGCAGCACTGTAAACATTTGCAAAGGGAATTTTCTTCTTCAAACTACCAAGACTTATTCCTCAGGATAGAAAAATAAGGCTCCTTTTTGCTTTCCCTTAAAACTCCAAAAGCTTACCAGACAATATTTTCAAAGCCTTGTTCCTACCGCCCTTAAAGATGTTTGGATAAGCAGGACAAGTTCCTTTCACATTCGGTGTGGTGTTAATAAAAAGTAGTTTGCCTCTAATAGCTAGGCTCTGATCTGCACCAGAAAATGAGGAAGGTGTAAGCATTTAATACACTGTAAGTCAAAACCTTAACGAGTTGTCATCTGACAAAACACAAATGACTGAGAACCATTCCAATCACGTCTCACCATCAAGACTCCTGAAATCAGAGGATAAGTTGTAGCTACAATGATACCACGAAGTTTTTGGAGCTAGTGTGTCATATCATCTCGACATACCTCACAAGAGCAGACTATTATTGTAAAAACGCTATATAAAAATGGCTACTAATTGAAAAGAAATTTTAGAAAAAGCTCCAGTGTTTAGATCTTTCCCAAGTTTAGGCACCCATCAACAAGGTGTAATCAACACAGTTTAATTTTAACTCTAAGTCCCTTATCCCCTTTTTGCTTCAGCTCCTATGTGAAGATCCTACAGCATGATTTTCCAGATAACACAGGCACTCCACAGAAATGCCTAAACTAGAACTCTGTTGGCAACTTCAAGACAGTTTAGGCTTCTGTCATTTTCACAGAGTAGGAAACCTAGGTGAGTCTCCCGGCTTCAGAGGGAATCAGTTCTGGCCATTGCAGCCAACTGGGGCACTGGGGTGGAGCCTTCCCTCTTCCTGTTTCTCCTTCTCTCTGTAAATCTTTCAAACAAGAATAAATAAACCTTTTCCAAAAAAAAAAAAAGAGTATACGACAAATCAACAGTTAGAAAATCTAGAAATTTAGCTAGAAATCCTAAGCACTTAAAACTCTTCAGAAATAGTTAGGCATATGATCTAAGACAAGCATAAACAGTTACACATTAACAAGAAACAGCAATAAAAACATGGGCATCCTGAAGTCGATGACTTCCAACAACAAAGATCAGTATGTCTCATAACCACAACAACATGTTATGTTGACCAACCTCCCTAGTCCCGCGCAATGAGCTCACGGAAGTCATGATGTGCACAGGTTGTATCCTCCGCTGCTTCCATTCTTGGTTTAAGATTTCTGTTCTTTCCAAAATTTTCTGACGATTGGAACTAAACATACTCTTTAAGAAAATGAAGGACAGGAAAACAAAATGAGTTGCTCATTACTAGAAAACATGTAACATTTCTAAAGCAGGTTATAATCTAGTCATTTCTCACAAACATCAACATTTCTTCAAATGCTGATTTAACACTACGCTGTAGCTTCCCAGTCAACACACACACACACACCCCCCATACCTATAATGTGACTGTGAAAAGATTATTTCCATTCTGTTAGCTTTGTACAAAAAAAAGACTTTAGAAATCTAAAATCATGAACAACTCATTGGCATTTGCATCCACTTCTGTATATGTGATATGAAAGTACACTGGAAAGACGAAGTTTCCAGCAGGCTGACGGGCATTAGATTACAGCCTTCTATCACTAATGCGCATGCTACATGCTAACTGAGGCACACTGATGACCTCAGCGTCCACGCTCTCACTGATCTTACTAGAAATCTAGCCTTGACTGAAAATACATCATTTCAAAATAAGAAGGATTTACCTTTACAGAAACCCCTCCCCAAGTTTCAGCTGTATATGCATTTTGACAAAACACAGAACAATACCTTTACTTCATCGGCTCGTCGGAACCTCTTGAGCTGTCTGAGTCGCATGTACTCTGATTTTACACGCTTCCGCCAACAGACTGGTCCCTTGTCACATTTCTTTCCAGTCTGGCCCATGATTATTCTAAAAGCAATAGATCCACATCAAAATCACTAATCTAATCAACCCAAGAAGCTGAAAGAAATCAACAAAGAAATTACATTTTTACACTTGAAATTACATTTTACAGTTTGCAAAAGGTGCTTATTCCATGTGATTAAATTCTTGAAGCATTTAATTGAAAATGTTTTTTTTTCACACAATCTTTAGAAGATATTTATTTAAACAGCTTCTACATTTCTAAGTAACTCCTATCTTACGGATATATGATCTCATGGCAGGAACACAAACTATACCACCAATTAGCATTTGCACGAGATAAAATTTATACAGGAAAACAAATGTAAAAACAGTGCTTTTATCATCAAACTAACTGTAATGAAAGCAAGATATAGATAACATTGGTATTCCACATCCCCAAATTTTAGTACAATCACAGATTGAAAACATTCAGAAAACAAAAAAATCAAAAAGACAAAATTAGAATTGGCTGTAGGTCAAGCACTACGAGTACACATAGAAGTCACGTGCAGACACACCTTGCTGCGGCCTCCTGCGCGTCACACCACCTCGCCGCAGCACCTAGTGTTTGGGTGCTGCTTGCCTTGCACATAGATGAACGTCAACACTTTTCTTGTCCCATTTCCTAAGCAACTGTTTATATAGCATTTACACTGCTAAGTATTACATGTAATCTAAAGATCATTTAAAGTGGGTCCAGCACAGCAGCTACTGGCTGAAGTCCTCGCCTTGCACACACCGGGATCCCATGTGGGTACCAATTCTAATCCCGGCAGCCCCGCAACCCATCCAGCTCCCTGCCTGTGGCCTGAGACTCTGCACCTGTGTGGGAGACCCAAAAGAAGCTCCTGGCTCCTAGCTTCAGATCAGCTCAGTTTCAGCCATTGTAGCCGTTTGGGAAGTGAGCCAGAGAATAGACGACCTTTGTCTCTCCTTCTCTCTGTAAATCCACCCTTACAATTTAAAAAACGGGGGGAGGAAGAAAGGAAGGAAGGAAGGGAGGGAAGGAGGAAAGGAGGGAGGGAGGGAAAAAAGAGAAAGAAAAAAACACTCTGAGAGCCAAAGAAACAAGAGCAGAGGTGGGGTAGCCTGGCAGTAACTGGCCTGCGTGAACCAGGTGAGATGGGGGTAGCCTGGCAGTAACTGGCCTGTGTGAACCAGGTGAGATGAGGGTAGCCTGCCAGTAACTGGCCTGAACCAGGTGAGATGGGGGTAGCCTGGCAGTAACTGGCCTGCGTGAACCAGGTGAGATGGGGGTAGCCTGGCAGTAACTGGCCTGCGTGAACCAGGTGAGATGGGGGTAGCCTGGCAGTAACTGGCCTGAACCAGGTGAGATGGGGGTAGCCTGGCAGTAACTGGCCTGAACCAGGTGAGATGGGGGTAGCCTGGCAGTAACTGGCCTGAACCAGGATGAGATGGGGGTAGCCTGGCAGTAACTGGCCTACGTGAACCAGGTGAGATGGGGTAGCCTGGCAGTAACTGGCCTGCGTGAACCAGGTGAGATGGGGTAGCCTGCCAGTAACTGGCCTGAACCAGGTGAGATGGGGTAGCCTGGCAGTAACTGGCCTGAACCAGGTGAGATGGGGGTAGCCTGGCAGTAACTGGCCTGAACCAGGTGAGATGGGGGTAGCCTGGCAGTAACTGGTCTGCACCAGGTGGAGATGGGGGTAGCCTGCCAGTAACTGGCCTGCGTGAACCAGGTTAAGATGGGGTAGCCTGGCAGTAACTGGCCTGCATGAACCAGGTGAGATGCGGTAGCCTGGCAGTAACTGGTCTGCACCAGGTGGAGATGGGAGTAGCCTGGCAGTAACTGGCCTGAACCAGGTTGAGATGCCCTGAAGTGTTCTCTCAGCCAGAGATGACAGCGGCTGCTGAGACTGCTCTGGTGCAGAAAAGGAAAATGAATTCAGGAGCTCCTTCGCAAGTCCCTTAACCAAATAAAGCTTAAATATGGCAAATGGAGATAGATGTTTGATGCAGCTATATTCACAACAGAGTGCCCCGGTTCTAGTCCCAGCTCTGCCTCCGATTCAAGCTTGCCATGAACGTACCTTGGAAGAAAGCAAGGATTAATAGTGCAAGTATTTGAGTCCATGTCATCCAGAGACCGGATTAAACTGCTGTGAGCATGCGGGAAAGAAACCAAGAAGTAGAAGACTTCTAGTTCACTGTCTCTGCCTTTCAAATCAATAAAATCAAAAATTTTAAAATATATAGAAAGTGATGGTAAAGTCAACTTTCTGGGTTGAATAACCCAACCTATTGAGTAGAGCTACATTTACATGTTTACATAAAACCCTTAGGCAAAAAGAAATCTACCCAGGAAAAAAAATTAAGAGGAACAGAAGTCCTGAAGTTTCTACACAATATTCAATCACCAACCAGCAACACAGAAATCCCTGATATCATGATTGATTCAGAACCGAAAAGGATGCAAAGCAATTTATCTTCCCAAGTATGTAGCAAATATTATGAACCAGGAAGTGAGCAAAGTTGTATAAAATGAATATACAAAGATGAATAAAACTTTTCCCTTAAAAAGTTTTATATTCCCTCCCCTCCAGCTGTAGCAACGGCCTAGGTTGCCTTGTACCTCAGCAAGTGTTACACTACTGGGAGAAAAGCAGCGAATTGCTTGAGGGCATCCTGGACTGGGTTAATGCCAAATGTATGCTAACTAACCAGTGTGCCAGCACAGGCACCTGTTCTATATTTTTAAAAAAACATATATGAGGGACAGATGCTGACATACCAATAATCAGAGTGTGGGGACCAAGAGTGTGTGTGTGTGGATCCCAGGTAGGCAGGCAGTACCCCCAGACTGGCACACTGCCAGAGGACTGGATGTGGGGGACTATGGATTGCTCATGGAAGCAGGTCTGGAGATGTGTGGGAGGGAGGACTGCTTAGGGAGAACATGACAAGTGAGGAGTAATTTCTGGGGGACTTCCACCAACCTGGCTACTGCACTTACACGAAGGGACCGAGATCAGGTGGTTTAGTCAGGGAAATCAGAAAACCTTTTTGGGACAAACCAATATAACCCCCCACATGAGAAACCTGAGCTGGGATTGGTGGTATCAACCACTGCCTACCAGTGCACGTAAGAGCCATGGCTGGGAGACCTGCCCGGTAGGGCTCAACCACAGTACCCACCAGTGCGTGTTGGGGTAGAGGGTAGAACAGGTTAGGCTGGGCCATGACACTCATCAGCTCACAAAAGTACTGGGTCTGGGAGCACATTCTGTGGGGGAACATGGGCTCACCCCTGTGGGACTGCCATACCAGTTGGTTTCTCAAAGGCTGGGGGTGGTGACAGGTGAGCTAGGTATGCCCATGGAACTCAACAATACTCATGGGTACTGGGGTTGGGAACAGGCCAGACTAGGCTGGTCCACACTGTAGCACCTGCAGGCACACCCAAGAATTGGGAGTGGGGTGGGTTGGGCCAAAACATCCACCAGCACACACAAATGCCCAGAGAGTGCAGCAGACTGTCAGATAAGGGCCTAGCATCTGCCGAAGTACATGAGATGTGGGTCTGGGAGTGGACCTGGTGAGGAAACTCAGGGAAACCCCCTGGTGGGCCATAGCTTCCACTGGTGAACACGTGAGTCAGGCCTAGGTGTTGGTCAGGCCGGGCAGGGCTGCTTCACTTCTTGGCAGGTGTGTTAGTTGGCTCTGTAGGGAGGCAGACTGGGCAGGGCCAGACTAACCGCAGAACACTGGCATGTGCAGGAACCAGGGTGGGTGGGGTTCAGGCCATACCAAGCTAGGCTAGGCTATCACACCAACCAGTTTGTATGAAAGCTAGTTACTGGGGCAGGCTGGGCAGGGCTAGGCTGCAGCACCCACCAGTGAGAGTTGGAATTGGGGTGAGGACAAGCCAGGCCACGGCAGCTAATGGTAAAGGCCAATCTGGGCGATAGATTATGCCAGCTGGATCGGAGCAAACACTGTCACACTCAAGACCAGTGGCTGGAAGAGCTTGGTCAAGAAGTTAACTGGAAGCCCAAGCTACACTGTGGTTCTCTCTAGTGAGTATGACTGGGCTGGACATGGCTGCAGCATCCCTTAGCATGGATGTGCACTGGATCTAAGGGGTGCCACACTGGGCTAGGCTGCAGCACCCACTGGTACTCACAAGAGCCAGGGTAGACACAGGACAGACTGGGTTTGGCTCCAGCCATGTGGCTGGGCTATAGCACCCAACATTAAGAGCCAGAATGGGTGTGGGTCAGTAGGACAAGGCTGCTGGTCCTGCCAGGATAGGAGGTGGGCCAAATAAGGCTTGGCCAAGGACCCACCTGTGTGCACGAGATCTGTGACTGGGAGGTGACTTGACAAAAACCGAGGCTAGGAGCAGCTGAGACCAAGCCAGGTTACTGTACCCATTGGCACACATGTGACAGACCTGGCCTTAGGCCAGGCTGGGCCAGTCCACAGCACTCACTGGCACATGAGAACCAGAATAGGGTGCCAGACAGACTGGGTTAGTGCATGACACCAGTCAGTTGACATGAGAGCTGGGACAGGGGACTGGCTGGTCTGGGCGAAGCTGCAGTATCCACCAGCATGAGCTGGAACTGGGAGCACCACAGGCCGAGCCAGGCTGCAGTACCCACTAACAGGTGCAAAGGTGAGATGAGCTATACCACCCTGGGTTGCAGCTGCCACCATCAAATGTAAAAGCTAAGATGGGGGCAAGCCCAGCAGAGTAGCAGCAAGGGCTCCCTGCTGAGCCACTGTTCCTGCTGGTGAGCATGAGAGCTGGGACTGAAGAGACCCCCAGGCTGGGCTAACAGATTGTATCCATTGGTGCAGACATGAGCCAGAGTAACTGCAGGCTGGTTGGACTTAATGGCAGCATCAGCCGGCAGGTGCTGGGACTGGGAGCAAGACTTGTGAGATTAGACAGCAGAACCATCTGGAAAGTGCAAATCTGGGACTGGGAATGGGCCCAGTAGAGAAACGGAAAGCACCTCTCTGATGGGCTACGACTCTCACTGGTGAGGAGGAAAAAAAAAAAAAAAAACATGGCAGGGAGCGGGCGGGGCTAGACAGGCAGTGGCACCCAGCAGCATGAGTCTGGGCTGGATAGTGGGATCAGTTGGGTTGAGCTAGTCTCCAATGCCCACTCATACATACAAGAGCTGAATGGGACACGGGCCAGACTGGATCAGTCTGCTGGACATATCGGCATGCACAGGAACCAGGGCTGGGGTCGGGCCTGGTGGGGGTTATGAGGGAAGCTCCAATTAGGCTACAATTCCCACTGGTGTATGTGAGGGCAGAGGGTATGGTGGGCAGGGTCAGGCTGGGCAGCAGCATCCACTGGTTGTGTATGAGATGGGGCTAGGGACAGAACTGCCCCGGTGACTGCGACCACCAGTGTGTGTATGTAGGCTGATGTGGGTGACGGACATAGCCAGACCTCACCCTGGCTGACATACACAGGACTCAGGTTTGGGTCACCTCTGTGAGGTTTTTTGGCAACACCCACACACATACACACATATACACAACTGGATCACTGAATTCAGAACTCCAACCATGGGGAAAATCACAGAACATGTGGTCTGACCAGGACTGCATGTGTCAGAACTGGGTCTCCACAGATGCTGAGGCCTATGCTGTAGATGGCATGCCCAGATACACATGTGGATTATGACAACCAGTTTATTGGGTTCTGCAGAGGACAGCTAGTACCATGGAGGGCAGAACAAATTGGACAGCTCTCCCTGACAAGTATCAAGACTCTAAGGTGGACATGTCAGCCAATGAACCTTGAAAGGACTTCCTCAATCTTGGAGCAATGAAATCAACCGCATCTCAGAACTATCCAAGCCACTTGAGCACCCTCATGGTACCCTCGTAACAGGCTCCACACCAGGGACCCTGGGATACACTGGTGGCCTTCCCCCATTCCTGGGTGCTGATGTGGTTGGGCTGCTGGGAGTGGCTTCCTTCCCTTCTGTCTCCACTTTCCCCAGATATAGGAAGAAAAAGGGAGATATGAGTCCGTTGGCTCATCTACTTTTCCCCATTCCCTGACCCTCCCCACCCTGACTAGTGGTCCACATGGACATGCATCCCTCTCAACTATGTAAACATCATCTACAACAAAGTAATTTTTAAAAAATGTTATGTTCCGGGCCCGGCGGCGTGGACTAGCAGCTAAAGTCCTCGCCTTGAACACCCCGGGATCCCTTGCGGGCGCCGGTTCTAATCCCGGCAGCTCCACTTCCCAGCCAGCTCCCTGCTTGTGGCCTGGGAAAGCAGTCGAGGACGGCCCAAAGCTTTGGGACCCTGCACCCACGTGGGAGACCCGGAAGAGGTTCCAGGTTCCCGGCATCAGATCAGCGCGCACCGATCCGCTGCGGCTCACTTGGGGAGTGAAAACATCGGATGGAAGATCTTCCTCTCTGTCTCTCCTCCTCTCTGTATATCCGGCTTTCCAATAATAATAATAAAATCTTTAAAAAAAAAAAAAAAGAACAGTTGGCATAAAAGTACCCAGACATCATATGAATAAGCAACCAAAACACTCTGTACATTTGACTAGCAGAAAATGTAGAAAAAGAAACACAATCAAATTATGTATTTCAAGAGTTGATTTGAGAGGCAGAAAAAGTAATTACGCGTCCACTAGTTCTCTCCACAAATCCCCAACAAAAGCCAGAGCTGGGCCAGGCTAAAGCTGGTAGCCAAGAACTCAATTTGCGTCTTTTACAAGAGCAGCAGAGGCCCAACTACTTAAAACATCACCTGCATTTTTCCAGAGTGTGCAATATCAGGAGGCAGGAATAAGAAATACAGCCAGGGACTCCAACACAAGCTGAGACACAGCATTCCAAAAACTGAACTGCAAGACATCCCTGCCTACCGCTAAAAGTCAGGATCTAGAATGAACGTCTAAGAAATCACTACTCTTGGAATTTGGAAAAAAAAAAAGTGGGGGGCAAACATCTACATGAAGAATTTTTTTAAAGATTTGATTTTGTTTGAAAGACAGAGATTCTCTATCTACCAGCCCACTCTCCAAAATAGTCGGAGCCAAGTTAGCCTGAAGCCAGGAACCATGAGCCTACTCTGGGACTCCCGTCTGGACACAGGGAGGCCCACGGACCTGAGCCGGCCTCCAATGCCTTTCCAGGCTGTTAGGAGGAAGCTGGATCCAAGTGGAGTACCTGGGACTAGAACTGGCATCCATGCGGGATATTGGCACCGCAGGCAGAGGAGCAGCCCACCACACCAGCCACTATTTGAGGAATAGTTAATGAAAGGTATTTCACTGTGTCAACTATAGAATCAAAAGTCTACCGTCCGTCTGTAGTATAATATCTAACAGAAACTGTTTTGAACAAACTGCTTCTGTTTTCACCTATCTTCTGTTCTCACCACTGCGAAGGTATCCTTAACGGTCACAGTAAGCCCTCACCCTCTCACACTAAAACCGTAGCCCTAAGAGCTAACTCTATACTTGCTGGTCCCAGTAACCCCTGACCCTTCCACAATAAAACCTTATTCTACCAACTCTACGCTCATTTTGTTCATACTTTTCTTCAATCCTCATTAAAAAATAAAGCAAAGACTTTGTTCCAGGAATTTTTTTTTGGCTTCCTTGAATTTTTTTTAAGGATAATGACAAAAACACACAATCTCACTATCATAGGACTCCACCAATTTGTGAAATGCTAGTAGAAAATTCTAAAACTGCTTCCGCAGGGCTTGTAGAAAGCCAGGAACGCAGGTATTATCAACCAGCCAACACAAGGTCCTGGAACATTCTGGCAGGGTAAATCCCATGGGAGATCCCTCCAGAGTAGCAGACACACAACAGGCCTTAGCACCTGCACATCAGTGGATTACCTGTACAAGCAACTACGGAGGGACGTACGAGGAACAGCATTTGTGCTCAAGCAGCCTTTGGGAAAAAGACATGCTAGTGACTAGGAGGAAGTAAGAGCGGAAGGAGCATCTAGAGTCGTGGTTTTAGCAGTGCCAAGCAGCTGAAGAGCACAGGAGAACCCGAGACGAAGCAACAGTAACCTGACTGTGGGCTGCAGCACAAGTAAGAATCTGTACTGGTGTCTTTTTCACAAAAATAAGGTCACGTTCCTCTTTCTAGCAACAGTAAACTCATGAGTTAAACAAGCATTCCTGCACTTGCTTTAAAAGACTATCAGCTTACAAATAAATGTCTTAGAAATGATGACATTATTTTCAAACAATTGGAGAAAGGAAGTATGATAGAAGAATTAGCTTAAACAGAGGAAACAGATCCACTAGCTAAACTGCCATCCATTTAAAGTTTTCCTGGGAAACTAGACTTTTTCTCATTTCGTTGCAGATGTACTCTGTTCACCGAGATACTGTAAAAGAGAAAACGCAACAACAAAATATATGTACCAGAAATTAAAAGTATGAAATACAATTCCTTATCAAAGGCAAGATGAGAGATACCTGCTAACTCAGTAGTCCATCTAACACCAGAATGGAAAAGTTGGTTAAGTCTGATGACAGATATTCTACTGACATTTCTATTTTAAATCTTAAACCTCATAACCCAACATTTAATTTAACTTCCACAAATCTAACACATAGGGAGCCAACTTTTAGAGAAAATTCACTTTGGGTACACACAAAGATCTACTCACCAACCCAGCCAAACGTAGACTTAAATGGAGGGGCAAAGACAGGATGTGAACGTACCGCTGCCTCCCACTTCTCTGCACGCCTCCTCCAGGACAGGCCCCCGACACGCAGCGATTCCAGCACTCGGAGACGCATATTTCATACAGCACTGCGCGCAAAGTGCAAACCAACACCACACTGCTCACACAACAATGATCTCTGTTCATTCTAGAGAGAAATGGGCTCGTGTTGGACTTTAACAGTATTTGGCATAAGCCATCTGTGACAAGATTTTCCTAGGAACTAGTCATGTATACTATGATATGGCGATTACGGATTGTTGCTGGTATCTAGTTTTTGTTCTAGCTCCCCTCCAACAGGGTCTCAGTAGCCTGTGCACATCAACTGTACTTACATGCCATCTTCACATCATACACGGACCCTATATTCTAATTCCCAAAACAAGAGGAAACAGATTCTATATTTTGAACACAGAGCCCTAAAACTGACTAGATGGTCCAAACCAAAAATTCCAAAACACTGAAAGCACCTGTCAGAATTTCTGAATATACTACAACCAAGTAACCATTATTTGGTCCTTTCTGTATTTAAACTTAGAGCACACTAGTATCAGTTCTTCCAAAGACATAAAAACACAACCAACATTCCTTTAGTCTGGATACAAAAAAGAAAAGAAAAACCTTCACTAAAGCAGAAACCTTTCAGAAACTTCTGGCTCGTGATCTTACTAACAGTACCAGGTCAGCAACAAAACAGGAGGTGATGTAAACCGGAGCAGTGAGGAGCTACGAGCCTCTGCAGAATTCTTCTATCGCTAAGAATTATAACATCAAATGTACTGGTGAGGTTCTAGAAAACCTCCAATGTGTCAACTATTATTCACATAATCATTCCTTTTTTTTAATACATTTTATTATTGTTGTTATTATTTTATAATAGTTTCATATTCCCTTATCCCCTCCCCAGTTCCCTCCCCCCCAGTTCCTCTATATCATTACTAAAATACAGTTCTTCATACACAGTCATATGTCCATCATTGTGGGCATGGACAATGGCAGAGAGTCCAGCATCCTATTGTCAAGATATAGTAAACAGTTTCATTGTAAGTCCATCTTTGTCTGGAAGCAGAAATGCATACCACACTACATCCTCACATCTGAATGTCAGTCTCAATTTCGCAGCTACTGTACATCTCCTTAAATGAAAAGTCACGATTCAAAATCAACAACAGAAAGAGAAATTTACAATGCCATGAAGTTAAATGACATGTTACTAGATATGACAGTTTCCATTACACAACTACTATACATCCCCTTAAATGAAAAGTCATGATACAAAATCAACAATAAAAAGAAAAATAGAAATTTACAATGCCCAAAGTTAAATGACATGTTACTAAATATGACAGTCTCTATTACACGGCTACTATACATCCCCTTAAATGAAGAGCCACAAAACAAAATCAACATCTGGAAGAAAAAAGAAATTAACAACATGAAGAAGTTGAATAACATGCTATTAAATGACTAATGTGTAGCTGAAGAAATGAAAATCAAGAACCTTCTTGAAGAAAATGATGCCACTTCATGATCTACGAGTCATTGAATGATTTAATCAGAAGGAAGTATTTTGAAGAGATGAAACCAACAGAAAACAACAAAACCCATGCGATATAGTTTCCGCTGATCTTTCTTGAAGTGTGTCTCCTCCAGACAATAAGCAGATGGGTTTTGTTTTTTAATCCATTCTACTAATCTATGACGTTTGATTGAGCTTAAACCATTTACATTCAGAGTTTAATATACATGGGTGTTACTTTGGTCCTGTCATTTTAGAAATGGGTTGTTCATTGGTTTAGTCTTCTGTTGTCATTTTACTGGGATGTTCTTCACATTTGCCTTTGGTTTTGGTAGGTGCTATTCCTCTTTTCTGTCAAGAGAACTTCTTGAAGTATCATTTGTAGGGCAGGTTTGGAAGAGGCAAATTCTTTTAGCTTTTCTTTACTGTGGAAGAATTTTATTTCATTTTCAAAGACAAAAGAAAGCTTTGCTGGATATGTTATCCTAGGCCGACAATTTTTTTCTTTTAGAATCTGGAATATGTCACTCCATTCTCTTCTTGCCTGTAGAGTTTCCTGTGAGATATCTTCTGTGAGCTTAACTGGCATTCCTTTATATGTCAATTGATTTTTTTCATGTGCACATTTAAGGATCTTTTCCTTATGTTCAATTGAAGAGAGCTTGATTATCATATGTCTTGGTGAAGATCGCTTTTGATCAAGCCTGTTGGGAGTTCTGTGCCCCTCCTGGAACTTGTTTCCCAATTCTTTCTCCAGATTAGGGAAATTTTCCTTTATTATTTCATTAAATACATTTGCAAACTCAGTTTCTCTTTCTGCACCTTCTGGGACTCCCATAACTGTTAGATTTGGCCTCTTAATAGTGTCTTTCAATTCTTGAATACTTTTTTTGGCCCGATCCAGCTCTGCTTCCAGCTTTTTGTTTGCTTCCCCTTGATGACAGGAAATACCTTCCAATTCTGAGATTCTTTCTTCTGCTTTCTTCATTCTATTTTGGAGACTCTCCACTGTACTCTTAATTTGCTCTACTGTGTTCTTAATTTCTGATATACCAGCCTTGATTTGCTTTATTGCTTCCTTAAATTCTTTGAACTCTTGCATGAGCTTCTCATTGTTGATCAGAATCTTTAAAATGAGTCTTATGGATTCTGTGTGCCCCATTTTCTCGATGTCTCCCTCAGTTAACTCTGAGGTTGGCATAGGGTTTTGCTCCTTTGCAGGGGAGGCTTCGGTAATATTCATTGTGCCTTTGTCTCTTCTTTTGCTCTTGTTCATTGTACTTCTGGTTAGCAGAGTCTTGAATTCCTTGGGGCAGGTTTCTAAGCTGTGTCACCCACAGGTCTACAATGTGATTTTACTTATTGCGGTTGGTACACAACTTTTTCCTTGCAGCCACTTGTGCCACAACCTCCAGGGAGTTCCAGGTCTGGGTTCTTACGTCAGATTTCCACCGTGGTCTCCACAGCCCCAGCTCTTGGCTCACCACTCACCATCTCCTGTGATACTGTGCTGAGGCTGCACTGTTGTCACTGCAACCTTTCTCCCACTTCCGGCTGGAGCAGGTCCCAGGATTAGAGAGACACCAGGTGTCCTATATAATTAGGTTGTTGGTGGTGCTGATCTTGTCGGAACCTGTTGGACTTTAGGTTTGGGTGCCACACGGACCTATTTTGACCAGTACGCTGCCAGAGTCAGTATTAATTTCCTGTGCGACCTATGCTATCACGGACCTCAGCAAGTTCTCGCGAGATCAGCACATGCGCAGTTTACTATTGTCCCCTGCAGTCCCAAAGCTATTGCCACAGTGCCCAAAATGGCACCTGATATACAACCACTACAGTTCTTGATCTGCTGCCCGTCAGATCCGAGGGCTATCCAGACCTGTCCTGGGTGGAACCCGTAGAATGCCACGTCGTTGCAGTTCACTGAGACAGAAATGAGCTCACTCCCAGCTCAGCGCATGCTCCATCCCTTCCCTTGCCCTTTCCTGCTTACGCAAAATGGCGCCCAATTCAGCTCTAAGGGGCTGACTGGGCTATGGAATCCACTCTGTTCTCGCACTGCCCATCTGAGATCTGCTCTGTCTCTGCTCCTGGTCAAATCAAACGGACCAGCAGAACGGATAGTTCTTTGTCTGGGTTCACCTCCCAAGCTCCTAGTGAAAGTCCCTTCCCACCTGGTTGCTCGTGGAGTTCCGGATGCTGTTGGAGTTTAGAACACCGTGCTGGAGTATCAGTCTCTGCAACACCACACCGCTGTGTCCGCCGCTCTCCTGCGTCGGTCAGTCTCCAGGCACCCCTCTGCTGTTGTTCTGTCCCTTCCTATTTCCTGAAATATGTCCTCTCTGCTTCATCCTGACTAAATGTTTTTCTGTCCGCATAAACGTGTCCTTACCCTATTCCGCCATCTTGAATCTCAATGACAGCCAGTTTCTTGCTACAGTTCCAACATGTCCCCTTACAAGTTCAGGGGCTGCCCATGTGACAGTCTGACTAAGCGGGGCCTCTTTCATGAGTGAGATGAGCACCTGCCATCCTCACCTGAGCTTCTGTGGCTGCCACCGTGCAAGAGCAACGCACACGTTCGTTACCTAACCTCAGCTATGTCAGAGCAGCACGGACTGAAACGACAATTATTTTATCACTATAATACTATAATATTATATTATGTATAGTATATTACTATATTACCATAATACTATTTATCAAAAATAATTAAGGCCAGAGAAAATAGGTTTTTTCCTCCAAATACCTATATAGATGCTTTCAGACTATCGACAGGAACACTAGTTTGATAACCCCTTCCATTTTCTCCCTGTATTTTCCAAACAAACACTAAGAATTCCAAGAAGCGAGACTTCAATCCCAGCACAGCCATACAGGAAAAGCAGCCGAGGACCAGGATGAGTGATCAGACAAATGGTAAAAACAAACAAATACAGTAGCCTAGTGGCTAAGTCCTTGCCTTACGCACGCGAGGATCACGTGTGGGCACCAGTTTGTGTCCTGGCTGTTCCACTCCCATCCTGCTCCCTACTCATGGCACATTCTACCAGCAGGTGGAAGATCTCACAATCTCTTCCATCACTCTGACAAGTAAATTGCAAAGGGGGAAAAAAAAAAAGAAAAAGAAAAAGCTCAGAGCAGTTCAAAGCATGATCTCACCAATACCCGTTCCAGTCTATTCAAAACGGCCATGAGGAAGAAGCAATCCAAATGTCTACCAACTGATGGAATTTGCAAATGTGGTATATACATACAATGGAATAAACAGCATTTCTAAAAAAGGAAATCCTAGGCCTGGCATGATGGCTCAACTGGATCCCATATGGGCATCGGTTCTAATCCCAGCAGCGCAACTTCCCATCCAGCTCCCTGCCTGAGGTCTGGGAAAGCAGCCGAGGACGGCCCAATGCATTGGGACCCTACACCCGCGTGGGAGACCCAGAAGAGGCTCTCAGCTCCTGGCTCCTGATCGGCTCAGCTCCCGTCACTGCAGCCACTTGGAGAATGAACCAGCATATGGAAGATCCTTCTGCCTCGCCTCCTCTATGTATGACTTTCCAATAAAAATAAATAAATCTTTCAAAAGAGAGAGCAAGAAAATAAGTAATTACTTGCTAAGGGTTGTGGGAGAAGAGGCAATTGGTGACTAATGAGCATAAAACTGCACTTTCCCAAGACGGAAGAGATCTGCTACACAGTAACGTGAACAGAACTAACACTACAGAACTATATCTTTAAAAACCAGTGATGATGGCAATCTTAATGTTGCATATTGTTAACACAAAAAAAAGGAAAATATTTGATTTTGGAACTCTACAGATATTAAGCACAGAGCAAGTTTTCAATAAATGTAACTAATTCTATTATTTGTCAACATTCATACACCTATAAATACAATGAAATTTTACAATAGATTATACCATCAGAACACACAAAAGTGTGCTTGAATGACTGGAATTCCTCCACTGTTTAAAAAAAGCCATTGCCTAATTTATTAGATTTCTGGGCTACCAACAGATGGTCTTTAGCATCAAAAACCAAGGCACTGGGGTGAGCATTCAGCTTAGCAGTGAGAAGGCCAGCTAGTCCTGCATCTCAAACCAACAGCACCTGGCTGAGACACCGGCCCCAGCGCCTTCTCTAGCTCTGGTTAATGCAGACCTGGGAGGCAGCAGAAACGGCCCAGGATTCAGGTCCTTGCCACCCACACAGGAGACTAGACTGAATACCCGGCCCCCATTTTCAGCACAGCGCTGTTCCAACTACCCCAGGCATACGAGTAAACAAGTGGGTGGGAGTTTGCTCATTCTATCACACAGACAAATAGACGGGAAAATGGATCAAATATCGTATCAGGACATCTTTTTGACATCCTTTTCAGTTTACTAGAGACATTTTTATACACTGCAAAAAAACCTACTCCTAATACTCCTAAGTGAGGATCCAGCACGCTAGCCTAGTGGCTGAAGTTCTAGTCTTGTACGTGCCGGGATCCCATATGGGCACCAGTTAGTATCCCAGCGGCCCACTTCCCATTCAGATCCCTGCTTGTGGCCTGGGAAAGCAGTCAAGGACGGCCCAATGCTTTGGGACCCTGCACCCGTATGGGAGTCCTGGAAAAGGCTCCTGGCTCAGCTCCGGCCGTTGCGGTCATTTGAGGAGTGAGTCATCGGACGGAAGATCTTCCTCTCTGCCTCTCCTCCTCTCTGTATATCTGACTTTCCAATAAAATAAATCTTAAAAAAATTAACATTTCTTAAAAAAATACACCTAGGTGATGAAAAGCATGCTGATATAAATTTGTAAATTATTTCAAGCTCCTTATTCAAGTTTTTGCATGAGTTTCTCCCACTTTCTGACTTGAATCAAGTCTACTAAGGATACAAATTAAATCTTTATAATATTCAGTATCATAATGGTGGCTAGCAAAGTTCACTGAGTGGTAGGGGACAGTCACACAGAACCAATCTGGTACGTCGCTGCAGACTTTAATGGATTAGGAGAGATACTCAAATATTTATTGAGTTGCTGCCAAATGCTCTTCCAAATTTTCAGGATTCTGACCCAAAATCATGTCATCAATATTTTATTAGTACCTGGAATACACAGGACCTGCTTCTAAGGTCTGTCATACACGTGAGTAAAAAAAAAAAAAACTTAAAACGAAGGGGAGGGGCCTGCATTGTGGAGCAGCGGACTAAACCAACTCCTACAATGCCAGCGGCCCATATGGATGCAAGTTCAAGTGCCACCCAGCGCCCTGCCAGGAGAGCAGTGGAGTGGCCCTACACTTTGGAGCCCTACGCCCTTGTGGGAGACCTGGAGGAAGCTCTGGGCTACTGGTCTTGCCAGGGAGTGAACCAGCAGATGGAAGCTCTTTTCAGTAAATGAATATGCAAATAAAGCTTTTCTTTTTAAAAAAAATGGTAAGAAAAACAAGCAAGCAACCCATACCTTCTGCTACCTTCTAAGCAGGAGGGAAGCATGACCAGGCAGGGATACAAGCAGTGTTCTGAGCCACCAGTGGAACAGCATCGGAGAAGCTAAAATCACAGGAGAGTGTGTAGCTCACGGAAACATCCAGGAAGACCACCGAGACTAGCAGAGCGAGTTGAAGACCCTCAGGCTGCCCTGTGGACTGCCTGGAATGGGCTGCAGGGACTTTTTCACTCACAGGCAGCGGAGGGCAGGACTGGGCCAGGGGGGCTCACCGGAGAACGCAGCAGAAACGGCAGAGAAGCCCACAGCTCTGCTCGCCCTGTTCCTTCACGCTGACAGTACTTCATTCAGGCTGTCGGGATGAAGGAAAGTTATGTGCACTGCTATCATATATGTGTAAAAAGAGGAAGTATAAAAGGTTACTTGTATAATAAAGAAAAACTAAAAATTATTTTGGGTACAAACCAAGCATAGTGAAAAAATTGGTATTTTACAGAAATAAAATATGTAAAATCAAGTATATATAAGTATATACACCTGACTACATACTGAAAAACCACTAGTGTCTATAAAAAAATTTAGCTATCAGAATATAGACCATGCTTGGCAATCACACCATTTTGGGGGGGGGGCTTTGGGGACCCAATATAGATGTGACAATTTTGTGGCTCTCTAGCCACAAAACTGGCCCAGTTTTGGGAAATAGGGGTCTGTCACCACCAGACATTTGAGGGTCTGTGATCCCATCATGGGGACTGTGGTCAGCAAAGGGACTGGCCAGCCACTGGAAGTCCCCCTCCAGTCCTGAGCTGGCTTTGACCAATGCTGGCCCCACGGGACCGAGCGGTCAGGCAGTGGGCGCAGAGGTGGACTACACACTCCCAGAAGGGTGCAGTTTGGGGAGGCGAGGGGGCGTTCCCCGCAAGGCTCTGTGAGCTTCTCCAGGCTGGGGAGAGGGGGGGGCGGTGCATATCACACCATTTCTATATCACATTCAACATCAAGGTTATTTGTAACTTAACACTAATAGTCTCACCTAATTTTTGATTTAAAAAAATCAAGGCTTAACTCACTAAAAAATGAAAAGGTCTGAAATATGCTAACTGAAAAGTTCAAGAACTGCTAACCCTAGGGGCACACATTTAGGCTGAGTTACACCTGCGTCCTTTACTGGAGAAGCCAGGTCCACCCTCCACCCCCTGCCCCGAGTCCAGCTTCCCGCTGACACTCCAGCAGCAAGCAGCGATGGCCCAAGTAACTGGACCCACACAAATTCCTGGCTCCGGGGCCCTCCTCTCCAGGCACTGCAGGCCTCTGGGCAGCAAACCCAGGGACTGGAGCTCGCTCTCACAGTATCCCTTAAAAAAAAATCACTACCTATCACTTTTTTTTTCCAGCTTAAACAACAATTTATTTCACAAAATAGTGTTAGATTTTGTGTTCTCATCAGCAGTGTGTAAGAGGTTCAATCTCTAGCTCTTAAACCCACTTACAAAAATGCCTAAAATACCGATCACTTTTAAAAACTAGTTACGGGGGAGGGGGGCAGCTTTGTGGCACATCAGGTTAAGCTGCCATTTGCAATGCAGGCATTCCGTATCAACAGTGCCAGTTCAAGTCCTGGTAGTTCCACTACCAATCTGACTCCCTGCCACTACACCTGGGAAAGTACAAAACTGCCCAATGCTTGGGTCCCCGCCACCGGTGAGGGAGGCCCAAACGGAACTCCTGCCTCCCCGCTTCAGTCTGGGGGCGGGGGCCCAGCCATCGTACTCATTTAGGAAGCAAACCAGTTGATGGGAGATTTTTGTTTGCAACTCCCTGTCACTCTTTTCAAATAAATAAATACACCTTTGAAAAAACAAAGAACGCAGTCACAAAGATTATGTACTGTGTAATTCCATTTATATGAAGTTCCTGATCAAGAGACATCTGCTCAACAACAGAGAGGAAATAATGGAACATACAAACTTGCTGATGATGGCAGTACCATGTGTCTTGGTGGAGAGGGCACTGCAGGTCTGTTCAAGTGGCAGAACCCGGCCCACCGACAAGGTACAGAAAATGCGCCTCTCAAGACACTGCTCCAACACCACCACCACATGTAGAACTTTCCACCACCCTGACACCCTGTTCTCACAGAACAATCCCCACCCCACTGCCCGCCCTCGGGCCCTGGGAGCCGCTCTCCCGTCTCTGCCAGCTTGTCTATTACAGCTCTTGCATACAGAGCCTTTCAACTATCAGATGAGCTTCCCACAAAAGGCTGATCTGGCTTAAATAACACTGTGTGATGTCTTCTAAGTCCACGCGTGTTCCACATCATAAATCAGCACTCTTTATATCTAACATTCCACCACACTTATACTCCATTTTATTGTTCATTCATCTGCTCATAGGGGCAGAGTGAAGTATGTGTGCGCGCGCGCAAAATTCAGATACACAGAGAGGAGGAGAAACAGACAGAAGATCTTACATCCACTGGCTCATTCCCCAAGTGGCCGCAATGGCCAGAGCTGAGCCAATCCAAAGCCAGGAGCCAGTTCCAGGTTTCCCACATGAGTGCAGGGTCCCAAGGCTTTGGAATGCCCTCAGCTGCCTTCCCAGGCCACAAGCAGGGAACTGGATGGGAAGTGGGGCCACCGGGATACAAACTGGAGCCCACAAGGGCTCCCATTGTGTGCAAGGGAAGGACTTTAGCACTAGGCTACTGCACCGGAACCCCCAGTTAAATTTTTTTTCGATTTATTTATTTATTTTATTGGAAAGTCAGATATACAGAGAGGAGGAAAGACCGAGAGGAAGAGCTTCTATCCAATGATTCACTCCCAAAGTGACCATCACTGCCAGTGCTGAGCTGATCTGAAGCCAGGAGCCAGGAATTTCCTTCTCCCGGTCTCCCACGCGGGTGCAGGGTCCCAGTGCTCTGGGCCGTCCTCAACTGCTTTCCCAGGCCATAAGCAGGGAGCTGGATGGGAAGTGGGGCTGCTGGGACATGAACCACTGCCCATATGGGATCCCAGGCACAGTGACATCTGACATGAATGCTACCTCAGCAAAAACATACCTGGCAAATAGTGGGCACTTTAATTCCTTTTTCATTTTATTTTTGTCATATTTTTGCCCCAAGTAGTGGACCTGCATATCTACATTTTTTTAGAGATTTATTTGAGAGGCTGATTCGCATAAAGCGGCAGGGGGAAGCATCTTCCAGCCACTGGTCATTCTGCTGATGGCCACAACGGCCGGGGCTGGGCCAGGCCAAAGCTGCAGGCGGTCAGACACTGGGGTCATTGCCGCGGCTTTTCCAATTGTTCTTAGCAAGGAGCTGAATCAAAAGTGGAGCAGCAGGGGATTGCAATGATGCCTGTATCAGATGCTGGTATCCTAAGCAGTGGTTTAACCGACTCTGTCACAACGCGGGCACCTTCATATGCACATCATTAAAAAGAAGAGTGTCCCAATAAATGATTCACAATTAGTGTCACCAGTCCCTCCTGTTTCAGCTCCACAATCTATCTCAGGGGTAGGCACTGCTCAGGAGGAGGACAGGTGATGGCTCGAGCAGGAGTCCCACATGGGAGGCTCATTAAAGCTCTGAGTTCCAGCTTCCCCCTGGTCCAGCCCTCGTTGCTGCAGGCATTTCAGAAACAGAATGGGAGTTCACCCTCGCTCTTTCAAATTGGCAATTAAAAAAAACAAAACAAACAAAAAACTACCTCAAATCATCTCAATAAAGAACTCATTAATTCTAACCAGACATCTTTGAATTAAAAGATGTGCTACCCTCTCTTACCTCTCCCTTGCATATATTTTTGTACAAGGATCATCAATATAAACATAAATCAAACTCAGCAGCTACTATATGCTAAGCACCCAGACGACTTCCCAAGCTTCTCTCTGGTTCCCTGAAACACAGAACAGGAATACTAATAATACCACCTAAAGGACCTCCAATTCTCAATGTCACAGATTATACCTAGAAAGAACCTTGAAACTAATTTATGTTGACAATCATTTTCTTTGTAATCACTGTTTCTCAGAATTGGAAGAAAAAGATCTTCCATCTTCCAAAGTTCTGTTACACAAACACATCCTGTTTACTTTCCAAGTTACTCTATCAAATTACTGCCCTCTTTTTCATATTCTCTTCATTCATTCAACTATTGAAAATCCCTGTTTTCTGGCAACTGCCAACATAGGTGTTAGGTATATACCTAAATAGAAAAACCAAGAGCCGCTGTCTCCTGGCAGTCAGAACAGAGGAGCCAGGCAGCAGCAAGTCACCACAGACCGCTGGATTCAGAGTCCCCACAAGGAACACCTGCAAGCTGAGGGAAAGGCCTGCAAGGTGGAAAACATTACCTGACCAGGAACTTTTTTCTCAATTTAACCAACTGCTCCTCTCCACTTAGGTTCTCACTTAAAGGCTTCGTCAACCCCCATAGAATCCTTCCTCATTGACAAAACCTGGAACCCCAACCATTACAAGCATAAGGACCCCCAAACTCAATATATGAACAACGTGGTTGTTGATTTTGTAAAAGCAACAGACCAAGTTTCGTTTTCGTGGCCTATTTAAAGGCTAATAATAAAAAAAATTCAATTTTCTCGAGAATGTCACCTCAAAGGATGAGACACCCTGAAACAACTCCAGTGTGACCTGGAGAAATGTGTCTAAAATCTATAAATGGCCGAAACAGACTTATAATTTATATGCCCAATTGTGAACAGAGACAGCACTATCTATTTGTTCTAACAAGAGCTTTTGCTACTATTTAAATAATTCTACATTAAACTGATTCTCCACTTTTTCAAAAAGTAATTTAAAACATTTTAATCCCTGAGACTTAGAAAAAAATCCATGGTAAGAACATAGTTATTATCAAATACAGAATATACAAGGGCAAAAGTCAAAATGTGTTAGCCTCAAATACCAAAAATTTCCGTCAAAAATCTGCACAGCTAGTTCATCTTACACCAACACACAATGTTAGCACTATTTTTAAACACCAAATTATCAACAGCTAACACAGATGGAACCATGATCTTACCAAAGCGCAGCACTGACTTGCTCCTGGTGGGACCGGGTGGAGCACTGCCCACCGCCTGCACGCTAAAGCCACACACGTGAGTGGCCAGCTCTCTGCCCGTCAGCCCAGCACTACGTGATCACAAGGTAAATTACGCTTCTCTAACTTTTTTTCCTGGGAGAGACTCACTTTCCACAAAAGTTAGAATTTAAAACAGCAATTCTGCTGAAACACGACACTTCCTAACACATCTCCAGAAAGACAGACTGTAATTACTTAAAGCTTAATTTTAACTTTACAGATTATACACAGGAAATTAAAACACACCATAAATATTTTTATTTTGTTACAAACAAGATTAAGCAAATCAGGATAAAAATTATATCTCTGCACACTGCATTTTATTCTAAATACTAAGTCAGTAATACACCAGTAGAATTCTAAATAAATCCCAATGCTCTGGAATGAAGAGCAATAGAAAATAAACTCCAAAAATCCATCTAAGTATTAACTATATTCTACTATAGCAGAGCTATGTTTTTAAGGATTATTTTCTAAGTTGCCTTATGCGACATTAAAACGTTGTAAAATTAAAACTTCTTGAAATCTAGAAAACAAACCTCACAGTAACACATTTTAAATCCCAAAGACAATCGTCATTTCCAAAGCAGTTTGGATTGCACAGGTTCACCGTGATAATTAAGTTTCACTTATCTATGGGGCAGGGCACATTCAATGTCTTCAGCAACAAACATTGCCCCATTCAGTCTTTGTGATTCACCAAGCTATTGTTCACGCAAAGTAACATCAATTAATAAACTGCTAACCCTGGAGCCTAAATACAGCTTTGGAATGGATCTGGGCTCACCTCTGTCTACCATCCAATCTTCATTCGACGCCCCCCACCCCCCGGGATTGGCAAATAATCGCTGGCTAAATGACAGTTGACTTCGTTAGCACCTGTCGCCGGGTCCCAGCTGTACCACACAAGTTAGTCAAAACAGCTTGCAATTTCTTTAAAAAAAAAAAAAAAAAAAAGCAAAATTCTTGAAAAACTGGGAACTCACTAAGCATTCACCAAGTTTTCCGAAAGACCGTGCTTCTTGCTTCCTCCCATTTTCAAAAAGTAACCCCGTGGCAGGGCTGCTTTTTGTTTTGTTTTGTTTTTGGCGGGTGGAGGGGGACACACAATGGAGCTGGGGACTGAACAGAAAGCCCTCCAAACGAACAAAACCCAGACGGCGGACCACGAGCTCCGCTCTGCCTTCAAACTTAAGGTAAAGCCCGGGCGCGAGGCGCCGGCGGCCCGACCCTGCCGCCGACACGGGGGTCTCGGGGCGCTTTTCGGGGGGTGGAGGGGCGATGTCAGATGCAAAGCTCCTCCGGAGTTCCCACGTCGCGCACGCCCGTCCCGGAGCCGGCGCGCCCCGGGAGCCGGGGCCGTGCGTGGGGCGGGACCGAGCCCAGCCCACCCGCCCGTGGCCGGAGGGGGGGGACCCCGAGTGTCCTGCCCTGCCCTCACGCCGCGAGCCCTCCGGGGAGACACAGTCCGTCCTTTGTCTGAGTGCGGACTCGCCGCTCGGTCCCCACCAACTTGTGTCTGTCCCGTCCCACCCGGGCGCTCCCGCGGGCCCGCCACACAAAGGAAGACTTGGCAGCTCGAGGTGGAGGGGCGGCTCTGCCCCTCGGACCGGGCACCGGAACGTCCCCTCCAGCCGGCGGGCAGGCAGAGGGACCCCCGGCAGCCCCCCGCCCCACGCGCGCCGCGGCTCTCGCCTCGCATCTCTGGGAGAGGGGTCCGCGCTGCCCCGCTCGCGGGGTCGCAGGAGCCGGCCCGCCCCCTCGCAGGGGGGGTGTCCCTCGTGGAGAGGTGGGCGAGAGGGGCAGGGGGTCCTCCCCGTGCCCTTCCCCCGCGCGCGCGCACGCGAGCAGGAGCGAAGACCGGGAAAGCTCCGGCTCCGGCGGTAACCGCGCACCGGCAGGGCAGCGGCGGGGAGGTCCCGGCGTCGCCGCCCGCCGCCACCCTGGCTCGTACTCCCGGAGCCCGGCCGGCCGAACAGCACAGCTCGAAAGCGCGCGTTACCTTCGACCCGCGCGCCAACCCGCACCGCTCCCGCGCGCCGCCCCCGCGGGCCGCCACAGCCGCCGCCGCCACAGCCGCCGCCGGGGCTCCACTGCCTTGTGTGTCCCACTGGGTGTCGGACGCGACCGGACCGAGCGCCAAACGCGGCAGCCCAATCGCCATCGCTTTTATTTGACCCCCCCGGTCCAATCAAGCGCCGCCCCGATTGGCGGGATGCGAGGCGGGCGCTCGTCCAATCCCAGGGCCCGCCGGGCTCGGAGGCAACGAGCGAGCCTCACGCCGAGCCGGCGGGCGCGCGGCGGCGCGTGCGCGCGAGCTGGCGCCGGGGCCCGCGCCGAGGGACGCGGCTCACCGTGTGGAAGCCCGGCCGGCGCCCGCCGTCTCTTTGTTCTTTTCGCTGAGCGCTCGGCGCCTCTCGGGAAGGCGGTGGGCAGCGGGGCGGGGACCGGGGAGTCTGGGGGCGGCCCTCCGAAGCCCGCCACCACAGCCCGGGAGGGCGGGAAGGGTGGGGTGGCGGGAACCGACTGGAGGGCGGGACGACGCGCTCGCGGCTCTTGGCGGGAACCGGCGCGGCGGAGTTCCCGGGCGGGGGAGGGGCGCGCAGGGCAGGAGAGCCGAGTTTGAACCAGTTCAAAACTCCGGGGGCGGGAAGGGCTTGTAACCGCCGAGCCGAGTTTCCCCGCGCGCCGAGCCCAGCCCCGGGTTGGCCGGCGCGCGGCCTCGGCGCTCGGATCTCGGCTCTCCGGCATGGCTCCACCCTAGGAAGCCGCCGTCACTTCGACTTTGGTCTCTCAGGCGGCCGCTTTCCCGCAGCCGGCTGGACTTGAGCCGCCGGGAGGTCACTGTCCCCACCCCCTAGAAACCTGTCAAGTCGCCTTTGTCGTGAAAAAGCGCCCCTTTCGGTCCCTGGTGATGTTTGTCGTTCCAAGCACGTGTCAGCCTTAAAATGTGTTGGGCAAGGGGGCCGTTCCCTGTGACCTCCGCACAGTGGTAAAATGATCACAAGTTTTTATGATGATTATGGAATGTCCTCGGGTGAGGGGGATGGGAGGACTCCACCTGCCTCAAGTCAGAGCTAAGCTAGGCCTGTCCTACCTAAGGTACCAGCTCTTCTTCCGTTCCTGCATCTGGCGTTGAAGGTGAGTATTTACAGTTTTATTTTTTTGTAATAGGATGCCTCTGTGGGGCCACATGCTCTTGCAAACTGGGGTTCCACGTTGGGAGCTCCGACTAGAAAGTTAGCAAAAGTCAGCTATCAGCTTAGGTAAGAAGTCTTCATGTTTTACAAGTTGATTCGATGAATTCGCCCATAAGTTTTCCGATCTTTCTTAAAGAACTAATGCTTCATATGTTCTAGGCAAATTCAGTTATTGGAAAATGCACGTGACAGGAAGCTGAAAAGAAAAAAAAAGCAATTGTGCCCCCAATAAAAACCAAGTAGTACACAAAGAAATGTGGGGAAGAGTGAAAGGTAGGTGTTATGTGATTGTGTTATTAAGTCACCAGTACATTTCATTTTCCATGGTAAAATGCTCCCTTCTAGACCAACTATTTAAATCTCAAAAACGTAACTACTTCTACCTAGATTGTTTATCAAATTACTGGCTTTATCTCTTTATTATTAGGTAGTAAAACAGCAGAAGCCTTTGTAACAAATTTATCCATTTATTTGAAAGCTAAAATGACAAAGATCTTCCATCTACTGCTTCTCTCCCTAAATGGCAGCAACAGCCAGGTCTGGGCCAGATGGAAGGCACAAACTCCCTGCTGGTCCCCCATGTGGATGGCAGGTGCCCACCACTCAGCCATCTTCTGCCACCTGCCCAGTCACGTCAGCAGGAAGCTAGATCTGAAGTGTAACAGGCAGGACTGGAATCAGCCCTCCAGCATTGGAAGCAGGCATCACAAACTGGCTTAACCTGCCACACCGTAACCCCTGCCTTACAATACATTTACTATCAGTAAATCAAAAGATTATGTAAATGACTGCAATATATATATATGTGTTGACTTTTTGACGCATTTAGAATCAAGGAATGATGCTGAATATGCACTGAAATTACAGGTCCAACCAGAGCTGACCATACATCTTGGGAAAACAAGCAGAGGAAGCTAACAGGCACTTATTTTAAAAAGTTGGGTGCTACACAGTAGCCTGGTAGCTAAAGTCCTTGCCTTACAACCACCAAGATCCAATACGGATGCCAGTTGGTATCCTGGCCTCTCCACTTCCCATCCAGCTCCCTGTTTGTGGCCTGGGAAAACAGTCGAGGACAGCCCAAAGCCTTGGGACTCTGCACACACGGGAGACCCAGGAAAAATCTGACGTCAGATCGCCTCGGCTCCAGCCATTGTGGCCACTTGAGTGAACCAGCAGATCTTTCTCTCTGTAAATCTGACTTTCGAATAAAAGTAAATAAATCTTTTTAAGTTGTATAAGTGTAGGGGAGCTTCAAAATTGATGGAAAATGAAATTAAAAATTGTTGAAGAAATTTTGAAATGTGTGCATAGTTTTTTCATAATGCGTACTTGACGTGAAGTTTTTGAAAATCTCCCTCGTGTAATACAAAGGCTGAGTTGGAACAGCAAAGAGCTAGACCAGTGAATCGTGATAGTGCCTAAGTTCAGTGATAACATTATACATTTAAGCAACATAATTTTAGGTCACAGTGGTGACAGAAGAAAGATAATTTAAAACATTGCAAAAGGACTTCATTGTGTTTTGAAGAACATGATATTTTGCAGCCTTTTTTTCTTTTTTATTAGTCAGATTTTACAGAGAAGAAGAAACAAAGATCTTCCATCCACTGGTTCACCAAGTGACAGTGACGGCTGGACCTGAGCCAATCCAAAGCCAGGAGCCTCTTCCAGGTCTCCCACGCAGGTGCAGGGTCCCAAGGCTTTGGGCCGTCCTCAACTGCTATCCCAGGCCACAAGCAGGGAGCTGGATGGGAAGTGGAGCTGCCAGGATTAGAACCGGCGCCCATATGGGATCCTGGTACATGCAAGACAGGGACTTTAGCTGCTAGGCTACCACACCAGGCCCAGCTGTTTTTAGTATGTTGACATACTGGAAGACTAGACATGAGAAGAAATTTTTTTTTAATGAAGATTTACCTAAGAATGTTTAGCCTGAGAGGGCAAGAAAATACATAGGCCTTTGGTACAAATCTAACAGTGCATAAGGCATACCGACCACGTGTGAGTGTGAATGCTAGCTGCTGAAGAGAATTGGACAAGGCAGAAAGGCAAGCTAAACAATGGTTGATATCAAGTGTGAGTGCCATGTCTGTCTAAAATTACTCAGATTACAGTAAAAAAAGCAATTAGTAAGTCATTTTGTTCTTTGTTATATTCAGTATTAAATATAGGGCGAAGCCAGAAGTGGCGCCTTTAGCCCTGAAGTCTGGAGGTGTTGTGTTGGGCACTGCTGATGCCCAGTGTCCCTTCGGGACTTACCTGGGTGAGCAAGAGAAGGCAGCATGCAAAGTGGCGAATTTCCCTTTCCTTCCTTAGCTTTAGAACATTCCCTTTGCATCCCATGGATGGGATTTCCTTCCCAGACATTGATTTATTTGCTCAGCATTCGACAATGATTGGCAGAGTGCTGCCTCTAAATGACACTGTTCCAGGTGCTAGGGTTACAGCAGAAGCAAAACAGAACCTTCTGGCCTCATGGACTTCATTCTAGTGTGGAGAAGCAGAAATAGTATGCAGCACAGGAACTGCTGTTAGAGAGAAGAAGGCAGGGAGGGAAGGAAGGGCTCCGCACAAGTTCTGTAATCTTCACATAGGGCATTGCTCATTGTAAATGTGGCATTTGAAGGAGGTGAGGTTGCATTTCCAGAAAGAAGAATGTGATGTGTTCACAGAGTGGGTAGTGCCTGGGCCTGAAGCGGCTGGTATGCCATAGGACAGGAGAGGGAACAGTAAGAAAAGATGACCCAGAGGCAAGGGGCGAAGGCAGACCGTTTAAGGGTTGTGGGGACCATGGTTAGGTCTTAGGGGGAGTTTGAGCAGAAAAGTGATCGCTAGGATTGTTGTAGCCGCTGGACTGAGAGCCCTGGAGGGGAACAGGGACCAGATGAGAAGAGCATAGAGCTGAGTGTGTTGTACTGATCCACTCAGAAAACCTGGGACTGAAACCAGTGTGGAAGGCAGAAGCTGGTTGGAAACATTCTCAAGGTCTGGGCAGTAGGATTTGCTGACAGACTGGCCACGCGGGATGGAAAAGTGAGATTTGAGTGAATTTACGCAGCAGAAGCAAGAGATGGGATGGAGGTTTGGAGGCCAGTTTGGTTTGAGACACAATGTTTGGGATGCATACTTCCAACCAAGCAGAATTGCCAAAGATATAGTTGTTAGTGAAAGTAAATATTCCTGTCAGGTCAGTGTGTTTGTGGGAGCACTCTTGAAAGGGCACCTCCCCAAACAGGAGCACACATATATACCAGCTTAATAAAGGAGGGGTTTCGGTACTCTGCGACATTGCTTACATCATTTCCGGGCAGATGGGGTGGGGGACGAAGGGGAGTGCCTGTCCCTCTGCCCAAGGTCAGCTGAGACTTCCCTGAGATGAGAGGCAGTTGTGATAACTCACTGTCCTAAAGATGTGCTTGAGTCACACAAAGGAAATTCAGATAAGATTTCTACATACTTTTACTTTGAAGCAGCTTTAGATATTTTACAAGCCTGGACTTGTGGAGAGCTGTGAGTAGAAACATCACTTTGGGACCATCTGTCTGCAGATATAAGTACCATCTAAAACCAAGGGAATGTCAATCAGTGGATTCTTCAACGGCCTCATCGTGCTTGGAGTGGCGAGACTGGCAGCAATTCATAACTGGTGAACTATCGAAAACACTTGAGCAAGAATCTCAGAGCATGCCCCACATCTGGGACTAGGGGTGGGCGGGAAACTGGGTGGGGTTTCTCCGTCAATATCCCCCTTTACCTTGAACCTTTTTACCCTAATTAACTATGTAAAGATTATCCAAAATATAATAAATAATATATATAAAAAAAGATACATTTATCTTGCTGGGAAATTCTGTCACTAAAATAAATAAATAAATAAATAAAAATAAAACCAAGGGAAAATCTGGTGACAGTGAGGAAAAACCAGGGAGACGGTGAAATGCGAGGCAGAAATGGGGCTTCCTGGAAGCCAAAGAAGTTGAAAGGAGAGAGTACCCAGGACTATAGCACACCAGTGACAGGTGGAGTGGACGCCCGAGACTTGACGTGCTCAGATTGGACAACATGGAAGCCTTTGATGCCCTTGATAAGAGTGGCCCAAGTAGACTGGTTGGTGAAAAAGCCAGGTTACACTGGATTCCAAAGTTAGTAAGTAGAGAAAATTGCAGACAGAAGTTGTAGACAATTTTCTCAAGACTTAAGCAGAAGGAAAATAGGGCTGGAGGAGTAAGTGGGATCCAGAGAAAGATCTTTGTAAAATAACCATGTTAGTATTTAGTGGGAGATCTAAAGGAAGTGGGAAAAGTAGGGGTTCAGGGAAGACATTACTGGAGTCACCTCCTTGAGTAAGAAGAGGTGCAGTGCAGAGTGTGAGCTGGGTGCCAGGGCCTGGGGAAAGGGTGTGGCCTTTGCTGGGAGAGGAGAGGGTAGCATGTGTGAACACCGCTGCAGGAAACTACAAATTTAGCAGGTCATTTCTGATTGCAGCAGACGCGTTGGTAACCACATCACCAATGTTGGTGGTAGTATTGGGACGAATTTGCAAAGTTAAGGCAGATATCTGTTCAGACCATTGTATTGTGACAACACACTTATGTCAGTTCTACTTTGGCCTTAAGATTATTTTTATCTCCATCTCTATAACTCTGCCTTTCAAAATAAAATGAAATTAGTGTCCCAGCTACTCTGCTTCTGATCCAGCTTCCTGCTTATGGCCTGGGAAAGCAACAGAGGATGGCCCCAGGCCTTCGACCCTATACTGACATGGGAGATCCGAAGGAAGCTCTCCACTTCTAGCTTTGAATGGGCCCAACTGTAGCAGTGCAGCCATTTGGGGAATGAACCAGCAGATGGAAGATTCTATCTCTCATCTCTGAAACTGTCTTTTAAATTAAAAATAATAATAATTTTCTGTCCAAACAGAAAAATGAATTTAACTATAGGCACATAGAATACATTACAAAAGTAGAAAATCTAAAGGGTCTTTGGAGAACAAATGAAGAGCCGTACGATGTACTGTTCTTGAGGTCTGAGCTGATCCCATGGAGCTCTGACAAGGGATGACTCAGTCACCCATCGGATCATAGGTGGAAAACGCCCAGAGTTGGGCCAGGAGATGGCTATATGCAGAGGAAATTTAAGAATTTTGTTTTAAAAAAAAAACTTTGATCATGATTTTTTATTTCTGTGAATTTATTCATTTGAAAGGCTGAGTTCTCCCATCCACTGGTTCATCCCCAACCTCGAACATGCAAAACTTGGACAGACAAAGCCAGGAACTAGGGACTTAATCCAGGTCTCCCAGTTGGATGGCAGGGACCCAAATACTTGAGCCATCATGTGCTAGCTCCCAGAGCACATGAGCAGGACTCCAGCCTAGGCACTTGAGTACGGGACATGGGTGTCCCATGCAGGCTCCTGACCGTTCCGATGGGATTGAGAATCCTCTGGAGAGTCAAAGGGAGATGTAAACTTCCCTTGAAGTTCTCCCGAACAGGACCACTTGCTGGGACTCACAGTGGTGTGTAATCCTGTCTTGTTAGAGCGAGCTGGACTTCCCCAGCCTCTGACTGGCCACAGAGGTCAGCACTGCTGCGCAGCAGGTTAAGCAGTCCACAGTGCTGACCTCTGTGGGCATCAGGTTGAGTTCTGGGTGCTTCTTATCCAGCTCCCTGCAAATGTGCCTAGGAAGCAGCAGAGGAGGGGCCAGGTGCTTGGACCCCTGCACCCGCATGGGAGAGCCAGGAGAAGCCCCTGGGCCAGCCCACACCTTTGGGGCCATTTGGGAGTGGACCAGCAGATGGAAGAGCTACGTATCTCTGTCTCCCTCTCTTGAATAAACTCTGCCTTTCAAAAGAAAAAGAATAGGGTGCAACTTTGAAATGAAAATTGGGTTGCAAAAACACTTTCCCGCACCCTTTCCCGCCTCATTCTTTGTTGTGGAATAAGAACAACAAGCTCTTAATGCTGGGTTGTCCGTTACACGTCCACCACCACACACCACCAGGAGCTCCAGCCAGCCCTCCCGCTTGTCGAGACACTGCTGCAGAGTGCGGCTGTGCCATAGCGCCAACCTCTGAGATTTTTGAGGGAGCAACTCCTGAGGCACTGGACGGGGTGGATGAGCTTCTTTCCACAAACAAGGTCAGGATCTTCATCTCGTCTCTGCCCTAAGCTCCCCGTCCTCACCTAATTGGAAAACCAGAGGAGATCTTCAGTCTGTGGTGCACTTCCCCAATTCCCTCAATAGCTAGGCCAAAGCCCAGACCTTGAACTCAGTCCCTCCCACCCGAGGACTGGCGTGGCCTCCCAAGTGTGTCTTGGCAAGAAGCCCACTGACCCCATGGAGGATGAGCGCTTCCCGGTGACTTGACCGACTCATCCACCGCCGCCATCACCTCAGGTTCTTGCACATCCAGAGGGAATGCCAGCCGTGAGGCTTTCTCCCCTTTGCCCTCCCAGCCTTGGGGGCAGGCTGGCAGAGCGCTGGGCTGAGAAGGTTCCCTGACGGCTGGTGAGCGCTGACTGCAGACACCCCTCTCCGTACAGTGGCTCCCATGTAAGAAACTTCATCCCGAACTTGAGGAGAAAATATTTTCCTACTGATGAGATTTATCAAAGTGGTGTATAATCTTCAGGGGAGAACAGCAGCAGCAGTGATAAAACTTCAGCTGGGAACCATATGTTTTTAAAAAACAGCCATTTTAAAGGCACTATGTCACTTGACAGAAGTTACTCGCTCGCAGTGTCTTCATGCGCGCTTGGATCACCTGCTCAATGACCAGAAACTACATTCGGACCCTTCAATTAAGCATGACCCTCCTGCCTTTCTGAAGCTTACACAACAGACATTCAGCACTGTTCGTGGGCCACTGGTCCTTCGGGCAGCCTCACTCCCCAGCCTGGGCACACCTGTGAATGCCAGCATGGTAACCATAGAACATGGCACACACTGCTTCTCTATTGCTTCAGCTTTCAGATACTTTCAGATACTTGGTGGCTTATTGAATATACTTACCCTTGATAAAATGTGCAGTTTCTCAGCTTTTTTTTTTAGATTTATTTATGTTTAATGTTTGTTACAAAGCTGAGGGGATTGCCGACCCATATGGGGCACTGAGTAGGCTAGATGGAGAGGGGCTTAGAGGGGAGGGGAGCAGAAACCCCCTGCCTCCTGTGACCACGGGTTGAGGGTGGGGGAGATATTACTCATTGCCAGATCACATGAGCGTCAGCTCCAGGAGACAGATGGTCCCCCATGGCCTTCCACGGACCCCTGATCCAGGGAAGAATGGCCTGAGGGTGTTGCTGGCATAGATTTGATTGTTCTGAGATGTTTGCTCCATTGTGCCAGAAGTGGGGAATTCCCTCTAATGCCTGCTGGCAGTCCGTGTCTGTGTCAGCATGTCCACACCTTAGGTGTTTCCTGGCCTGTAGCGTTATTCACCTGCTTTGCTGTCCACCTCTCAATGGGGTACCTGAAGTCTTCTGTTGGTCTAGAGGAGCTGCTGCTGCATTGTACTTTTGTGTGTATCTGGGTGTGTTGTTTATCCTTGCACACAAGTCAGCAATGAGATGGCCGTGGCTTGCCATGTGTGCCCCCAGGCTGGACCACGCATTCCAGAGATTGGGTTTGACCACTGGGAATCCTCAGAGCAGTGTGGCACGCCCGAGGTGCTGCAGCCTGGCCCATCCTGCCCACGACCCTGACTTTTGCACAGGTCACATATTCTAACAATGAACAAAAATCTGACCCTCCTCATTTGTGTGCTTTTGTGGGATTTTCTGTGTCAAGTGAATACCAAACCATTTTCACAAATAACCTGAGGTCACTTAAAGCATAAGCTATTTTTTTAAGTTGTTGAATAAAACAGTAGGAGATAAGCTGATACGTCATGATATTAAGAGATTGCAGAGATGTATTATAAAATAAGGGAAGCTATAAAGCAGGGTGTGGTGCCTCGTGTTCGTGTGTCAGGAAGGTAACTGTGCGTGTGCGCACAGAGCCTGTGAAGGGGTTGGAAAGTGCACACCACAGTGTCGTGTGGGCCTGGGGGAGGAGGCCGGAAGAGAAGGGCACCTGTGTGCTACTGTAATGCTAAAAAGGCAAAGCTGTACACTGTGCTTCTGCGTTAAGTAATACACACCACGGTATTTTAAGTCACCACTTTTTTCAATTATAACACATGTTTCATTCTAAAACATTTAGATAATACAGAATAGTATAATTAAGAAATAAAAATCACTGGAGACTATCTCTCTCCACCAGGTGGAATTATTCTATTACAATCGCAAACCCCAGAGCCAAGCCAACATGTAACAGGTCCTCTACCAGGCTGGGTCTTGAGAGAACTTGTACCGTGCAGATTCATGATTTTGAAAACATGCTATGGGCGCTGGGAATGCAAGACACAGCGAGCTGTAGCTGAGTGCTTGCAGCTCCACCAAGACACCTGTCGCAGTCCCCACAGACTCCATCCGTCCTGTAACCTACACTCTGGAAGCACACAGCACAGGTGTCCCCTCAGTGCTGCTTGACAGACAGGGCTCTCTGGTGGCTCTGTACGCATCCCAGTCAGTCGCCCTGAAGACGCAATGCTTCACCCACCACCCTGAATAACCAAAACCTCTTTTTCAGGCCCTGCACAGTAACCCAGTGGCTAAAGTCCTCCCCTTGCACACACCAGGATCCTGTATAGGCACCACAAGCTCCCTGCTTGTGGCCTGGGAAAGCATTCGAGGATGGCCCAAAGCCTTGGATCTCTGCACCCACATGGGAGATCTGGAAGAAGCTCCTGGATCCTGGCTTCGGATCAGCTCAGCTCCAGCTATTGTGACCACTCCTTAGGGAGTGAGCCAGCAGATGGAAGATCTTTCTGTCTCTCCTTATCTCTGTAAATCTGCCTTTGCAATAAAAAAAAAATCTTAAAAAAAAAAACTCCTTTTCTGTCTTTGAGGTTAAGGTTCTCCTGCTAAGTCAAACCACCACCTGCTGAATTTCACTAACATGATCGTCACTTCTTGGAAGACACCTGTGACCGTGCCAGTCATGGGAACTGTGGCAGAGTCGCAGTGCTCTGAATAGATAACGCCGGAAGTGATACGTCCCCAGCAGCACACTCAGAGAAAGATGTTCTGCGCCCTAGCACTCAAAAATCTCTGAAAACCTCCTGTTGAAATTGCTCTGAGACACTGCATCTTCTAAATGGTGACATCCTCCTCATCATCATTATTTTGTTTATGAAAAAAAAATTGGAAGCCAGAGCTGGAGTGGCGAAGCGGGGTACCAGTGCCGGCACCAAAGGGGAGCTTGTTCCATGCTGTTGAGGCGACAAACATGACCAAGCGGGCTGTGTGACCTGGGGCCGTTCTGAGCCACTGCCCATTTCAGTTGATCAGTGCTTGGGACAACTCAGTTTTAAATTCTCATTTCCATTACTGTTCCCAAACACACATTACTGTTCCCGAAGCAGCCCACTCTTGTTACAGAGACAAACAGACACACGGAAAGGGGAAAAAGGAAGCAGGGAGGAGGGGAACGGAAGGGTGAGGAAAGAAAAAAAGGAAGAAAAAAGGAAAGACCCCACTTGCAATTAACTATTCTCATTCACATAAAAGCTGTCTTGGTTTTGTTTTTCTGTTTTGTTTTTTAAGATTTATTTATTTGTTTGAAGGGCAGAGTTACAAATAGAGAAGCAATTTCTCCCCTCTACTGATTGACTCCCCAAGTGGCCGCAATGGCCAGGGCTGGGCCAGCCGAAAGCTAGAAGCCAGGAGCCTCATCCAGGTCTCCCACACGAAGGCAGGGGACCAGCTACTTGAGCTGTCTTCTGCTGCTTTCCTTGGCACATCAGCAGGGTACTGGATCAGAGGGGAAGCAGCCAGACTTGAGCTCTCACTCACATGAGATACCAGCATTACAGGCAGCAGCCTTACCTGCTCTGCTGCCACACCAGGCCCCCTTCCCACCCACAACCTGAGGCTTAAAGGATGTGCTGCAGTGTTTCCAGCTCATGCCCACAAAACCATTCTTAAGAAGATCCTTCTGAGGGGTCAGCGCGGTGGCATAGCTTGATGATTCTCCATCTGCTTAGTGCCAGGGATCCCGTATGGGCTCCAGTTCATTACCTGACAGCGCCACTTCCCATCCAGCTCCCTGTTTGTGTCTTGGGAAAGCAGTTGAGGAGGGCCCAAAGCCTTGGGACCCTGCACCCACATGGGAGACCCAGAAGAGGCTCCGGGCTCCTGGCTTCAAATCAGCTCAGTTCTAGCCATCGCAGGCAGTTGAGGAGTGAACCCCTCTGATAGAGGATCTCTGTTTCTCCTTCTCTCTGTAAAATCATTCAAATAAAAGTTTTTCTCTTAAGAATACCCTTTTGAAAGAAATGGATTTTAATAGCTCTAGTCAAATGAAACGGACAATCTTCAGAATGAATGTTAGAAACATGTGAAAGCCGAGAGATGACTTTGGTTCAACTCAGTGAGGGAAAGCTGAGACTGAAGGCGGAAAGGATAACTTGGGGTCTGGAAGGGACTCCTGCTGGGATTGAGCTCTGTAAAGTTTCTTCAGAAAAATATATTACTTCGGGCCCAGCACCATGGCCTAGCGGCTAAAGTCCTCGCCTTGAATGCCCCGGGATCCCATATGGGTGCCGGTTCTAATCCCGGCAGCTCCACTTCCCAGCCAGCTCCCTGCTTGTGGCCTGGGAAAGCAGTCGAGGACAGCCCAATGCACTGGGACACTGCACCCTCGTGGGAGACCTGGAAGAGGTTCCAGGTTCCTGGCTTCAGATCGGCGCGCACCGGCCTGTTGCGGCTCACTTGGGGAGTGAATCATCGGACGGAAGATCTTCCTCTCTGTCTCCTCCTCTCTGTATATCTGACTTTGTAATAAAAATAAATCTGAAAAAAAAAAATATATATATATATATATTACTTCATGTGCAGTTAACAGCAGATTTCAGAAAAGTGTACATGTAGAACATGGAGGGAGGGTGGGATAGGGGTTTCGGGGGACAGGAGAGTTACCGTGTCCTCCTGTGCTGTCCTGAGCACAGAGAGGCACCTAAGGGTTTGAACCTGCCAAACAGGGTGCCAGGAGGTCCTTGGAATGAGAGTTCAGGTGGCCAGGCCCCAGTGGGAATGCCTTCTCCAGGGCCAGGCAGCTTTGGGGGGCCCACAAGGCCAATGGTGTAAATGGCTCCTGGAAACCAGCCCAGTGTATTAGAAAATTGGCATGTGCTTTGTAAAATGCATTCTTGCACTAACAGTGAGCCCCAAACCCAGGATATAGCACTTAAAAGCGATCTGGAGAAGCTGTTTGTCTATATCACAACGCTTAAAAAAAAAACAACCTTCCATAGCAACATATTTTACCTCCTTGTGTGTGTATCTCCTGGCATGGATTTGGCTGTGGTGTTTCATCTGCCCAGTGGGGCCGGAGCAACAACACACACTTCCATGGACGCAGGATGGGCTCAAGGAGCCAGTGTGTGCTGCGAGTCCTCGATGGGATGAACTAGGGTCACACTCTAGTGCTCACAGCAGAAAGTTACTTAACCTCAGTCTTCTCATCTGTAAAATAGAAATAATGATTCCTACTAGGGGAGCTTGCTGTGAAGGGCACACATGATGCATGTGTAGAACGTGGCTTTGTAAAGCTAATGCTTCTTTATTCATTGGTCATCAACATAATGGGTTTGCAAACAGTCTCTGGATGGCAATTCTGACATACAATAAGCAATAATGATGAGCCAACAGATTGTCTTCGTTCCGTACAAGGCTCTCTTTCTAGGGAAGTGCACAGGTATAGGAGTGCTGGGTGGTGGTGATCTTTGTACTGTGTCAAGATCGTTCTTCCAAGCATTGCCTCAACACAATGTCTTTATTTCCTAGCTCTGTGGGGTCCTAAGAACTGAGTCAGGAGCCTCTGAGGCTGGGCCTGTGCTCCCCTGCTGTGGCATTACAATCACGTCCCTCCTCCCTCCCACCATGAACGTGGCTGGGTGGTGGAGGCAGGGCAGGTTGGTGGCAGTGAACTAAGGCTGCATGTGCCCCTGTACATTGGGCTTGTCGTCTGGTCCCTCCTGCACGGCTGCCATTGTGTGAGAAAAACATGGCCTGTGGGACTGAAGTGCACAGACAGCCTGCAGTGACAGAGCACACCCAGTGAGGTCCAGGAGAGAATTGTGGAAACCATTACATTTAAAAAAAAAAATTTTTTAGGTCCCAGCACGGTGCCCTAGCAGCTAAAGTCCTCGCCTTGCACACACACCTGGATCCCATATGGGCGCCGGTTCTAATCCCAGTGGCCCCTGCATGTGGCCTGGGAAAGCAGTCAAGGACGGCCCAAAGCCTTGGGACCCTGTACCCACATGAGAGACCTGGAGGAAGTTCCTGGCTCCTGGTTTCAGATCGGCACAGCACCAGCCGTTGTGGTCACTTGGGGAGTGAATCATCGGACAGAAGATCTTCCTGTCTCTCCTCCTCTCTGGATATCTGACTTTGCAATACAAATTTTAAAATAAATAAATTTTTTTTAAATTGTTTTTAAAAATATTTATTTATTTTATTTATTTATTTTGTAAAGTCAGATTTACAGAGAAAAGCAGAGACAGAAGGATCTTCCATCCACTGGTTCACTTCCCAAGTAGCTGTAGCAGTTGGAGCTGAGCTGAGCTAATCCAAAGCTGAGAGCCAGGAGCTTCTTCTGTGTCTCCCGTGTGGATGCAGGTTCCCAGGGCTTTGGGCCGTCCTCCACTGCTTTCCCAGGCCACAAACAGGGAGCTGGATGGGAGCTGGAGCAGCTGGGACACAATCCAGCGCCCATATGGGATCGTGCCACATGCACACGAACGATTTAGCCACTGAGCCATTGCACCAGGGCTCCATATTAATTATTATTAAGTAGCTGTAAGGTAAAACCTATTATCTTCTCTGTGAAGAAGAAAAATAGCACTTAAATGCATACAATCAGCCTTCAGCATGAATTCTTCCCACACATGTCCTACAGGCAGATGCCAAAGGCTAACCCAGTAACTGGGCAAATGTCATGCATCCAAAGCGTCATCTGAACTGTTGAACTAGCAGTTAATTGATTACGTTTTAAGCTCTAAGTGATCATTCACTGTACCCATGCAGGTAGGTACCTTTGCCCGCACATGGCAGAAACCCTGCAGTGTTTACTCTTCTAGGAACTCCGAGATAAACCAGGTCAGGATTGATCTGCCTGCTGCATAATGGCAGGAAGGACTCGGATGTTGACTTGTCTCGCTTTGCACAGTGGCTTATAACCCAAGCGAGTCACTCCACGGTCACAACACAGATGCTGTAGCTCCAAGTGTCACATGCAAGTTCAAGGCCAAAAAAGAGGGCAAGGGGCTGAGTCAGCTGCCACTTTCTCACCAAGAGCTGTGCAGAAGTCTCCCTGCAGATTTCATCTCGTGTCTCACAGGCAAAAAATGCAGCCCATGTCCACACAAGCATGGAGGACGCTTGCTGTTGAAATAGAAATCTTTAACACCTGTGCAAAACCAAGGTTCTTTTTTTTTTTTAAAGATTTTTTTGTTTTTGTTTTTGTTTTTGTTTTTGAAAAAGGTTTACAGAGAGAAGGAGATAGAGAAAGATCTTCTGTCTGCTGGTTCACGCTCCAAGTGGCTGCATCAGCCAGAGCTGAGTTGAACCAAAGCCAGGAACCAGGATCCAGGAGCTTCTTTCAGATCTCCCACGTTGAGTGCAGAGACCCAAGGCCTTGGGCCATCCTTGACTGCTTTTCCAGACTGCAAGCAGGGAGCTGGATGGGAAGTGGAGCAGCCAGGACACAAACTGGCGCCCATAAGGGAACCCATTGGGTGCAAGGCAAGGATTTAGCCACTGGGCCACAAGCAGGGCCCATCAAGGTTTTAGCAGAGACAATGACTCAAGCCAGGAGGCGGGGCTAGCCTGATTCATCTGCCTTGAGTTCTGAATACCCTTACATACTTGGTCTACTCAGCCTAGTGGGAACAGGAAAACAAAATACGGGCTAATGATTTTCCCTTTCTAGAGGTATGGCAGCAGCAAGGCTGAGAAACTTTTTGAACAACTAAGTAAGCAACAGATACCATCCTCCCCTACCGTATCCACACAGGGAATTGTGGGGAGTGCCCAGAGTGCCTGAAACTCAACACTGGGTGACTACATTAAGAAGGCGTGGCTAGGCCCAAGCGTTGCACAGGTCAGTGCTGCTTGGGACTTACACACCCCGGATCTGAATGGTTGGGTTTGAGTCCCAGCTCCACTCTACCCTTCAGCTGCCTGCGCCTCCACACCTGGGGGCGGTGGGTGATGTCTCAGCTCCATGGACTCTGCCCCAAGTGGGAGGAGTGAGCTAGTCCATGGAAAGAGACTCCTCCTCCTGTGTTTCAAATAGATACATGTTAGAAGAAGTCCTAAGTGGAATCAACTCAGTTTTTTACCTGATCTAAGTGTGCAGTTTCTGGACTCGGTTCTGCTCGTTCAAACTAGGTATGTTGTGGGTCTGTTGGTTGCTGATTGTTTCAAGCCAGGTATGTTGTGGGTCTGTTGGTTGCTGATTGTTTCAAGCCAGGTATGTTGTGGGTCTGTTGGTTGGTGATTTTTCTCCTGGGAGTGTCTGTAACTGAGTTGGCAGTCAAGGAAGCTTGACAAAGTTTAACAAGTGGAGTTATCACTGTTTTCATATGCCATTGTGTTGAAAATAAAAACAGCAGCAGTTAGAAACTGAGTTTCTATTTCAAATTATTATCAATGTCAAGCATCTGATTGCAAAATATTATACACAGGGAATTGCATAGAACGAGCACCTGCTGAGTAAGAATTTGTAATCTGGAATGATCTAGTGATAATCTCATTTGAATCATCAAACGGGCATGGGGGAATTGGATAATGTTATTAAATGAATATATGAAATCAGTGAATCCGAAACTCCTCCCTCAACTAATAACAGGAGAGATTGCCAATAATGTCTGAGACTACATCTGCTGAACAGAATATTACATATGCTTTGATTGCAAAACAACATTGGTTTTCATTTCACGAGTTGCAGAAATCAGGATCCTCACTCTGTAGCCACACCTGGTAATGATGTGAAACAAATTCTAGTAACAGTATGATGATTTAAAATCCATTCTTAGGATCTTGCATAGTGGCCCAGGTGGTTAAACTGCCACTTGGCATGGCAGCATCACATATCTGGCCAGGTCCCTGACCCACTTCCAACTCTATTCCCTGCCAATGTGCCTGTGAAGGAGGTGGAGAGTGGCCCGTGTCCCCCACATGGGAGCCTGCTGGGTTCTTGGCTCCTGGCTTCGTCCTGGCGCAGCTCTGACTGCAGCAGCCATGTGTGGAGGGAGCCAGCCAGTGGACCATCTCTCTGCCTCTGTCACTCTGCCTTTCAAATAAATAAGTACAATTCATTCTTAGGCGGAGAAAAAGCAAATAAAAAGAACTGTGCTGAATACATTAGTATTTTTTTCTTTTTCCTTTCAGCCTGGCCCAGCTCTACCGTTTGAACACTTGGGGAGTGATCCAGCAGGTGAAAGACCTCTCTGTCTCTCTGTGTGTCTCTTCCTCTGTCTATGTAACTGTCTTTCAAAATAAATATATTAAAAAAACATTGTGGTTGACATCCCCAAATAAATGTTTGCCCTTTAGTGAGCAGCATTGGTCCAAGGGTGGGATACACTGTAAGGACAGTGAGGTCCAAGGGTGGGGTACTGTAAGGACAGTGTGGTCCAAGGGTGGGGTACTGTAAGGTCAGTTAAGACGCTCCTAAGACATTCCAGGCGAGGACAGCAGCAGGTCTGGAAGGACAAAGCAGAGTGGTCAAGATCCACAGTAACCAGCGCAGGTCAGGTGGGAGAAGCCTCTGAGGAAGCAGACAGACCAGCAATCAGGAGTCCAACACAGGTTAAGCATTAGCTGCTCGCCTAACATGTCAAGGGGGTCTTAAAAAACATTCATATGTATCATGAAAAAGCCATGCGTGGGCTTCAAAAACTTTCTTTTTGCGCCAAAATACACAATTCTACTTCCCACAAACCTCTGTGAGAGAGGTGGGTTTCCCTGATTGTAGACAGAGAAACTGAGTCTTTTAGGGAACCTGGGTCAGATGCCTCTAGCTTGTCTGTTGCGGGGTGAAATCCACGCTGTTTCTCCAGGTCTCCTTCCTCTTCATTATTCTGTACCGAGCCTCCTCTGTGGAAGACAAGTAGTTTTACTGCTCTGACAGCCCTGTGCTGCTGGCTGTCCTGCTGAGGCCCGCCCACTATAGCAGATGGTGCTAGACGGTGCTGGAATGTGTTTCCTGGGAGGCAGGGGGTCAGCCCCGAGGTTCCAGTTCACCGATACAAACCAGGGCTGCATGGGCTGGCCACGCCTGTCTCAGTCCTAGCATTCATGTCAAGAAGAGGCTCCTGGGCTCGGATTCCCAGCTTGGCAGGCCCAGCCCTGCAGCTGCAATCTCTATCTGCCTCCAACAGCTCTGCAAGCAGGACCAGCACATGACACGCAGTGTGCTTCCTCCACGTGCCTTCCTGCCCTCCCCCCTGCAGCATCTCAACAGCGACAGCATGTCCTCCGTCCCCACGGACATTGGATAAGAGCCTTCAGACCAGGGGCAGATCACCAAGGGACTCGAGCCCTGTCCATTTGGAGATCTACATCCACATTAGCAAAAGTAATTCCTCCTGGGCGGAGATTGTTGCGTAAGTGAAATAGAGAGTTTTTCCATTTTTCTATTCTAATATAGGCAGCCATACCTCTTCGCAACTAAAAAAGGCCAAAGGATTTTCAGAACACGTGAGAAGTCATGTAACTGTGCACAGTTAGGATGTGTTGCTGCCAGTCTCCTCAGAGCTAACACTATAGGCTTGTTTGCTCCCAGCTCCCGTCTAACACAGGCTCTGCACACACACCCCACAGCCACCGTCCAGCCTCAACCTTTGTGCACTAGGGAACATATATTCAACTGATATATATATTTTTTACTACCCAATTTTGAAAATCATTGTAGGTTCAAAGAATTCCCATCTCCACGCCACCCAGTCTCCTCAGGTGTTAATATTTCACTACACAGACTTGTCATTTTCTCTTTGTATATATGTATTTATACTTTTTCCTGAAGTATTTGAAAATAAACATTTGCTGGTAAATGTTTGCAGACTTCATAATGTTTAAAAATGATTCAATATGCTTTTCCTTTAAGAAGGGTGATTCCTTTATGTATCTGTGATACAATCCCCCAAATCAGGAAAGCATCATTGATGTAATTAACAAAATACTGGCGATCACTCTACAGAATTCATATCACAGTGAATTTGTTTTCCTTTTCAGGACTATGGCAAAATACTCAATGAAACAGCATCTCAAAAGGCATCTTCCTCTCTTTCTGTAATTTTTATCGGGTCCTGGGGCTTTTGACAATTTTTGGACTTGGGAATTTTTCAGTTCATTTTATTTATTGGAAAGACCAATCCAGATATGGAGAAAGATTTCCATCCACTGATTGATGCCCACCCACCTGCACCAGCCAGGACTGGTCTCGGCGTAGGCGTCAGCCAGACCTGAGCCATGACCTGAGCAGGAGGCAGAGCCAGGACTCCATCTCCTAAGCTAATATCACACTTAATGCCTGCCCCAGGTATTCTGCAACAGTTGAGTAATAAAATCCCCTTGTGTCAATGGTTCATCCTAATTTTCCTCACAACTTGGCCCACGACAGCCCTAGGTCCCAGTGTCTCACATGGGGGAGAGGGAGCCATGTGCTCAGGTTCTTTAGTCTCAGGCACCTATGTGGGATACCTAGAGGAAGCTCCTGGCTTCTGGCTTCTGGCTTCTGGCTTCGGCTTCAGATCACTTCAATTCTGGCTGTTACAGTCATTTGGAGAATGAACCAGCAGAAAGAAGATCTCTGTCTCTCCTTTCTGTAAATCTGCCTTTTAAAGTAAAAAAAAAAAAATCTGTTTGGGCCCTGTATGGTAGCCTAGTGGCTAAAATCCTCACCTTGCGCACGTGCTGGAATCCCATAAGGGTGCCGATTCTAATCCTGGCAGCCCCATCTCCCATATTCTCTGCTTATGGCCTGGGAAAGCAGCCAAGGATGGCTCAGGGCCTTGGGACCCTGTCCCTACGTGGGAGATCTGGAAGAAGCTCCTGGTTCCTGGCTTCTGATCAGCTCGGTTCCAGCTATTGTGTCCAATTGGGGAGTGAATCAGTGGACAGAAGATCTCCCTCTCTGTCTCTCCCCCTCTCTGTATAACTGACTTTGACTTCCCAATAAAAGTAAATCTTTAAAATTTTTAAATGCCTTCATACATGTTCATGTACAGTATCAAAACATAAATGATTTCAAAAGCAAGAAGCTGATATTTGGCATTTCTGCAATAAAGTGTCACATTAAATGCCAGCCCATAGAATGACAGGGCAGGGTATGAGAGTAACTTGGAGAAAGACAAAACAAGTGCCTCTCCAGGAGGCTGGTGAAGTCAGGTGGGTGAGTCAAAACAATCCTCCCACTCAGGACCCATTCCTGGCTGCCAGATGTCCACACCTTCAGGTCCCACTGGGCTGCACGCTTAGGGCGGCACTGAGAACTATACACCTGCACGGCCGCCAACATTCTGTACTCCACCTGGCGACACTACCACCATCGCTGGGACTCGACACTCATCCTCTGATTTCCTTTCATCTCCAGCTTCTACTCAGTCACCAAGCCCTGCTCATCTTACACCTGGACATTTCTCCAACCCTAGAGGGGAGACTGCAGGGCCACTCAAGAGGTAGACAGAGTCATCCAGACGAACGACACAAGGACAGCTTGGAAGTTAGTCACATTTGGAAGACACCCAGATAGATATTTAAAGAGACATCAGCCAGGAAACACCCCAGCTAAAGTCTCACGGGTGGCAGCAGCTGTGGTTGTCTACTGTGACATCAGTACTGACAGAAGCTCTAAGTAGCTGCCACATAGGCAGCATGGGAAGAGGGACTCTAAATGGATGCCTGAGAATATACCAAGACTTGCAGAGGAAAGCAATGGCTCAGAATCTCAAAAAAATACTCCCAACTCATCACTTTATGGCTCTCAAGCTAATTGCGTGGCTGCTCGCCTATGCCCATCGCTTATCCAATTAGAAGGCATCATGCTTAGATTGTACCTGTCCTGGTCCCAGCCCTGCTCCCAATTGCTGCATTTCCAGGAAGCAAGACCCTCCTTCTTCGCTCAATGGGATTGGCAAATAGGATAACGTCAGTGAGTGTGAGTGTGTGGTTGACTACACACTAGTTCCCAGCCTGGGCCTTCTTGGTGAAGTGACTTTCTGCCTCTTTGAATTGCTTGTTCCCTCCCCCCTTTAAAAAAAAAAGTATACATTTTTATTGGGAAAGCAGGTTTATGGAGAGGAGGAGAGCTAGAAAGATGTTTCATCCACTGGTTCATTCCCTAAATGGCTGCAATGGCCAGAGTTGAACCCATCCAAGCCAGGAGTCGAGTTTCATGCAGGTATAGGATTCCAACAACTTTGGTCAACCTCTGCTGTTTTCCCAGGACACAAGCAAGGAGTGGGAAGTAGAACAGCCAGGACATGAACTGGTGCCCATATGAGGTGCTGGTGCTTGCAGATGGAGCATTAGCCAGTTGAGCCATTGTGCTTGCCCCTAAATTGGTTGTTCTTCAAGGCAATGCTGCACATTGAGAATTCCATAACACACAGAGAACACACGCTGGTCCACACCCAGGCCAACCAATGACAGACTCTGCTGTAATCGTGTGAGTGGGCCATCTTGGATACCCAGCCCCACCCATGGACCCTTCTTCCCACAACACCAGCCACAGCCAAGCCCAGTCAGGCCAGAAGCATGCGAGGTGGTTGCTTTCTTGAGGCTCTGTAACAAGCTCCCACAAAGTGTGTGCCATGAAACAAAATTTCATTCCCTCACAGTTCTGGGGGCCAGAAGTCCAAAGTCAAAGTGTGTGTGTGTGGATGGGACCATGCTTTCTCTGATCACCCAGCCTCCACCAGCTTCAGACAGCTCCCAGTGTGGTTCAGCCGGTGGAGCTGGGTTCCAAGCCCTGCCCTAGGCCTCATGTGGCCCGCCCTCTGTGTCTCTGTGTTCCAATTGCCCTGGTTTCCTGTGCACACCATTGGACCAGGGCCTGCCCCAACAACCTGCTTCAGCCTGATTACATCTACAAAATGCTAGTCAGGGCGTTCACCTGTTGTTTTGGAGGAACGGCATCCTATCCATGTGAGTGATACACAGTGCTGCCACTCAACTTGGGAGAAGTTTGCTGTGTGGCAGTGGAAACCATGCCACTGGTGCTCATCCCTTCAGTGTAGACCTCATTACATCAGAGGCATCAGCTGGAAGTCCAAGACTGAACAAATAACTAAAATGTACTGCTTGGAAGTTTGTTTGATTTACTTCTAGTATAGAGCTCACCTGTCCACCCACCTCAGTCTGTTTCTTTCATTTGTTATTACATTTTTTTTTTTAATTCAAGGTCTTTATTTTGGGCCCGGCACCATGGCCTACCGGTTAAAGTCCTCGCCTTGAACACGCCCCGGGATCCCATATGGGCACCGGTTCTAATCCCGGCAGCTCCACTTCCCATCCAGCTACCTGCTTGTGACCTGGGAAAGCAGTCGAGGACAGCCCAAGGCTTTGGGACCCTGCACCCTCGTGGGAGACCCGGAAGAGGTTCCTGGTTCCCAGCTTCGGATCGGTGCAGTGCCAGCCGTTGCGGCTTACTTGGGGAGTGAATCATTGGACAGATCTTCCTCTCTGTCTCTCCTCTCTGTATATCTGACTTTGTAATAAAAGTAAATAAATCTTTAAAAAAACAAGATCTTTATTCTTAGACTTTTTTTTAAGGTGTATTCTTTTGATTGGTGAGGCAGAATTACAGAGAGGAGAGACAGAAAGATCCTCCATCCACTGGTTCACTCCCCAAATGGCCACAATGGCTGGAGCTGAGCCCATCCGAAGCCAGGAGCCAGGAGCTTCTTCTGGGTCTCCCATGTGGGTGCAGGGTCCCAAGGCTTTGGGCCATCCTGTACTGTTTTCCCAGGCCTCAGCAGGAAGCTGGAAGGGAGATGGAGCAGCTGGGACATGAATTGGGCGTCCGTATGGGATGCTAGCACCCATACGAAGTATTAGCTGGTTGAGACACCATACAGGATCCCTGTTAGCCTATTCTAGTAGGACGCAATGGCAAGAAGCCAACTGTCTAACCTCGGGGAAATCAAACAGCCTGTCTGGACATTAGCTTCATTAACTCAACAACTACTTATTTAAATCTCCAGGTATTTATTTTTAAGGTGGATCCAAGGTTCCTACGGCTCAGCCCATTGTGTCACAGATCAGGAGGCTTGGCTGCAGAGAGTGAGGGGGTTTCCCAGCTGAACGCACAGCACGCTGTATTCCGGCAGCATTCAGCCATACAGGGACAGGTTTTCTCCAAGGCTCTTTCCAGTTGATGAACTGATTCTGTTTCTAGGAAACTCTGAATCTCTTTAACCCATTTTGAAAATTAAAAAAAAAAAAAAAAAAGAATACGTTTGATTCAGCTGAATGCCTCTCTGAGTGCCGGAAATGACCACTGTAGAATCTTGACTCTGAGGCTCATGAGTTAGGAAGCCGGTGAACACCAGGTATCTTCATCAGAAGCCAGAATGGGTGGCCGGCACGCTGCGTATGGACTTTGACCATCTTGTTCTTGACTCTTTTCAGTAATGTCTCTGCACTCCTGGAGGCCCCAGGACACCTGCCCGCGTTTGCAAAGAGCTCACCCCTGAAAACCACTCACTCATTGCCTGATTTAGCAGAATAATAAGAACAAACTAGCATGCATTGACAAAAACAGCTTCATTGATCATTTTCTTTGAAAATAAGAAATCCCAGAAATAAGAAATGCGGGGATTGTTGGGAACCTAAGCCGGATTCATCCTCCAAGTGCGTGTTGCAATAGAGAGCGAGGCTTGCGAGTGAGTTGCTTTTGGAAAGGAAAGGTACTTTGTCTAGGCTATGTCAGGAGTGGCAGGGCGCGTGGGCTGGGTAGATGTTTTAGTGTACATCCTGAGCAGATTCAGGGAACAGAGATTAACAGGCAGTTAAAAGGCAGTGTTCTACTAGAGCAGGAAAGGAGGAGCACAGCAGTTAGCTCGAACAGGTCGCAGCATGAGGACAAGGCTGCCGCCAGCTCCAAGAATCGCACCTGTGGCAAGAGCCCACCAGGAGACACACAGGACACACCTTTGTTCCCCCGTGGCAGGGGAGTCGTCTCAGTGCCCATCATGCAGCCAGGCCCTGGGGTGCTCTGTGTCGGTGAGGTGAACAAGAAGCAGCCCTCCCCCAGTCCCTGGGCTGGCAGCATGCAGGGTGAACAGGTAGCCTACAGGATCGCACGGGGACTCACCCGCAGAAATAACTCCCGACGACTGCAGGGAGTTAACAAGCGTGTTACTTATCCACGCCTTTCGCCACCCACTCTTCCAGCCTCGGTGTTGCACGGTGGTTACTAGCTCCACCCTGCCTTCAGCCTCCAAAGCCACGGCAGATTACCCCCACCACCACCGCCCCCCATCGCCCCGCGCACACCTAGCCAGCTCCGCGAGGCCAGTCTCAGAGAAGGACACTCGCCCGCCAAGCAGGGAACACAGCGCAACAAAGAGAGTTTGGGAAGCAGAGATCCTGCAGGCGCAGGACCTCCATCAGTGCCCCCTAGCCAGGGGTGGGGGCCTTTCTCCCCTAACACAGGGAAGGAGATCGGTTGCCCCAGGCAGCTCGGCTCACCCGCAGGAGCTGCAGTCTTTGCAGCTTTAGCTTTGTTCCCAAGCAGATTTCCCATCCCAGGCCCACAGTAGCCCTTTCCTACTTTCTAAAACAGGAACACAGGGAGAGGGTCCCTTGTAGGAGCAGTCCCTGGAACGAGGGCACCCATAGCAACTCCAGGTGCATGCGCCCTGCTGCCCCAGGTCAGAGCGTGGCCAGGTGTGTTTCAAAGCCCAGCTAGAGTCACTTGGGTGAGTTCCCTTGCAAGGGTTCCTGCCACAGCCCAAGATGGTTGCACAGTGGCTGCCTTCCAAGCTGTGCCAGCAGCTTTCTTCCTCCCTAATCCTGCCTTTCCAACAGTCGAGACTCACAGAACACATGCTGGCTCCCGGTGGCAACTGCTGCCCATCCAGGGTTACAGGGACATTTTTTTTTAAAGTTTCCTTTCCCACTATTTTGGGTCAAGGGCATCTAGCAGGAGCCTGATGGATCTCCACTGAAGGAACACTGGGTGATTCTTAACACTGGCAGCTTCCTTTCTGTACTCTACCAAGCAGTCTCACAGGGACGTCTGGGTAGAGCCCGGACTCCCTAATAGCCATGAATTTCTTTCTTTTTCTTTTCTTTTCTTTTTTCTTTTTTTTTTTTTTTTAAGAATTTGGAAAGTCAGATATACAGAGAGGAGAAGAGACAGAGAAGAAGATCTTTCGTCTGATGGTTCACTCCCCAAGGGGCTGCATCAGCTGGAGCTGAGCCAATCCGAAGCCAGGAGCCAGGAGCTCTTCCAGGTCTCCCATGAGGGCGCAGGGTCCCAAGGCTTTGGGCCATCCTTGACTGCTTCCCCAGGCCACAGGTAGGGAGCTGGCGGGAAGCAGGTCGGCTGGGATTAGAACCAGCGCCCATAAGGGATCCTGGCGCATTCAAGGAGAGGACCTTAACCACTGCGCTATCATGCCGGGCCTAATAGTCATGGATTTCAACAACAACAACCAAAAAACTGGCATTTTTTTAAGACCCCTTGTGTACATAGATTGAAAACATCCTTTGCATCAAAATTTAAAAAAAAATTTTTTTTTTCTTGGAAAGCTAGATTTTACAGAGAGGAGACACAGTAAGAACTTGCATCTACTGGTATACTCCCCAAGTGACCATAACAGCCGGAGCTGAGCCGATCCAAAGCCAGGAGCCAGGAGCTTCTTCTGGATCTCCTACGCAGGTTCAGGGTCCCAAGTCATTGGGCCATCCTTGATTAATTTCCCAGGCCCACAAGCTGGGATCCATATGGCAAGTGGAACAACTGGAACACAAACTGGTGCCTGTATGAAATCCCAGCACTTGCAAGGGGAGGATTAGCCAATTGAGCCATCACACCAGGCCCAAAATTAACCTTTCTAAATTCCACTTTTGGGCCTGGCGCCATGGGCTAGAAGCTGAAGTCCTCACCTTGAATGCGCCAGGATCCCATATAGGCACCAGTTCTAATCCCAGCAGCTCCACTTCCCATCCAGCTCCACTTCCCATCCAGCTCCCTGCTTGTGGCCTGGGAAAGCAGTCAGGGACAGCCCAAAGCCTTGGGACCCTGCACCCGCATGGGAAACCCAGAAGAGGATCTGGGCTCCTGGCTTCGGATCAGTGCAGCACCAGCCATTGTGGTCACTTGGGGAGTGAATCATTGGAGGGAAGATATTTCTGTCTCTCCTCCTCTCTATAAATCTGACTTCGCAATAAAAATAAATAAATCCTTAAAAATTCCACTTTCCTTGAATTTTGTTTTAAAGAACTACTATTTGTTAAAATATCTTATTTGTATTAGAACGGCAGATTTACAGAGAGGAGAGAGAGAGCTTCCATCTGCGATTCACTTTCCAGATGTCTGCAACAGCCAGAAATGAGATTGTCCGAAGCCAGTAGCCTGGAGCTTCTTGTGAGTCTCCCATGTGGGTGCAGGGCTGAAGGAACCATTCTCCACTGCTTTCCAAGTCATACGCGTGGGGATGGGGGAAGTGAACAGCCGAGATATGAACCTGTGCCCATATGGGATGCCGACCCCTTCCATAAACATTTTGAAGTTTAGTCATGCATGTGCCTCTTGGCTTTAGGCATTTCCATGCCAATTTTTTCACCTTTGATCATCACAGCAGCCTAGGGAAGTAGGTATTAACCCTGTCCCAAAGGTGGGAACATGGTAGCCAAAGACATGAAATAACGTTCCTAAACTCACAAAGCTCCAAACGATCAGGCTAGGCTTGCAGCCCTTGGTCTCTGTCTGCAATAAACACTACTTGTTTACATCCCATCTGATTCATCGCTAAGCTCCAGGGCCCAGAGCCCCTCTAGTTTGCTCTTTATGTAGAAGTCCAGCAAACTGAAGAACTTGGTTGTGTTTCTCTGGCAACCTGACTGGGTTAGAGTTCAAAAAGGCAGGTGAAGGCAGTCTCCTTAATCAGACATCTGTGAACCAAACATGTTATCACTCCAACCAAGAGATAAACACAAAACTCAGTTACTATTCCAACATCTTTAAGGCAGGAGTTTTCCACTTCAGTGCCACTAACATTCAGAGCCTGCTAGTTCTTTAGGGGTGGGAATGGGAGGGCTGTCCCCTTTCTCATGGAAGCAGCATCCCTCATCTCCCTACCCACTGGTGCTGTAGCATCCCTCTCCCCGACTGCGACAGCCACAGCGAAGAGGGCAGCAAGATCGGGGCCCTCTCTGACCCCTCTCAGTAGAGGACCACTGTTTTAAAAGCAATTTGACAGAAGAATTGTATATCTGCTTCATCTAATAATAGGAAAAATCTGATCCTGAATTTTGTATGTCTTTGTTGCTTTTTGATTTCATTTTTCCAGTAATTCATTTTTATTGATTTTATTGTAAGTATCAGTCTGTGAGGCATTGGGGAAATAAAAAAAAAAAAAAGCAAAGCAAAACTGATCTTTCACCATGGATGGTTCCAGAAGCCCTGCAGGGGTGGGGGTGATTAAAACAAACACCCAAGTGAGAGAAGAGCCGGTTTCCAGGGAGCAGAAAGTACCCCATCAGGTTCATCTCCTGTCTGGACCAGCAGTGATGGTTTGTAAGCCTAAATACAACCTTGCAGCATTTTAATTTCCTTTTTCTTTTTTTCACCAGTGGTCCAAGCACATGGTATGAAATTTGAAAAGGCACAGCCCCAGCCATGTGATCCTCTCAAGCACACCGACTTGGGCCAGGAGGCTCTGCAGCCAGCTTACCTTCCGCTTCTTTGCAGCACTGTTATCATTGTCAATGTCATCAGATTCTGCCCTGCTTATTACTCGCTCTCCTTCTGCTTACAAAAGCAACAGAGCTTATCATAAACACTCACATATCACAGAAATATGGAACTCTGTGAGTGAAAACACCCTGTAATCTCATTCTGACCTCCCTACCCTAACCAACGTGAAATCTGGTGTTTCGTTCTGCAGGTATTCCTGTGTGTGTGTGGATTTCAAAGAAACAAATGGGCTCAGATGTGTATTCCATCCTACAGCTGTCATTTTTGGGTATTAAAGGTTATATACAAAATACCAAAGCTTTGATCGTAAAACCAGAATATGTCAAAAGAATCTATTTGTAAAATATAGAGTTACTGTGAATATGTCTTTCCACATTGGTGGATTTTCACATTTCCACAAAGTGTAGCCATTTGGCAGTATGTATATTTCCTTGACGTTCAACCAGAAGAATTGTTCTCATGCAGTATTTATTAAAATGTATGTTTTCTGTCGAACATTATTGAAGAAAACAAATATTTCCCCGGTCCAGCCTAACCATCTTATTAGCTGTAAATTGCATTATCTGAAATGAAATCAATATTCCTCTGGTATACAGTGCTCCTAACATATCATTCCAAACCGCATTAGCAGAGAAAGCTGCATACGATTTAGCAGGCTTTGTCCTGTCTCGCTATTGTGCGGACCCCTTCATCCAAACCCTGCAGTCGGAACAGAGCATTAATTATCACCGAGGGCAGGGGGAAAAACGTCACTTTAAAAAAGCAAGCCTCATTGTAGGTAAATAAGTGGCACCTCCAGCTTTGGATACCCCAAATCCAACGTCGCTGTTGAGAATATTTGTAGCATGTTTTATACTTGCAGCTCTGAGCTCAGTCCTGTGCGTGACAAAAAGACAATTAAAATACACGGGCTCTGCATTGCAAGGATTTCCTAGGAGGTAGTTTTTTTTCTCCTTTCTGGAAAAAAAAAATGCACCTTAAACACTCTACAATTTGCTGATTTAAGTTCATGTACTGCATGGCAAGTCTAATTATTTGTTTTCAAGCAAGCATTTTTGCTTCTCGGGTGTCTATTCATATCCGCAGACATCCCTCGTATAACAAAATATTTTTTCAGTTTCCTTAAAATGAAACTGAATAAAACATTAAATGAACCCTTCCATTACAAAATTAGATAAGCTGTAAGAGAAAAGGATCTCTATCTTTGCATGTGAGAAAATTGGCATTTAAAAAACAAGTGTCTAAAAACTGCAAGTACTAAAAACACATGCTTAACAGGGTAGCACAGTTAGCAAGGAGTCAAGACATTTTCATTGTTGAATTAGCATATTAACAATCATACTGGCCATATTGGCTTTCATTTATTAAGGGCACATCCATTTAGTAAAATATGACTCAGAAAATGCCAACAGGAACACCACTGCAAAAGGAAGCCAATCTAAATGTAGCCTAAGGAGCAGGCATTGAGCCTGGCAGTTAAGGCACACCTGTTTCAGAGCAGAGTGCCTGGTTTCCATCCTGGCCCTGGCTCCTGAAGCCAGCTTCCTGCCAGTGTAGACCTTAGAGGGTAGCCGGGTGACTCCAGGGATGGGGTTCCTGCCACCTGTGTGCCAGACCTGGCCTTCATTCCTGGTTTCAGCCCCCATCCTCATGGGCATTTGGGGAGTGAACCAGTGGATGCAAGCTCTTTCTCTGTCTCTTTGTCATTTGCCTCTCAAAGAAAAAAAACTAATTTTGGGGGCTAGCACAGTGGCTCAACACACTAATCCTCCACCTCACAGTGTTGGCATCCCATATGGGCATCAGTTTTAGTCTTGGCTGTTCCACTTCCCTTCCAGTTCCATGTTTGTACCCAGAGAAGGAAGGAGGGTGGCCCAGATGCTTGGGCCCCTGCACCCAGTGGGAGACCCAAAGGATGCTCCTGGCTTTCTCTGGTCCTTGTCTGCTTCCAATTTTGGGTCCCAACCCCTTCTCATAATAACCATCAGGAGCGCTCCAGAAACCCCTCAAAACAAACAAACAAAACTAGAATAGATAGAGAACAACAAGGAAAGCTTAGAAACAGACAGGAAACGGTCAGCGGGGATGCACTTATACCTCACTGGGTGGGACACAAAGATTAGTTACTCCTCACTGGGGTATGGAAGATTTCTCTGCACACCCCTCCTAAACATGCTCACCTAAACAGTTGGCATATATCCTGTTAGAATTATAGAGTTAGACCACCTGAAAAACAGCCAGGTTCAGCGAAAACATGCTTCAATGCTATAAACTGCTAAAGACTAAAATTAAAATAGGCATGAGACAGCTGAATAGCAATCTATAGCCATTTTAAGGTGTATAGAACACGGTTGAATATAAACCAAAATCGAAATGTCTATGAAGAAGTCACAGGTTGTGTTTGAGAACCTGCATTTTCCTAGTAACATATTAGTTAATCAATACCATGTCAATTAATGTCACAATGTTGTAAATGGTTGGAAATATTATGTTGGGGCTTTTAATTGATTGGGATGATACTCTGCCGGCTCTACCTTCAGACCAGAGATGGTCTCACCAAGAAACCATTGAACTTACCAGGACAATAAGATGCTGGACTTGATGCTTGGTAAATACCTCCAATGAAAGAATGTCAACTGGGCCCGGCGGCGTGGCCTAGCGGCTAAAGTCCTCACCTTGAATGCCCCGGGATCCCATATGGGCGCCGGTTCTAATCCCGGCAGCTCCACTTCCCATCCAGCTCCCTGCTTGTGGCCTGGGAAAGCAGTTGAGGATGGCCCAATGCATTGGGACCCTGCACCCGCGTGGGAGACCCGGAAGAGGTTCCTGGTTCCCGGCTTCGGATTGGCGCGCATCGGCCCGTTGCGGCTCACTTAGGGAGTGAATCATCAGACGGAAGATCTTCCTCTCTGTCTCTCCTCCTCTCTGTATATCTGGCTGTAATAAAATGAATAAATCTTTAAAAAAAAAAAAAAAGAAAGAAAGAATGTCAACTGAATTTGAATTATGGAAAGGCAACAAGGTGGAGCAATCCGCCGTGGGGGGAGGGTGTGGGGAGGGGCGGGGGAATCCCAGTGCATAAAAAAATATATCACATAATGCAATGTAATTAATTTAAAAAAATGAAATGCAATAAAAATATGTTTAAAAAAAAAAAACGATGCTCCTGGCTCCTGGCTCCGGACCAGTCCAGCTCTGGCCATTGCAGCCATTTGGGGAGTGAATCAACAGAAGGAAGATCTCTCAGGCTCCACTTACTTTTCTCTGTAAATCTGCCTTCCAAATAGAGGGAAAAAATTAAATAAAATTTAAAATTTACCCTAAATCCATGATAGCATGATTGTGTCTTCATATTATAGCTCCACTTCAGATAATCACGCAGCTCATGTCTTCCCATTAAGCCAGGAGCCAGATGCTTCGTCTGGTCTCCAGCAATTGGGCCATCTTCCGCTGCTTTTTCCAGGCCATTGGCAAAGAGCTGGAGCACAAGTGTACCATCACGTGTGGGATGCTGGGGTCTCAGCTAGCTTTACTTGCTATACCACAAAGTCAGTTCCTCCTTTATTTTTGAGAAAGTGTTTATTTACTTTTTTTTTTTTAAATGTATTTGATAGAGAAAGACTGACACAGAGCAAACTCCAAAATGACAAGAGCCGGGACAGGACCAGGCTGCAGCCAGAAACCCAGAAATCCAGCTAGCTCTCCCCACATGGGTGGCAGGGTTCCACGCACTTGAGCCATCACCTGCGACCAGCAGCAGGAAGCTGGAATCCAGAGCAGAGTCAGGATTTGAACCCAAGCATTTGATACGGCAGGCATCCACACCACAGCATCACTGCTGAGCCTGAGGCCCAGATGCTCATTTCAACAGCCCTCCTACGGGACCCAGTGCAGTAACCTAGTGACTAAATTCTTGCCTTGCACGTACCACGATCTGATATCAGAACCGGTTCATAGCCCAGCTGCTCCACTTCCATCCAGCTCCCTGCTTGTGCATTGGGAAAAGCAGTAAGGACGGACCAAAGCCTTGTGGGAGACCCAGAAAATATCCTGACTCCTGGCTTCGGATCAGCTACAGCTCTGGGCATTGCAGCCACTTGGGGCGTGAATCAGCACAGGATTTGTCTCTCCTCTCTGTAAATCTGACTTTCCAATCAAAATAAATATTAAAGTAAAATCCCTCTATGAGCATTCCCTTGATACGCTGCTTGGCAGTGTCCCCTGCTATTACACTTGCTCCCAACACTTAGGACCACCTAGCATGCAACATCGTGTGCTTCATTTCTGGATTCGCTGCATCCCCTTGAGCCAATACTGCATTCTCTCTCATTTAGCAGAACTCTCTACATCACTCCATCTCAAACCGAGCTTCCACATCTAAATTAATTAAGATTTATTGATCCTCTGTTTCCAGCTGCCTCACATTACTCCTTTCATTGTTTGAGACACCATTGCCACCATCATTTTCCCCAGTAACCCACTGCTTTATTCTTTTATTTAAAAAAATTTTTTTGTAAGGGCCTGATATGGTAGCCTAGTAGCTGAAGTCCTTGCCTTGTACACCTGGGATCCCATATGGGCCCTGGTTCTAATCCCAGAGGCCCCATTTCCCATCCAGCTCCCTGTTTGTGGCCTGGAAAAGCAGTCAAGGACACCCCAAAGCCTTGGGATCCTGCACCCGTGTGGGAGACCCGGAAGAGGCTCTGGGCTCCTGGCTTCAGATCGGCACAGCTCCAGCCATTGCAACCGCCTGGGTAGTGAATCAACAGATGGAAGATTTTCCTCTCTGTGTCTCCTTCTCTCTGTATTTCTGACTTTCCAACAAAAACAAATCTTTAACTAACTTACTTATTTGAAAAAGCAGAGTAACAGAGGAAAGATTTCCAAACTCTGGTTTATTTCTTATTTGGCTGGCATTCCTTGTCAAAGCTAGGAGCCTGGTCCTCCATCCAGGTCTTCCATGTGGGTACAGCGGCCAAAGCACTGAGGCCATCCTGACTTCCCAGGTTCATTGGCAGGGAGCTGGTTTGGAAGTGGGGCAGCCACGCGTCAAGCCAGTGTGCCCCTACAGGATGTCATAGATGGCAGTTATAACAGTCTGTCTGGTTCCTCCTCACTATACCCTAAATTGTCACTACTGTGCTGCTGTCCTGAGGATCCCAGGCCACTATCTTTCCCTAACCAAAAAGGAAAGCAAGTCCTATTTGGCTGTGAGAGAGGGGCAGATGGGAGATGTTCAGCTGCCCCTTAAATTGACTCATTTCTTACAACTGTTGTACATTACACTCTTACTCATTGTCATAAAAAAAAAAATACACTAAGAAAGAGCACTCCAGAAGGATTCTCTCATTGCCTCCCAACCACCTGCCTAGGCACACAGGGGAGGGGCTGTCCCAGCCGGGCCCCCATCACTGCCATGTCCCTGGATCCCTCGTTTTCTCCTTGAACGATCTGCCCCCTGTTCTGTGCAGACACACAAGTGAACTCTGACCCACCTTTTAGGACCAGGAAGGCACACCAGACGGCCGGGGGCTGTTCCAGCGTTGGAGAAGCTCCAGGCATCATCAGCCGGAAGACATGATAACGTCACAAACCTGCCAGCATCAAAACCCCCATGCAAAAACCCTTCAAGTTTCAGTTCCACGACGCACATGCTGAGACAGTTTATGCTCAGTCTGTTACACTTACTTTGCCTCTGGAATGGTGCACGGATGTCTCTTGTTGCTTACTTTCTAAATGCTAGCATGATGGCGGGGCTTTACTCTTCTGTAAACCATAAGAAATCTACAAGGCAAACCCTCCTCGGGTTACAGATGAAATTGATTTTGTTAAAGCCATTTGGATTCACCAGCAACAACTGCCTTTTAACACTTGTCTGAACTTCTACCTAATTATTTTTAGAGCTTTGGGCTGGAAAGCAAATTGCATTATATTCTTGTAAAAGTCTATACTTACAGAACCATCTGTAATCCCTTCCAAGCAATCTTTGCCAAGTCACTACTGGAATATCTAATGTTATCATCAATCAGACCACGGCACTGCGCTAAGGCTGGAAGGGATTTAGAGAACTGGCAGGTTGGAGGCTCCCCCGCTCTCTTCCCAGTCTCATCTTGAGAGTCCAGGGAGCCAAGGGGCAAGCCTGTCCCTTCCCAAAGCCGTCCCTGCTTCCACCGTCCAACACTTCAAACTAGTTCCCTGCAGATTGAGACCAAATCCCCAAATTCTGAAATGTAAGAAGGAAAGAACTTCCTAGAGCCAGAGCCCCCGACCACGTTCCGCCCTCTTCTCCCCTTGGCGCTGGGTTATCAGGGAAGCCACCAGGAACCTCCCCATCCCTGTCCTCGCCTCATTCTTACCCATTCGGTGCTAAGAGCTAGCAGAAGAGGCAGGCTTTGTGGCTTTCATATAAAAATAATTGCTCCTTACCGCGAAAGTTAGACTTGTCCCAGCATGGGCCAAAGCTAAAAAGTGCTTTTTTTTCCCTAAATATGGTCCATAGTAAGGCAAGCCCTATCTCAAATCAGAAGTCCAAGTTTCCCTTTTGTGGCCGCCCCTGCCTTGTCCTTCTTCATTCAGTCCTCGTAGAACTGCCAGCTCCCCTCACTTCTGCACCACGTGGCTCTCGGGGGGGTTTGGGGCAGATGTTGTGGTAGAACTCTCACCGCTGGTAAGGCCAGGGAAGCCCAGACAAGCTAAACCATCTGCCAAGAGTCCTCCAGCTGGTAGGTGGTAGAGGGAGCGGAGATGGGAATTCAAGCCCCCTAGCTTCAGCAGCGGGCATGGGGGTCCTCTCAGAGGGTCTTGCAGAGCTGGTGGTACCAAGCCAGGAAGGCATCCTAGAGCTGGGAGCACAGGCACAGAGGGCTCGAGCCAGCCTGGTGGAGGAAACAGCTTCTCTGGACCGGGCATTTCATCCGGGGCCAGGCAGAGCAGTCACCAAGGAGACAGCAGAGCAAGGCATCAGCCCAGAAAATGGACTCCTTCATTCTTGCTTCAACCATAAACAGCCCACCGAACCCGCTTCTGAGGGACTCGTGCGTCTACAGCCCATTCCCACAGGGTTCTAAATGGCCCTCACTCTTCCTTAGCCAGTGCCGGGAGATAGGCCGGGGGTGTGGGACACATGGACGACCCTTTCCTTCCTTCCTAAAACCTTTACCTGATGACCCCGCGACAGGTGAGCCCCGTCTAGAAGGACCCATGCTTGCTTCCTGGCTTATGAATAACACCTTCTCGGCAGAGCAGAAGCGGGCACACCTGACCTGAGTGCTCTTCACTGAGCTCCGCTCAAGCTGCAGAACCCTGGAGATGGCTCAGCTGTGCAGCCTCTTTAGCTTCCCAAGGGTCACCTGGGGAAGGTGTTTGAGTGCCGGATTCAAGCTCCAGGTGTTCTGGGAGGCTTCTAATCATGCATTCAGGGCTGCTGTCGGTCATGGTCACGCAGGTGTGCTCACTATGATCTAGGCATCTCCCATGAAAAAGTTGAAAATGAGAACACTGAGGCAGGGCCGTTCACTTCCCGATGATGAGCAGGATAGGGAGAGAGAGCATTTGAGCCGGGAAGAACCTCTGGAAGCAGCCAGCCCAGCCTTGACCAAGATGTGTTCCAGGAACGCCGGCCCCTGGAGATGGTCCGTGGAAGGCAGCGGTGCTGGGCTGACTTCACTTGACAGATGCTGGGAATGCTGAGGCTCGGAGAGCCACCCTGGCTCCAAGGCAAGGTGCATTGGTCTGCACACGTTTCCCCGACACCTTCACAGTCTCCACGTCACTGTCACATTGTCCACATGTCCGCAATGGCACACCAGGACCCAACTAGTGACACATGTCTACGACTTGTTTCCGGTAGCACAGCCCAGGTCACTTGTATCATTGGCAGGGCCCCAGCCACTTGAACCATTTCCGGCTGCTCCCAGGGTATTAGCAAGAAGTTGGAAGTCAACTGGGACTTTGAAATGGGATGCTCTGGGAGGTGCTTCAGGTTTCAGACTTTCCCTTACTTCTTGCCGTTGTAGCTCCAAAACGTTCTGTCTGCCCCACTTTCCCCAGCCATCACCTGGCACCCCCAGCCTCTCTGGCATCTGCTCCCAAAGACCCCTGAGGCCTCCTCCCAGGGCTGCCTCCTTACAGGGCAGCAGGAAGGACCTCTGTTTCTACCAACATCACTTCCTTCCTTAGAATCCCGGGGAGCTTCTCTCCTTTAGTATAAAGCCCCAACTCCCTAAAAAGGCCAAGCAGTCTGGCTTCCTCCTGAACTTGCTGTTTCTCCATTACTCACTAACCACCTGTCATCCAGCCGGCTCAGCACTTCCCTGGGGGCTCCCCCAGCTGTGGCTCCCCACTTCCCCTTTCCTAACACCCAGGGCTTGACTCAGGCTTTACCTCTAGCGACCTCTGGCTTAGGAGGCATTCAGTGGTTTGAATTAATCCGTAATAGTAATAAAAATGTAAACTAAGGCTGAGAGATCCCTCCGTGAAGGTGAAGGTGAAGAACCTAGATGTTTTCTGCTTTTGTGATTCTGCTTTCCTTGCTTGGCTGGTGACTGTGAACTCCAGGCCTGATGGTCTACGTGACAGGACACCTGGCAGGTAGGCACCTTCAGGAAGGAAGTACCTGGTGTTTGATAAGATCCACCACCCTATAGCTCATCAATTTGTACTTTTTGAAAGCTGCTTGCTTCAAATCCACCAATAGAAGTCTGCTAGATCATGACTGTATAATTAATAGCCTAAAATGTGTAAGAACCCTGTACTGTTCAACTGGTGGCTCTCTCCTCTTTGGCTGCCCCTCCCCCACGGGCCCTGCTGGGCTGGGGGAGGTGGCTGGGAGACCTAGGCTAACCACCTTTGTGCCTCAGCACCGACTTCAGACTTGATGATTTTCTGGGGATTTCAAAATCCGGCACAATAATGGGTTTCCAAAATTCAAAATTACTTATTTGACAGCATGTGCTCCCACCTGCTGATTCATTCATTAGACGCCCACAACCGCCAGCGCCAGACTGGAGCTAGGAGCCAGGAAGTTGACCGAGATCTCCTACATGGGCAGCAGGAGCCCCATGGGTTGAGTCATCGCTGCTGCCTGCCAGGGTAGGAGGCTGGAGTCATGACAGCCAGGCGTTAACCCAGACGTTCCAATGTGCATGGACACATCTTAGCCCACAGGATAAACATTCACTCTCTCCCATCAACTTTTTGAAAACCCCCTTGCATACATGAATTCTACATTTTTGTACCAAAATAAATGTATCTTTTAGTTCCATTTCTAGGAGCTTTTTGAAATGTTCTCATATTACTAAGGCTCTTAGCGTAATGGTTACCATGAAAGTAAGCCTCAACCAGACATTCAAAAGAAGTAACTGAAGTTCAATAATTTCCAGGGCCCAGCACAGTGGCCTAGCAGCTAAAGTCCTTGCCTTGAACATGCCGGCATTAATCCCAGGTTTAATCTTGGAGGCCCTGCTTCCTATCCAGCTCCCTGTTTGTGGCCTGGGAAAGCAGTCCAGAATGGGCAAAGCCTTGGGACCCTGCACCCACATGGCAGACCTAGAAGAAGCTCCTGGCTCCTGGCTTCAGATTGGCTCAGCTCTGGCCGTTGCGATTACTTGGGGAGTGAATCATTGGATGGGAGATCTTCCTCTCTGTCTCTCCTCCTCTCTGTATAGCTGCCTTTCCAATAAAAATAAATCTTAAAAAATAATTTCCACAAAATCTAGGGCTGTCTAACTATTATTCTGGTTAAAGAACCATTTGAGAGTCTGGCATGATAGCCTATTCTCTAAATCTTCACTTTGCATCCACCAGGATCCTATATGGGCGCCAGTTCATGTCCCAGCTGCTCCACTTCCCATCCAGCTCCCTGCTTATGGTCTGAGAAAGCAGTAGAGGACAGCCCAAAGCCTTGGGACCCTGCACCTGCGTGGGAGACTTGGAAGAAGCTCATGGATCCCAGCTTTGAATCAGCTCAACTCCAGCTACTGCAGCTGCTTGAGGATTGAACCAGTGGACACAAGATTTTTCTCTGTGTCTCCTTCTCTCTGTAAATCTGACTTTCTAATAAAAAATAAATCTTACAGAAAAAACGAGCTGACAGTTTTATTTTCACGTTTCCTAATACAAATGAAAACTGTACTTTTAAAGATCCCACTTCTTCCCTCCAAAACTACTCTCTTTCTTACAGGAATGAGGCACAAATCTTCCTGGTCAAGCTGATTAAAAATGTCCAGTCAGGTTGCTGTGGTGGCATATCACACTCATCCTCTGACTGCCCTGTCAGCATCCCATACGGGCACTGGTTCCTGTTGCAGCTGCTCCACTTCCCAAACTGACTAACAAACGGGGAAACGTCTATTTCCACATGCAGTGGGTATGTAACACTTGTATACACAGGATGAGATCCTCCAAGGGGTGCCTGTCATTTGGTGCTTACCTACTTTGTAGGCGAAAGAGAGAAGGAAAAAATGTGGACTTCTGGAGAACAAATACGAAATAAGGAAGTTGGCGGGAATGTTGATCTGCACAGGTGTGAGGTCCTGTTGTCTCCTTTAGGACCATGCCGTTCCTCAGGGGAAGGCCCTTCTGCGGAGACCGCCCTAACAGCATGGACAGCAAGCCAACTCTTCCCAGAAGTGCCTACTTCCTGGCCGAGCCAGGACTCTGGGAGCCGGCTGGGAGCTCCAATGCCCCTGTCACCAAGGGGGCGGGCAGCGGGGCAGAGCTAGCCACCCCCCTCCCCCGTCACCAAAGGGGCGGGCAGTGGGGCAGGGCCAGCCCCTGTCACCAAGGGGGTGGGCAGCGGGGCAGGGCCAGCTCCTGTCACCAAGGGGGCGGGCAGCGGGGCAGGGCCAGCCCCTGTCACCAAGGGGGCGGGCAGCGGGGCAGGGCCAGCCCCTGTCACCAAGGGGGCGGGCAGCGGGGCAGGGCTAGCTGGGGTTAGCTCAGGCTCAGTAAATATTACCCAGATGCAGGGAGCCAATGTATTCTACCAGTTTCTAAAGATACCAGTATGAACTAAACATGAGATACTATAGAGAAAAGTATGTCATTCTAGAACTACGACAATTAGTATTATATAAATGCCCACCTCAGGTGACAGAAACCCCCAAATTGGGATCTTTCAAGTGCCTCACTTAACAACATTCCTGATATCTTTGTTCATGGTCTTCACCAGATTCCATGAATTTTAAAACAGAAGATGTCACTGAGTCACTCAGCTTAGCCTTTGAAAATCTCTAAGCTTTTTTGGAACACCACATCTTTATGTCTGAAACTTGAGGTGTTCTTTCCTTTTCCAAAATGTTCAACTCAATCCCAATATCCCCAGTTTCAAAAGTTTTTTTTTTTTTTTTTATTAATCACAAGAGGTCATTCAAAGTCACTTGGGACTTTTCTGAACAACTTCCTGATTGTGTCATCACAGTAAGTTACTAGGAAAACCCAACGAAATATTTTCCAATGAAGTGTTTAATTTTGAGTAAGCCCAGGAAATCTGTTTTCTCAAAATGAAATTTAGCAAATAGAAAAGGCAAAAACACCCTTGGGGAAAAAAAATCCAAAGGATGCTAATATTCCCAATATGACCTAATCTACTTCCTAGGTTAGTTTTGTGTTATCATGTCTGTTCTAACATCCAACACCCACACCCCCCGCTAGCATCCTCTCTCTTAAGGAACAGCACTCGGTTGAAAGGACCCCTCAGTCCCCACGTTCTCCTCCTCCGTCATCCCGAAGCTTTCATTGTTAACATTCAGAGCTTCCCGGGGTCAACAAAGGTCACTACTTTCCCAGCCAGCGCCTGAAATATCCCCAGGTCCCTGCGGGGAGCTGACGCAGGATGAGTAACTTCGGGGTGACTCTCGAAATAGAACTCTCAGCACACGTGGGGTTTCCTTTGGAGCACAAGCGGACTTTCCTGGACCGCGTCGACTGTGACTGGGGGGTGAGGTGGGCGGGAGCCGGGGGAGGGGGAGAACAGATTCGTACTGGGGTCAAGTGCTTGAGATGATCAAAATTCCTGAGGAAGGGGATCCTAAGGGCGAGAGGCCGGCAGGTGGCACCTGCAGGCCGGCAGGGGCAGGACTAGCAGCCTCCCCTCAGCTGACTGCCTGGTGCGGGGCTAGCATCCTCCTCAGCTCGAGTGCCTGGTGCGGGGCTACCAGCCTCCTGAGCCCGAGTTCCGCGTGCGCGGCTAGCAGCCTCTCCTACCCCAGCCCGAGTGCCTGGTGCGGGGCTACCAGCCTCCTCAGTCCTTCCCGACAGCTCCGACACCGCCACGACAGCCAGCGCCGAGCCGGGCTTCCTGGGCTGTTGGGCCCTGACCAGGTCCCGGGGGCAACGCGGGGACCCCGGCGCCCAGGCGTGGCTGTGCCCCCTGACCAGGCGTCCGGGCTGAGCCGCCGCTCACCCGAGCCCAGCCTCGTGGCTGCGAACCCCGCTGGCTTTACTTTCATATTTAGCGAGGCACTACCCACAATGCATTTGTGAAAAATCAAAAATATGCAAAGAAGCTGGGTGATTAACATAACTCTTACCCACAGACTTAGGCTGGAGTATTTTTGTTTTGTTTTCGTTTGTTTAATCTGCGAGTTTTCCGCATCTTATTTTTCAGGGTCGTGGCCTAAGCCATGGAAAGTCTCCTCACTTAGAAAAGAAGCCAGATGCGAAGTATAAATGGCGAGAGCCGAGCTTTTGCCTACAGGTTGGTCCGCGAGCTGTGGGTTGTTGTTAAGCTGTTTAACATTGTCTCCCCCCACAACCACATTTGACCGGCTTTGCCTTTTGCAATATGGATGCTCATTGGTCATATTTATATAAATTACTCAAAATGCTCAACATGGTAACTTTTAGTTCATAATTTCGACGTAAAGGCTCTTCCACTAGCCCACCTGTTTATGAGTTGTTTTATTAGAATTTAACTTTCCAACACCATTTATTTATTAACCCTCAAACTGGAGGGGGAAAACAATTATGCAAAAGAAGTTATTTTGTTATAACTAGCTTTTAGCTTATGAAACAGTATATTCAGTTTTTAAAATTTTTTAAATTTTTATTGCAAAGGCAGATTTACAGAGAGAAGGACAGAGGAAAAGGCCTTCCATCAAAGGTGACAAATCAAATTCCTGAGTGTAACTCTGGGAAGTGGCATTTCAGAAAAGACAAAAACAGTAAAAGGAAATCTTAGAATAAAAAAAAAAAAATGCAGCAAACCTTTGGTGTTATAAAGTTAGCAACCGTGCAGGTGTCTGTTAATGAGAAGATAATGTACCTTTGTTTGTTTGTTTGTTTGCATAAGCTTGTTTTTCTTTGATGTGTGAATAGCTCCACAGAGCAGGATTAGCATCCCGTCCATTCCTGGGTAGGGAGAGAGGCGGCCCTCCATTTCCAGTCTGTAGTGAGGCTTTTGGCTTCTCACCTGCCCCTCCAAGGCCCCTTGGATGTCTTCAGTTCTGTTCCCACGGTCAGAGCTCACACTGCAACCCACGGCTCAGGACCCCGACACTCCGACTTTCCTGTTTAGCAAATGAACTTGGCTGCCTTGTGGAGAGATAAGCACCCTCTTGTAATTTACTAACTCACACCTCCCAAAAAAGCTCTGGAAATTATTGGCTGGAGGGTCCCCAGAGGGCATTATTTGAGAATTGGAACCATGTGTGGCCGGGGCTCAGTTATGGCTGTTGAGAGCTCCTTACAATTGCTTTGTATCATTCAGCCTTGTGGAACTATTAACAAGTTAAACCTGAATTTAAAGACATTGAGATACAAAATCGCCAAGTTCTAGAATGGCTGGTAATCTAGAAATATTAGGATACCATAACCTTCTTTTTTCTTTGTTTTTTTAAGATTTCTCAGCATATGCATAAGCTCTTTGGGGCCACGGACGGTGTAAGACCCTGTACTGGCAAACTCACGCAAGAATCAGGCTTGGGATCATCTCAGATGAAGTTTCTTTGGAGATCCCTCCACCTAACTGCTGATCTCAGAGCCCCAACCATGAAGAGACTATGTCAGCCAGTGGATTCTGAATAGGTTTCAACATGATTAGAACGGCGAGATTGGCAGCAATTAAGAACTGTTGAACTATCAGTACTGCTTGAGCAGGACCCTCGGAGTGTGCCTCACATTGGGGACCTGGGATGGGTGGGAGGTTGGGTGGGGCTTTTCCCTTTGTTTCTCCCCTGACCCCAAATACAGGGGAAAGTGATGATATTAGTGTGGAAACAATGGTCTTAACCACTTTCCTGTAGCCCTTGACCTTTTGTGTCCTAATCAACTAAGCAAGATTATTAAAAAAAAAAAAAAAAGATTTATGTCATTTTTTTTGGAAAGTCAGATATACAGAGAGGAGGAGAGACAGAGAGGAAGATTTCTCTGTTGATTCACTCTCCAAGTGGCTGCAAATAACCGGAGCTAAGCCAACCTAAAGCCAGGAGCCCGGAGCCTCCTCTGGGTCTCTCACACAGGTGCAGGGTTCCAAGGCTTTGGGTCATCCTCAACTGCTTTCCCAGGCCTCAAGCAGGGAACTGGATGGGAAGCAGGGCCGCTGGGATTAGAACTGGCACCCAAATGGGATCCCGGCACGTGCAAGGAAAGGACTTTAGCTGCTAGTCTACTGCACAGGGCCCCAGAACCTTGTTAATGTTATAAACCCAATAGAGATGTCAATATCTGTTTCAAATAATCAGAACCAAAAAAAGAAAAAACCACACTCACAGAGAAAAAAATTAGTAATTATCAGCTTCCTTGCAAAGGAAATGGACTAGAACAAAGCTTTTGCACATACCATTTCAACCCATGACTCAAAGCCTGAGTGACCATGATTAAGGTCATATTTGTAATCTTTTTCACAATAATGTCTGAATCATAGGAAAAAAATCTATCACTTTTTAAAAAAGATTATTTACTTATTTATTTATTTATTTATTTTGTATTTAAAAGGCAGACTTACAGAGAGAGACAGAGAGGGCTTTCATCTGCTAACTCACTCCCTGGATGAGCTCTGTGGCTGGAGCTGAGCCGTTCTGAAGCCAGGAGCCAGGAACGTCTTCCACAGGTCTCCCACGTGGGTGCAGGGTCCCAAGGCTTTGGGCCGTCCTCGACTGCTTTCCCAGGCCACAAGCAGGGAGCTGGATGGGAAGCAGGGCTGCCAGGAATAGGACCAGCACATGCAAGGCAAGGAGTTTAGCCACTATGCCACTGAGCTGAGCCCTGTTATGTATTTTGATATTGATCTTTTATCAGATTTTTAGTTTGCAAATAGTTTCTTCTATTCTGTCCATTGCCTCTTTGTTGTGCAGAAGCTTTTTAGCTTGATATAATCTCGTTTTTTTTTTTTTTTTTTTGCTTTTGCCTTTATTGTCTGTGCTTCTGCGGCCTTATGCACGAAGTCTTTGCTATGCCTATGTCTTCCAGTGTTTTCCTCGGGTTTCAGATCTTTGATTTAGATCCCTGCTCCGTTGCATTGCAGCTGCTCCACTTCCCATCCAGCTCCCCAGTTGTGGCCTGGGGAAGCAGTAGAGGACGGCCCAAAGCCTTGGGCCCCTGCACCCGTGTGGGAGACTCGGAAGAGGCTCTGGGCTCCTTGATTCAGCTCCAGCCGTTGCGGCCACTTGGGGAGTGAATCAGTGGGCAGAAGGTCTTCCTCTCTGTCTCTCCTCTCTGTTCATCTGACTTTCCAATAAAAATAAATAAATCTTTTTTAAAAAAAAAAAAATACGTGAGGAACTCCAGGAACTGAACAACAAAACCATGCGGGTAAGGAGTAGGCTAAGGATATGAGCAGGCACTTTTTCCTTCGAACAGACACACGGAAAGATGTTCAGCATCCCCAGGTCAGGGAAATGCAACCGAACCACAGCGCAGCCTCACTCACCCCGGCGGAATAGCTGTCACCCACAAGTCAAAAAACAGTAATTCATTGCTGCTGAGGGTGTGGACTACAGGCAGCCTACTACACTGCTCGCGAGCAGGTGTCTAGTACCATCATTACAGAGGCAGCGTGGAATTTCTCAAAAACCTGAAAATGGGACTATCATGAACCAGCCTTCTCACTCTGGGGAATTTACCCAAGGAGGTAAAATCAGCACGTGAAGTAGTCATCTGTAACGCCATGCTTATAGGAGTAACTCATAATAGCTAAGATACAGAATCAACGGATGCTTGGATAAAGAAATTGCAGTTATAAACATGCTGGAGTACTACTCAGCCATAAAAATATACACTGTCTTTCACAACGAAACGGGTGTAACTGGAAATTTTTATGCTTAGTGAAATAAGCCAGTCTCCAAAAGGCAAGTATCAGGATCATGTAATTTCCCTGATTTGCGGTAGTTCATATACAGAGTACCCCCTGAAAGAGTAATGTATATGAGGAAATGGACATTTTCAGACTTGATGATTGCTTATATATCTGTCTATACCACCAAAGAGCCGTCTTTTTCCACTTGTTGAATGCTTCCTTTAGTGGAGGGTTAGGCTCACGATTGTAAAAGAAAATTGAGAGTGTGTCATAAAAATGAAAATGAAGATACGAAAGCAGAAGGAATGAGGATGAGAAAAAGAGGGCAGGATGGGGAGTATCATTATGCTCTTAAAACTGTGCGTACAAGGGCCCAGCACAGTGACCTAGTGGCTAGATCCTCATCTTGTACACATTGGGATCCTGTGTGCACGCCGGTTCATGTCCTGTTTGCTCTACTTCCCTGCTTATGGCCTGGGAAGTCAGTTGAGGATGGCTCAAAGGCTTGGGACCCTGTACCCATGTGGGAGAGCCTGAAGGAGCTCCTGGCTCCTGGCTTCAGATTAGCTCAGCTCCTGCCATTACAGCCACATGGGGAGGGAACTGGCAGACAGAGGATCTTCCTCTCTGTCCCTCCTTCTCTCTGTAAATCTGCCTTTTCAATATAAATAAATAAATAAATACATCTTTAATTTTTTTTAAAAAAAGTATCTTCAAAGTACATGAAGTTTGTTCCCTCTGAATTTTCAGAAAGAGCCTGATGCAATCGGTCAGTAGTGAAAAGCAAGGGCCGTGTAGTGGGAAGCAATGGGCCACGTGGCCTGAGGGTTGTCATCACCCTTGTCATTTCAGGGTACAGGCTGTGAACCTGCCTCCTGGCAGTCATTACCCAGGCCCTTGTGTAATCTCCTTCCTTGAAAGTGGCCTCAGCATATTGCCTCATGGCTGAGGAACAGGACAGGTCAGAAGCCTCTCTTCCCTCCACTCTGGAGGAAGCTAGCTGCCACGGAGCAAACAGCCCTCCGGAGCAGCCAGGAGCAGTGTGTACAGCCAGCAGCTGTGTGAGGGAGCCTGGCAGCCCATCTCTCCCAGCGGCAGCCTTCAGAGGACCACAGCCCCTGCCAACACCTTCACACCAGCCGCGTGGAAGGTCTGGAACCTGGGGCACCCCGCCAACCAGTTCCAGATTCCTGCTCTTGCGAGAAAGGCAAAGTTGCTTGTCTTCGGCTGCCGGGCGTTGGGTTAGGATGTTACGCAAGCAGCAGTAAGCAACAAATGCCTTTCTCCAAGGAGGGCTGGGGTGCTTCCACTCAGAGCCACTCTGTTTTGAAAGTCTCTGTTAGCACTAATGCATACTCTACACAAGAAAGTGGACTGCATTTCTTTAATTGCCTCATCTTTGCCAGGAACCCGTGCTACCCAACCAAATGTCGTGTTCTCTATACTGGACCTTGACTGACTTTGGGCTGTTTTGAAAAGCAAATCTACCTTCAAAACAGGAAGATTCATTGCCACAAGATACACTATGCAAGAGAATACATGCCACAATATGTATTCTGTGGCTTTCCAAAGACAACCTCATGTGGTTTTGAATATATTTTGATGACTGACCACATTACTAGAGTAAATCTTCAAAAATGATTATTTGAAAGGGACAACACTTCATTTGATATTTAATGCACCTGTTACTCAATGAAATGCATTGGGTTTATTTCAGGTCTACCAAGCATATGACACTTATTGCTTCTGGTGACCATCCATGGCAGGCAGATGAGGACATGGGGCAGAGAGATGTGCCTCAGGTCACAGGAAATGACAGAGCAGGATTCTAAGCAGGCAGTCGGCCTTGTGGAATCCTGTCTTTCACTACACAACTATCTTGTTTCTGTCCTGTTTGCTTTGTTTCCTGGTTTTATTTCATGCGAATGTACTTCAAAAGGTTCATGCAATGAAAAGAGAGATTTAGGGGTCTGGCGCAGTGGCCTAGCAGCTAAAGTTCTTACCTTGAATGTGCAAGGATCCCATATGGGCGCTGGTTCTAATCCCGGCAGCCCCGCTTCCCATCCAGCTCCCTGCTTGTGGCCTGGGAGAGCAGTCAAGGACGGCCCAAAGCCTTGGGACCCTGCATCCGCGTGGGAGACCTGGAGGAGGTTTCTGGCTCCTGGCTTCAGATTGGCACAGCACCAGTCATTGCAATCACGTGGGGAGTGAATCATCAGACGGAAGATCTTCCTCTCTGTTTCTCCTCCTCCTCTCTATGTATCTGACTTTCCAACAAAAATAAATAAATCTTTTAAAAACAAACAAAAATTAGCAGGTTTACAACATGTGCTAATCTATCAGATTGATATTGCTCTCCGGTATGAGAAGGGAAAGTTAGCGAGAACAGCTGTTTTTGGTCAAGTCTGGAAAAACACAAGTTCAAAAGACCAAATGAAGACTTCAGATCAGCAGTGTCTCAGCTTTGACTAGCATGTCCCTCTCTGTCGGCCGGCCTGCTGCTGCTGCTGCTGCTGCACCCACAGCATCACTCATGGAGCCCGTGCCAGCTGGGAAGTGTGGCTCCTGCGAGGAGGCCTTGGCGGCACCCTGCATCTTCGGTACCCATTACCGTGTTCCTTTGCTTGCCATCACGTGTCTGTTGGAGGGTTCCACCTGTGTGTGTCTGTTCCCTCCGGGCTGCCACAGACAACGAGACCTTGGTGACCCACAGTTTCATGGAACCAGAGATTGGCATCTCAGTCTGCTGCTCATTGCGGCAACCACACAGAACTCCTATCGGATCTTTTCTCATCATTTGTAAGCATCGCGCGTGTCTCCAAGTAGACAGAGCTTCTTTGGTGGGGAATGTACACAATGCCATTCGTCTCATCTGTGGGGAGAGGGGTGCTAAAGCCGCTCCTGGGACTGGGAGGGGCCGTTGCAAGATGGCGGCTGGCCCAGGGCCAAGAGGCGGAGCTGGTCTCGCCAGCAGGTAAACAGGATAGGCTCATTCCCCCGCGGTGGTTACTGGCCTATCACGTAGCGCCAAGTGGACCCACAGGAAGAAGTGATTGGTGGAGAACTATATCAAAGTAGCCAGTTAAAGCTGGACGAAGACGGACAGAGGACAAACGGACAGAACAGACGACGAAGAAGAAAGACTGGGGGTCAACGTGGAGACAGACTGGGGGGCGATGAGGAGAAAGACTGGGGAATGAAGCAGAGAGTACGGGAAGAAATGTGGGAAGAAGGGAGGCGGAAAACGGGAGGAAGGGTGGCGGGAGAAGCGGGTAGGAAAGCTTAGACCAATGGGTACAGGCGCAGTGGAGAGAAGGTTTTAAACGCAGCCGCTTTTGGTGGTGAAGGGTCCAGCTGCCAGCTTTTCCCGGACCCCCAGGAGTATGCCTTACCGTTTTTAGTGTCGCTGCTGCTGGGTGGCGGCAACACTCATTAGCTTTGCAGTGCCTTGTCCAAAGGAGTTGCTTGTTCTAAACCATGATGATGAATGGATGGCTCCCCTGCCCCAGGACCCGTGTTATCAGTGCAGGCTCCCAGCTGGCTGCACATGCGCCAGCCCCACAAGCTGCTCAGGGTGTCTTCTTCAAGCCGCAGCAGACAACGCACGTCTTCAGAAATCCAAACTGCTAGGTTAACTGACAAAACTCAGCAGCAGGACTGGGGATTGGTAGTGAAGTTGGCCAGATGTTTTAGCCTGAACATCACTTGTATAAATATAGCAGAAAAGTGCTGAGCAACCTAAAAGGTTGGGAGGTAGAAACCTGTCCCCACCTTGCTGTAAATGACACGTGTGCCTCCCAGACTCGTGAGCTGGAGAGCGGGGCTCTGGGAGATCAGAGCGTGAGACTGGGGTTTCATGGCTGCCCTTGTAAACACCTGGGAACCACCCTGAGAGGGTCTCCCTGCCAGGTGGGAAGTGACGCCAGGTGGCCGTCTGTACAGCAGAGACAGAACCCTCAGAGGGAAATGAGTCGGTCAGCACCTTGAGGTTGGATCTGTGAGGGTGAGTGCGTATTGCATAGACACTCGGTCGATGCTTATTAAATGGCCTCCTAAGACATTCCTTGTCAGAGACCGTTCCTGCAATTTACAAGCAGAGTAACTATCCCTAAATTCCTCTTCGGAGACTCAGTTTGCTTGGTATTAAAATGGGTGTAATCATCGTGCTACCTCATAGAATGATGAGAAGGCTAAACAACTGTGCTCAGCACAGGCTCTGATCAGCAATAGCAATGTTAATCAGTATTAAAATAACAATTATGGTTCCCTTCTCTATATCATAGACACGTGTTTTCCATATTGTCTAGATACAAGTTAATTTTATTTGAAATATTTATCTTTTTAAAGATCCACTCACTTGCTTGAAAGGCTGAGTGACAGAGAGGGAGACATCACGCATGTGTTGATTCACTTCCCAAATGCTCCCAGCAGCCACACCTGGCCCCACGGGCTCCGGCCCGGGCGGAGAGCAAGCCTCCACGGACGTGGGCCGTTACCTGCTGCCTGGCCCCACGGGCTCCGGCCCGGGCGGAGAGCAAGCCTCCACGGACGTGGGCCTTTACCTGCTGTATCCTGGATGCAGTGGCAGCAAACTGAATCATGACCAGAGTTGTCAAGACTCCAGCCATCGCCCTGTAGGAGTCCCAAACCACAGACAGCATAACTTGCTGCACCACGCTGCCTGGCCCATTATTGTTGTTGTTGTTGTTATTTTTATTGGAATGTCAGAGGAAGCTCTTCTGTCCATTCATTCACTCCCCAGGCGGCTGCAATGGCCAGAGTTGAGCCAATCCAAATCCAGGAACTCGGGCTGTGCCCATATCTGGCCCTATTTAAAAAGTTTACTGGGGGGCCCGGCATGGTAGCCTAGCGGCTAAGTCCTCACCTTGCACACACAAGGATCCCATATGGGCGACAGTTTGTGTGGCCCCACTTCCCATCCAACTCCCTGCTTGTGGTCTGGGAAAGCGGTGGAGGATGGCCCAAAGCCTTAGGGCCCTGTACCCATGTGGAAGACCCAGAAGAAGCTCTGGGCTCCTGGCTTCAGATCGGCGCAGCTCTGGCTGTTGTGGTTAATTGGGGAGTGAATCAGCAGATGAAAAATCTTCCTCTCTGCCTCTCCTCTTCTCTGTATATCTGACTTTCCAATAAAAATGAAATAAATCATAAAAAAAGTTTACTGGGGTGGCGCAGTAGTCTAGTGGCTAAAGTCTTCACCTTACACATTTCTGGATCCCAGGACACCAGTTTGTGTCCCAGCAGCTCTACTTCCAATCCAGCTCCCTGCTTGTGGCCTGGGAAAGCAGTCAAGGACAGTCCAAAGCCTTGAGACCCTGCACCCATGTGGGAGACCTGGAGGAAGCTCCTGGCTCCTGGCTTCGGATTGGTGCAGCTCTGGCTATTGCAGCCGCTTGGGGAGTGAATCATCGGAGGGAAGATCTTCCTCTCTGTCTCTTCTCTATGTATAGCTGACTTTCCAATAATAGATATTGCTCTGACCCTCCCTGGTGAAGGGCTTGAGTGAGCCGCGAAGCATTGTTCTTGGAATACAGTTCTTACGAAGATGTAAGAGAAAGAAAAAAGCCCAAGGCAATAAAACATCAAGGGAAGGCTTCATAACAGGTTACTGGCTGAGAGCCTTTGGACAAGGTAACTTGGAAGCATAACAGAGAAAGATGAATAGGCATGCTGTCCAAGGCAGGAGCCAAGGCGGCCTGCACCGCGACGGTGGTTACAACCTCTCGAGATGCTGCCAAGCCACCCGTGCTGGCTGACTTGGGCTCATTTGGACCCCTCAGGGTCTCTGACCCCCGATCCGAAATGGAGGAAAGCGAAGCGCGATGCAGCGAGGACACGTAGCTGTTCCCAGGGAGCCCTGGCAGAGTCCGCACCTAACTGGACCCCAGAAGCCAGGCCGGGTGCACTGCCTGGGGTCTGGCAGGGTCAAGAGTTGGTGTTCTGGAGGGTTGAAGAGACAAGTTTGGGCAGAAGGGAAGGAGCAAGTAGACAGGAGAAAGAAATAGGATTTTAAAAAGGAAAGAAGTCGCTGCCGGGCCAACCTGCCAAAACCCAAACACACAAAGCGCTCTTGTTTCAGCTCCGAGTCCTGCTGCCGTCTTATGTAACAGAGGCCTGCGGGCGGCGGCCTTTGCCTGGCCCATCACCTCCTTTGGCGAGCCCCAACAGAAAGGAGACTGTTCCCGGACGGTTCAAGGCCCTGGTCTGCTGGCTTCCCTGGCCTTCTGCACCCGCAGCCCTCCCTGAAGCCATGGGGAAGAGAACCGCAGTGCCCATCTTCCCAGGGGACTGGAGTGCGCACTACAGACCCCGCCCCCCCCCCCCCACCTCCCAGAGCTGTGCCCTCCCGGAGCCTTGCCTGCAACACACGAGCGAGCGCCATTCTCAAAAGCAAACAACCTCCACCTCCAAGTGCCCTCGCCTGGCAGGGCCCCAGGGAGGACATTGTGGTCTTATTGGTTTCCCAGATTAGAGAGCAAACCCCCAGCTGAGTTCTGCAGAGGGCGCACATGGGGACCCCCCCCCCCCCCGACAGCCTAGTGGCTTCAGCCAAATCCACTTTCAGATCCTTTCAGCTTGGGTAAACCCGCTCACGTCAACCCCAGGCTTTTCTATGGTGCTGTGTATGTAGTATGGATGGTTGTTTGTTGCTGGGATTCGGCCTCGCTGACTTGGCTACACGGAAGAACGGGACTTGTTACACAAACAGCTGCACACCACCAGCTTATGTTGGAATACAAACAGGTGTTTCACACCCTCCTAGGCATGGATTTCAATAATGGTTTGCATCTAAATAAACATAACCTCAACCTGTGAATTCCTTGTTCCGGGAGTTTTCTGTTTGTTTGTTTGAAGTGCCTTGACACACTTCTGTATATAGCGTGAAAAGCTGGACACTCCACCAACCCATGATGCTGCTTTTAAGTAACTCAACAGTTGTACACATTTATGGAGTTCAGTGTGGTATTTCTTTTTAACGATTTATTTTATTTTTATTGGAAACACAGATATGCAGAGAGGAGGAGAGACAGAGAGGAAGATCTTCCATCCAATGATTCACTCTCCAAGTAACCGCAACGGCCGGTGCTGTGCTAATCCGAAGCCAGGAGCCAGGAACTTCCTCCAGGTCTCCCACATGGGTGCAGGGTCCCAAGGCTTTGGGTCATCCTCAACTGCTTTCCCAGGCCACAAACAGGGAGCTGGATAGGAAGTAGAGCTGCCGGGATTAGAACCGGTGCCCATATGGGATCCCGGCGCGTTCAAGGCGAGGACTTTAGCTGCTAGGCCACCACACCGGGCCCCAGTGTGTTATTTTGACACGTGTGTACAATTTGTGGTGTTCACAGGGTAGGGGGCAGGCCTGGTGGGGGTTATTGGGAGTTGCCCCAACTAGGCTGCAGCTCCCACTGGTTTGCAGGAGGGTCGAATGTGAAGTGGGCAGAGTCAGGCTTGACTGCAACAACCATTGGTTCTCATGGAAGACAGGGCTGGAAACAGAACGGACCCAGCAAATGCAACCACTAGCATATGCATAAGCTGATTGGGGTGACGGACTGTGTAAGACCCTGTACTGGCAAGCACACAGAAGAATCAGGTCTGGGATCATCTCAGATGAAGTTTCTTTGGGTATCCCTCCAGCTAAACTGCTGATCTCAGAACCCCAACCATGAAGAGACTGTGTCAGCCAGTTGATTCTGAAGAGATTTCATCATGCTTGGAATGGTGAAACTGGCAGCAATTAAGAACTATTGAACTATCAGTACTGCTTGAGCAGGACCCTCGGAGTGTGCCCCACATTGGGGACCTGGGACGGGTGGGGCTTCTCCCTTTATCTCTCCCCTTAACCCAGATACAGAAAATAATAATAATAATAATATTAGTGTGGAAACAATGGTCTTAACCACTTTCCTGTAGCCCTTGACCCTTTGTGCCCTAATCAACTATGTAAAGATTATCAAAACAAAAGAATAAAAATATTTATGGTGTTCAATCAAGGTAATTAGAATATATGTCATCTCAAGCATTCATCATAGGCATAGTGGGTTAAGCCGTTACCTACAGTACCAGCAACCCAGCAAATAGTCACTGGCTGGCAACACAGCCAATGGGAAAGTGTAGAAGATGGCCCTTGTGGTTGATTCCATGCACCCGCATGGGAGACCAGAAGGAGCTCCTGGCCCCTGGCTTTGAGCTGCCTAACCCTGGCCATTGTGGCCACTTGGGGAATGAACCAGCAGATGCAAGATTGTCTCTCTGTCTCTCCTCCTCTCTTTGTAACTCTGCCTTTCAAATAATTTTGTTTCAATCTTTAAAAAAGAAAACATTGGAAAGGCAGGACTGTATAATTACTGAGCCTCTGTGGCCCAAAGGAGGCACCAAACAGGCAGCATTTGGAACCACATGTTGGTGTGGCCATGGGAGCCTCCACTTAGCAGACGCCTCAGGCACCATTAAGGAGCTTGTACGTTAAAGTTGGACAAGGTTATCTGCAGTCTAGGCTGCAGAAACATGAGGTGAGAAATGAAGGCAGAAGGTAGGGTGGGCCTTAGATCCTTCCCTGGTTCATGTGTAGCTTGTAAGTCTCAGGTGAGCCTACCTGCGTGTGCCACTCCCAGATCAGTGTTTGGTCCCTGCATTCCTGGCCCCAGTGTCTGGTCCCTGCACTCCTGGCCCCAGTGTCTGGTCCCTGCATTCCTGGTTTGCCTGCATTCCTGGCCCCAGTGAAGCCGTTTTCCCCCAGGCCGTGCAATGTGGCTGCGCCCCTTCTCCCAAAAGCAGGAGCTGGACGTTTCTCTTCCTTGCTGATAGAGTTAGCAATGAATCACTTGGAAGGGTACAGGACATTAGCAATTGTAGTTACTATAACGAAACACTTGAGGCAAGCTGCTTGTAAAAAAAAAGAAGTTTGTTTCAGTTCATGATCCTGGTCCAAAGACAACATGCTGCAGCTGGGGGATCCTGAGGCAGCATACAGCGCAGCCAGGAAGCGCATTTGAACATGGGAACTCTCATGGTCTTCTTAAAAAGATTTATTTTATTTGAAAAGCAGATTCTACAGAGAGAAAAGCAGAATGTCTTCCATCTCTTGGTTCACTCCCCAAGTAGCTGCAATCATCAGAACTGAGCTGATTCAAAGCCAGGAGCCAGGAGCTTCTTCCAGGTCTCCCTCATTGTGCTGGAGCCCAAGCATTTGAACCAGCCACCACTGCTTTCTCAGCACACTGGCACAGAACTGGATCAGAATTGGAGCAACCAGGATATGAATCAGCACCCATATGGGATGTTGATACCACGGGGTAGAGAATTAGTTTGCTATACCACCATGCTGACCCCTTAAGAAGTATTTATTTATTTATTTCAAGCACCATGGTGTAGTAGGCTAAGCCAGCCTCTGGCACCAGATCCTATATAAGCGCCATTTTGAGTCCCACTCACTGGCTCTACTTCTGATCTAGCTCACTGCTTGTGGCCTGGCAAAGCAGCAGAGGATGGTATAAGTCCTTAGGCCCCCGTACCCATGTGGGAACCCAGAAGAAGTTCCTGGTGCCTGGCGTAAGATCAGCTCAGCTCTGGCCTTTGAAACTGTTTCAGGAGTGAGCCAGCAGATAGAAGATAGCCCCCACCCCTAGATCTTGGGCCTGCCAGTGGGTACTGTGATCCAGCCTGACATGACTTGTTATCCTTGATTTTATTCTTTTGGAGATTTTTTTAAAAGATTTAATTATTTTCATTGGAATATCAGATTTTTTTAAAAAGATTTATTTATGTTTATTGGAAAGTCAGATATACAGAGAGGAGAGAAAGAGAGGAAGATTTTCTGTTGATGATTCACTGCCCGAGCAGCTGCAATGGTTGGAGCTGAGTCAGTCTGGAGCCAGGAGCCAGGAGCCAGGAGCCTCCTCCGGGTTTCCCACACCTCCCATGCAGGTGCAGGGTTCCAAGATTTGGGCCATCCTCGACAGCTTTCCCAGGCCACAAGCAGGGAGCTGGATGGGAAGTGGAGCAACCGGGATTAGAACCGGTGCCCATATGGGATCCTGGTGCGTTTAAGATGAGGAACTTAACCATTATGCTATCACGCTGGGCCCTGGAATAGCAGATTTACAGAGAGAAGAAAAGACAGAGAAAATGATCTTCCATCTGCTGGTTACTCCCCAAGTGGCCACAGTGGCCAGTTTGAAGCCAGGAGCCAGGAGGCCTCTTCTGGATCTTTCTCGTGGGTTCAGCATCCAAAGGTTTTGGGTCATCCTCCTCTGCTTCCTCAGGTCATGAGCAGGGAGCTGGATCGGAAGTGGGGCAGCCGGGACATGAACCGGTGCCCATATGGGATGCTAACACTTACGATGGGGAGTTAGTCAATGAGCCACGCCAGCAGCCCCTCACTTTTATTCTTTCACTCTAATTGTAGTGGGATGAGAAAAACAATTCAGATAAATGTTAGGTGTCCAGCCTAACATAACCTGAAGCTTGCCATCTAGGGAGTGAACCAGCAGATGGAAGATTTGACTCTCACTGTAACTCTGGCTTGTATTTTTAAGACTTATTTATTTTTATTACGAAGTCAGATATACAGAGAGGAGGAGAGACAGAGAGGAAGAGCTTCCATCCAATGATTCACTCCCCAAATGACTGCAACAGTGGGTGCTGCGCTGATCTGAAGTCGGGAGCCAGGAACTTCCTCCAGGTCTAGCTTTGTGCCCTTCCTCGACTACTTTCCCAGGCCACAGGCAGGGAGCTGGATGGGAAGCGGGGCTGCCGGGATTAGAACCGGTGCCCGTATGGGATCCTGGCACGTTCAAGGCGAGGACTTTAGCTGCTAGGCCACCACACCAGGCCCTACTCTTTGCATGTTAATGAGATGTGTCTGACATGAGAATGGTCTTCCATCAAAGTGAAGAGAGGACCCTGACAAATGCAGCAAGGTGACCATCCTGCAGCTGCGTTGGCACAGGACCCTAGCCACGACCTGAGAGACTGTGAGGCTGAGGGAGGGGGCTGTGCCTTCCTCCTGTTCCTCACATCCTCAAGCTAAGGCCCCAGAACGACTGCAACTGTCACTCCAATTTCTTAAAAAGCCAAAACTGTGCAGATAACTTGACAAACACGCCTGAGAAATTGGCGTAGCCTAAGCATTTAAGCTAATCTGGAACACACTTTTGCTTCTTCCATTGAAACCTTCAATTTACCTTAACATTTAGTGTTCTAAAAATAAGGGGTATCTAAACTAAGAAAAATCAGGATTTGACAAGAGATGAAAATAACAGATCGGCTGACCACTTTCTAATAATTTGAATTTCACGTTTTTTTTTTTCCCCTAGTCAATGTGAATTTCTTCTCTGGACTTTGGTGAGGGTACTGTGACTGCTAACTGAGTGGCATTTGGCCTCCTATGACAAAACCATTGGGGAAGAGGATATTGTCAGCATTTTGTGGCCAGCTCTGTGTATCAGCAGCAAAGGATGTGGCTATAAGAAACTTGGCATCATGAACTACGGTGTAACAACTATAAGGGGATACAGGGAAACAAGGGGAGCACCCAGGCGGCAGTGAACATCAACATCAGATGGTCCCATGCAGGGCTTGGGTGAGAAGCTCTCCAGTGACTACCCGTGGCGGCTGGACGGCAGGCTCATCCTCTGTGTGTTAGTGCCACCTGCTGCTGCCTTGTCACAGGACGGCCACTGGAGAATCAGCACGATGAGGACCACAGCAGCTCACTTTGTTGACATCAAATACTCAATATTGATGTTAATGAGCAGTTAGCACAAATATGTTCTTCTTTCCCTTTCTGTGAGTCATAAAAGTCCGTAAGATGTTTGCGGAGGACAGGAAGCTTCTATTTGGAAATTTGTTTCTATTTCCCAGCATGCAACTAAGTACATTCATCCTAAAGTCTGCTTATGGTAAACAGTTTAAAATGCAGGAAAAATTATTAGGAAATAGATTGCTTTTTGCAGCACTCTATCAGAGGGTTCATATACATCAAATCCTTTTGAAAAAAAATAATTGCATGAATTCATCCTAAGTTATTTAGAGCAGCCAATCCAGAGCTTTATATAATGAAAGTGAAAGCAATTGTCCTGGCTGGTCCGATGGTAGTGGGTTATCAGAACTTATTAACATTAGCTCACTAAAGTTGGTATACAACCCCCCACTGCTAAATTTGACTGGCTTTTTGCCATTTGAATTCATATTCAATCCAAAACCCAGATTTGTCAAACACTCATTCTGGGAAAAAGCACTCTTATGTGAATTCACTTTTAAAACAAAGAACAATGTCGTTTTTCTGGTTTCAATCACATCCTTTTTAAACCAAAAATGGTATTCTGCAGATTATTTGTACCTAGACTAAATGCTAAACAGTGTCCTGTATCTTGGGAGATTACAGAATGCCTTGTCTTTAATAGCCACCTGCCCCAGCTGTCAGATTTCAGCCCCTCTGGCAGGTGTTCAGCCAGAGGGTGGCATGCTGAGAGAAGAAAGGGCTGTCAGGGCACTTGCCAAGGTGGTCTAGGGTCGACCACTCAAGAGGAATGGCCAGTGCTCAGGGGCCCATGTACAAGGTTATATGATGGCCTCTCCTGAGGTTGTCTGTGAGGTCTCTCCTTCTCTCTGTAACTGCTTTTCCAATAAAAATAGCTTCTTTTTTTTATGATTTAGTCATTATTTTATTGGAAAGGCAGATAGGAGGGACAGCAGCAAAAGTCCTCGCCTTCCACACCCCGGGGGTTCCCATATGGGCGCCGGTTCTAATCCCGGCAGCTCCACTTCCCATCCAGCTCCCTGCTTGTGGCCTGAGAAAGCAGTCGAGGTCGGCCCAAAGCCTGGACACCCTGCACTCAATGTGGGAGACCCAGAAGAAGCTACTGGTTCTTGGCCTCAGATTGGTCAGCTTTGACTGTTGCGGCCCCTTGGGGAGTGGAAGATCTCTTTCTCTCCTCCTCTCTGTATATCTGACTTTCCAACCAAAAAAAATTCTGTTTCCACTCAACTTTCTAGTGGGAAGTTGAGTGGAAGCAAAATTGTGATGTTCTGTATGGTTAAAAAACAAATTTGTGTAGGGGCCAGTGTGATGGCTCAACTGGCTAATCCCATGTGGGTGCTGGTTTGTGTCCCAGCTGCTCCACTTCCCATTCGGCTTCCTGCTTACCACCAGGGAAAGCAGCAGAGGATGGCCCAAAGTTTTGGGACCCTGAACCCACATGGGAGATCCTGAGGGGGTTCCTGGCTTCAGGTCAGCTCAGCTCCAGCATGGCAGACTTCTGGGAAGTAAATCAGCAACGGAAGATCTTTCACTCTGTCTCTCCTTCTCTCTGTAACTGCTTTTCCAATAAAAATAGCTTCTTTTTTAAAAAGATTTAGTCATTATTTTTATTGGAAAGGCAGAAACAGAGAGGAGGAGAAACAGAGAGAAAGATCTTCCCTCTGTTGGTTCACTCCTCCAGTGTCTGCAATGGCTGGAGCTGAGCTGATCTGAAATCAGGACACAGGATCTTCTTCCACATTTCCCACGTGGGCGCAGGAGCCCAAGGCCTTGAGCCATCCTCCCCTGATTTCCCAGGCACATGAACAGGGAGCTAGATTGGAAGTGGAGCAACCGGGACTCAACTGGCATCCACTTGAGATGCCAGCACTACAGGCAAAGGGTTAGCCTGTTAAGGCACCTAACCATCCTCGCACTATACATTTTCATTTTTGTGCTTCTCTGATGGCTGGAGCTCCATTTGTCCTAACAGCACCTGCTCTGTGCACACACCCAAGTCCCATCCAGCCTGCACAAAAGTGCCTTTGCCAGCTCATCTTAGTTTCTTTTCTTTTCTACCTCTTTCTCTGGAGTTTTGACAGCAAGAGTGCATCAGGCTTGAAATAAATAGTCATATAAAGCAAAAAACTGTCAACTTGGAGCTGGGAAGACAAACACTGCTTGTGACCCCAGGTGAGGAGGCTGCAAGCTGCAGAGGGAGGTTGGGGTGGGTTTTTATTGTAATGTTATCAGCTGTGACACAGCTAACAGTTAATCACCACATCAATCCATCCATATGACATAATTATCATCTCTGCTTAAAACATCAGAGCCTGCTAGCAAGTATCATTAAGTCTAAATTGGTTCCCTGGGCAATGTTCTAATTACAACGTTTGAATTTTTTAAATGAACTCAAGGAAAGATTAGTTTCATGCTGTAATTATTGATTTCCTCCTATAGGACAGGAATATGCACAATGTATTCTGGAAGTAAATGATCATGGTCTCCTTGTAGCACAAAAGTGGGCTTATTTGATTAATCAAAGTAATTACTTCTCATTTCTTATCAGAATATATACCAAAATATATTATATTCCACTCACTATATAGTATATATAATACAGTAATATATGGTACTATAATGTAAATAATATAAAGAAATGTGAATGCAGAATGCAACTTTTAATATTCACGATAGTGTACGCAACATCGGATATCAGAAAATATGTTATATTTCACATTGTAGATATTCTTTTTAGGAAATATGCGTAAGTAGGAAATAACAAAGTGTCATTTCCAGAAACAAGTTAAATGACTGTGCAAAGTAGCACAGGTACACAGAATGTGAAATAAATTAGGCTGCAGGGAAGTTGTCTTTTGACTAAAGTAGCCATCGCAGTCCTGGAATTCAGCCTGTATCTCCCTGGGCCCTGCAGTGTGGGCCTGGGGGCAGCTGGGCTGGCCATCGGGCAAGTCTGCCGGGAATGTGGCCCAGGACTACATGTGGAAGTCCAAGTGTCCATCCACTGCCAGAGGTGTAAGCAAAACACAACGTGTGCTTGCACAGGGACGCGTGCGTCACGGAAAGAACTGTTGATCCTCATGACCTGCGTGCATCTTGAAATCATTACGCTAAGGGAGAGGACCGTGGTCCCATTTACATGAAACATTCAGACTATGCAAATCTAGACAGATGGTAGGTTAGTGGCTATCAAGGTTTGGCAGTCAAGGAAATGTGGTGTGACTGCTGGTGGCTTGGGGGTTTCTTTTCAGGGTAATGCAAATGAACCCCACCGCATCAGTCTTCACACACCTTCCCGCTTCCCCCGCCAGTCCATGAAAGTTCCTTCGTGACAGAAGGCACAGGGAGCTCTCTTCTCTCGGGCAGGAAGCTGCCCCTGGGGCCATGATGCTCTCAGATGTTCTGGGAGAGGTAGTGATTGGCACAACCTGGTCGGTGAAGCCAGAGCCGTCCCCTGTCCACGTCCCACCAGCTGCGTTAGTTATCAACAGGTGTGGTTCCATCTTCTTGTCAGGCAACCACCCATGGCCCTGACCGCACATGGATGGCCACTTGCACTGCACCTCGGTTGGTTTCTGTGAGAGCAGGTGAGAGTGGACCTTGCTGGCCAGAAGCAGCATGCGTAAGAGCCGAAAGCAAGTGGCATGAACAGGTGTCTGTGGAAAGTCCTTGCTTTGCACGCGTTGGGGTGCCATATGGATGCTGGTTCATATCCTGGTTACTCCACTTCCAATCCAGCTCCTGGCTTGTGGCCTGGGAAAGCAGTCGAGGATGGCCCAAAGCCTTGGGACCCTGCACCTGCGTGGGAGACCAGAAAGATGCTCCTGGCTCCTGGGTTCAAATCAGCTCAGCTCTGACCGTTGGGTTCACTTGAGGAGTGAGCCAGCGGACAAAAGTCCAACACAGAACAAAGGCAGGAGGAAGCAGCAGCACAGGAGTCCGATTGCTTCTTCAACTGGTTCAGGACCACCAGGACGCAGGCCCCGCAGGGGGCGAGCTCATCAAGGACCACACGTGGTGAACCTGTTGGAGTACTACTTGGTTCCAGATACGCATCATGAGACTGATGATGACGAAGAAGGCAAAGAAGGAGAGTGGGATGAAGAAGATGACCAGTGGAAGACACTGAGGGATTTCTCCAGTCCCTGGAAGCAAGTTGCCGTCTGCTTGTTTTTTATTTTTCCCCCGCTTGATGCTCACTCGGTCTGTTTTTGAGGTCTGTTTACTCCAAAGCCATCACCTGATTGTGGGTTAACACCTTAGGCAGAATACAGCAGGAAGAGAATCTCGTACCCTTTCTGTTCCAAATGCGTCATCACCCCTTCTGGTCTCCACACACTGTTCGGAATCAACACCACTGTGCTTTGGGGAAAAGCGAGCCTTCCTGCTCCCCTGGCCCAGCCCGGAGCTGGCAGCTGCCAGGCCCTGTGTCGTGCACAGAGTTCTAGCTTTTCCCTGCTTTCTCTGTATGTTGGGCTCAGAGATTACACTGTGTCTTTGATGTGAATATGGACAGCACTGGCCAACATGTATCTGTCTACCTTCTCTCATTTAGAAAAAGAAAGAAAAAACTTTTAAAAACGTGGTACTAGAAAGTCAGCGAAGGGTCGTTTTGAGATGTTTGGGTGGGTTCTGTGGGCAGTCTGACCACATGGCTTCTCCCTTGGCATGCTTCGTTGTGATTAACAGACATTCTTGCAGTCTAAGATGACACTTACAAAATAAAAATTCTCTCCTAATGTTGACCTGAGCCCTGCCACCCAACGGGAAGAACCAACAGAACCTGCGGGGTCTTCTTTGGAGTTGACATTCTCTATTGTAGTTTTGTTCCTGTTTATTTTTAAATTTTCTTTTGGTTTTACCGGAAGAGAAAACATGTTAATCGTTTTTAATGTGTACAAGTTGTTTTTTTTACAATAAAACTAATTGTGGACACACACAACGCATTGGCACACACCACCCCCTCCCTGCCTTCAGCTCAGTTTTGCTGTGAGCTTAAAACTGCTCTGAAAACGGTGTGTTTTAAAAACAAAAGCAAAAAGACCAAAGCTCCACAGGCTGGCGATTGTGCATACAAGAAATAGAGCTGTTCACAGTACATCGCAGCTTGAAATTCTTTGAGGCTTAATTGAAAATGTCATTAATGTTAAAATGAATGGATGTAAAACTACATCTCAATTTGATTACTTTAAAAGCTAAAAAATAATCTTTAAAAATAGGGGCCTAGGACACAACAAAATGAAATTCTTTTAAATTTGGTAAGAACAATGTTCAGTTCGTACATGAAATACTCAACCAAATTTGAACATGAAAAAATCTTTACGATGGCAGTTCCTTTTTTCCCCCCTGCAATTGTTAGGGGCCTGATTTAAAAGTGAAGGACAAATAGAGAAAACAATGGTTGTTGCAGATGCCCACTCGAGTTGCCCTGAAAGCCATTTTGTCGTCCAGGACTGTTCACAAGGATCAGCGCGGAGTCCACCTGCTGAGCCTGGAAGCATGAAGGGATCGCGCGGGGCTGAGTGGCCGCAGTCGCGCCCCATGCGGCGGGCAGGGAGAGGCGGTCTGCCCGCTGGCAGGCGCTGGAACCGAGGACCTTGCCCAGGCCGCCAGGAAGGCTCCAGGCCCCGGAGTCTGCGGCAGCTGCTGTTTTGCATAAAAATCACCCAGAATGCTCAGAGCGGGGCTGCTTCAGAGAGCTTTGATTTCAACGACTTTTACTAATAAAGTCAAGGTACTTAGTATATACAGTGTAAGTTTGAAGCGTGTATTTATATATTTTAAGGCAAGGATGCCTATGAAAAAATCACCATAACTGTAAAAGCAACAGCAGTTTTGAGGCTTATATTGGTAATGGCATATCCTGTACATTCGGCTGGTCCGAGTGCAGTGGTGCTTACAACTAATTGATCACAACCAGTTACAGATTTCTTTGTTCCTTCTCCACCCCCACTGCTTCACTTGACCGGTCTTTTGCTGCCAAAGGGAACTTTAAAAGTGATTTTGCTTTCCTCCGAGAATACTATTCCCTTTAAGACTTGGTAGCACCAAACTTTGCTTTCCTTAATTACTGACAAAATAAAGACCCTCCTCTTATTAAATACCTGACTTTTAGCAAGTAAGATTTATTTTTGGCTTCAGATTACCGTTTTATGCCACGTTAGCAGAATGTGTTATATCTAATTTGGGACATATACTTCTAACTATTAACCCAAATTCAAACTTGACTATTGCTGCGGTCTAAATAGGTCCCGTGAGCTTCGTGTGTTGGAAATACAATCCCTTCTGCAGGTGTTGGGGGGTGAGGACACAGGGGAGATGTTTTGGGCTTGAAGATTTAGAGCCACTGTTTCTAAAATGGGCTTGCAGGAGTGGGTTCCCGCTCCTCTGGCATCTCCCACCTGTGCTGGCCCAGACGCCCACGCCCACGCCCTGATGGACTGCCCAGCCTTCAGAACTCGGCCAGAAATCGCCATCCTTTCCCAAGAGCCACAGGGTCTGCGGTGTGCTGCGACAGTGGCGCGGCTGCTTAGGAAAGAACTTACCCCAAGTCTTTCCCCCCACCCCTGGAGTTATTGTGGGACTCCAGGTTCCCTCTTCCTGGGCATCCATTTGCTCTGCTGGTGAAGAATCTTCAGGAGAGCCTGGACTCCTGACCAGCCTGTGGTGTCCTGGACACCTGACCAACCTGTGGTGTCCCATAACCTGCGTGCCGAGAGCTGTGTGCCAAGGCGAGAGAAGCGCACGGTGCGCTCTGTGCTGCCTAGCTCCCCGGCACCAGCGGCTCTGTGTCCTCCGAGCTGCCTAGCTCCTCGGCACCACCAGCTCTCCCACTGTCCCCCAGACGCGTTCTCTCTCCCATTTACTTGCTTGCAGTGCTCGGCTCTACCAGCTGGGCAGTAGGGTGATGGGTTCTGTGGCTCTGTTGCCGTGATTTTGCTGTTTTTTTTTTTTTTTTTTTTTTTTTTAAATCAGGGAGTTACAGAACGCTCAGGCGTGCTCTTGGCCCTGAACACAGTAAACTCAGCAGCTGCCCTTGGGAACTCCAGGAACCTCAGCTTCTCCCTTTGCAAGATGGCAGTGGCCTGCCCTGCTAACTCAGCAAGCCCGTGCAGAATATTAACTGAAGAATGCAATAACTCTGCACCTTGCGAAAAAGAATACAAATGTATTGGTTGCCTTGATCCCACATGGACCATGGCCAACAGCCGATTGCTGTAATTTTTTTTATCATGGTTATTTAAAATTTTTAGGGTATCATTTATTGCCATTATTCTTCAGAAGCAATAATGGCCGCTGCCAGTTGCTGGCAACTGTACATGGTGATATCTGCCGGCTGGACAAGTCCGCTCTAAGACAGACTGGAAAGGCATGAGGCCTGGACGGAGACCCATGCCTTGGCTTTCCTGAGGCGTCTGCTAGGAATGACACCCTCCTTCTTGGGGCACTCCTCCAGACTGAAACGCGATGGTAACCATGGAAGCACTTAACAAGAGTGCCTGCGCCTAGGCTAGCACCATTTCACCTTATTAAACACCCAGCTGTGGCAGGCACCCTTCAGTGGCCCATCAGCACGGCAGTCCAGCGAAGGGACGGGGCAGAGCCGCTGCAGGTGCACGTGTGTGTCTGGGGGGAAGGTAGCTGGAGCCTCCCGGCGGGACGCTGCAGGGCCCAGCAGAGCAGGGAGGAGAGAACAGCTCCCATGGCCACGCTGCAGCGTGCGCTGCCCTCTCCCGCCCCCACGCTGCTTGCACACCCGCAGACTTAGTGGTCCCCCCTTCCAAAACACATTCTCGTTGAGCGCTTTCACATTTTCATCTTCAAAACGAGCGTGTCAGCTTTGAAACGTTTCCCAGTGCTGTCTGCTGGGTGTGCGTCTCTTGTTCTTTGTGTATCAGAACAGCTGAAAACCCTGAGTTTCAGAGACTCAGCCTTTCATTTTCCTGTTTTTCTCCATCTCTCTTTCTCTTCTTTGTTTGCAGATGACTTACAAGATGTAGAAATGGCACGCAATCCACACAGTATTAAGAAGTGGCAAAAAAAAATATCAAAGCCCTACTCACTCTGCTGCATTCCTTCTGCCACAAAGAGAAAACATCGCTGCTCTGAGTGTTGACTTCCAAAGGCAAAAGACCAGTCAAGTGCAGTAGTGAGGAGGGGGGAATTGTTGAACGAGGAGTTCGACCTGTAACTGACTGTGAACAATCAATTGTGATGGCTCACTACCTTCGGACCAGCCAATTGCAATGCCTGCTGCTGGCGGTATTTAAAGCTCACACAGCTTCTCACTTTTACCTTAGAGTGATATTTCTGCACGCACTGGGCCATGACTATACGAACGGTCTCCATGACCTACACTTTCTGAACATTCCCCCAAAGCATCCCGTTATCCATCGGTGGAATAAACGTGTTTCGCAGCAGGAACCAGATGTGGCTGTTTCTTGCTGAGCATCCTGGGAAGCACACATGCAAAACTAGCCCTCGTCACAGGGCCGGCCCCTGCGAGCAGAGCCGCCCAATCGGCCTCGCTTCCTTTGTCTCCTTCGCGAGCCTCGGGGCAGCGCTGGTTCCGGACCCCAAGGACACGGTCCAGCCGAGGAAGCCCCGAGTGAGGGCAGCGCCCCCCCGGCCCGGCCGGGGAACATGGGGCCGGAGGAGGCGAGTCGGACGGCACCTTGGAGACCTCCCAGGTTGTCCGAGCTGGAAGGGGCAGCCGGAGGCCAGGGCGGCGGCCCGTGGCTGACGGTGCTGCCCAGAGCCCGGGGACGGCAAGCCCTTGGGGTCCGCAGGCGCTGGACAGAGCCCGAGGACCCGCCCGCGCCACACCTGCGACGCTCCTGGCCCCTGCACAGCGTGGAGCGGTGCCCATTGTGAGGCCTGGACACTCCCAGGGCACCAGCAGCCAGCGGCCAGGGACTCCGCTTCCTCCCCGGGACTGGCTGATGGCAGTTTGGCTGGAAGGGGCTGACCACACAGAGCTGCCGGTCACCCTTCCCGCAGCAGGTGGGGATGGGCTTCTCGGGGTCCCCTGGATCCTGCCAGCAGCACTTGCTGACCCAGTTGTGTGACTTCCAAGACCTCTTCACCACCTCCCCTGAATGGCTTCAGCCTCCAGGTTTCTTATTTATTTATTTTTTTAAAGAAGATGCAATTTTTGTTAGTTTGAAAGAATTACACAGAGATCTTCCATCCACTGGTTCTTACCCCAGACGGCCTGCGTGGCCAGGGTGGGGCCAGGCTCAAGCCAGGAGCCAGGCACTTCCTCCCTGTCGCTCGTGTGGGTGCAGGGGCCCAAGCTGGTGACCATCCCCTACTGCTTTCCCAGGTGCAGTAGCCGGGACTCAAACCTGCGTAGCTGCAACGCCCACCCAGCTTCCAAGTTTTCTCTCCCACATAAATGTCCCTTTTGCTTTTAGGAAGGGCCGCTCCTTGTCTCCGTATTTGTCTGACCACGGATCCTCCAAGCACAGCAGGGAAGGGCTGTAAGTGCCAGTGGGTGACACTGGCCCTGTTCTGCCGGCTTTTTGGGATTTGCCTTCTGGAACGTTAGGCCTCCCCCTGTGACTGCATGTGTGGCAAGAACACACAGGATCTTGGACACAGCCCCCTGGGAAAACAGCACAGCCCCTGGCTTGCAAAGCCAGAGGAGCTGGTGGGAAGGAGTAGCCCCGTTCTCCGCGATGGTCATGGCGAGCCTGGCAACTAGTTCACTCCTCCATCGGAGCTGATCCTCCAGGGCAGGGGCCTAAGGCATCGGGCCATTTTCTGCTGCTTTCCCAGGCCACAAGCAGGGAGCTGGATGGGAAGTGGAGAAGCTGGGACAGGAACCGGCTTCCTTATGGGATCCCAGCATGTGCAAGGCAAGAATTTAGCCAATAAAACACATTTTAAAATATTTTAAATTCCAACATAAAGATTCCGGCTTTTCTTGAGTAATCAGAATAATTGCAGCAGGTCTAAATCCCCACAGGAAGTGCTGGGCTTGCCAAGCATCAGCCCTACTTTCAGGTGGAACATAGAACCTCAAGTGTGACCTGGGTACCCCCGCTCCCTGTTGCCTCTCACTGCCTTACCTTACCTGTGAGCTTCCTGGGGCACTGGAGAGTTCAAGGTCTCAAAAGGTGCTTGTTAGACCCCAGTTGGTTCTCATTTCTGAGTGAGGCACTTGTCCTAAACAGGGAGAGGGAGGATTTGAAGGCGTCACTGTTGACAGTGATGTGGCTGCCTGAGCCAAAGCCACACAGTCACACCCACACCAGAAAAACCTGCAGGAAGCACTACAGAAGGGCTTCCCTGCACCAGGGTCCCTCCTCCACTCACCACCACTCTCTGCAAGACCCTTCCCCGTCTTCACTGACCAACAAGCACGCCTTTGTCCTCCTCTGCCTTCCACGGCTATCTCAGTAACCCAAGATGTGAACAGATGCACATACTGTGCTCCTTTTGTTTTGCTCTGAGCCAGTGAGAAGAGGGTGAACCGAGGGGAGCCCCTGGGTCGGGCAGTCGTGCCCCTCCCGTGCCGGGTCCTCCAATCCTCCACTTGCTCATTCAGGAGTTAAATTACAGCGTGCTGGACTCTAGGTGGCCTCCTGCTTCTGCTTTTTACCCAAGTCCTTGGCACGACAGGCAGGCAGGTGCGGGTGGAGGTGGGGGAGGATTGAGTCAGGGTGGGAGGAATCAGAGGTTCCCCTCCATCCCGGCAGGGTCTGAGCCCTCTGCCCGACCTGTTGGAGTGACACACACGCTCCTTGCTCTTTGAAATTGTGCACCGAGGTGCCTTAAGGCTCCGGTTTGTCCTTGGGTACTCTAGAGTTCTTCTTGGCCCACAGTTCTCACCCTGGATCCGATCCACAGATGGGGCCCTGGTAGCCAGGGCCTCGAGGAGGAGCCGAGGGCAAGCGTGCTCTCTGAAGGCTGCTGGCACACCAGGGGGGCACGCTGAGGGGCTCTGGGAAGTCCCAAGTGAAAGTCCACGGAGCAGGGCCATGGTGGTCCCTGGCACCTGGAGAGGCAGCTCTGGCCTTTCCCATGCCAGACTTGAATGTGAATGAAGCAGCTACAAACCTCCTTCAGATGCAGGGCGGGTAGTGTGGGAGGGAAGCACACTAACTCTCTTATTTTTTTAAGATTTACTTTATTTGAAAGGCAAAGTTACTGATACACACACACACACACACACACACGCACCCAGAGATCGCCCATCTACTAGTTCATCAGCAGAGAGAAGGATTGGAAGTGGAGCCCACAGGGGATGCTTGTAGATCAGGTGGTGTTTAACACGCTGTGCCACAACTCTGGCTCAGAATGCCAGTCCGGCTTGCCCACATACACAGCCAGCAGTTTTCGAAGAACTTGTTGAATCACTCAGCCCACCTTTGCTTTTCTCTTCTACGGACAGGAAAACCTGCCCTGCCTTTTACACATCGCGTGGGCGAAGGAAGTTTTAGGAAATAGATGCTGAGCTCCAACCTGCAGGTCGACTCTGCAAGCAGGGTTGGCTGCCTTGCACAGGGCCCCACACCCGCAGCTGAGTCTCTACGGTACTGTGGGGCCGGAAGTCACAGCTGAGGACAGGAGCGAAAAGGCCTTCAGGTCGAGGTCTGGCACCTCTCATGTGAATATCATGCTCTGCGCACCAATTTCCTTCAGTGCACGCTGGGAGGCAAGCACTAATTCAGCACACAGAACCGTTGTGAAGGGGGAATGTGGCCACCCCTAATCAGAACTCTGACCCTGGGACTCAGCTGCCACGGTGGGACCTGGAGCAAGGCCCACTGGTTTCCTGATGGCCACAAGCTGGGCACAGCACCAAGCCTGTGCACACAGCTCGTTGACCTTACCAATCCCATGGGAAGTTTTATTATTATTTGAAAGGCAGTTACACATAGAGGGAGGGAGCTCTTCCATGTACTGGTTCACACCTCAAGTGGGCTGGGTCAGACTGAAGCTAGGAGCCAGGAGTTGCATCCAGGTCTCCCATGTGGGTACAGGGGCCCAAGCGCTTGGGTCATCCTCTGCTGCTTTCTCTGGGTCAGCTTAACCCATTAAGCCACAATACTGGCCCTGGGGAAGTTGTTCTTTACAGCAAGCTCAGAGAGGGAAGAGCTTGTCCAAAGCTAAGCTGCACAGCTGAGCAGCAGAGGCAGCTTGGGTTAAAGTTCTAGTAGTTGAGCAGATAAACCGTGCTTGGGATGCCCACACCCGACACGGGAGTGCCCGAGTTTGTCTTGCTCTGTTTTCCATTGCAGCTACCTGCTAAGGTGCACCTGGGAGACAATGGATGATGGCTCAAGTCACTGAGTTCTTACGGACCACGAGTGGGCCCAGACTGAATTTCCATCTCCCAGATATGACCAGGTGCAGCCCTGGCTGTTGCAGGCATTAGGGGTTTGTGGTCTGTCCTTGCCCTGGGGGAATTCCTCCCCCTCCTCTCTGGCTGGCTGCTCTGGACCCCTGCCTGGGGGTCACCCTCTCTGGGCCTACCATCTTCCTGCATATATTCACGATGATATGCTTACCCTGGGTTGGAACTGATGCGCTTTCCTCCGCGGCTCTGAGCCAGCTCCCCGATCCGTGTGGAGATGTCTTCTGACGCAGGGTTACCTCCTGGGCGCTACGGTCTCCAGACTACACCCCTGCCCTCCTGGTTCCATGCAGGGAACATCAACTCACGGTATTTCTCAAAGGTTTGTGGAAAGTAGAATTAGAACATGAGTTCGTTTTGGTGCAAGACTTTTGGAATGTGCGTCTGAGCATTCCAAAAAGTCCATGAAGAACGCCTATGACAAAAAAAAAAACTACATGGATATCAAAAACTTTGTGGCATCCATCTGTTAATTCCACTACCCTAGGCAGACGGGAGGACACGCAGCAGGGTACAGCACACCGGGTCACTGTCGATTTGGAAGCCCTGCAGGCAGCGGGTGCTCTGTGCCTTGGCACTCCCCCTCCCACCATGGCCTGTGGAAAAGCCCAGCCAGGCCCCGGGCCCCGGCCTCTCCACTGCCAGGCTATGTGCACACAGTCACTGCCCACAAAGCCAGGGAGCTGCTGGGTAGGGCACCTGGGTCCTTCTTGGGAGTGCCTGCCTGGGTCAAGTCCTGGCTCTGTTCCCAATTCTAGGTTCCAGCTGACATGGTCCCTAGGCGGCAGCACGTGATGGCACAAGTGGCTGGGTCCCTGCCTCCCCCAAGTTCCAGTTCCTGGCTTCGGTCCAGCCCAGCTCAGTCCTGCTTGTGAAGGGGATCCCAGGAGTGAAACAGCAGAGGGGAACTGGTTTCAAGTAAGAAACATTTTAGAAACACAAAGCTTGGAGCAGGTGACAGGCAAAGAGGAAGGAGTAGCAAGACTTATCAACAGGAACAAATTCCTGGGCGAAATACCACACGAAGCCGTCTGAGCCACAGCACCCTCCAGTGAGGGCAGGCCGGGCTCCTTCCCCAGCCCGAGACCAGCGCTTTGCCATCTCCTCATCCTTTGCCCCTTCCCCAGCACGACAGAACCTGCCTGAGATCACCCCCTGCCCACCAAGCTGGGGCCAGGCCTTCTGTGGCTCCTGGGACACAAGTGACATCATCACTGAGGCTGATGCTGGCGTTTCTGTCCTGCCCTGCCTCCCATCTGTCCACTCCCACCCTGGAACGTTTGTGTCCGGGTCCGGGTCTAGCTCTACACTGACAGGCCCATCTTCTTAGGGTAGCCATCCCTCAGACAATGAGAAAATAAAGGCAAGACCAATGTGGTGTGGCAAAGGTTTTTTTAACTTTAAATTAAAAAAGAAAATACTTTCAGAACAGATTCAGCTTACAAGCTTTAAGGAAATATTAAAGAAAGTGGAAAGCCACCCCCACCCCCAAAAAAATCAAACTCCCAATAAAAATAAATGTATCTTCCATAAAAATCTGGACTAACTATTGGGTCATTCCCGGTTACCCAGTATTCAGAATGTGGGCTAGAATACCAAAATATAAAAAAATTAACAAAACAAAACAAACCCCAAAAGGTCATGGTACTGCCTTGTGAGGCCCCAGCCAAGGCTGCCGCAGCGTCTGCTCGCCCCCGCCCCGTGCAGGCTGCAGGCCTTCAGAGCTCTTCCCTGGTCCGGCTCTGTGTGGTCACGTGTTCGTCTATAAACTTGCTCAAATGCTCCAGATCTCTGTCTCCACCCTCAAACTTAATTGGGTTCTTTTTGTCCCCACTGGGAGCGAAGTAGATGGTGGGGAAGCCATCCACCTTGTAGCGGTCGCTGGTGATGTCGTTGGCGGTGGCGTCCATCTTGGCGATGACCAGGCCCTTCTGGCCTTTGTACTTCTTGGCCAGGCTGGTGTAGACAGGTTCCAGCTGCTTGCAGTGCCCGCACCACGGCGCGTAGAACTCAATGAGGACGTCTTTCTTGGGGTCCAGCACGATGGAGTCGAAGGTCTTCCCCACCACGACTTTGACGGGCCCCTGGTTGCTCTTGGGCACCGGCTGTGACTTGATGACCGGCTTCAGTTTTCCTGTTAAAGCAGGGACGCAGTGGGAAGGCAGTGTCAGTGATCCGGGCTGACCCAGGGGCACGTCACGTGCTCCCTGAGCCAGGAGGGCCATGTCCTCAGCAGCCTCACCCTGACCAAGGGGCACCTTATTCCTCCAGTAACCCATCTCCTACTCTCCCAGTCCTTGCCAAGTGAACCCGGCCTGTGGTCTAGTGGGCTCCAGGCTCTGCCCAGAGCAGGAGTCACTGGGGCCCAGGAGCACTAGGACGGGCACTGGGACATTACTCTCTGACAGCCGCAACAGCCAGGGCTGGGTCAGGTTAAAGTCAGCAGCTTCTTCCCAGTCTCCCATGTGGGTGGAGGGGCCCCAGGCACTGTCCCAGGCCCATTAGCAGGAGTGGGACAGTTTCAGCTGCACAACACAATGCCAACCCCAAGAGGCCTATTTTGAAGGTGTGTTACAATTCCTGACACATTTGTCCTTTTTCTTAAAAGCAAAAACCAAAAGAAAAAACCCCCATAACCAACCAACCAACCAACCAACACCAACCACAGAGAGGAAAGCAGAAGGGCCGGGGGCTGGCTCTGTCCTCGGATTCCACAGAGCCAGGAGGGCAAACAGCTGGACAGAGGCTCCCAGGGGACATGGAGGCCACCGAGGTGCCAGCAGTCACACCCCAACTCTGCCCTTTCTTGGCTGCAGCTGCCAACGCCTCTGCCGGCAGCGAAGCCCTGCTCTTGCCCTGAAATTGAGCTTGCTGAGGCTATGTGATCCTCAACAAACCTATGTCAGGACCCAAATGTGCGCCTGCTTTCAAAGTGAGCAATGGAGGATCTGTTGAAGGGAAAATATTCCTGAATGCTCCCAACTCCTGGCTACCTTTGTGGCTTGAGGTTCAGGCTGCATGGGGGAAAGTGAGAGCGTGCGTGGGAGGGGCCCAGCTGGCCACGCTTCCTGCCCGTGCTGTGCGAGTTGGCACGTGAGGCAGGCAGAGGAGAGCAGCTGACCTTTTTTGAAGGCTGTGACAAACTCGCGGAGGACGTCCGAGTCAAACTCCTCGGGCTCCATGGCGAACTTCCTGCCGCCCTCGTCCAGGATGGCTGCGTTCACGTCCTCCCCGCTCTCGCTGAGGCCCAGGTCCTTCACCTCCGTGCCATAGTCCTCCTCGTCCGCAATGGCAAACGTGTACTCGGGGAAGTCCTTGGCCACCTCCAGGACTTTGTTCCGCCAAAATTGAGTGGCTGCAACGACAAGCCAAGGGCTGTGAGCTCAGCGGTCAGTAGAGCGCCAGCCCCAGCCAAAACCCCAGGAGGGGCTTGAGACGGACACTGTTGATACCCTCCAGCATGGCATCAGTCAGGGGAACATTCCCAAGCACGGTACGCGCTGTGAGCACAGGTGGGTCACGGCCCACAGGCCCAGGAGACACAGCTGCTGCCAGGGAAGGCGTCTTAGCTCTGCCAGCTCCCTCTGAAGAGAATTCCTGACTCAACATTAAACTTGTCTCTCGCTAAAAAGGGAAGGAGAACAGAGCTATGCAGCACATAATGAAAATCTACCCCGGCCACCAGGGCAGGGTTTCTAAAGTGAGGTGCCCTGGGCCATGCAGGTCTTGGGGACTCACCAGCTCTGTAATCGAAGCTGAAGTCGACACTGTAGTAGACGACCACCAGGGGGCGCTTGCTGTAGCGCTTGGCATCGTTGGAGCTCTTGCGGTGGCCGACCAGGGGCAGGGCATGCTTCACTATGTGGTCCTTGATGGCTGATCCCTCCGTGGAATCCTGGCTCCAGGGAGGGCATGGGTTAGGGTGGGCTTCAGTGGACAGAGATACCTCCCACCCCTTTCCAAACTCATCCCTTCTCTTCCTGGGAACACTAACGCTCTTCATGGAGCCCAGAGATTGTTTCAGGCATGTCCTGGGCTGTACAGAACCATCCTTCTTTAGCTCTCCTCCTCATCACAGCCCTGCGAGCAGGTGAGACGAAGCCTGGAGAAACCACATTCTGGCCCACGCATTCTGCCGGGCAACAGCATGGCCTTGGATAAGTAGGAGTCTGAGGGAGCTAAGAGGCTACCACGCGGAGACCAAACACTTCTCTCTGGAAAAGAACCATGGGCTGGCGGGTGTACAGAGCTCAGTGGCCAGGCCAAGGTGGCAGGACTGGGGGGTGCACAGAGCTCAGCGGCCAGGCCGAGGTGGCGGGGCAGGGGGGTGCAGAGAGCTCAGCAGTCAGGCCGAGGTGGCAAGGCTCGTACAGGATCCACACTGGTGCTCTACTCTACGGCCAGGTGGGAGGTCTCAGTGTTAGGTTAGCAGCTGGGCACCATGTTCCAAGGAGGGCTCTGGTTTGATGGCACGAAGTGGGTACAGTGTGTGGAAAAAACACACAAGGAGGGCCCTGGAAGCCCCAGTAAGCAAATGAAAGTAACAAAACCAAACCAGCGCCAAGACACCACCATGTTCCTGCTTTCCCTGCCTGCCCTGTCCTCTTCCGGGTCCACCTCCATGCAGTGGGGTCAGCACAGCCTGGCAGTGACCCCCGGGATGGGTTCAAGAACCCACAAGCTGATTTCCTCCTAATCTTAAGCTCTATTCAGTGAAGCCCTCTGGCATACGGAGCTAGACCCAGGCTTGTCCTGGTCTGGGTGATCCTCTGTACTTCTAGAACTGAATGTGCCATGCCCTTTAGGAAGATGACGTGGGTCTGTTCAGAGTGGGGGATTGGACAGAATCCAGAAAACAGAGAGGGCTTGCCCTTGGCCTGCCAACAAGCGAGGCTTGGCTCTGCCAGCCACACACCTGGTGACAGCCTGGCTAAGCCCACAGCTGAATGGTTGCCAGGGGAGCCTGGTGCTTGCCTTCCAGGAGATATGAGCGGCAGAAACAACTGCTCTGGCAAAAGCAGGTAGAGCCTTGCTAGAGCCTCGGCTCCAGGAGGTACCAGGTACATGAGTTCCCAACTCTGTCCAGTAGACGGGGACGATGAACCAGCCACCTGGCGCCATGCTCCAGTCCCACGCCTCCAGGGAACCGGTGAGGAAGGGCAGGGAGCCCTCAGGCCAGGTGTCCTGGGTGCCCTAGGTAGCCGTCCCTCACCTGTATGTCCACCACGTGGCTCTTGGGCTCAAACTTGGACTGGAATTTCTCAGGCTGCATCACCACCAACTTTCCTGGAGAGACTTTCAAGAACTTTGCTATTTCAGTGCTAAAAGTATGGTGAAACTTGTAATCCTCTCTTAAGTCGTTAGCTGAAAAAAATGATCAGAATAAAATGCAGTTTAATTAAGGTGCCTGAGTGATTGAAGTCTTTTTTTTTTTTAAAATACAGATCAGCCAAAACTACTCAGCAAACAGGTGCCACCTTGCCCATGCCTCTCTGCTGAGGTTTCACATTAAGCACCCACAGAGGGGCGGACAGCGGGTGGGAGATGGAGGCACGCACCCACACGCGCACACACACACACACACACACACACTCTCCCATCTGCTGGTTCACTCCCCAAATTCCCACACAGCCAGAACCAGGAACTCAATCCAGGGGTGCCTGCCTTGTCTGCAGTAGCAGAAGCTGGAGTCGGGAGACACGGCTGAATAACAAACACCTACGCTTGGACATGGCCTGTGGCCGCCTTAACCACTGGACCAAATGCCAGCCCCTCCATGGGGCGTCAACAGTTCCCCCTGAGGTGGGATTCAGCCCAGGATGCAGCCCTTTTGCATTCAACAGACCCTCCTTTATGCAGTGGGTCCTGGGGAAGGGGCTCCTCAAAGGAGGAAGGCAGACAATCAACTGGAAGAGTCCGACTAGGCTCCTCCCCCACCATCCTTAGCAACCAGGCAGAGAGGCACAGTGAGTCTCCCCTACTCCCAGCATGACCACCCCCTCATCCCTGGGCAATGAAGGAGCCAACCCCAGTCCCGGAAGGGAGAGCTCATTCCCACTGAGGCTGTGGGAGTTGTGCCACAGTAGCCACCTTCCCCTGGCCTGGTGGGGCTGTGGGGTGACAACTCACCAGCATCCTGATACTGCTGGTAGGCCGGGTCAGTGTCCCCCTTGAAGACCCCGATGATGATGACATCGTCTCCGTCCTTCAGGAACTCCTGCACCTGCTTCAGGGTGGGGACCTCCTTGGAGGGAGGGCCGGACTGCTCGATCATGTAGTCCACAATCCCTGGGGGCAAAGCAGGCATCTGACCGGGGGCCCTCGGAACTGCCCGCCCCGTCCCACCAGCCAGCTCCTGGCACCTTCAGCGACAGTGCCATCCCACAGGGCGGAGAAGAGGAAGCGGCATACCATATTTTTCTCGTGGACCGTTGTAGTCAAAAGGTCTTCCCTTGCGGAAGATTTTGAGGGTGGGGTAGCCGGAGACCCCAAACCTCTTGGCCAGGTCTGTTTCTGCTGTGGCATCAACTTTTGCCAGGGGAATAGGGGGAGAGCGCTTGTTGAGCTCCTTGGCCGCCTTCTCGTACTCAGGGGCAAGTTTTTTGCAGTGCCCACACCTGCCAGGAGGAAGCCAGCTGTTGAGACCTGCTCCCCTGCAGACTTACCCCCAGCCCATCCTGTGTCCCGACCGAGCATGCCTGCTAGGTGAGGGCGCTGCACAAGGCCCCTCGGGAGACACTAACACCCGGGCAGAGGGGGAGGGCATGCTCACATGCACCTGCGTGCTGCCAGAAGCACCAGGCCAGGAGAGACAATGCCCTCTCCAAGAGAGAGGATTTTCTTGGCTGGGAAGTTGGGGACCAGCATGGACACAAGTCAAAGATGGCTTCATGTAGGCAGTGACAGCTGAGCTGGGATGTGAGTGAGCAAGGAGAGGTGCAGTGGGCAGAGCCAGTGATACCAACAGGAGCCACAACAGCAAGAATGTAACAACCACCCCCTCCCCGACACACACCAATGAGGGTGGAGGAGGAGTGCCCACGAGAAGAACTCTCAACTAAGACAACCATGACACCCGGCCAGGAACCCTCAGGGTCCCCAAAGATGGAGGCATGCATCCCAAGCAGTGACTCAAAGCGAAGACGAGCATTCTCCAAGTAGCACAAGCCTGATGGGCCCACACCACACACACGGCCCGAGCCGTGCCAGCCAGCACCCAGTCCTGGGCCATCCATCAAGGGATGGCACGGTCATTGCTGCATTTCTTCCCATCCACTAGGCCAGTGCCCCCTTTGTAGCAGACCAGCACCTGTCCAGTACCACAGGAGGGTCTTATGGGGGTGCCCGGGACCCACGGCTCCCCACATACAGTGGTATTTTCTTTCTCTTCACCTAGCTTATTTTTCTCTTCAACAATCCATCTGTTGGGGCCAGTGCTGTGCTGCAGTTAGCTTAGCCTCTGCCTTACGGATGCCAGTTCAAGCCCTGGCTGCTCCACTTCCCATCAGGCTTACTGCTAACGTGGCCTGGGATGGCAGCGGAACATGGTCCAAGTGCTTGGGCCCTGGCACCCATACGAGACACCTAGAAGAAGCTCCTGGCTTTGGACTACCCCAGCGCATCATTGTGGCCATTTGGGGAGTGAACCATCAGATGGTAAATCTGTCTCTCCTCTCTGTAAGACTGCCTTTCAAATATAAAATCAAATCTCTTTTGAGCCAAGCACAGTAGCCTAGTAACTAGGGTCCTCATCTTGCACATGCCCGGATCCTATATGAGTGCCAAGTTTGTGTCCCAGCAGTCCCACTTCCCATCCAGCTCCCTGCTTGTGGCCTGGGAAAGCAGTAGAGGATGATCCAAAGCCTTGGGACCCTGCACCTGTGTGGGAGACCTGGAAGAATCTCCAGGCTCCTGGCTTTGGATCGGCACAGCAGTGGCCAATGTAGCCACTTGCGGAGTGAATCAGCAGACAGAGGATCTTCCTCTCTGTCTCTCTTCCTCTCTGTGTATATCTGACTTTCCAGTAAAAGTAAATAAATCATATATATCTTTTGTCTTTTATCTCATACATTACCAGATGTAGTGGTTTTTAAACCACAAAATTTTACATGGTGAAACCCAGAGAGCAGGAGGTTTGTGTGCACAGGGGAGCATGCTGGCCTGGTGCCCTCCCCTCCCCCACGTGGACGGTGAGGCCCTGCACTGAGTGTCGGCCCCAGCCTCTGCCTCTGGATTCGAGGTCCCAATTCTTCCTCTCCTCAGTGAACCCCCAAGGCTCAGTCACAGCATGCATGCTCTAGAGGCAAGTCCTTCTGGGCGGATGGCTCCTAGTCCAGACTCAGTCTGCTGGCTCTCACTCTGGGTGTACACAGCACATTCTAACACCAGGCCTACCCAGGACCAGAACCATCAGGTGACTCCTGGTTGTGCTCCGGGCCATTTCCTGGAATGGCTGACCGGCCCTCACTACTCTCCCTTGCAAAGCCTTTACTCCTTCGGCCGTCTACCCAACCCGACTGCTCCCAGCTGACTCACACAGTTGGTCACACCCCTTCTCCAACAACCTCCCCAGGAAGCAGGGTGGTTGCAGCCACACTGGTTACCGAAAAACTGGGTCCCTCACACACACATTTTTTCTATTTTTCTTGTGGTCGTTCTCTTGAAGAAACAAGCCCTCTCTCCTCTCCCATCCCTACATCTCCCTTCTAGTCACCTCTCATCAGCAGACTGGCTCCTCTGCTTTGGCCTGCAACCTGCAGAGGCCTGCTGTCTGTCTGCCACGCCCTCACCCAGTGCCCAGGAATGTGCTGAATATGGGAAGGCCCCAACCAACATGTAACAGTATGAGACCCAGACCCTTCTTACCAAGGTGCATAAAACTCCACCAAAATGATATCTGCGCCGTTCACCACGTCATCGAAGTTCTCTTTGGTCAGCACCAGCGTGACTTCCGGCGGGGGGGTCCAGTTGGGCTGGGAGACCTCTTTGACCTTAGCGACAATTTCTGAAAGAAACCAAACAAGACCCTGCTGGGTAAGTCCTTCCTCCTCACTCCAGGGCCAGAGGCGGGCAGGACAAGAGAGTGACAGTGTCCCCAAGGAGACCAGGAAACATGACCTCCTGAAATCCAACAGCACCTCTGCAGCTGAGAGAGCTGGAAAGGAGGAAGGTCCACGGGCCCACCTCTACCCCCACAGGCACACCCTGCAGGCTTTCCTACATGGTGCAAGATCTACTGTTGAATCAAACTTCTTTATTCCCAGGCTACAGAACCAGCTGCAAATGACCTGCACTCCATCTGTCTATTAATGCGACCGTGGGTACCTCCCTACCATGTCCAGAGCACTGCTCATGGTATTCAGTCACACCCAGCACAAGTGCACGACTTGTGTCACAAATGAGTTCCAAAATCAAGAGGGATGTCAGAGGAGCAGGGGCTTGTAGCTTCACGCCCCTAAGATGGATTCAACTCCTACAGTGGGACACGGAACCTACTAAAACCCCACTGGGTGGCTCTCAGGACCAGAGGCTGCTGGATCCAGCAGGAAGCCAATCCCGAGGTGTGAGCACAGGCACAGTGGTGGATCGGGGCACACACTGCGGGCCCTCTCCAGCGTCCAGTGGGAGGCACTCGGAGTGGGCCAGCAGAGTGAGCAGTCCACTTTGGCTTACGCTTTCTCATGGGCCAAGTTCCACTCAGTTCAGTGCAGGGGACACACCTCCAAACAGGCATGGATATTTACTTTTAACCTGTTTTACTTATTTTTATTTATTTCAAAGGCAGAGAAACAGACAGACAGACAGACACAGAGCTATTCCCTGATTCACTTCAGGAGGCCGGAGCACGGATACAGGTGGCAGAAGCCCATTTTCAGCCACCACCACCTGTACCTTCCACTGAGGTGCACACCACACCCCAGGCGACCAGGATGGGGAGCAGAGCTGGGTCTCGGACTCTGGCACTTTGATATGGCACAGAGGCATCACAAGCAGCGCCTTAATGCTCCGCCAAACACCTGTTGCTACAGCCATTTTTAGATACCATTTCTTAGGCACTGATATGGCCAAGATATATTTGTTAAATAAAAGCATGAAGGTGCAGAATGGTATTTAAGATAAGCTAGCAACTGCAAAAGCGAGAAACATAGGTACAAACATATTTGCTTTTCTGTACACAAAATACTTCTGGAGAACATCAAAGAGACTTGCCATTCTGGTCACAATCATGAAAGAGACGGTTCACTCTGAAAGACACTTCACTGCACGACCTGATTACGAATCACATACACTTCCCAGTCAACAAACAGGCTGTAAAATTGAGCATCAGGTGACCCACAGTAGGTTCTACCACTGAAAGGCGCAGAAGGGGACTGTCACACCAACTGGAAGGAACCAGGCCACATCCAACTGATCTCATGTTCCACCACTCCAGCACATGTGCCTAATCTGTGGCTTTAAAGAACTGAGCCCTGAGGCCCAGCGCGGTAGCCTAGTGGTTAAATCCTTGCTTTGCATCCAGCTGGATCCTATATGGGCACCAGTTTGTGTCCCAGGTGCTCTACTTCCCATTCAGCTCCCTGTTTGTAGCCTGGGAAAACAGTAGAGGACAGCCCAAAGTCTTGTGATCCTGCACCCATGTGGGTGACCCAGAAGAGGCTCCTGGCTTTGGATTGGCCACTTGGGGGGTGAACCAGTGGATGGAAGATCTTTCTCTCTGTTCCCTTTCTCTCTGTGTATCTGTCTTTAAAATACAATAATAAAGTAAAATAAAATAAAATAAATCTTAAAAAGAATAGAGCCCTATCCGATGGATGCAGCGTCAGGGGCTGCTGCCGTTAGGTCACTAAGAGACACACTGGACAAGCATCTGGGTGCTGCTGGGCACGCCGGCACCCCAGGTGGGGCACCCGGTACACATTCCAGCACCCATGCTTCTGATACTTCTTTGATGCGCACCCTTGGAGGCAGCAAGGTGATGGCTCAGGTCCCTGATACCACAAGACACACAGATGGAGTTCAAGGTCCCTGGTTGCAGCCTGGTCCAGCCAGAGCTGTTAGAGGCATCTGATGAGCCAATCAGTGAGTGGAAAGATCTCTGTCTCTCTCAAATAATGTGAAAATAAGCTGGGGGAAGAGGGGAGAGGAGACGGAGGAACGACATGGCCTTGCTACAGGATGCCATACTTTCACTTGTTCATTCAGTGAATGTGCGCCACGCCAGATGCGGGCCTGAGGGCAGGTGCCGTCCAAGGCCCCTTTGCACGCAGCACTCTGCAGCAGCGGTTCTCGTCATGAGGCTTTGCAAGCCCTGGGTGCCTGTAAGAAACGCCAGTCAGCTGGCTCAACCCGAAACTCACTGAGCGGAAGTCCTCCAGACAACTGTGATGTGTACTAAATGCTGAGACCCACTGAGAGCCAAGGCCGCAGGGGCTGTTTCTCAACACTCCGGGTCTGAGATCCCCCCTGTGCTGGTCTGTCCTACCCAAGGGCAGGTTTAACCGAGATCTCGAAGACCCTAAACCTTCCAGTGAGGAGCTGCCACTCCTGGGGAAGCCAGTTCCCAGTCTCCCCAACTTTCCTTCCTTTCCTACTTCACTGGGAAGAGTCCTGGCCAGCGTCCTCCAGCAACGCAGGTACCTGCTCACCTTCCTGGGTCCTGGAGCCATCGTAGTCCACAGCCTGCCCCTTCTTCAGGATCTTGATGGTAGGATAGCCGCTCACATCAAACCTGCTGGCCAGCATGGACGCTGAGGTCGCGTCAATTTTGGCAACAGCAATGGGAGGATCGTTCTCCTTCAAGACTTTGGCAATCTTTTCGTACTCTGGAGCAAACTGTTTGCAATGTCCACACCTAAGGATCAAGTTTAGCGAAGGTGAAACAGGTTAATGGTACCCCAGAAATTTGAATTCAACAATACACACAGAAACAGGAGCTTTGGGAAGGATCAGGCAGTTAAAGAAGAGACACAATGGGAGAGGCCTGAATGGCTTGGAAGTCCAGCTGTCTCAGGGCTTGTGGTCAGTTCTGCCCGGGGAAACACAAGCTCAGTTTTCCCATCTTTAAGTCGCTCAATGGTCGGTGTGGTGATCCTTCCTCCAGGAGTCTATGAGATGGGACCTTCTCACAGAACTCGTTATCTCTGGTACTCTTGCAAGTGTGCTACAGAGTGTTCAAGAGGCTCCCGACTCACAAGCAAGTCAGCCTTCTGCTGCTGCTATCCTTTCAAAATGAATAAGCACCTTTAGACACTGGTAAGTTTTACAAACACAAACAGCTCTTGGGAGCTGTGAATTGTTAGGTGTTAAGGAGTCCTGATATCAGGACCATAAAACGGAAATAATATCATAACCTTGTTAAAAGAACTGATTATTTATTTGAGAGATAGACAAATATAGGTCCCATATGCTGGTTTGTATCACCAATGCCTGCAACGGCCAGGGTTGGGTTAGGCCTACCGCCTGCCAGGATGTGCATGAGCAGGAACAACAGAGCTGGGACACAGACCCAGGTGCCCCCAGAAGCATACAGCTGCCCCGACAGGATGTTAGCTGCTGGGAAAGATGCCCACCCCCAGCTACCATACAGAAATGTTTGCACTATGCTTAAACATCAGGCACTGGACAGATAACACACACATATCCCTCTCTTTCAGTAACAAAACAGGGAGGGCAAGAAAGAGAAGTGGTTGAGACAAAAACAGAAGAGAGTTGGGGGTTGAGGGACAAGAGTTATCAAGTACTACAAAATGATGGGTCAAAAATAGGAAGACAAGTGGGGTGTCACACTCAGGGAGGCCACCTCCATCGCAGCCCTGCATGGCCAGGGAGCAGGGAGGTGGACAAGAACCTGGCTGTTCCTGGCACTGGTCTTTCAACATGTCTTGCGAAATGCCCACGCCCTAGCTGTGACTACCAGGATGGGTCTTGTATATATAACCACCACCCCGGAAGCCAAGAGGCTCATCATTCAATACAAAGCAGCTCCCAGGTGACAGCGTGTGACTCCCCCACCCCTCACTGGGGGAGGAGGTAGAGCCAGGCCCTGGCTAGCTGTCCTTACCATGGAGCATAGAACTCCAGCAGCACCGTGTCTTTGTCAGCCACAAAGTTGTCAAAGTTCGCATCATTCAGCACCAGGACACCATTTTCTTCCTTAACTTCTAAGTCATCTTCCTCTTCATCGTCCTCTTCCTCCTCCTCTTCTTCATCCTCGATGGCATTTTCTGTTAACACAAGAATTTGAGCAGAAAATATCCACAGTGGTTAAGAAACCATCTAACTCTTTAAAATTCGTCTAGACCCCCAAAACCTCAAAACACTACTACTAGTCCTTGGGATCCACAAGAGATGGGTGGTCACACGCCTCATCATGGAGTTTCTGCTCTATGCGTGCCAGCTGGGGCCACTGGCATGGCTTCATATTCAAGTCACAGTCCAGAATTTATAGTCCGAATGCCTGGACGGGATTTGAAGGGCAGGACAAGCTGCTTCCCACGGTGGAGGCATGTTCAACAGAACTTCTTAGGAGCCCCTAAGACAGCCCAAACAGGGAGCGAGTACTCATTCTCCATCTTCCATCATGGAGGACAGAAAAGCAGTGGCATTTACCTGCAGAATTAACCGACAGCTCCACAGGCCTTAGCACTCCTGAGGGAATCTCCCCTGCACCATCTACAGGGTGGCAAGTTTGTTTTGTTTGCTTTTTGTTTTTAAGATTTGTTTTTTTTTTTTTATTGGAAAGACAGATATACAGAGAGAAGGAGAGACAGAAAGATGTCTCTTCACTGGTTCACTTCGCAAGGGACAGCCACAGTTGGAGCTGAGCTGATCTTAAGCCAGGAGTCAGTAGCTTCTTTCCAGGTCTCCCACGTGGGTGCAGAGTCCCAAGGCTTTGGGCCGTCCTCGATTGCTTTCCCAGGCTACAAGCAGGGAGCTGGATGGAAAGTGGAGCAGCTGGGACACGAACTTGTGCCCATATGGGATCTTGGCAAAGTGAGGATTTAGCCACTAGGCTGCCGTGCTGGGTCCTAAGGTGGCAGTTATTGAGATGATGAATTGAGGGCCCAGAATGTATGACAAATATACAACAAGCATGGAGTGCAGCAGTTGAGACATGCACATCCTATACTGCAGGGCCCGACCTAAGTGCCAGCTGCACTCCCATGTCCAGCTTCCTGCTAAAGGACACTCTGGGAGGCAGCGGGTATCAACTCAAATGGGTCTCTGCTACTCGGGGAGAAGGCCTCGTCTTGGCCTGGCTGAGCCCTGGCTATGGCGTGCATTTGAGGAGTGAACCAGCAGACAGGAGATCTCTGTAGCACACACAGCCTTTCAAATACATGCAACAAAATTTAAAATACATATAAAATTACACCCACGCTTGGAAGCAAAGGGTCCTTTCCAGGACGTGAGAAACTCAGTATGTCTTACTGTAAAGGTTTAACTTAATTTTCTGCCAAACACAGAAAAAAAGAAATTGTGAAACTACAGTTATTATTAAAAGGGGTTCTCCAGTTACCGTTACAACATGAACAGAACTGAGTGCAGCCAGCAGTGCGATCTACGAACTCTGAAGCCAGAAGCTTCCATGGGGCCAATTATTTTTCTCTTCTGCAGAGGATTCCCAGGAGGCACATCAAGAGTGCCAGTTACTACTGGGGGTAAGGTGATGGCCTGAACACCTGCCTGGCAGAGGGCCCCACAGGGCACCTTCCCAGGCCCGGCTGGGAGAGCAGCTTTATCCTTTATTCCTGAGGTCCACTTCCTCCCTCAGACTAACGGCCACCTCCCCCTGCGCATGGTCTCATAATTCCACACACCCTTGCCCCGCAGACAGCCCTGCCCTTTCCTGACCAATGGATTCCTCTCTCCCACTTAAGATAACCTCCTCTTTAGTTTGAAGAGGGACAAGCAACTCTAACACACTGCAAGAAAAACCCCCACTTGAGACACAGGCTCCAGGCTGGCTTTGGGATGCTCCTCCTCACCAGCCCAGAGAGCCAGGCCAGGGCTCAGCGGGAGACACCCGGGGCCCACGCACGACCCCGCCTGCGGGAGGACAGCCTGCCCTGGGTGTGTGTGCTATCCCCACATCTCCCAGGGGAGACATGGGCAGCTTCCTCCACTCCTCTCAGACCCCTCCAGACAACCTTTCCTCGTCTATTTACGTTTCTCAGGAAAGAATCACAGGAGATTAAAACACACATGTTGCTCTGATGTTGTCGGCTAAGAATAAACTGAAAGGGCAAGGAACAGCCCACGCCAAGGCTGACAGCCACCACAACCCAAAGCTGCTTCCACCCCTGTCCCATGGCCCAGTCGCCATAAACCAGAGGACCTCACACTGGGACACTGGTTCTCTGGAGTTACTCTTCAGGTACACAGGGAGGTGTGGCTGCAGCAGCCCTGCCCAGCTGGGAGCTTTCCAGAAGCTAAGCTGGACACCCCTCACTCAAACCCTCCAAGGAATCCGGGGGGTTGACTGCAGAACGTTTTCAAGTTTCTGAAGTTTGCAGCTGGGGTCTGGTGTGGGCCCACTCTCCCTAGCCTGGATCTCTGTTGGTGCCAGCTGGATGGCCCACTGTGGGCAGCCAGGAAGGGTCTCCCACCCACAGCTCTGTCCAGGAAAAGCGGAATTGACATGCAGGTGGAGAAGGATGGAGAGAAAGCACTGGGGGAACTTCACCCACTCTGCAGGTGAGGAGGGCAGGGAGAACTCCACAACCTACCCAATACACAGGGTGCAAGACTCAGCCAGCAAAATGTCTAACACATGCCACATGGGCAAAGACTTTCTGGAGTTTTAAAAATACTTATTTTTATCTGGAAAAGCAAAGTTATGGACAGGAAGGGAGAGAGACAGCAGGAGAGAGAAAAGAGGGAGAGACATATCTTCATTCTGCTGGTTCACTCCTCAAATGCCCACATGGCCAAACACAGGCTGGCCCAAAGTCAAGGGCTTCACCTGGTCTCCCAAAAGTGTGCAGGGGCCCAAGTACCTGGGCCACCTTCACTGTTTTTCCAGGCCATTAGTAGGGAGCTGGATCAGAAGTGGAGCAGCCGGGACTGAAACTGGTGCCTATACAGGATGTCAGCATTGCAGGCAGAGGCTTAACGTGCCTCACTACTAGGCCTACACAGGAAAGCAGATTCCCAAAATGTGGGACCCTAGCTAAGTGGCTGCAAGACCCCCACTCCCACACACTCACCTCATAGCAGCAAGGGACCCTGGCCCAGCCTGCTGTTCACGCTGCAGGCTATGAGCAACAGGATAAACTGCTGCTGTTAGGCCACCACAGGGCAGCTGATGGCAAACACCGGTATGCAAACTGCTATCGGCTATTTGTCATTAGCCCGTGCCAGGCGGTGTGCCAAGCTCAACACATTATTCCACCCCTGGAGGGAAGTCGCTTACACGTACTTTACAGAGAAGGAGAGAGAGGTGAAGTGGAGTGGAGTCACTTGCCCAAAGCTCGTGTGGCAGGTGCCTAATCCCATAACTGTTACGCATCCTGTCACCTTCGATTTCTTTCCCCAACGCCTACGGCTGTAGGTGGAATCGTTCAGGCTGCCCACGTGTTGAAGGCCCGGGATAGAATTCCTTCTCAGGAGTGAAGATACAGGACAGGGCTAACAGTTCCTTAGCACAACACACAAGTGAATTTACACTAAAGTGAATTTACATCTAAACCAGCCAACCCGCAACAAATGCAGGTAACAATCAAGGGCAAAGAGGGCAGGTGACGACACAGAAAAGCCCATCAATGCTTAAGACCTACACAGTATTATGTGCATTTTGAGAGCGAGCGAGAGGGCGGGGGAGGCAACACTGTGACATAAAACTCCTACAGCAGCAGAGGGGGAAGCACAACACCTTGAAGTATCGGGGGCAGGAGGCAGGCACAGCCTCTCCTGTCTGTTGTCTAAGTATCTGGTCGGCCAGGCAGGCCCTCAACCCAGCGGACTTGCTCTGCGCCACCAGGATCCCAGGCCAGAATCGCAGCTGCCATAAGTACCCTGCCACCCACAGTGAAAGCACCCTCACTGCTTCCCAAGCCTGCTACCTGGCCAGGCTGCTCCAGAATCCCTCCACCACTGACTCAAAGCCAAGGCAAGGCACCCACCCACCCACACCTTCAACCCCAAAGTGCATCCCAATGTTTTCTCCGCCCCAGACAGCGTGAAGAATTTGCTTAATCTGGAGCGCCTGGGACCCACCCATGCACCCTGCCACAGTGCGTTGGGGGGGGGGGGGTACCTGAATTTACATAATAACAGGTGATTTGGATAAAGGGGCCAACACGGCCCTGCTACCTGTTTCCCTTCCACAGCTGCATCTTTCAGAGGGCGTTGCTTCTTACTGCCTCTCCTATTTGGGCAAACTCAAACCGTTTGAAAACAGAGTGTAAAGTTCAGATTTCTCCCACACATTCAGATTGGAAATGGGCGTTTATTTGTATTGGAACGAACTCAGCAGGTGAAAGAAAATAGTTCTGAGAAGAGTTACTCCTCATCAACAGGGTGACAACAGGCTGTTTTCTAGGAATAGCGAGTTTTTTTTGAAGCCAGACTTTCTACTTTCCAAAGTTCTCTGGTGTCTGCCTTCGCGGATTTCGAAGAAAACTGCAGACCCCGCGCTTGCCACCCTCGCCGCCCAGGGCCTCCGGGAGGACCGCGCTAAATACTGGTACAAGGCAGGCAGTCTCTAGTTTCCAAAAGACGCAAGCCGAGCGTCTCCCTCGCCCTCACGCCAGAACGCCTGGGTTAAAAATTTGCAAATGTAGAGCCCGTTTTTTTTTTTTTTTTTTTTAATTAGCACGCTCGCTACACGCGGCGGCTCCCGCTCCGGTCCTCACACCCTCACTCCTCCTCCGACACCTACTGAACCATGAGGGACCCTGTCCCATTTCACACTCGGCCACGCCAAGTACTGGCCAGTGTCCACGCTCCCCTTCCCGGGAGCGTTACAAGGGACCACTTTTCCTGCCTCAGGTGGCAGGGGATTCCTCCCCAGCCCAGGCCTCTCGGCCACCCACCTCCCCCTGGATTCCCTGCTTTCGCCACCGTCCCCTGGGACTCCATCAAGTCACCCCCCTTTCCGGAGGGGATGTGTGCTGAGTCCCCTCGGCCCAGTCGCGGGGAGCGCAGGGCGCTGCGTCCCGCCAGGCCCGGGGCACGCACGCCCAGCTCACCTTCCTCGTCCGCCTCCTGGGCGCTAGCCACAGCCAAGAGCTGCGCCAGCGCCAAGAGCAGCAGCAGCAGGCAGGCTTTGCGGGTCCTCATGGCTGCCGGGGCGCAGCGCGGCCTGCTCGCGCCGAGGGCTGCGGGAGCGCTCGGCTCGCTGGGTCCGCCCGACGGACTCCGAGCTGGGCTAGCGACACTGGACGCGAGGAAAAAACCCTCCAGGAAGTCGTCCCCGGCGATTGGCTGGGGGCGGAGGAAGCCGCGGGCCGGCCAATGCGCGCGCGACGCCGGGCGCGCGGGTCGGGGCGCCTCCCACCCGGCCACCCACACCTCCCGTCCGGCGCGCACCCCTCGGCTGCGCGTTTAAAACTCCCAGCGCTAGCGTGAGGTGCCCCCTCCGGATTGGCTGCGTGGCGACCACCAATCAGCGTCTGCCACTCGGTTTGCGGGGAGCGCACAGGCCGAGAGAGGCAGCTGGGGAGAACAAAGGCGGCGGGCCGAGCTCGGCGGGGCGGGCCCTGACGACGCCGCGGGGCCCGATTGGCCGGCGCTGCGGTCGGGGCGGTGCCTGGGAACTGGGATGGGGAGGCTATGCTGACTCACTCCAAACTCGGCAGGAAGAACACGTGTCCATTCCTGGAGCGAAGGCCAGCCAGGCGCTCCGCGCGCGCAGTTGGCTGCGATTGTGAGAGGTCCCATGCCGGGACGAGCAGAGGGGCACGAGTGGGCAGAGGAGGGCACGGGGCTCCCGAGTCTGCTTCGGGTTGCTGGGCTTCTTCATGGAACTTACAAAGGTTGCGCTTCTTTCCTGGTCATGGGCGGCTGCACGGGGATGGGCGCACGGTGTAGTGCATGCTTTCAGGGGCTCATGTGAACACGGCAGGGTATTTTCTAAACGATGCCCCCTGTCATTTGTGCCTCTGGGGATTTTCTGCAAGAGAAATACCACATAGGTAATATAGGTGGTTTGCCTAGGTCCAAGCGGGGTTTTGAGATTTTCCACTCTTGACCACTTTGGAGAAGCAAGCAGGTTAAGAGAATAACTTGTTGCGTCAGGAAAGAAACCCCTGATATGCGTTAGGATTTGAGGCTTTTGACACCTGGAGAGGACAGGGCAGAAACAACGGAAAACCACAATGAAACTCAAGGGTTCCACAGTGTTTTTCTCCATGAAGATTTTGCTAGGGCGATGCAGTGGCTCAGTAAACTAATAATCCGCCTGAGAGCTGCATCCCATGTGGGCACTGGTTTGTCTCCTGGCTGCTCCACTTACCTTCCGATTGTGGCCTGGGAAAGCGGTGGAGGACGGCCTAAAGCCTTGGGACTCTACACCTGCATGGGAGACTAGGAAGAAGCTCCTGGCTTCAGATCTTAGCTCTACCCTTGTGCGGCTGTTTGGGGAAGACCTTTGTCTCTCCTCTTTGTAAATCTGCCTTTACAATAAAATTTTTAAAAATCTTAAAAAAGAAAAGTTTTTCTTACCCTCTTTGAGTTGATTTGTCCATGGGAGTTTGGTAAAGCAGAAAGGTGTGAAGGTAAAATTTTTATTTTTGATTAGGTTACCATAGTTGATTAGAGTGGGGAAGGGTTGAGGGTTAGGGGAAAGTGGGTGAGACCATTGTTTCCACATTTTAGTTTTTCTTCTTTCAGTGTCTGGAGGAAGGGGGGGATAAGGGGAGAAGCTGCACCCAGCCTCCCAACCGCCACAGTACCAGGGCTGGGGAACGGCCACCCGATGTCATCCCAGGGTCCCCAGTGTGGAGCATGCTCCAAGGATTCATGTGCAGGTAAACGTAAGAGCAGTGATTGTTCTGAATGATTTATGAGTGATGTGTCAGATCTCCAGCAGTTCAAAGATCACCCTAAAGAATTCTTCCAAGGCATAAGCACTAGTTGGAATTGTGTATTTTTTCAGAGTGTCCTATGAACCTTTATTAAAGTGAGAAGAAAAAGGACCCCATTGACCCAAATACGCAACCAATATAACCGATTTTCCTAAGCCCCTTTGTTAAGTCAGGTGTAGGAAGGAAGCTTTTTAAAGTGCTTTCTGCTGTGGGTTAAGCTGCCAACTACAGTGCCAGCATCCCAATTGGGGGCAGGCTTAAATCCCAGCTGCTCCACTTTGCATCCCACTCTAGGGAAAAGCAAAGCCCAAGTATTGGGGTTCCTGGAGATATGAAAGAAACTCCTGGCCCACCTGGCCAACCCCTGGCCATTGTGTAGGAAGTAAACCAACAGGTGGAAGTGTAGTCTCTCTCTCATGTAACGCTTAAAAAAAAGATTTACTTATTTATTATTATTGGAAAATCAGATATACAGAGAGGAGAAATACAGAAAGGAAGATCTTCTGTCCACTGGTTCACTCCCTAAGTGGCCACATTGGCTGGAGCTCAGCTGATCCAAAGCCAAGAGCCAGGAGCCTCCTCCAGGTCTCCCACGTGGGTGCAGGGTCCCAAGGCTTTGGGCCATCCTAAACTGCTTCCCCAGGTCACAAGCAGGAAGCTGGATGGGACGTGGGGCTGCTGGGATTAGAACCAGCACCCATATGGGATCCTGGGGGCATGCAAGATGAGAACTTTGGCCACTAGGCTACTACACCAAGCCCTTCTATAACACTTTAAAATAAATAAGTAGCATATATATGGATAGACCAGTGATACCTGGCAGGTGAAAACAAAGAATATTTTTCAGTTTCCTAGTTTCCCAAACCTGATAGTCCAATGAGACCAATGATTAAGATCACAGAGAAAAGACCTTGGCTAAAGTCCTCACACATGCCAGGATACGATAATTGGTACTCTTTGAGATAGAATTGGATGTCTTTTCCCAGTTGGTTCACTATTCTCTGTATCCCTGGCACCCACCTGGTGGGCTTCAACATTTAAAGGAACATTTTGCTATCTTGGGCACACAGCCACTCCTCTGGCTTCCACCTACGGACGAGCCTGCTCAGTGCAGTCATGGGTTCAAGGCTTAGCTCTGACTAGAGACCATTATTTCCCTTAAACTTATATGATACTATGCCTTGATTTTCTCTTCTTCTTCACCACAGACTTATTTCCATGTTTGCATGTGGACATTCACACAATTAATCCTTTCGGTGAGGTTTTTGGTCTCTTCCAGGAAGCTGCCAGTCACCTCTCTGGGACCGTTGAGTTTTTCCTGTTTCGTTTGTACTCTTCTTTCAGATTTTGAAAATTCCCCCTCCTTTTGTTTTTAACTTTTGGCAACAAAGCAACTCATGGAGATAACTGCTGGTTGGTTTCTTTGAGCATTTGGCCGTTATTCCTAGAAGCTGCATTTCCTGGATGTCTGATTAAGGGTGGTTCAAGATTCCCTGCCTGGAAACCAGGACACCTGCAGAGTTCCAGCACAATCCCCAGTTAGGTGTGAGATTCTGAATGAGACATGTATGGTGGGTTCTGTTTTCTTCTCTGCAATGTTGGAGATTGGATAAAACAAAACAAATCCGCCTTAAGCTCCTTGTAGTTCTAAAATTACTTAAAATTGTTAAGTTATTCTATATGCTGTAAAAAAGACTTCTTTCAATGTTTATTTGAAAGGCAGAAAGACACTGCCATCTTCCATCTGTAGATTCAGTCTGCATTAATTCTGGCTGAGCCGTGGTAAAGCCAAGAGCCTGGAATTCCATCTGTATGTCCAAGGGCTGGTGAGGACCCAAGCATCTGAGCCCACATCTACTGTAAGATGAGGCAGTAGAGCCAAGGATTGAACCCACAGAGTCCAACGTGGGACTTGTGCGTCATAACAGCATCTTAACTGGAGCTGCTGGGCCAGACACCGACCCACAATTTCACATAAACGCATAAGAGGCCATCAAGTCATTTCTGGGACTGTGTACGTATGTGTGCTGTTTTCCCCTTATTTGCATGAACTCCCTCCCTCACTCCCTCCTTACACATTTACAACATATATAATTAAGACATGTATGCATGTGGGCTACAAATTAAACAGAACACAGGATCAGAACCCCAAAGTACCAGAATTTGCACAATTTGTTGTCTTCCATTTATTTTCCTATTTTCTACCTGTTGGATCTTCTATTTTACTTTCTACAGGTTTGTCACTAATCCTAAAATTTTATTAATCCATTTCTCTCAACAACTTAGAAGTTATTTCCACATGCCTTCTTTTCCGTAAGCTTAAGTTCTTATTTCACAATAATGGTATTTCCTCCAATTATTATGAGTGCTTTTTTTTTGAAATTTTTGTTTTCACTTCCTAAATTATGATTCACTGAGGATTTTTTCTTCCTCTTTATATGAAAGTTCAAGTGCTTATAATCTTTGCAAATCTTCATCTCTAAGATTGAAGCAACAGACAATTTAATTAGAATCTTTATGTAACTGTTCATGCAACACTTTTTTTTCCTCCTTAAAGATTTATTTATTTATAAATCTGGATCAGATTTATAGAGAGAAGGAGAGACAGATCTTCTGTCTGCTGGTTTACTCCTTAAATGGCCTCAACAGCTGGAGCTGAGCCAATCTAAAGCCAGGAGCCAGGAGCTTCTTCTGGGTCTCCCACATGGGTGCACAGTCCCAAGGCTTTGGGCCGTCCTCTACTGCTCTCTCAGGCCACAGGCAGGGAGCTGGATGGGAAGTGGAGCAGCTGGGCCACAAACCAGTGCCATATGGGGTCCTAGTGCATGCAAGGCGAAGACTTCAGCCATTAGGTTACTGCGCCACGCCCTCCTGAACTGTTCTGCTGGGTTATGTTCCCTCAGCTCCAGTCAGCCTGGATCATTGCAAACAACTGGCTAAGCCTTTCCTTCGCATCAGGCTGGGCTGGAGGACGGTAGGATTTGGCATGCACTCTGGCGTGCTCAGCTAATTTGGATTTATAGATGAAGCCCTTCCCACAGTCCCCGCAGGCAAAGGGCCTGTCGGGCCTGTGGATGCGCTGGTGCCGAAGCATGTGGCCTCTTTCCCGGAAGTTTTTATCACACTCAGGGCAATGGAAAGGTCTCTCCCCTGTGTGCAGGCCCTGGTGGCTAAGCAGCTGGGCCTTCAGACGGAAGCTCTTGTCACACTTGGGACACTGGAAGGGCTTCTCTCCCGTGTGCGTCCTGATGTGTTCGATGAGCTTGGACTGTTTGGCAAAGCCCTTGCCACACTCACAGGAGAAGGGCATCTTGCCGCCGTGCAGCAGCTGGTGGGCCTTCATGTCGGCCTTCACGCGGTAGCTCTTGCCGCACTGCGGGCACTGGAAGGGCCTCTCCCCGGTGTGCAGGCGCTGGTGGCTCAGCAGCTGCCCTTTCAGGCGGAAGCTCCGCTCGCACTGCGGGCACGGGAAGGGCCTCTCCCCGCTGTGGACGCGGAAGTGCTCGGTGAGCTTGGACTGCCTGGTGAAGCCCTTGCCACACTCCCCGCACGAGAAGGGCCGCTCCTTGCTGTGAGTGCGCAGGTGCGCCTTGAGGATGCCCTTCAGGCGGAAGCTCCTGTCGCACTCCGGACACCGGAAGGGCCTCTCCCCACTGTGCACCCTCAGGTGCTCGCGCAGCTTGCACTGGTGCGTGAAGCCCCTGCCACACTCTCCGCAGGAGAACGGCCTTTCTCCGCCGTGTCGGAGCCTGTGGGTTCTCAACATGCTCTTCAGACGGAAGCTCTGCCCACACTCCAGGCACCGGAAGGGCTTCTCCTCCGTGTGCAGCCGCTGGTGCCTCAGCAGCTGTCCCCGTTGGCGGAAGCTCCTGTCACACTCGGCACACAGGAAGGGCTTCTCTCCGGGGAAGCCTGTGCCACGCTTCCGGCAGGAGATGCGTCGCTCCCCACCGTGTCCACGCACGCGGAAGCACTTGCTGCGCCCTGGACACTGGCGGGGCTTTTCTCCCGCGTGTGCCAAGTGGCCTGCAAGCTTGGCGCTCGTGGAGAAGCACCTGCAGCACTCAGGGCAAGTGCGGGGCTGCTGTCCGCCGCACCTGCGCTGCAGGGCCTCCGCGCCCACTTCCCCATGGCAGGGCTCCTCACAGTCCACGCGTGGACCTAGCTTTTGTCCTGGTTGTACACTGGTGACGGCCCTGCGGCCTCCTTTCCAGGGCCCCGGCCTCACTGTGCCATGCAGGCATGGCTGCGCCTGCGCATTGCTCCTCAGGTGGAAACTCTTGCCACATGCGGGAAGCTGAGCAGCCCTCTCCCCCTTGTGCGTGAGGCGGTGGCTGAGAAGGGTCCGCTTATGGCAGAAGCACATTTTGCATTCAGGACACTGGAATGGGCTCTTCCTAGAGTGGGCAGTCAGATGTCTCAGCAGATACTGCGTCAGGCAGAAGCTCTCCCCGCACTCCTGGCATGGGACGTGCCTCTCTGTCCGGGGGACGTTGTCCTGCTGCTGCTGTGGCCCAGCTCGTGTGCTGCACGTCAAGGCCTTATGTGGCAGGTCGGCGGAGTGACTCCTCTGGCTCTTCACTAAATGCTCCTTCTTGCGACAGCTTTCCCCGCAGTCAGGGCAGGGGCGCTCGGGGGCCTCCTGGGACAGCCCCAGCACTCTGTGACCTGGGATTCCTTCCCTGTGTGGACATCTGGAGCCGTAGACTGCTGCCTTAGCAGCACCTGGGCTATGTCTCTGTAGATTCTCGGTCTCTGCCTCCATGAGGCCTTGGGCAAGCCCGAAGGAAACATCCTCCCTGTCGTCTGAGGTGAGCCTGAAAGAATGCTGACTCTGAAGCGGGTCTGACTGGAAATGGCATTTAATTTCTCCTGAGCTCACAGGCTGCTGGCTTCCTGAAACTGAAGACAAACAGTCAGTTAGTTTTCCTGTCAACGGTGTCAAGTAGTCTGTGCCAGTTCCCCGGGGGAGCCTGGGAACCAGGCTTCCATATCGTGTGGGTCTGCTTTCATCACCAAAATGAATTTGGTCATAGTCTGTGAAACTAAACTGAACAAACTTAGATTTTTAAAAACGGAAGGGGCTGGTGTTGTAGTGTGACACATGAAGATGCTGTCTGGTGCCAACAGCTAACAACACAGGCAACGATTTTGAGTCCCGGATGCACCACTTCTGATCCAGTTCCTCGTAATGCACCTGGGAAAAGCAGAGGACGATGGCCCAAGTCCTTGGGCCCATGCCACCCACATGGGAGGCCTGGAAGAAGCTCTTGGTTGTCTGTCCCAGCTGCTGTGGTCTTCTGGGAGTAAATCAGAGGATGAAAGAGCTCTCTCTTTCTCTGTAACTTTTTCTTCCTTCCTGTAACTCTTTCAAGTAAATAAGTATGCGTGCACCCCTGAGTGCTGACCCACTGCTTCTGAAGCGCCCCAGTCCAGCAGACAGTACATCATTCTTACCTGACATGGATGTAGATACATACAGACACTGACAGCAGTGAAGGCCCTAACAGAGACCCTGACTGATGACATCTATGCCATCTGTGATCCATCTTAAGACCAGTCTGCAGGAGCAGGCTGACTCCTCTCTCCCTGCTCCCATTCCTACCAATGCTCTTAAAAGGTTCCTGAAAGAAGTAATAATAAATGGGAAAGAGGAAAGCGATTTATGGATAAAGACCTCCGAAATAAACAATTTGACACGACTCCTTGGCATGAAGCACCCATTAGACTTTTTCATCCTATATGTTGTTTATTTATATTGATTTGAATATCACATCAGCTAGGTCTGGACCAGGTTGAAGCCAGAAGCCCAGAACTCCATTTGAGCCTCCAATATGGGTGCCAGGGACTCATCTGCTTAAACTGCCTCTCCACTGGCATCAGCAGGAAGCTGGATTCGAAGCAGAGATGCGACTCAAAGCTATGTTCTCCAGTATGAGTTGTGGGCCTCCCAAGCTGTACCTTAACTCCATGCCAAAAGCCACTCTCATTCTGAACTCGGATGCCTTTTAAATAAGATCTATCTCTCTATCTATCTCTCTATCTATCTATCTATCATCTATCTTTCTGTCTAGTCTAACTGGAAGGCAGAGTAACAGCGAAAGAAAGGGAGAGAGGAAGAGATCTTCCACGTGTTGGTTGACTCCTCAGTTGGCTACCACACACAGGTCTGGACCAAGCCAAAGCCAGAAGCCAGGAACTCTGTCCTGGCCTCCCTGATGGGTGACAGGGGCCCACATACTTGAGGCATCCTCTGCTGAGTTGAACATCTATTAGAAGGAAGGTAGATCGGAGGCAGAGCAGCCAGGGCACTCAAATGCTGGCCCCCTAAAACTGACTTTAATGAACCCCAAAATGTTGGCTGCTTCCATTATTACAAGAAACAAATAAGGAGAGCTAGATGGCAAGCATTTAAAGACACAGCAGCCTCTGGACAGCCAAGAAGCCCATTGGTCGCAAGGATCCCGGTAAGCGACCTCTACATTAGCTCTTTGCCTCCTTTAAGATAGCTTCCAGCACTGGCTCCTGCCATGCGACAGGGATCATGTTAACACTGTATTCACGATCACTGTCAGTGCTTTTACTATTTTCATTTTACACAACAGAAACTGAAATACTCTGAGATTTAATAACTTGACTAAAGTCATCCAGAAAAAGCAAGATCCAGACTTCAGCCAGAATCCGCACTCCTAAGCACTGTGCTTTATTGCCTTTCTTTAGACTTTCAGATGTCAAATATCAGCTTGGTCAAACAAGAAGATATAATCAGAGAACAGAAACTAGGAAATCTCAACATGGCATCTTAAGACCATGGCTCTGATTTCTTAATACTTACCCCAAAGCGACTGTCCCTCAGTTGCTGTATCAACATCGGCGGAGGAGTGAATGATGCTTTCTGATTTCTGCGACTCTTCAGAACTTCTGGACGGCTCTCCCTCCTGTTCAATCCAGGATATTAGTTCCGGTTTGGGAAGTCCACTATCTGCACAGAGAAGTCAGGTGGGGAGTTGGGACTTCCTTAAACACTCGATGTAAAGCACAATAATTACTTCTACAGTTCTCTAAACGGAACAATATACAAGAAGTGCTGGAACAATATATCAGGAGGGATGAAAAGAAAACAGGTTACAGACTTACATAAAGAGGAACCAAGCTGACCCCTTACCACACAGTACTTCTAATTTCTCTGCACTTGTTGGGCCAGGTGTGTTGCTGTAATTTTGTCATGCCCCCAGGTGTCTGCAATGCTGTGTTTTGTCCAAAAACAAAATGGCAATTATCCTTTAAAATTTATCTGAGAGACAGAGCTCTCGCCCACTGGTTTACTCCCCAGATACCTGCCACAGCCACAAGTAGATGGGCTGAAATCAGAAGCTGGTCTTTCTGAGTTAGCTCTATGCCACCTATGTCCTAGGGACAGACACATCAAATGGCCGAGAGTCCCTCAGGGAGCCAGGCTCATGGCCCGGCCATGCAATGGGACATTGCTTACCTAGAGAGACAAGCGTCTCATAATTGGCTCGCATTACGTTTCTATAAAGCTGTTTCTGCGAGGCCTCCAGATGGCGCCACTCCTGCTCTGAGAAGTAGATGGCAACATCCTCAAAAGTCAGAGGGAACTGCAATGACAGACATGACCCACGGTCGCGAGAGCTTCAGGCGCTCCAGCCCTGCCCACCATTCGCTTACAGGTTAGCAGACTCCTGCTGCTAACCATGACAGCCCCGCCACCTCCAAGTGCTTCTGAACTGTTGATGCTGGTGTACACGCACGTGTGTGTGTGTGTGAGATGAAGGTAGGGTTTGGCAATGGAAACAAATCACTCTGAAACCTCATAGGGGTTAATCTGTCATGGGTCTCTTTCCAGGTCAATATTTGAAGACAAATCTATTTTTTGGTAAGTCATATGCCATGAGCACACATACTCTACCATTAAGATGCGTATTGTTTCCACATCATCTATAATATACAAATGCAATGCTCCTTTGTACCTCATGGCATATTCATGCTTTTACTTCCACAGGATAGAGTCTAAGATGGGGAATTCCTAAACATAAGGGTATATAGGCTGCTTCCGTTTTTACAGGTGCCGTCTGAAATCTCCTTGTTTGTGTGCTTGCCAGTATAGAATCCTCCTGGACGTGACTTGTCTGTGTTTCAATGCTTCTGTTGTCATGACTTTGTGGGTTCCAGCAGCTCAGACTCCTTCCTGCTGATTCTGACACAGGGGCTCCTCCAGGTGCATCAGGCTGGTGCCTCAGTTGGACCCAGCTGCCTTTCTGTTTAGCTTCCTTCTTTTTCTGATCATTTTCCTTCCCACATTTTAGGAAGTTGTTTTGACTCTTAGAGCGCTTCCTATTGGGCTTATGCAATGCTATCGTAGGTTAAGCCTGTGCCTGCAACATCAGCTTCCCATTTGGGCACCAGTTCTAGTCCCGGCTGCTCCACATCTGATGCAGCTTCCTGCCTATGGCCTGGGAAAGCAGCAGAGGATGGTTCAAGTGCTTTGAAAAGCTCTGGCTGTTGTGGCCATCTGGGGAGTGGGCCAGCAGATGAAAGATGTCTTTCTCACTGCCTCCACTTTTCTCTTGCTGTAAAGCTGCCTTTTCAAACTAAAGTAAATGGATTTTTAAAAATGTATGTGTTAGATGGACAATAGAAGAGTTAAAGCTTTGTTTTAAGTTGCATGAGTTTTGAGTAGCATGATGATATCGGATGCTAACCTCCTCTCTCCCACCCAGAATACGCATCTTCCCTCTGTCGGTGTGTCCTGGCTGCATACACTCTCTGCATGTTTTAACTCAGTACCCTTCATAGTCATTAATCAACTGTCCCAATACTGCAGTGCTTACGGCCAGTAACCTTGTTCTACTTAAGAATAGCCCCAAAACACTGGAGGAGCAACAATGGTCCTGATGTGGATACGGCAGAAAGAAGCAATGAACACTTGGCTCTAGTTGAAAAAGGGGAAAGTTAGTTTACCTAATTAAAAAAAAAAAAAAAGGCATGCTGATGTTGCTAAGATCGCCAGTAGAATTCTATCTGTGAAATTGTGAGCAGGAGAAAATTTTACGTTTTGTTATTCCACTCTAAAAGTTATGCTTTCAGTTATGCTTAAGATAGAGAAAAAAAGGCACCAAATTAGGTTTTTACTGTCTGTCTCAGGCATCTCTGAGGCTCTTGGAGTACATATTCTGTGGTGAGGGACAGCCACTACAAGTTTTCCAGTGGCTTTTAGAATCTGTTTAAGTTCACAAACAATGACACTGTCCCTTGATGTCACTTGCGAACGTATTTTTATTTTATTTTATTTTATTTTTATTTTATTGTAAGCAGCCTTTGCATCTAGCCTCATGGCATATCTCCCACCTACTTACAATTTTCTCTATTAAGGTGATGTGTGTCTTCTGCAGATTTAATCCCCAACCGTTGCAACTATGCAACAACAAAAAAGTTATTCGATAACAAAAACGCCTACTTATAAAATAAAAAGCTTCATTTTCAACAAACCATTAAATAATCCATATGTACTCTTTCTGAGCTTTTTACATCCTCTTTTACACTTCTCCTAAAGTAGCTTCCTTTCTTACTCTACCCACGCATCCCCATATCAGCACTAAATTCTGACCAAACATTTCAAGCACCCAGAATCTCACGTTCTTTTTTAAAACCTGTACGCCATCCGGGGGCTATGGCGTAAAATCGTGGTAAGTCCGCAGCCCCTTTTTCCCAGCCCGCTCCCCCACGCTACCGGGTCTCACTGCCGGCTCGTCTGGATTGCTAGCTCGGCTTTGTTTAGGGGTTCGACCATGGACTCCCCCTTGGGCCCAGACCCGACCCCTAGAATCTAAGCGACCCTCAGTCCTAACCCATCCGCTGCATGCGCCCACGAGGACCCACAGGAACCCGAGCATCCGCGCTGGGCGGCCGCTCTTACCGGAGTCCGCTGGGCCATGGCCCAGTCCAGCCGCCGCTGGGTCCGCACTCGGGCAGCGCTCGGATCGCCCCGCAAACCCAGCCCCGGGCGTGGCGCGCGTCTGGACGCAGGCGGGCCAGGACGCGCTCTCCTCCCCACAGCGCCCCTGCCGGCGGGAGGAGCAGGCGCGGCCACAACCCACCTGTCAGGACCCACCTTGGGCTCTCCAAAGAGAAAGAGGGAGTGAAGGTCCTGGAGACACATTCATCCTAGACAGAGACTGCGGGAGCAAGAGGGAGGGGTCTGGTTTGGTTCCTCCTCATAGCTGAATCTGAGCCTAGGCTGGGGCTCAAGGATTCCTCTGTGAGGTGATCCGGGGAATCAAGCCAGGGAGTTGGTACATGTAAGTGCATGGAATAATAATAATAATAAAGTATAGTTTACCTTCTGATGGATTAAAAACCAACTACTGAGCTTGTGCCTAACCAGAGTGTTTAATTTAAGCAGACAAATACAGGCGTCACAGGCCTAGGCTCTGGGGCCAACGACCAATGGGACACACACTGTTACCCCTTTCAACTTCCAGTTAGATAAGAATTTGCAAGTAGTGACTTAATGCCAGACCTATATCATGATGATCTTAGGGCTCTCATTATCTACAGTTCTAGTTCCTCTCTGGAAACACAATCAAGAAAGGACCTAAACTATTTGTAAATACAGCTTTCTGACAAATAATCCTTGACTAAAATTCTCAAAAACTCTGACAGAAATCTGATGGACTCGAGAAGTTGCTAATGATAAACAAGATAAAAAGTAATCATCAGTAAACTTTTCTTGCAGTTGAGTCCACCACAGCATGCCTGTTAGTAGGTTGTAACTCTATTTGTTGTTTTCACAATTGGCTACATTCTTACTGGTTTTAGATTTTGGGCCTTTCAGAATTCTACAGTACCGCAATTCTCAAAATGATATTGTACTTCAACGATACTTTAAGATGATGGCTCTTACCCACAAAACTAAAAAGATTTATTTTAAAAATACACATTTTTATTGGGCCCGGCGGCGTGGTCTACTGGCTAAAGTCCTCCCCTTGAAAGCCCCGGGATCCCATATGGGCGCCGGTTCTAATCCCGGCAGCTCCACTTCCCATCCAGCTCCCTGCTTGTGGCCTGGGAAAGCAGGAGAGGACGGCCCAATGCATTGGGACCCTGCCCCCACGTGGGAGACCCAGGGGAGGTTCCTGGTTCCCGGCTTTGGATCGGCGCATACCGGCCCGTTATGGCTCACTTGGGGAAACATCGGATGGAAGATCTTCCTCTCTGTCTCTCCTACTCTCTGTTTATCCGGCTTTCCAATAATAATAAAATCTTTTAAAAAATAAAAATATATATATTTTATTGGAAAAGCAAATCAGACTTTACAGAGAGAAGGAAAGACAGAAACATCCTTTCTCTGTCGATTCACTCCCTAAATAGCTGTATTAGCCAGAGCTGAGCCAATCCGAAGCAAGGAGCCAGGAGCTTCTTTCGGGTCTCCCACGCAGGTGCAGGGTCCCAAGGCTTTCTGTCGTCCTCCACTGCTTTCCCAGGCCACAAGCAGGGAACTGGATGGGAAGTGGAACAGCAGGGACATGAATCAGTTTCCACACGGATGTTGGCAGTTGGAGGTGAAGGGGCATGAAGGCCTCTGAAAATGTTAATTTTTTTTTAAAGATTTTATTATTATTGAAAAGCCAGATATACAGAGAGGAGGAAAGACAGAGAGGAAGATCTTCCATCCAATGTTTCACTCCCCAAGTGAGCTGCAACGGGCCGGTGTGTGCCGATCCAAAGCCGGGAACCTGGAACCTCTCCCGGGTCTCCCATGCAGGTGCAGGGTCCCAAAGCTTTGGCCCGTCCTCGACTGCTTTCCTAGGCCACAAGCAGGGAGCTGGATGGGAAGTGGGGCTGCCGGGATTAGAACCGGCACCCATATGGGATCCCGGGGCTTTCAAGGCGAGGACTTTAGCCACTAGGCCACGCCGCCGGGCCCTGAAAATGTTAATTTTGACAGCTGACTCCAGGTAAAAGTAGCCTAAGGACCTCTGCTTCTAAAACCCTTTGTTGCTTAAAATATAACTGAAAGGGTTTTTTTTTTTAAGAATTATTTATTTTTATTGGTAAGTCAGATACAGAGAGATGAGCAGAGACAAAGACCTTCCGTCTGATGATTCATTCCCCAAGTGACTGCAACGGCCGGTGGTGCTTCACAGATCCGAAGTCAGGAGCCAGGAACTTCCTCCAGGTCTCCCACACAGAAGCAGGGTCCCAAGGCCTTGGTCTGTCCTCGGCTGCTTTCCCAGGCCACAGACAGGGAGCTGGATGGAAAGTGGAGCTGCCGGGATTAGAATTGGAGCCAATATGGGATCACCAGGATGTTAGATCGGAAGCGGAGCAGCCGGAATTTGAACTGGTACCCACATGGGATGCCTGTGTCACAGGCAGGGGCTTCACGTGCCACACCTCCATGCCAGCCCCAAGTGCCTTCTTTTCCATATTCATTTATCTGACCACCAAATATATGTATTTCACCTGGCAGGCATGTAAATGTACCTTTGGGGATACATGTGAAGTTAATTATCCTATTGATCACATATTCGTTTATACCATTCATGAAGAAGCAGTTGTACCTCAGACTCTTTTTCTCTTAAGCATTTTGTACCTCCAAAGATAAGGGGTTTTTTTAAACTCTCTCATTAAAAAGCAAGCACAACAAGCCTGGAGTGTATTTGAATAACACAGAAAATAAATCATACTTACATTTCAGATTGCTCAAAAAGCACTGACATTCGTATGATGGCAGAACTGCAAAGCTGTGGTAGCTCCTGGTTTTGTTGTGACGCTCTGAGTAAATATCCTTAAAAAGGCGGAAACTTTTAGTGTCCTGGAAGCGAACACACATTATAAAAAAACCTTCATTGCTGGATGGTCGTGCACACTGCCCCTCAGGAGCCGAGGCTGCCAAACCCGTGCCCCAGCTGCTCTACTTCCTCTGATTGGGAAAATCAATAGAAGAGGGCCTCAAGTGCTTGGGGCCCTGCCAACCACAGGGGAGCCCCAGAAGAAGCTCCTGGCTCCCGGCTTTGGTCTGGCCCAGTCCTAGCCGTATCGGTCAGCTAGGGGGTGAATCAGCAGATGGAAAATCACATTCTCTTGAACTCTGCCTTTCAAATAAAATAAGTCCTTAAGAAAGCAGCAAACACAACAAAACAGTGGCCCAAACGGTGCAGTTAATAGTCCCCTCACAGCAGACTTCAGGGAAAAATGGTTTATGTGGTGGATGGGAAAAATGCTGTCCAACTGGAAACTATAAGCAATACAGTAAGACACAGCGCTTAGACAAATGCCTCCCTGACCCCGTGAAAGAAAGCTTGATATCATCCTATGAGAGCTGGACTCTGCATCTCCAGATACGACTTATCACTGAAGAAAAAAAATGATCCATTCTGGCAAATGTCTTCAGGAGCTGAGTCATATGAACACACAGGGTTCAGGCAGGAGTGCCCAACATCTGATGGGATGCAGATGGATTGTGAATAAGGCTGACAGATGCTGGTTAGGAGAGCAGGTGCACCTCCGGTTCCTCCTCTAAAGCCTGGGCTCAAGGAAAGCCCAGAGGTCTGGGTTAGATGGGAACTGCTGTGCCCGTGGCTCACAGATGAAGCAACTCACAGCACCCAACACAGACAGACATGCTGACATGATGTGTATTCTTGCTGCCCTGGAAACTACGGCCTGGAATCTTCTCCAGTGCCTAACTACACCAGTGCTTGAAGACATGGAACCCAAAAATGTTGTGGAGAAGTCCTCGGCTGCCACGATGTGACACCAAGCCATCAGAAGCATCTTTATGGGACACACGTGAAGGCCTGTGATTAGTCCATGCTCAGCTGGAGATGCTGTGTGTCCGTCAGAGATTTATCAGAAGAATGATGGCATCCACCTCCCTATAGAAAGGACACAGGTCAGTTCCAATCTTAACTCCCCGGCTGAGGCTGTGAGGAGGTGGGATCATTGGTGGGTTGATCAGCTCATAAGGACAGAGCCCTCAGGAGGACAGGCTTGGTGTCCTTAGAACAACAGGGCTCTGGCTGTGAGGAGGTGGGATCATTGGTGGGTTGATCAGCTCATAAGGACAGAGCCCTCAGGAGGACAGGCTTGGGGTCCTTAGGACAACAGGGCTCTGCTTGCTGCTCTGACCTTCCATCAAGTGAAGCAGCACACAGAAGAGGCCATCAGCCCATTATGAACGGGATGCTCACCAGACACCCCAGCTGCTGGCAGCTTCAGCATGGGCCTTCCAGCCCAAGGAATTGTGACAAATATGCATCTGCCTTTTTATGGGCTGAGCAGGACTGTTGTTCTGTTACAGCAGCTGGAATGTGCTAGGAGAGGGACTTTGGATCTGGAAATTAGGCTCACACGTATACATCGGGGCTCACTTGGACACCATGGCAACATAAATGTCTTGCCAAAGAACATCTAAAGGTAGGATAACACTAACGTCTCACTGTTTTAAGGATAGATCACAACAAGGGAGGTGTATACTAACAAGAAAATAGGGAAATGAGAATATTTCATTCTCTTTATATCTGTATTCTCATAGTAATAATGAATTGATTGTAACACTGATTCAAAATATGAATAGCACAATAATAATAAAATACAACCTTTAATATATTTGAGAAGGAATATTCCTTTCTACAAGGGAATAATACCAGAGTTAAAAATACATAAGGAGAACTGAAAGCTTAAATTTCCAAAGTACACAAATGAGTCTAAAAGTTGACCATAGATACATCAGGAGTGGATTGCAAAATGTGGAGATCATGCCAGTGTAGGACAATATTTATGTGTTGATGAATTGCCAATATCCACATGTTGGTTCTGAGAATCATTTTTTGGTAATGATCATTGAGAAGTCTAAATTAAAGATTCAGCAGTTGATGTTAGAGGCAGTTGCTCCAAAAGGAGTCAAAATTACTGCTGCATCACCCCCATGTGCACCTTGTTGGGTAAGAAATGATAGAAATGATAGAGTGGAGAGTGGGAACAGAATTCAGTCCTCTGGAGAGACTCGAGTCATTGCAGTGAAGACATTGAGTTCACATGGCTGTTCAGAAGTTTTTCATAGGAAGTATTTTGCTTCTTCTGACAGCTTACCACCGTAGTTCACCATGGTTCTGGTGGTTCATGGCATCTGGGAGGGAACAAGAGAGGGAAACCAAATGAGAATCTTGGTCATGTCCTGCTGATAAATGAGTCTATGGGGATGCTCAGAAGTGACAGAGGCCAGAGCCAAACTGAGATCCTGAGGAGCTGCCGTGCTGAGCCACAGGCTGAGAGAGGGAATATAGAGAAGGCAGAGGCAGAAAGCAGAGGGTAGAAGAGCCCCTCCCTGAGCTGAAGGTGTTGCCTGTGGTGCAAGAGGGGGGCACTCTGCCCTCCTCTAAAGAGCAGCTGCTGATGTCACCAAATCCCCTCCGCATCCCCTGCCCTTGGTCTTCAGCAAGTCAGTGTTTGCTCCCATTTCTGAGGGGTGAGTGTTCCTCACAGTAAATCATGCACATACAATCAGAATGCCCAATCGGTACAGGGGCTCAACAGAGGGAGAAAATGGAAAATGGCAAAGAGAAATATGTCTCTCCCTTTCCCACGACTGCACGTGGACCCCTGCAACGTGAGTGCTCACAACGTCTGGAGACTTACACATCCTCAGGTGCATTAGGGCGTCACTATCATCCGCAGAGGCCAGCAGGGAGTATGCAAATCACATCACACAGGGAAGGGCACCGTGAGTGGAGCTAAACACAGGGGGATCACCCACACGGGGGTCTACCTCTCTGGCTGAGCAAGGAGCAAGCTCCTGCCTCTGGCCCGTCTCACGGCCAGCAGGGCAAGGTCCAAGGGCGCTGGTCAGGACTGTCCTTTTCCACGGGAGCCAGGGGAACCTCATTAACCCACTAGGTCAGTGTCAGACACACATCACCCAAACCCTGAAGGCGTGTGACCCACCTTCAGGCCTCCTTTGCACCCCGACTCTCAACACCAGACAAAACCCCAGCTGGCCTCTTGAGACAAGGCTCTGAATTCCAGCTGACTGCCATTCCATGGGAATGTGGCAGGGTTGTGCCTGCTCACACACACTGGGCTGAGGCAGAACAGGAGCAGAGCTTGGGGGGCTCTTCGGCAACCCAGACCACCCGAAGGTCTCGCATGTACATGGATACTGCGGGACACAGGCCCCAGCTCCAAGGGCCGGCATTGGAACCCTGAGGCAGAACCTGGAAGAGCCTTCTAGACTGGCTGAATCCAGTCAACTCGTCTCACAAGGCAGAGGCTAGGCGGCTCGCGAGAGACACACGAGCCCCACAGCTGGTTGCTGGATGTGGATGCAAATGCTGAGGGCCTTGGGCACCAGGGGCTGTCACCAGCCCAAGAGTGTCAGGGAGAGGATGGTGTGATGCCAGAACACCTGTGTCTGGGGGAATAGTGTCACTGCGGAGGTGCAAGGAGCCAGGCATGACCCAACAAGAGGCTGGGCTTTAGCAGGGCTGACTGGGCTGGGCTTTAGCAGGGCTGTGCTTTTGGCCACCACACTTTACATTCACACAGGACAGATATTTGTGGCATCTTACACTTACCCAAGGGGGCATAGGTATAGCACCATTGGGGGCATTTGTAGAAAAATAACAAGTGTCACAGGAGTCAGTGTCCACGGGGAGACTCACCATACACACGGAGGAGCCGGGCCAAAGGACCCTCTCGCATGTGTCCATTGTTTTTCTCGAAATGGTCCTCTATTTTGACATCGGCTTGGGGCTCCATATATTGAGTCCCCTGAGCTTTCCAAGGGGTGTGAGAGAACACTCTGTGGGATGCCAGCCAGGGTGGCTGTCGGGAGGCTCTGTTGGGGTGTGAGGAAACGGTGTTCATGAATGGGGCACAGCACTCTGGCTGACTACTTCCCACCATCCCACGTGGGCACCAGCCTCTGTGGCCAGAGCAATAGGGCACAAGCAGCCATTTCCCTCCGGGGACAGAGGGTGGCTGCGCTAGTCTCCGGGGAGCTAGACAGAGACATAGATATGGACGCAGAAGGACAGCAGTGGAGAGGGGCAAAAGTCGGCTTGCATATTTGGCTGCCAACTGAGCCAAGTGCATTGGTAATCGATGGTGATGTTCAGACTGTTTTATGGATTTACTCTCCTGAAACCACCCATTGGGGATCATGACACACACTGCACCTCATCAAAAGAAAGAGGGACAGGGCGCACCTCAAACAGGCAGAGGAATCCATAAGGGCTCAAGAATCGCCTGCAAGGACCATGGAGACACAACCAATCCTGACAATGTTTACAAGTCAAAGTATAGGCATACCAGGGTTGGGAAGACTGGGAGGGTGGCAGTCTTGTCCTCAGAGACACATGAAGGCATGAACCACCATAGATACCAAGGCACCCTGGGGCCCATCCTGTCTCTCCCTCTCCCACGACTGCACGTGGACCCCTCCCTGCAAGTGAGTACCCACAACGTCTGGAGACTTACACATCCTCAGGTGCAGTTACGGTGTCTTCCTCATCTGCAGAGGCCCGCATTGAGGCTGCAAATCACATCACACAGGGAAGGGCACCGTGAGTGGAGCTAAACACAGGGGGATCACCCACAGGGGGGTCTACCTCTCTGGCTGAGCAAGGAGCAAGCTCCTGGCTCTTGGCTGTCTCATCGCCAGCAGGGCAAGGTTACAGTACACTGGACACCACTGTCTTTTTCCATGGAAGTCAAGGGAATCTAATTTGAACACAGGGTCAGTGTAAGTCATACATGACTTAAAGCATGAAACTGTATGAACCAACTTCAGGTCCGTTTTGTACCCTGACTCTCAACACCAGACAAAACCCCAATAGGCCACTTGAAACAAGGCTCTGAATTCCAGCTGTCTGCCATTGCATGGGAATGTGGCAGGGTTGTACCTGCTCACAAACACTAGCCTGAGGCAGAACAGGAGCAGAGCGTCTGGGTTCCGGGAAGCTAGAACACCTGAAGGTCACAATGTACACAGACTGAAGGACAGAGGTCATAGTACCAACGCAGGAAATGGGGACGCTGAGGCAGAACCTGGAAGAGCCTTCTAGACTGGCTGAATCCAGTCAACTCGTCTCACAAGGGAGAGGCTAGTCAGCTCACAAAGAGACACACGAGCCCCACAGCTGGTTGCTGGATGTGGATGCAAATGCTGAGGGCCTTGGGCACCAGGGGCTGTCACCAGCCCAAGAATGTCAGGGAGAGGCTGGCGTGAGCCTAACAACATGTGTGTGTCCAGCGGGATGGGTGCTGGCTTTTAGCAAAAGCCTAGGAGCTATAGGCACAGAGTC